>NC_059391.1:15177142-15787500 GCF_019703515.2 Myxocyprinus asiaticus
TCTTTTGTTCGTAGCACAAATGGTCAGACTGATCTCAGTGAAATCGGAAACAGTAGGTTGACATTTCTTTAGCTAAAATCGGTTTGTGCTTACCGAAATGCAAAACACTGCCCCCGGTGGCCAAAGCTTTAAGTGTTGTTTGGCATATGGGCACGTGTGAGCTCCTTTTTCTGGGTGTAATTTCCACGGATAGGTGCCAGAGTTGTGAAGAGTTGTTTTCAGCTGTACAGGCTAATACAGTAAAAAGGAATGCATATTTTATAAACTGTACCCCATAACCCCAAACTTAAACATAACCATCAGGAGTGTAAAAATTTAATGTTAGAGGGAAAAAATACAACATCAGAATCGTGCTCGTCACTGATTATGTGAATGCAGTTACTTCCTGAGTTCAATGTGGGATCCGAACCTGGGTCTCCCACGCTGCTGATGCACACAGTGGAAGGTTAACACGCCGGAGCTGATGCAAAAATATCTAATAGGAGATTGCGCTTAATGGTGAGTCGGCATAATGTGGCTGATCCTAGGGTACCAGAACTCTCAGAAAGAACATGACGACTTCCTGCAATGGTGCAGGACGAATTACGTGTCGAAGTTTAATGTTTAGGGTTAGGGGTTTGTTCAAATTCCTAACCCTTAGTATGACTAATAGCAACAGTTATGCATGCCTCAGCAAGCACCACTCATAATGCCATTGCCATTACTAAAATGGGTTTGGTTGCCTTAGTTTTAGCTCCTGTGCTGTTTTTAAAATACATGTATCTCTTTTTTTAACCACTTCAAAATTCCAGGCCCAGTATCTCATTGTCGTCATTTTAGGTATGGAAACCTTGAAGTGACGCACAAAGATTCAATTTCTATATTTAGAAGAGGCACTGAACTCATCAGTATCTTTTGTAGAATCAGTGAAAAGGAAGTTTTGTGCTCATTCATTTTCAAAAAGACTTTCATTCTGAGCAATCAAAGTCTTCAAGAACATTTTCTTATCATGGTTTGCTTGGAACCACAGACATTGATAAAATCTTTAAACTTGTACATCCAGTTCTCACATTTGGCAGATGTTGGTAGACTCAGAGAGAGCTTTGTCCTTTAAGTTATTTAAGTTATAGTGCGAGCACTGTTGGCTGTTGTGAGGTACTTCCTAATAATCAGAATTCTGCATAATCATCCTCTTAGTAATGTATTATCATGTCATAATGCAATTCTGCCATTGTGTGTTATTATAGTACATTAAAGTAGTACTTATAGTTTTATCTGCCCAAGTCAGAGAAGAGCCCACCTCAAATCTCTATGATATTTTGGTCTCTAGATATGGTCCAGGTCCCTCATCCTTATTTCACCTGATTTAGCATCTGTCAGGCAAAAATTGTAAATCCTCAACAAACCATGTGATTTGAGATATCATTAATGTCCATATCACAAATGGTGTAGGATGAATTAGGGGTCTGTTCATATGGCTCAGACTTAGTATGAGCAATAGTAATAGTGATACTTGCCTGAGCAAACACCACTAATAAGGCTACATGGTGGTGATTGTTTTTTACTGCACTTTATGCACTTAATTCATATATATTGCTAAATGTGCCATCAAATAAACATACTTTCGCTGCCTTCGGGTTGTTAGTTTGAGGTGCAAGTGGTTTGGTCATTTGAATCATAGTCACAGGATAAACAAAGTGAGTCAGAAGGAAATCTTCAAAACCATAAATAGCAATTCTCACTTTTATTTACTTAACAAAGAGAGGAGATTGATAGCTACAGATATGCATTGTGAAAACATGACTAGTTGTAAATGTGGATTGTTTTGAGTCAAAAAAACAAAAGGGTGTCATGGCTCATGAAAGGGTCCCTGGGTCATTTTGCTGATTGTAGGTTTTCAAGCTACGCTGTGCTAGAGAAGTACATTGTGCTCCAGCCTGCTCAGTGTTCTCGTTTTTATCGTTTTGGCAAACAAGTGGATTCAGTTGTTGTTCTTGTGTTGAAGTATTTCCTGTTAAAACAGGAAGTTGGAGTGGGATATATTGAAGGGCTCGTCCCTTTTTAAAAGATAGCCAATAGGCTTTGGTTTACATTACAGCTATGGAAGCAGCTTCCGAAAACTGGAAAATGCTGACTTCTGAGGCTGTACACAGAGGTAGGATGAAAATAAGGTGCTTTTCAAACTGTTCTGAGACCAGTTTCCTTAAAGCTGCACTACAGAACTTTGTGCTCTCTAACTACATCTGTAGTTGAAACTTAAAATTGCAAGCAATTTGGGGAAGAACACTTTATGTGAGTTGTGTTTCGGCACAGCTCTTCTGCACGGATAAATCTCATGATTTGAGCTCACCTGGACATTACCTGTGATCATGACTCGGAGATATTCAAAGCCGGAGTCATTTGTTCTATTTTCATGTTGATATTATGTTATTCTATTAAACATTTAAAACCAAAATATTACTTATTTGATAAAGATAAACAACACTCGCATTTACATATTTTGAATGAATGAATGAATGAATGAAAGAATTTTACACTTACAGTGCTATTCTGACACTACACTCAAAGCTTTTACATAGAGAACAGGGGACTCTCCTCAACCACCATAGTAAACAGTATATTTTAATATGATCATTCAAGTCTTTTATGTAATACTGATGTTTGTATTACACTTCACTTATCAATTTAAGAGGTGAAACTCGTCATATGGCTGATATAATTCAATGGAAGACATTATTATTTTATCTTCTTTTATAATTATTATAAAATACAGCCTCCATTGATAATGCAAGTAAAACTGTAATAATACAATAGTACGTTTATGCACTGCACACAATAACACTGTAAACTAAAAACATAAAACGAGGATAATGATGGGGATGAAATATACTTTATATACATGAAAATATTGTGCATAAATATACAATATAAAAATTACAATAAAGTTATAATAGATAGATGATAGACATAAATGAATATGTAACTGTGCTTTGAAATCGGTACATTTTAAACAACTTGAGATGACTGTACATTTCATGGGGAACTACTTTGTTATAACTTGTACCTATGGTGGCTTTTAAACAGATCTGTAAGTGGACAATCTGCTAAAAGGACAATAAGCAATGTTATAAAAATACTCAGAATATTAGTAAACATGTGACAGTAACTTCACCGGACAATATAGATACATCGCAATCGGTTAACACACGAGTATTGTTTGATTCATATGAGCATGACAAGCAAGATAAGCTTAAACAACCCTACCAGACCTACCATATCCAAGCATCATAGCATGTAATGAACTTCGCCAAACAGTTAACAGATAAACATCCATCCAGACTGCAGAGATGCTGTCCTGAACTGTGTGACTGACTGATCTGAACAGCATAGTTTCCCAGCCAGAACATACAACAGCTGGTACTTATTTTCTGTGTTTACAGACATGATGTAATGACGCTAAGTTGAACGACATATGTCTGCGATTTCGTGCCAAATCTGACCTGACAGCAAATCATTTTTGTAGGCTTACAGTAGTGAATCGGGGTAAGGTAAGGACATTGTTTTGAACACTGTTTTTTAATGTACTCAATCAATAATGGCATTTTGTTCATTTTTAACCAAAAATCTTCTGTAGTGCAGCTTTATTCAAAAACGCCATTGGTTGGGGCTTGGGTAGCTCAGCAAGTAAAGACGCTGACTACCACACCTGGAGTTGCAAGTTCGAATCCAGGGCGTGCTGAGTGACTCCTGTCAGGCTTCCTAAGCAACCAATTGGCCCGGTTGCCAATAGAGGTAGAGTCATGTTAGTTTAACCTCCACATGTTCGCTATACTGTGGTTCTCGCTCTCGGTGGGGTGTGTGATGAGCTGTGCGTGAATGCCGCGGAGAATAGTGAGAATAGCACAAGCCATGTGATAAGATGCGCGGATTGACTGTTTCAGATGCAGAGGCAACTGAGATTCGTCCTCCGCCACCTGGATTGAGGCGAGTCACTACGCCACCACGAGGGCCTAGAGTGCATTGTGAATTGGGCATTCCAAATTGGGGAGAAAAGGGGAGAAAAAAAAAGAAACGCTGTTGGTTAAGCCATTAATTGATTAGGCAGCAAGTCAGCTACTTGCTAATGATATTGCTAGTGGGTAACAGGTGGTATTTATAATTTAGGAGGCGGGAGCATTCTCTAGAGAGCATTTTATTGGACAAAAAATTTGAAAACACCCCTGCAAACAAGATGAGTCATAAATATATTTTTTTGTCCTGTAAGGGAAAGACTATAATTTGAAATGCACATATCAATGTAATAATAATAGTTTATTTTGTTGAGTACACTAGCATATAGACGGCCTCATAGTTAACAGACAAAGTGTTTTTGTCAAACTAAACTAAACTAAAACAAAAACCAAATGAAAACACTTTTGTTAACTGAAATAAAAACATAATTGGGAATTTCTTTTTTAAATTAAACTACACTACACTTATGAATACAAAACTAGCTTAAATCAAATAAAAATGACTGAATTCATTTTAGTTTTAGTTGTTGATAAGGCTGGGTGATATTTGTAATAAGGATATGTAACTGTCAAATATACACTGTACTAGAGTCGACAGATAGTGAAATTTGCTGATATGATAACTAAGAGGATGGAAAAGCCAGATAACCGAGTAATCAGACGATAGTTTTTAGAATCAGTTTATTAAATGTAAAAAAAACAAACAAAAAAAAACACTTTACAATAAGGTTCCATTCATTAACATTAGTTAATGCATTAGGTATCATGACCAAACTATGAACAATACATTTTTTACAGCATTTATTAATCTTTGTTAATGTTAGTTAATAAAAATACAATTGTTAATTGTTAGTTCATTTTAGTTGATAGTGCATTAACTAATGTTAACAAATACAATGTTTGATTAAAAAAATGTATTAGTACTATTTATGTTGAAATTAACATCAACCAAGATTAATAAATGCTGTAAAGTTATCATTAATTTTTGAAATATATACAAACAAAACTCTTCATCTGGTGAATCTATAGGCTATGAAAAGCTTCATTTGGTTAATACATTGTAACAAGCCAAATCTCTGTAATTTCAAAATAAGAGTCCCCAGTGAATTTCAGGCTCGTTTAAACACCAAATCTTAATTTATCTGGTTACTTTTGGGATGTTGGTTGCACAATAAATTGCTTTTGGGATTTTATTCACTTTGCAGCCTCTATGCCCTTCATAGTAAGGAAATAATATGATATTGTTTATTTTATATATATATATATATATATATATATATATATATATATAAAAACTATCGGCCGATTAATACATTTTCGGCCTTTTCCACAGTATCGGCATCATCAGTCGACCTCTGCTTACAATCATCTACAATGTATTACAATAGAAAGACTATAAAGTAAACACTGACATTTGGGCTAATAAATACTGTATGAGCAGTTATTAATCAATAGTAGATCTTCAGTGATCGCTTGTCAATTGTCACACAGTATGTGTCTTTTTATAACATTTCACATTAATAATCGTGAATTAGTACATAAACAGTGATGGTGACGGGGACTTGACTTCAAATTAAGCATTTTATAGCCTATTTATTCACCAGATGAAGGGATTTGTCCACAGAGGAATGAAAAAATATATTCAACCTTTGGTGTTGAATTTTGCTAATAACCGATGCCGAAGCAACTGTCGGCACCAATTAATCGTAAATCCAATATATCGGTCGACCTCTACACTGCACTTTCAGTGTTCTGCCAAAATAAAAGCTCCAGGTGAAGTTAATACAACAGAAATATGCTACTATTGTATAAAACAAATATTATCCTCACAACAACAATAATAATAATAATTCTGTATTATATTGTATTATAATAAAAATCAGCTGTGCTCCAAAAAAATAAGTCAAAATGTATTTTTTGCCCACCGTGTTCATTCACATTTTTAATTTTTTTAAATTAATTAATTAATATGTAGGCAATTGTTGCTTTTTATTACTGTATTGTTGTATTGGTGCAACTAAATGAAAACAAAAAAGATTAAATAGCCCATCATTCTTTGTTGTGTTAATTTAATGAAAAACTTCAAAAACATGCCTTCATTATTTTGAACTAGATTTTTATCTTATTATTTAAACCAGAGACAGTTTTGCAGAGATGGACCACTGCTATTAAAACAAATGGGAGAAATTGGAACGCTCAACGGACGTAGAAAAGGAAGTCCCGCCTTATAGGCAAAAGAGCCAATCACCTTTTAGATACAAACATCGCCTGTCAATCAACTCAAGAACATGCGTGCTGGAGCGCCTGAAAATAGTGTTTTATAGCTTGATCTGAGCTAAAAAAAAAAAAAAAAGCACAATTTATGTTACCAGCATTGTCAGATTTTACGGCTGACTTTAAAAATGTTCTTTGATCTTAATTTTGACCAACCAATTTCAGTCTTTCCCCATTCAAGTATATAGGAGCTATACTTTTATGCTGCTTGTTTACATTGAAAATAACTGCGCAGTCTGCCCAGTCTGACTTTCCTTAAAAGGGTCTTTGTTTAAACATTTTTAATCTACTTGGCTACAATGGCTATATAGTTGAAATGATGGTTCCTCTTATTGTACCTGCCATTTCAGAGAAATACATAATTATCAAGATATTGAATATAGTCAGCAGATTTTGAAACCGAAAACGAAAGAAATTTTGAAAATGGGAACAAAGTGATTTTCAATTGTTCTGGAGTGAAAATGTAATTTTTAAATGCTGGTAACCGGTTATAATTGGTTAATTTCATTCCAATAATTTTTTCATGAAACCAAATGGCAAAGGATTTATCACAGTACATTTTTGGAACTACACCACTTCATGTTGCCTGAAAAAAAAAAAAAAAAACTTTGATCCTGAAGGAAACTGCTGCATCACACATTTCTTTGCCTGATTGCCCGATGTGGATGTCGCATTCTGTGAATTAAGACCCTTTTAACCACTATGTATAATTACTACATATACTGTACATACACGGTTAATCTAGATACAAGGAAAACATTATTAGAGGTATAAAGTGTATTTCTCAGTTGTTTCCAAGTCTTCACTGAATTATTGATAGATAATGATGTATTCATACAGATTTGATGCTGCCTGGCTTTGACTGAGAAGCAGATCTGTAATTAAAATGATATTTAACTGTTAATTAACTGTATGCTTGTAATGATTCCTATACTGATAAATCTACCACACTACAAACAAATTTAATTGCTTATTTTTGCTTATTTTGGTGAGGCAAGTGGCTTATTTTGAGCTTGTTTTTCCAGACTGTGTTGCTTGTTTCTCTTGTGAGATCTGGCATCACTGCAACTGGTATTTTACCCACCCCTTAGCGCAGAATACTGTCATTTTAAAAAGAACGTTATTAACCATTCTTTTATTTTGTTCTAACTGGTTAACATTTGGAAAGGACACTGGAGAACTTCTGAACCAGAACAGAAAAAATACAGTTTTTGCTCTGAACGAACTGAAATTAAAAACATTTTGTTTTTAGTCCCTGATTTTGACTTTGTCTATATACTTCAACGTGTCAGAGCATGTGTGCTAAACACTAAGCCACATCTCCAACAGCCCAGCTTTCTAAGTTGAGATAAAGAAATGGAAGGAGCAAGGTGATTGGCTATCTCTGTATCTGCAGAAAGAAAAGAAGCGTGAGAAAGGAATATTGTGTGTTGTTTGTGTGCGTCTACTCAAAGAAGATGCAGAAGCTGACCTCTTGTAGGAGTAGGTGGCAGAGTACAGGAGATATTGATTGGTCGGCATCACATACAGTTTCCTTCTCCATGTCCGCGGCTTCATCGGAGCTCTGTTTAAGTGTGTTTGAGCAGAAGGGCTGTACCGCCAAATAACTTTCCGCAGGAGAAAAACTTGCATCCGATCGATAAGCTGCTGGGTTGTCCTCAGCGAGGGCAGCGGTGTCAGTTGTGATTATACTGGTAAAACGAAAACTGGTGAAACTCATTGGAATGTTTTATTAATCTCCTCTCTGGTGAAAAAAAAAAAAATCAATACAGTGACATATTCCCACCTTATCAGGGAGCATTAACCATATCGTATGGAAGGTATCGTGTGCCAAACAATGATGACGCTGCACCCTCAGTGAGGCCTGTGGATGAGAAAGAAAAATCACAATTGAGATCTCTTTAATATTTCATTTGTTAAATAAAGAGAAAATGGAGACTTAAATCTCCTGATTCTATAGTAATCTCAAATGTTTCTTCAGAAGAGACAATGTTCAGAACAATGTTATCTGGCTGGCAAAAATCGTAAGTGTGATCACTTGGAAAAGTAATAGCAATGTTGACAGACACAACTGAGAACTTCTCTTGAGCTACATAAGAGCAACCTCTGAGCAAAACAATTTTCCTTTGGGTTGTAGTCCAGACAAGTGTGTGCTTTGTGTCCTGTTCAGAAACGGGCGTCTCATCTGTTTGCCTGTTTGCTCATGTACAGTGTTGGTCAAAAATATGGGCACCCTTGGTTAATATGAGCAAAAAATGGGGCCTGGGTAGCTCAGCAAGTAAAGATGCTGACTACCACACCTGGAGCTGCAAGTTCAAATCCAGGGCATGCTGAGTGACTCCAGTCAGGCTTCCTAAGCAACCAATTGGCCTGTTACTAGGGTGGGTAGAGTCATGTTGGGTTAACCTCCTCGTGGTTGCTATAATGTGGTTCTCGCTCTCGGTGGGGCGCGCGGCGAGTTGTGTGTGGATGCCGCGGAGAATAGCGTGAGCTTCCACACATGCTAAATTAGCTGCCCAGTCTGACTTACCTTAAAATGGACTTTGTTTAAACATTTTTAATCTACTTGGCTACAATGGCTATATAGTTGAAATGATGGTTCCTCTTATTATACCTGCCATTTCAGAGAAAATACATAATTATTAAGATATATATTGAATATGGTCAGTAGGCTGAAAAAATCTAGATAAAAATAGGGATGTGCAAGAGTAATCAAGTAAACAAGCACTCGTTCTAAAGTAACTTGAGTATTAAAATACTACTCGAAAATTGTTTCCCCTCTGAATCTCTCACCAAATCTTGCAGTTATAATTGAGTCCACTGGGGGGCGCTGCGGAAATCTCTGAACACTGGCATAGTGCATTTTATAAAAAGGCAACTTCACCACTTATTTTTCTGAATAATAACATGTGAAATGATAAAAATGTGATAGTCTTAATGTAGGCTCAGAGTTTGTTATCTGAATAACCATCATGTCATCAGTATTGGTTTCAATGTAAGTGCAAATGTTTTTGCTGATATTTTAAAATCTTTTTATTTTCTATTTTTGTTGCATATTGTTCATTTTTTAATTTGATAAATAATTTTACAATTATAGGTGTCTGTGGTAACGCGTTCAACAAGCCACGTGATAAGATGCGCAGATTGATGGTCTCAGACGCGGAGGCAACTTAGATTCGTCCTCTGCCACCCGGAGTCACTACGCCACCACGAGGACTTAGAGCACATTGGGAATTGGGCATTCCATATTGGGGAGAAAAATAAATGAATAAATAAAATAAAATGAGCAAAAAAGGCTGTGAAAAATATGTCTTTATTGTTTATTCTTTTGACCTTTCATTCAAAATATTCACAAAAATATATCCTCTATTGGATATCAAACAATTGCAAACACTACAAGTTTTATCAAAAAATGTATATTTTTGTCAAATATATGTGTGGTACAATTATTGGCACCCTTTTATTCAATACTTTATGCAACCTCCCTTTGCCAAGATAACAGCTCTGAGACTTCTCCTATAATGCATAATGAGGTTGGAGAACACATGGCAAGGGATCTGAGACCATTCCTCCATACAGAATCTCTCCAGATCCTTCAAATTCAGAGGTCCACATGGTGGACTGTCCTCTTCAGTTCACCCCATAGGTTTTCTATGGGGTTCAGGTCAGGAGACTGGGATGGCCATGGCAGAACCTTGATTTTGTGGGCATTGGACCATTTTTGTGTTGATTTTCATGTGTGTTTTGGATCATTGTCCTGCTGGAAGATCCAACCAGGGCCCATTTTAAGCTTTCTGGCTGAGGCAGTCAGGTTTTGATTTTTTTTATCTGTTGGTATTTGATAGAGTCCATGATGCCATGTATCTGAACAAGATGTGAATTTGTTGTTGGAGGCTTTTTTCTTGAAACCCTCCCAAACAACTTGTTGTGATGTAGGTGACGTCTGATTGTATTTTTGGATACAAGACCCAACACGTTTTTGCAATTCTCCAGCTGTGATTCTTGGAGAATATTTGGCCACTCGAACCATCTTCCTCACCGTGCTTGGAGACAATATAGACAGGCGTCCTCTTCCAGGTTGATTCTTAACATTTCCAGTTGATTGGAACTTCTTAATTATTGCCCTGATGGTGAAAATGGGTATTTTCAATGCTATGGCTATTTTCTTATAGCCATTTTCCATATTGTGAAGCTCAACAACCTTTTGCCACACATCATAACTTTATTCTTTAGTCTTACCCATTGTGATAGATGGCTAAGAGATTATGGCTTGTGTGTTACCTCATATTTATACCTCTCTGAAACAGGAAGTCATGGCTGAAAAATGTCATGTTCCTAGTCACCCAGGTGTACTAAAAAATTTAAAATATGAATGGGAATATACTTCAGATATATTTTACTCATAAGAATTTCTAGAGGTGCCAATAATTGTGCCACATATATATTTGACATACATATTTGTTTTTTGATAAAACTGGTGTTGTGTTTGCAATTGTTTGATATCCATTAGAGGATTTATTTTTGTGAATATTTTGAATGAAAGATCAAAAGGATAAACAATAAAGACATATTTTTCACAGCCTTCTTTGCTCATATTTACCAAGGGTGCCAATAGTTTTGGCTACCACTGTTTGTGTGTGTGTGAATTTACTGACTGGTTAATCAACAAGCATCTGACATCACTTGAGAAGAAATGACCGTAAGATGAAAACAAAGAGGTGTCCTCTGGGACTGAAAGAGAGTGAGTGTTTTTAAAAGCTGTCCTTCTCACCCTCACTCTCATGTCCCGCCTTTGCTCAACCATCGTGCTGACAAATGATGCGACTGTGCTCTCTCACGAGTCAAAAGGTTTGTCCTCCACAAAAGCTTTGCTGTGACCTCAGACTTTCTCCTTGTAATATTGACTATATTTATTGAGTCATGAAGATGTATTCTTCTCAGCAGAGATGGCACTTTTTCACAGGCCAAGCAGCAAGAAAAGTGATCTGAGAACAGTTAAAGGGATAGTTCACCCAAAAACATATTTTCTGTCATGGCGTTCCAAACCTGAATGACTTTCTTTCCGTATCTCCTTTTGTGTTCCACAAAGAAAATCGTGTGAGTTGGATGGAATGATATTAGGGTGGGTAAATGATGACAGAAGTTTCATTTTTGGCTGAACTATCACTTTAAAAAACACGTCTCCTATGCATTACTAAACTGATTTTCATCACTTATGATTTTATCATGATTTGACATTTTTCACATTCCAGGTTGTGTGCTGCCGTTTTTTTTCATTCATCCACAAGAGTTTATTTTCTGTGGGTGATATCAAGGTCACTTCTACCTCTTCATAACTGTGGGTTATTGTCAGTCCTGTCAGCTGTATAAATTTCATTCTCACATTCTATACGTTTCAAGCCTCTGAACACTCTCAAATGTTAGGCGTTTGCAAGTCTGTGAAGAAATCTTTCCAAACAGTTTATATCTTCCGACATGTCAGGGGCAGTGCACTCAAAACGTGAAATTGCGTTAAAAAAACTAGATTCTGCATCGAATGGAAGGGAATGTAGGTGTCTTGAGATGCTTTTTAAAAGGTTCTTTGAGCTTGACACGGTGTCTTAAAAATGCTGCACTCATGGCAATGAGTTTTTAAATGTTTAAAATACACACTGTATCGAATGTTTTATTCAAACGCAGACTTATAAGTATTTGGGCTTTATATAGATAGTTAATTTACTTGGAAAACACACACTGAATGGGTTTGCACCCGTCTGAACCTGAGATTGTACTTTTTATGCAGACTACATCTTTATGGGGTTAACAAGGATATTATGTTGTTGTTTTAGAAAGTATTGTCAGGTATGGTCTGGGAACCTAACTATACAGCTCAAATCTAAATTGGTGCACCTGGTAACGACAGCAATGAAAATTGTTGGGCAGGAAGAACATCTTAATCTTCAGGGTTTATATGAGCAATGCATTCTTAATCAGGTGCAGAAGATCTTATGCAATCAAACTCATTTTTTGTATTCACAGTATGAATTGCTTCCCTCCAGGAGAAGATATAGAGTTCCACTTTGCAAATTAAATGGATACAAGAATTCCTTTAGACCTGTATCTGTGCAAATGTTTAATAGCAGTTTACCTTGATAATATGTTATTATTTTTATTATATTATATGTACTATTTGTGTGTCTGTGTGGTAATGTTTGGTGCTTTTGTGATGCGTTTTTTCTTACTTTGTCTATGCAGCAACATGAAGTCCACAACAGATTTCCCTTCGGGGACAATAAAGTACACTTAACATTACTTTTACTTATAGCCACAATCATAAGGTTATAAAATTGCTTACCATCTGTGAAAACATATATCCAGTCTTTAAACTCATGTCATAACCATGTAAACCTGGTAACTTTTACATGATACATGGCTAAAAGACTACGTTTAATGAGAAATATCCAAATAGGAATTATGTCAGTAACACACAGTGTCAGAAATTAAAGGAATATTCAGGGTTCAATACAAGTTAAGCTCAATCGACAGCATTTGTGGCATAATGTTGATTACCACAAAAATGAATTTCGACTCGTTCCTCCTTTTCTTAAAAAAAAGCAAAAATCTGGATTACAATGATTTTGGATAAATGGATTTTTCACAATGGATAAACATGATTTTAGTGTGATAAAATCACTTACTAACCTTTTCTGTGTAAAGTTATAGCCAATTTTACAACTTCATTGCCATGACAATGTGATGTCAACAAACCCTAAAATGACTGTAAAAATTATGATTTAATCAACTTTACAGCTCAAATAATACACAAGTTTTAACAGAAGAATTAATGTGAATTAAGTGCTTCTATAGACTTACATATTTCACATTTCTGTGTTTAAACACTACAAAAATTGGCCCCATTCTCTTCCACTGAAAGTGCCTCCCCGTAACCCATATTTTTGCTTTTTTTGTTTTTTTTTTTTTTTTAAAGAAAAGGAGGGACAAGTCAAAATAAATTTTTGTGGTAATCAACATTATGCAACAAATGCTGTTGATTGAGCTTAACTTGCATTGAACCCAGAATATTACTTTAACTTTGCCATAAAGGGGCAATTATTCATTAATTATTCGTTAATATGTTTTCATATTATTTATTTAATATTAATAATGTATATAATTGCCCCCTGGATTTTTTTTTTTTTTTTTTTTTTTACTTATAAAATCTAGTCATCCTGTAATTCAAATACTTTATTTAATCAATTTGTTTAACAAGTTCTCGATCAGAGTAATTAGATTGAGAATATATAACCTCCTACCCATAAAAATAAATCAACATCAAATCCTATTTTATGTGATAATGTGTATAACTAGGCTAAGAGTAGAATATGAAGAACTATATTTTTGTATATTATTTAATTTTCTGCTCCCACATTTTACATTTCAGGGGCATTTGTTTTCCAGTTTTGGTGGCATTTTTGTCCAAAGCCCCCCTTAATTTCTGACCGTGGTAACACATAAGCAGAAGTTCTTTCGCCTAGAACAGTAGTCCCATTGCTAAAAGGATGCTTTACACAACTTCACAACTCAAAAAGCAAATTTTTTGGAGGAAAAAATATCAGTTCTTAAACAAAATATAAGCTGCACATTTCTGCATTTAAATGCTCTGGATTACTTTGCCCCATAGACTTAGTTGTATGTCAGTTTTTATAAATGTAATTTTTGTTTGTTGTTGAGAGGACTAATCAAAATGATTTTGTCTGTGGTAATTAATAGTATGTCATAGATTGTATTGAACCCATAACATTTGTTTAATTTAGTTCCTGACATGCATGTTAAAAATCTTCTCTATTTAAGAGTGAATTTTTGAAAGATGGTTTCTAAAATTCTTCTTATTATATTTCAACCCCAATTCCGAAAAAGTTGGGACAGTATGAAAAATGCTAATAAAAACAAAAAGCAGTGATTTGTAAATTATATTCACCCTTTGCTATACTGAAAGCACTACAACTACACATTATATTTTTCCTTGTGAATTTCAATGATTTTTGAAAATGTACAGTAATGTCCCTGGAAAACACGGTGCTGTATAGCAGTATATGTTGCTCCAAAAATTTTATATATCTGTCTGCATTCATGGTGTTCTCACAGATATGCGAGTTACCCATGCCATGGGCACAGTCACACCTCTGGCCCGTACAGACACTGGCTTTTGGACCTGACGCCGATAACAGCTTGGATGGCCCTTTTCCTCTTTGGCCTGGATAACGTGACTGCTTTGTTTTTCAAAAACTTTTTCAGACCAAAAAACACGGTTCCACTGTTCTACTTTCTATCTAAGATAAGACTGAGCCCAGAGAAGTTGGCAGCGCTTCTGGACGGTGTTGATGTAGGGCTTCTGCTTTGCAGAGTAAAGTCTTAACATTTTCCCCTTTTTCTCCCAATTTGGAATGCCCAATTCCCACTACTTAGTTGGTCCTTGTGGTGGCGCAGTTACTCACCTCAATCCTGGTGTCGGAGGACAATTCTCAGTTGCCTCCGCTTCTGAGACTGTCAATCTGCGCATCTTATCACGTGGCTCGTTGTGCATGACACCGCAAAGACTCACAGCACGGGAGGCTCATGCAACTCTCCGCGATCCATGCACAATTTACCACGTGCCCCATTGAGAGCGAGAACCCCTAATCACGACCACGAGGAGGTTGCCCCATGTGACTCTACCGTCCTAGCAACCGGGCCAATTTGGTTGCTTAGGAGACCTGTCTGGAGTCACTCAGCACACCCTGGATTCGGACTCGCGACTCCAGGGGTGGTAGTCAGCGTCAATAATCGCTGAGCTACCCAGGCCCCTTTTAACTATATTGTGCACTGTAGAGGGTGAAATGCCCAAAATCCTTACATTTGTCTTTGAGGAACATTGTTCTCAAAGTGCTGGATTATTTACTAAAGCATCTGTTGGCAAATTGACAAGTCTTGAATGATCTTTGCTCTTGAAGGACTAGGCTGTTTTTGGAGGCTCCTTATATACTATAACACGATTACCTCACCTGTTTAACATCTCCTGTTTCACATTGCCTTGTTATTTCAACTCATCAGATTGTTTTAGTCTTAAATTGCCCCTGTCTCAACTTTTTCAGAGTGTGTTGCAATGATCTGATTTGAAAAAATTTAAATATAAAACAAAAAAACAATGAAATTCACAAGGAAAAATATATTATGTAGTTGTAGTGGTTTCAATATAGCAAAGGGTGAATATAATTTACAAATTACTCATTTTTGTTTTTATTAGCATTTTTCATACTGTCTCAACTTTTTCGGAATTGGGATTGTATTATAGTTCTTGTAATCAATATAACCTTTTCTTCCTCAAGCATGTATGGCTGAGTTGTCAAAGTGCATCAATACCAATTTTAGGCTAATGAAATTGCAATGCCCTCGGATAAGCTAAGTCATTTTTTAAATAGCCTACTAATTTCCAGCAAAACTTGGCCGGTCTGTGCA
Source organism: Myxocyprinus asiaticus (assembly GCF_019703515.2). Lineage (NCBI taxonomy): Eukaryota > Metazoa > Chordata > Actinopteri > Cypriniformes > Catostomidae > Myxocyprinus > Myxocyprinus asiaticus. Next base: position 15,192,880 of record NC_059391.1, read on the forward strand.
CTCTACTTAGAGCGCACTGCTATTTGCCGTTTTTATTCTTGACACTGATGTCTTCACAAGGTCAACAAGTTCACATGATGCCAGCTAGCAGGAAGCATCTGGTGTGAACAAGCTGGCCTTTTTGGTGGTGTGTCCTAAAGCATCTGTATCACACACACAAATACACACACGAACACACACAATCATTGCACTACCATTGTTAGCAGACAGGGGGCAATATGAGACTTTGCCATTTGCTAAGCCAATGAGAATACTGGCTTTATTGTGATAGGCTCTCTACTGGCAGAACCTTTTTTCCTTTATCCGTTGTCTCCAGACTGTCGACGGCTCTCCATCTCTTCCTGTCCTCCTCCTCCTCCAGCTTTCCCTCTCTCTTCTGGATTAAATTAACTGCGGGCCGGAAGACTACATCATTGGTATATAAAGGATTCATTTAAAAATGGCATTTAATCCATAAAGGGAAATAGGAAAAAGGATTTTGGAAGGAGTGAGTAGATCCAAGCCAGTGACAGAGGAGGCACATCATCCGGACCGCTGGAATTATGATTGGGATACAGTGGTTTTATGGGAAAGAAGGGGTGGAGAGAGGAATTCTAATTATGGATGATGTCAAGCGAGAAATTTATTGAAAATTGCTGTCCTGAAAAGCTATTGAGATGTTACTGGTGCTTAGTTGTCCTTTGCCATTTTCTTAGAATGGTGCGACGGTATTCCGAGGTGTCTTTTGCTCCGCAACAGCTGTGCAAGCTTGATTTTGACTTTTTTTCTTGAACAGCGTTTTCTGTTCACATCATTCAGGGATCTGATAATAGAGCATTTTGACAAAGGTGATGCTTTTAGCTTTAGGGGAAAAAAAAGATTACACTAATCCAGAAAGGAAAACTGGTTTAGGCTTCTTCCATAAAAAGATACTGGAGTACCAGTGTTTGCCTTTGTTAACTGGTGACAATGAGCTGTAATGTGTTCTCAAATTGTGAAATTATGTTCTGGTTCATGCCAGATTATTTAATTCTCGTAGATTCTTCAAACACAAAGTCATGTATGCAGGATTTCTGAATTTCAGAGCATGTTTGCCATGTAGAATTTTCCTTGCTCAGCTTTGCTGAATGGTCAAGGTTATGATTGGAGCAGAAAAAAAAGGTAAAGATAGAACAGCCCGGCTCTCTTGTGCAGAGTAGTGAGGGATGATTTGTCATTTGGCTGTCCTTTGTTCACCTTTGAGAAATGGTAGAATGCTCAAGTCTTTCCTTAAACTAGCTTTTATTCTCAGAATTGTCTCAGTGTCTCTCGGTGTCCCTAGCTCAAGATGTTGGGAAAGCTTTAGTTGACTTAATGGATGATAAAGACAAGTAAAACATGTCTGTTGGATGCATGAGTAAAGTGAATGTTTAAGGAATCCTTACAAAGTAGCTTTTGATAAAATCTACGTTGATGCATAATTTACTTAGCAGAACCCTTAAAACAAATTCAAAAAGTGACTCACATTAATGTGACAACTTTCAGCTAAACTTTGTATTAATGTTGCAAAGCTTATTCACATTTAACCAGTACAATATGGTAATGTTAAGTAGCACATGCACTTTATGGGATCTCATGAAATTTCTGAAAGGCTGATAAATGATAGTTAACAAAACTTTAAAGGACATAAGAGTGAGCCTTGCGGAACACCGCACATTCAAACACACCAATCTGTGTTCAAACCAACATAGTTGTGTCTATTGAAAACACACTTTGTTTTAAAAAATTATATTTACTTACTTTTTTGTTGCTTTTATTGTATATGGTTTATTGACAAGTTTGTCATTTTAAGAGGTGATAAAAAAGAGAAATCTTTTCAAAATCCAGTTTAAAACACATGTCAAGTTCATAGAAATGTAATCTTTGTGTCCAATTTGGTTTTATATTCATTTTTGAAAACAATTTATAGCATTTTCTGCAAAAAACTGATTGTTTGAATTTGAAAATGTAATATGGTGTAAAAATCTAGTACAAGGTAAAAATACTTTATTCAAATATCATGAATTTTGAGTGAAGAACATCAATAAGTTTTCTTAGGGTTACACCGAATTACCTGAACAAAAGGTGCCTTTTTAAAAAATTAAAAAATAATAAAAAGAACTGCACACACAGTCTCTAAAGGGGCCCTCTGTGTTTTATGTCTTCTTTTTTTTTTTTTTTTGGTCTTATGACAACAAAAAAGCAACCTTATGTTGGGTACACCACAACTTTTTCTTCACCACAAACTTTTTCACATTTTTATAATATTTAAGTCATTCTTTTTAATGTAAATTGCATTTTTCATGTATTTTTGAATAACTTAATAGATTTGGACAAAAAAAATTAGCGTCACGTCATCGACCCGTACAACAGTCGAGAACAGACATGAAATCATGCCCAAATAATTGCCTGAAAAGCTACCAAGCCAGCCCCTAACCTTAACCCAGACACTACCCTTACCAGTCTCGGAGGCTGGGCAGAAGATCAGACAAAGTGCAAGGCAACTTTTCCCAATGTTACATGGAAATGTAGGGATAGAGATGTGGTGGGGATACAGGACAGGACATAATGCAGACCATGTTTGAACCTCTTGTTCATGTGCATTCCATGCATTCATTTAGCAGTTGACTGAGATATTTGTAACTCTTTTTCAGGAGGTGTTGTGGATAAAGATCTCCGGCATTATCTCAACCTACGGTTCCAGAAGGGTTCAGTGGACCACGAGCTTCAGCAGATCATACGTGACAACCTCTACCTCCGGACTGTTCCATGTAAGTGACCTGTTTATATATATATACAGTTGTGCTCAAAACTTTGCATACCCTGGCAGAAATGTTGAAATTTTGGCATTGATTTTGAAAATATGACTGATCATGCAAAAAAAAACTGTCTTTTATTTAAGGATAGTGATCATATGAAGCCATTTATTATCACATAGTTGTTTGGCTCCTTTTTAAATCATAATGATAACAGAAATCGCCCATATGGCCCTGATCAAATGTTTACATACCCTTGAATGTTTGGCCTTGTTACAGACACACAAGGTGACAGACACACAGGTTTAAATGGCAATTAAAGGTTAATTTCCCTGTGTATAAATAGTCAATGAGTTTGTTAGCTCTCACGTGGATGCACTGAGCAGGCTAGATACTGAGCCATGGGGAGCAGAAAAGAACTGTCAAAAGACCTGTGTAACAAGGTAATGGAACTTTATAAAGATGGAAAAGGATATAAAAAGATATCCAAAGCCTTAAAAATGCCAGTCAGTACTGTTCAATCACTTATTAAGAAGTCGAAAATTTGGGGATCTCTTGATACCAAGCCAAGGTCGGGTAGACCAAGAAAGATTTCAGCCACAACTGCCAGAAGAATTGTTCGGGATACAAAGAAAAACCCACAGGTAACCTCAGGAAAAAGACGGTGTGGTTGTTTTAAGGAGCACAATACTAGTTGACCCCTCTCCAAACATAGCGCTTATGGTTGTGACCATAAAGCTCTATTTTGGTCTCATCACTCCAAATTACAGTGTGCCAGAAGCTGTGAGGCATGTCAAGGTGTTGTCGGGCATATTGTAACCGGGCTTTTTTGTGGCATTGGCTTCTTTCTGGCAACTCGACCATGCAGCTCATTTTTGTTCAAGTATCGTCGTATTGTGCTGTATACATTTTAAGAGTCTCCTTTTACTCATCGCAAATGGCTTGAGTTTCTTGCTTGTTTGGTCTTGTACATTAACATAAATATTGTATAAAAAATGCTGATGAGAAACTCATCTGAATACAGTTAGTATGTTTAGCCTACATGGGCAATTATAATCAAGCTACAGTGGGTTTGTGTGAAGTTGAGCTCCAGTCTGTCTCCTTATAACTGTAAAATAAACATCAAATATTGGATCTTTTGTTTGGCTGTGATTGTGTCACAGTGCACAGTTTCACTTTCAATGTAGACAGACAAATTACTTGTCGCTGGAAACTTGTCACATTGCACCTTTAATTTTGCCATTCATAACTTCGATTTTTCAATGTAGTTTGAGGGGCCATTTTTCTATTGAGTTACTATACTTACTTTGAAAATCCAAAAGGTAGAACAAGTTGGTTACAAACTTGCCTTGTGTTTCTAGATCTTCTCAGAGTGCACCCTGCCAGAAATTCTCCTGGGGCTGGTTGCACCAGCTGGACGTAAAAAAGTTGGGCATAAGCCCTACTTTAGCTTAGCTTAGCTACGTCCAGCCTTGTGATAAATATTTACACCTGTTACACCATCTATAACTATGGCTAGGCGCCGCTATGCCCAGCATAGACAATGCGCATCCACGCTGACACATTCTACCGCAGTGATAGTTGCCACGCCATTCACGTTGCTATGGTTACAAACTTAAATTTACTGGCGAATAGATTAAAAATGACTGCGGAGCCGAAAAAATGAAAATTAAATTACTAAGACTGAAACAAGAAAAATTATCGAACTGTACACTAATATGTATATGCATATATTAGTATGCAAACAAAACAATGGCATAAATAAGAAGAATAAACAAGACGTCTGGCAGATAATAACAGCGGCAGTCAGTGAAACAGATGGTGGATTAGGAGAGTTTTTCACTTTTTGGGAAGGAAGAGGACAGGCTCTCTTGTCAGGAGATATGTGAGGGAAGGTAGTTACAACTAAAATAAGCCAACCTGTAAGATTGTGGAAGTTGCTATTGTTGTGTGGGAGTTATGGAAAAAATATGGAGACAAACCCTCCCTCATATGTCTGGTATCTCAATGTATGCAACCAGACAGAAACCTGATTTAGGTTGCGCTAATTTCGGTTTAAAGCACTTCAAATGTATTTTTTACTCTTGAAAATACTCTTGTATGTTTTTCTCTTGTGTTAATATTAAATCTATTTATAATGGTGCCCCTACTACTCAAAATCTTCAACTCTCACTAATTTAGGTCTCTCCACACATTTTTACTGGATTGTTGCTGTCAATCCTTAATGCTCAAGAATTCATCTAAACATAGTGCTAATATTATCTTGCTTTTGTCCATTGATTGTAAAAAATAATAATATTGGATTGAATCCAATATGAGAAGGGTCTTTGACATTTTTGCTGTAACCAATAAAGTCCAGCAATAGGATGGTTCCAGAAGTTAAAATCCTATAAAAATAAAAAACATTATTGAAATGAAAATGAATGAACCTTTCAAGACCGACTTACCGTGAGCTCTAACATGATTATAATGGAATGTTGCTTCCGATTGTTCCAGTACACTGTAATGCAGAGTTATTGACACCTGGCATCTCCCATCAGAAGTTTTGCATCGGTTCAAGTGTTTTTACCTTCTCCTGTGGCGCAACCAGAAGTGCATTGCGTCAGCCGCATGGAAGACCTGGATTTTCATCCTTCATTGAAAACAGGAATTAATCGCATTTGCTTAATCAGTGATCAGCATGATTTGGAGGTCCAATTTTCCCTCATTCCTTCTAAGAATACATTTTTACTCCACTCACGTTTAGGTTTGGGGTTTGGTGGTAGAGTTAAAGGGTTAGTTTACCCCAAAATGAAAATTATCTTATCATATACTCTCCCTCATGCCATCCCAGGTGAGTATGACTTTCTTTGTTCACCAGAACACATTTGAAGAAAAAAAAAAAAACTAGCTCAGTAGATCCTTAAAATGCCAGTGTATAGTGATTCGACTTTTGAAGCTACAAAAATCACAGCCAGTCAGCATAAATATCATCCATACGACTCAAGCGGTTAAATTAATATATTCTAAAGTGACATGATTGCTTTTGGTGCAAACAATATAAATATTTAAGTACTTTTTAACTATAAACCATCGCTTCCGGTCAGCAGCGGTATGCACGTGAGATACGTGAGAACTGACGTACGTGCGGCACACCTAGAAGACTAGCACTGTTTATAACTGAGGAACGCTGTACAAAAGCTTAGTTGGTTTTGGTTTAGATCTGTATTTTTATCTGTTTGTTTACTCGCAATAGTGCATTTGTGTGCATATCTTGGATGTCTCAACCGAGAGAAAAACATGAAATAACTTGAACTCCGCGCTCTCATGAATGCGTATACGACTGCTGACTGGAAGTAATGGTTTATAGTTAAAAAGTACTTAAATAGTGATCTTTTTTGCACCAAAAGCGATCATAACACATTAATTTAACCGCTGGTGTCATATGAAAGACGTTTATGCTGACTGTCTGTGATTTTTGGAGTTTCAAAAGTCTGATCACCATCCACTTGCATTTTAAGGATCTACTGAGCTAAGATATTTTTCTATTTTTCTTCAGATATGTTCTGCTGAAGAAAGAAAGTCATACACACCTGGGATATCATGAGGGTGAGTAAATGAAGAGAGATTTTTCATTTTTGGTTGAACTATCCCTGTAATAAAATATGCATTCCTCTTCACTAGAAACAACTCAATTTACTACTCACTTTTGGCGCCCCTCTGTGGGCATTTCACCAGGAAACTGGAGCTTACATGTGCCCTTGCATTCAAAAACACTTTCCCGCTTCGGTCACTGGGGGCAGTGTTTTGAATTTTGTTATGCACAGACTGTGTTTAGCTCAGGAAAAGTCAACCTACAGTTTTCATATTCACTGTGAGCTCAGAGGTTTTTTAAGCGTTAGTATATGTAGAAGCCATAAGTGTGATTTAAACTTCATTTAAAATAATACGTTTTAATCACCAAATCTTGATGTAGTTTTATACCACCAGAGGTTAGCTAGGTAGCATTTGCTAATAATAGCAAGCTACCTACTAGCAATGGTTAATAATGGTGTTTTCTTGGTCTTTTTGCTCATTTTAAAAAAAAATTAAAAAAATTCTTCAAATGTGATGTTTGATGGTTTATAACAATTTTTAATTTATTTTTTATGCTAAGTTCTTTATATAAGCTATGATAAGCATTTTTTTTTTCAAATGGAGAAAAGGAATGAGAAAAATATTTTCAGAACCGCTAAAAACAGTTTGTAGTCACTGTTGCGTTATATTGGTGCAGGATTGAAGTCGGATGTTAAGATTTTTGTTTCTGTTGGAGCTACGGCATAGCAATTGCGTGCATACTCTGACACATTGAGCTATGGTGCTCATGCTGGCGGTGCGAATTTGAGTCTGCCTTGCAAATTTACCCATTCTGGTCCCTCATCATTTCCTTTTCTCTTGCTCTCTCACACTCCCCATTAATAAACAAAAAGTGTCAAAAAAGCAGAATTGAGCAAATTACAAATATTTGTGTTTCTGTTTCACACCACTGCCTGGTTTATAAAATTCTTTAACAGCTTCATTGTGTTTTAGCCTATATATATATATATATATATATATATATATATATATATATATATATATATATATATATATATATATACAGGTTATTTCGATATACATGCAAACAAAGACACTGATTTGGACAGTTCATGTCACTTTACTCATTTTCACCATCCCTCTCTTCTTTTTTACAACCAAGAAACATGATGGTTTAGTCAACTCTGTAGCTACACCATTCCTTTCCTTCCTCTCTCTCTCACTTCCTCTCCTCCTCAGCCTAGGGTTTCCAAGGCAACCACCATTTCCTCTCCAGGCTTGCCTGCTGATGTTTTCCCCTCCCCCTCCATAGTGGTGCACAAACACATCACAATCACCAACCGGCTGGATAAAACTCTGCCTTTTGATTTATGCCAGTGCAGCACAGTCATGAGCGTATATTTCTGGAGCGATTTCTCCCATACTGAGAGTCATTAGTGTAACTGAACAGCTTGCAATGAGATGTTTTGGAGGCTGGATTGGAACAGACAAGACAAGAAAGGCAATGTTAAACTGTTCATTTGTCTTGCATATGTTCAGGGGGGGGTGGGCACAACATGACCTAGGTAACAAAATCTGATATCATTGGTTTATTAAAACATGTCAGATGGAGTTTTATTATATTTTAACAATCCTATAGGGAAGAAGTAAAAAAATGTGTGCAGTCAGTACACCATTATTAGACTATACGGTAGTTTAGAATTGGTATAAAACTGTGAACTCGATAATCTTGTTGTTCACTTCCATTTCAGTACAGAAAAGTGTTTTTCACAGTTCGTTTTGAAGCTTTTGGGAATCGTTTGCTAGTACGGGTGCATTTGTTTGTAATTTTTATTTACTTACCTTAAAGGAATTGTTCACCCAAAAATCTAAATTCTGTCATCATTTACTCACCCTCATGCTGTTCCAAACTCATGTGACTTTCTTCCATGGAACACAAAAAAGATGTTAATATTCATGCTGCTCTTTTCCATATAATTAAAGTGAATGGTGACTCTGGCTTTCAAGCTCTAAAATTACAAAAATGTGCCATAAAAGTATTGTTAAAGTAGTCCATACGATTCAAGTATTATAACTGAAGCCTTCTGATGACATACAATCAATTTGTGTGACGAACAGTCCAGAGTATCGTCAGTAGTCACTTAAAATCAAATAAGAATAGTACAAAAACCTTGCTTTTTTAAAATTATTTTGGAGCTGGACCGCACCTCAGTAAATGTTAAAGAGCAACCAGGATATTCTTCAGAAATTCACCTTTAGTGTCATACAGTTTTGGAACAACATGAGGGTGAGTTACTGATGACATAATTGTAATTTTTGGGTGAACTCACACTTTGACCACAAAAAATTCTACACAAACATTTGTTCGTGATTTGTGGTCTGACACATTTTGAAACCCAATAAACCTTATTCAAAGTAGCGCCATGTTTGATATTTAACGTGAATGAAAATGAGGCTTAGACTTACCATCTCTTTAATGGCACACATGCTATAAAGATGTATAAAGCACGTTGTCTGGAGGTTTATGTCTACTGAATGTTCTTGGAACGATATTTTTTTCAATGTTTTGTCTGTGGAACGATCATTACATGTACATATATCCCTCACAGCCTCGTTGTCATTCCCGTCAAAAATCAAAGATGGCGCTGCTGTGATTTACACATTAAATCGATCTTGTGTAGCTACACTAAGTGTTTGTGTTCATGTATGTACGTAAAGCTTGTTTTGGGCCTTTGAGAATCTGTGCATCAGCCTGCTTGTCACCGCCACTCAACGTGTAACTAGAGGAAGTGACTGTAAAATACAAAGTCCATTTACCATTTGCAGCAAGTATGTGTGTGTAAATATTTTATTTCATAGAGGTTATTTTAGATAATGCACACATTAGGGCTGTCACGAATCATGATTATGAAATTTGGCTGACAATTAATTGTATGCTTTAGGGCTTTTCTGATTTTGATGAATATTACAAATACACCTTAAGAAGTCATTTATTCATATTTTACTTATAATCATATAGTAAAATAGGGATATATGATTTCCTTTAAGGCTTTAAAATCTTGTAAAATATTGCACAAGGGTAGAATGACATATTCTACATAGACATATTTCCAAATGCTCTCTTTTTGGTCAAATTTAGTCTTGGCCCATTTTATATTTACTATGTTGCTTTTGGAACCCAGCCAACCTGAATATTATATTATATTATATTATATTATACAATAGTAAAACATTTCTGTCCTAAATTCTTAACTTTCACACGTTATTTTAAGGCTCTCCAATTAAACCCACAAGCCCTTATTTCACATGAAAGAAGATCTTTGAGATTCTGTGCGTTTCGAAAATAAGTTTCTTCACTCTCATCTCCACAGAAATAGAGTAACTGGGCATTTCCTCTTCTGTGTACTTGCGTGTCATTAACACTGCATGTACAGTATGAAACCTCAATGACAAAGAACATTTGCCATTACCCGAACATTAAATTAAAGTGAAATCAGAACGCTTTGTGTTCACTATCAAAATCCTCGCTTATATTCCATGGTGCGGGTCAGTAAAACGGTCAGAGTTCATTTGGAGTGCCCACATAATGCAAAAATGCACTGTTTATTAAATTTTTATATTCACTTAAAATTCCCTTATTTGGATAGTAAAATGGGACACTATAATCGCGGTGATCTCAAATAATCACGGTTAGATCAAATTATCGTGATTAGTTGATTATTTAATAATAGCAACAGGCTTGGCAAACATTCACACAATGAAACTCAGTTTCTCTCTCTTTCAATCACTATTTTGGACGTAGTATGGCTATGTTTGGGAGAGCAGCTTTGAATTAATCCCAGTAGATATCCATTTTATGTCACCCTCTCTTGAAAACATACTTTTATATGAGCACAACTAATTGTTAGATTCATGCAACACCACGTCACTTGCAGTTTCACAGTACATATGACAATATACAATTGCCACCCTCCCCCCACCCCACGCTCCGATTCCCTGGTATTTCACTGTTTCTCTTCCGCATCACCTGTTATCCCAACTAACCAAACAGTGACAGTGCAAAATCATGCTTTCCTCTCACTTCAGGCAGTGGCACTGTCGGATCACGTCAGTCACTTTGACAAATGGGCGACAGAACGCATCACGAAGGTCCTGCGCTTCCGCAGGGCAGTTGAAGCCCTGTATTGTTCAATTAGACTTTCATATTCACTATCCCCCCCACCCCCCATATTTTATATATCCAGCCAAAAGCATTTGTCACGTCCTGCTGCTTGTGCCCGTACCCACCGCTAAGCAAAACATTATTAGTATCTGCCAGCCATCAACCAATGATATATAATCATTTTAGACAGTAAGCTGTTCGTGTAGCTGTTTGTGTGTTCTTTAAGCTCAGGTGGAAGAGCATGGTTGCCAATGCTAAAACTGTGCTTTTGAATTTTCAATGTGTGCCAAGCATTTTTACGCTAATATACTTACACTAAAAAGACTGGATGCAGCACAATGAATATAACAACGCAGGTTCAAGAGACATGTTTTTAAAGGTTGAAATTCTTTGCTGACTCTGAAACAAACAGCGATACACGGTGCAGCGGTCAAAGACGTCCATCTAGCAAATTGTATAACAATGAAAATCTATTTGAAAAACAATGTGAATGGATACAAAAATGCGCTCGGTGTAAACCACCTCTAGGTGGAGGGGTTTGGCAGAGTCTGAGCCGCAAATGCCATTTCACAGTTATTTTCAGCCGAATACCACTACTTTCTATATTACTACCATACAGATATACACAGTAATTTATGAAAAACACATGGTACTAGGGCTGTCACAATTATGAAATTTGGCTGATGATTAATTGTCAAACAAATATTTGCGATTATGACAATTAATTGTCTCTTTTAGGGCTTTCTTACGATGCATGTATGCTTAATACACCTTAAGTATTTTTACTTTGTATTTTTTACATATTTAACTTCAAATATATAAATCAATTAATAAAATGGGGATATAGTACATTATTTTTCATGTCATTAATACGTTTTTAAAGCCTTATTGCTCTTTGATAAAACCCGCAAGCCCTTATTTCTTATAAAGCAAAACCTTTTAGATTTTGTTTCATCATTTTATCACTTCACAAAAACAGAGTAAGCGTGCATCGCCTCCTGTGTTACTGCGTGTCATTAACACAGCGTGTATGAACCCAGAATGACCAGGAACATTTGACGTTACACGATTGTTAAATTAAAGTGAAGCCGCAGCGCTTTGAGTTCACTATCAGAGTTGATATTTATTAGTTTATATTTTCGTGGGAGTTTGGCGCAAGCCTCTGCTGACGGTGAACGCGGACAGGAGCTGCTCTGGTTGAGATCCGCGGTGTGGCTCAGTGACGCTCAGAGTGAACTGAATGACACACAAATGTGCCATTCACGGTATTTATATATTCTCCTAAAACTCCCTTATTTTGGCATTAAAATGTGATTGGAATTTAAAGTCCACAATAGTCACGATTATCTCAAATAGTTCAAATAACCGCGATCAGACGATCATTTAATAATCGCGACAGGCCTACTTGGTACTGTCGGTATTATGAAGCTTGAGTCCGCGGTAGTACTGTGCAACACTACGTTTACATAGAAGTGTCTATTGAAGTGTTTTTTCCCCTCACTTTACTTTTTTCTTAAGATTTGAGAATATGAACTGACTTAATCTTAAGCTTTAGTTTAAATTGGAATGCACTTTTCATAACAACCAGCTATGTTCTTTGCAATAAATAATATAGCATGTTGCTTTGTGTTTTTTATTTATTTGTTGCACCCTCTTGTTAACTTAAGAGACAATGTTGATTTAAAAATCTTGTGATCACTGATGTCTTGTAGCTTTTTTCCTCTGAATCAATGTGTTTAAAATTCGAATATCATTCAAATTTTTGTCATATTAAAATGAAAAATTTGAATTTAGTTAGTTGACAGCCCTATTAAATGCATTAAATATTCTATGCAAATTATTTCATAGTAAAATCTGCAATGCTTTTCATTTGGACATGAAAGTGATGTACTGTATGACACTTGTTTTGAGAGGAGCGTTGACGTGTGTCATACACTATGAAAAGAGATTTAATGCATTGTTTCTTGGAAAGCAGCAAGGCATAATGGATTCAGTTTTGCCTCGAACAAATCTTTTAAAAATCCTCACCGCCTGTTGAATAAAGTGAACGTTTTGATTGTAGGACCTCAAAGTGCCTGAAAGGTGTTAACACTCGTCTGAGAGACTCCGTGTTCTTTAGTGGAGAGTTATTCTGATGCATAGAGAATGATCTTCTATTGGGGATATGCATTGTGCATGCTACAAGTCTGCTTTGTCAGGTGGGCTAAATATGGGGCTCACACAGAGAGAAACTTAAGAGTGAAATTGGTATCTACAGGATGCAGAAGCTGTATGCATTAAGTCAACAAGTCAAAAATAAAAGAAATCCAAACAGAGGTGATGACTGAGGTGAGAAATAGGTGATATCATCCACCTATTGGTAGCTGAAAGTATAATCAAATTAGCCTAAATATAACAAAAATACAAAAACACACACAAGGGTGTGTGAATGACGGGCGTTCCAGTTCTGCTGATTCCCTGTGGGCCTGCAACAAACAGTTTGAGTTTATATACTGGAGATGAGTATGATGTAACCGGATCACTGTTGCACCTGAAGGTACGGTTTTCATGCTTACACACATAGTTAATTGTCCGGACAACTGTAAACACGTGTTCACACCAGAGCACTGAGTGAAAACAATGGGGTGTGGTCTATCCAACCGTGAGCCTCAGATATTCCCTGCTTCTTTAAAGCTTTGGAATATAAGCGAGCAGGACATTTTAGTCATGTTCTTGGATCACTGCCTTCATTTTTACTGACTGAATGGTTTTAAATCATCCTCAACAACTGGCCTCATTAAGAGTGATTCCGTGCTTTGCAAGTAGAGGACGTTCCTTGTAGACGTCAAAAGGAGATTTAAGGATTAGCGAGGTGAAAGACTGCGAGCTAATCGATATTTTCAGCAGTAGATTGTAGATCTGGTCAGGCTTTGAATTTCATGAGCTCACGGCCTTGTTTTAGGTGGTTCTTTGCTTAATAACCAAACTACACAAAACTACAGTACTCTTTTGGGCACACAGCTGCGAATCATTGATTTGAATTCCTTGAAACCCAGTGTTTTGATCCGTCAAGGATAATTAGCCTGTGGAGCAGATTGTTGTGATATTTTCAGATTAGAGGAAGTATTTAGATTGTGTTTGGCATAGCCACACTCTCCTGGAATCCAGCAGAGTGAAGAAGATAATCAAGATGTTAAATGATGAAGTACTGTATTGGACAGGGACACTTTTCATTGTTCTAAGACACAATGTGAAGCAGAGTCCCTAAGCCATGGTACAATCACTGTAATGTACAGACTGGAGTGGCTTATTGCTTTTATCAAAAGGTGGCAACAACAATATGATAAAAGACTTCAATGTTGTACAAGAAAAATACAGTTTGTCAAGACAAACTTTAATGCTGGCTTGATAAAGCATTGTCTAAAAGTTGAAAGTCATTTTTGCAGGTTTAGCAGGTCCAACAGAAAAGGTCAGATTGATGGACAGACAGATAGATACTGTATGTTAATGTAAATCTATGGAATTTTTGGCCACTTTGAAAGTCAGATACGGGAAAAACAAAAGTCTGATTAGTTAGAAAAGACATGGTACACTAAGTCAGAACAGTCTGAAGGTCTGTACCAAGTTTGGTAGATGTATCTTGAAAGCTCGAGGGGTTAGTTTAGAAAGTTTGATCTTTGTTCAGGGATTTTGGAAAACCCTAAACAAAGTTTGTAGAATAACAGTATGTTGGCTTTATCAAGTCAAATTACTAAACAGTTACATTCATGAATAGTAATTATTTGAATAAATCATTTTTTTTTTTTTTTTTACCAAGTAATATACTGTAGTTCAATTTCCTAACTGTTGGCTGTTTTCAGTTGCCAAGCAACTTGGCAACATTGCGCATTACTAGAGTAGTGCGCTCCCAGGTGTGTTTATAGTCATTGTTCAATGCTCATCCAAGTCTGAACTATCCATTTTGTAATCATCCTTTTTGAGGCTTTTACTGAAAACATCTTATGGTCCATTCCCTATGATTTTAATAATGAAAGGAAATGTAATATTACATCATGTACTTTTTGATAATAGAAACCTTGAAGTTTACAGCTGTAAATAATTGCTTTTCCATGAATGTATGTGTAGTGCCTTAAGAAAATATGAATCTATGTGCTTATAAATGGTTTCCAACCCCCAGACCACCTTTTTGAGTATTGTCAGTAGAAAGGCTTGTAGAAAATATTGATAAATCTCATAACAGTTAAACCATAGTAATAATTTAGAGTTAACTCTAGACCCACTTCATCTTAGCTGCTGTATGCAGCTAAATGAATCTGTTGGATCCAATTACAGCTAGTCGACTAGAGATTTTAAATTTAATGCAGCAGAATGCTGGTGAGAATACCTGCCAAGTAGAAGTATAAGGCGCTTTCATACCTACAGTGATTTAATCATACTCTACTGCAATTCCTACTGTATGAAGAGGTGAATCCTGTTAGCTCCATGCTGTCTTCACTCCCATTGGAAGTCACTGCATCACTGATAATTTGCGGAAAGTGGCTGTCATTAATTTTGCCTCATATCACCAATCTCACTTCCGGTTGCTTTGTCATCGCAAATCAGTGTTAATGCATTTGGCTGATGCTTCAATCCAAAGTGACTTAGATGGTATTCAGGCTATACATTTTATCAGAACCTTGGTTATGTCATGACGTTCGGTCGTGGGATGCACAAGAACCAATGAGGGTTGAAGTTATTGACATGTTGCCATGTTTGATTTATTTGACACTTTTAGGTGCTTTTTTAAGCTTTAAAGTGAGTCACTGTCAACTGCTTGTATGGAATTATATGGAAATCAGTGATTGTGACATTCTTTAAAATTTATTCTTTTGTGTTCCACAGAAGAGAAAAAAGTCATATGGGTTTGGAATAATATGAAGGTGAGAAATGATAACAGAATTTTCACTTTTAGGTGAACTATTCCTCCAAGGTTTTCCTGAAGCTATGTGTACTTGTAACTGAACGAAACTGGTCCCAGGTTAGCTCAAATGGTACTTTAAGTAGCTTGTCTCCACAGCAAGAAACATCAGCCTCTGGTAAGACACCATCCTCATATGCGAGAGATCTAGTGCGGATATGTCATAACGATTATTCTGTTTGTGCCTGGTCTTATTTAGCGTGCCATACTAAAAAATTTATGATGGGCATCATAAGCCTCCTCTGTGAGTGCCGCTTGTTATGGGACCGGTTTCTCAGAGCCGCTTTGATGTGCTCATCAGCTCCAGTTGTTTGATTGACAATCCGGATTGCATTCCTAATCCTCTAAAGAAGCTATTGTAACCATCTAAGTGTCATTACTGTATGATTTTCTTTGATGTTTTTTAAGCGAGTTGACCAATCAAATCAGTTGTTTGTCTTCTCTATACACACAGTGAAATGAACATTGCTGATGTTGTAGATGGAGTAGCCGTTGTTCATTGGTTTGGTTTGGTAGATTGGCCATTTACTGTACATTCTTACATTTAATAATTTAGCAGATGCTTTTAGTCAAATAAGGAACATCACAAACATTTTATTTACATGAGCCAACATATTTTCAGGGTAACAAAACCAAGAAGTAACCAAACACTGATTCTTTAGCTGAGCTGGTAGAGCATGTCACTAGTAATGCCAAGGTTGTGGGTTTATTTCCAGGGAACGCATGTACTGATATAAAATAGAAGAGTGTATACCTTAAAAAGCACTGTAAGTTGCTTTGGATAAAAGTGTCTTCCAGTTTGTAAATGTAAATGAATAAGCACCGCAGTGGAATAGCTCAGGCGTAACGGAAACCCTCCCACTGCTCTGTTGGAGTTTGGTGGATTTTCTTTTAAAAACTGTTTGCCCACTTTCATATCTTTCAGCTTCCAGCAAAAGTTGATTATATAACATTCATGATGTTTACAGATGACTCACAATTTAGACATTGAGAACATTTTGAGCTGCCGTCATAGCATTCACTTTCTACATACATGGGAATTCATGGTAATTAAGAGCAATGCATTATGATGCAACATCATAAATGGGTGTTTATTCAACTAAAGGCACTTTTATCTCTGAGGTGTTGATTTTTATTAACATTAACAGATTGCAACTTCCTATTTTTGCTATATGAAAGTCACATTAAAGTTGTCGTGAAAACTAATTTACCAGGCCTTCATCATTTGTTTTTGCTACCTTTTAAATGTCTTTTATGTATACATTTTCTCGTTTTACCCTTGTCCCAGACCCAGGCTTTAAATCTTAAAAACATGAAAATCTTTCATAAAATTATGAATTATTAAATGTTTAAACCATGATAATCTGAAAAAAAGAGTGAAATAAAAATAAACCATAACAGTATTTATTGTATTAAAATGAGTTTTACCAGTGTTGGGTGTAATCTGATTACAAAGTAATTAGTTACTGAAATCTAAAGTTAAAAAGTAGTGTTACATTTTTAATTCTTATACATTTATATTTTAAATTGTAATCAGATTACACTTATTGACTTTTATGAAGTTACTTTTAAGTACATACCTTGGGTTAAACATATTTCTACAAATATGATTTCTGTAGAATAAAACATTTAAAATGTCTGCACAGATGATCTTACTGTATAAATAGAAAATACTGTATACATTTTAAATTTTATTGAACAGAAAAACAGAAACCTAAAAAGTTAGAGTAACTTGAAAGTAATTAGTAATGAGATTACTTTTACACGAATAAATCAGTAATCAGATTATTATATATTTTTTTAAATAATTATAAATTAATATTGATTATTAATTAATTATTCTGGATTATTTTTTGAGTAATTTACCCAATTTACCCTTAGAGTATTTATACAAATTACGACTGTCCAAAATTTGTGGTGCAATTCCCATCACCACCAACAATATCCCCCCTAAAAACTTTTTTTTTTTTTTTTTATTTTTTTATTTAAGTAAACTTTGTTACCAAGGAAAAAACAGTGTCAATAACATGTATACATGCATGATTGATTACACCAATTTGGCTCAATTAACTGACAATGTGTGTAGTCATGTAAACACCTTCACCGGCGTTCTTACCGGCGTATCCTTTGTGCGCCAGTGTTGTGCGCATGCCTGTTTACGTTTTGATGTCAAAAATATAGAATAATCTGATGATTTCAAATCTCATGCAAACACAGTTTTCTGATTTTTCTGAATAACCTGATTTTAGTAGTTAACAGCGTATTGTGTGCATATAAATGCACTCAATAAAAGGCATGATTGAGAGTGTGAAGAAAGCAGAGAAAAATCACTTATGAACAAAAAGGCTTTTATCAGGTGTCATTTCAAATCAGGGGTGTAGCCAGCTAATATACATTCAGAATATTGTCATTTTCCATATTAAACACTTATAAAGTTATATATATATAAAAAAAACGAAACCATTTGAAGAACCATTCAAGGAATTTTTTTTTCCCATGTATTTAAAAAATAAAAAATAAATAAAAAAAATTAGTTTACTATAGAAAATCAGTAATTTCACAACTTCTATAAGTTATATGAAAACACCAGAAAAACCTATATACTATATAGAACATCTTTTGTATATTTTGGGTCATTAAACCATTGATAAAGCACAGACATTCACAACCGAAACAAGTCTAATTATACTTTATTCAAATCAGCGTGTCTACTAAGAGACTTTATAAGTGTTTAAATATCATAAGCATTTTCTCCGCAAATGACAAAAAAAGCATATCATTTCGTGAACTCCTGTGCATGACCATCAAGGTATACAAAAAAGACAACATAGCCTAAAAGTAATTACAGGTTTTAATTACATCCTGATGTCATTGTAATATCAATAGTCACTTTTACTCTTAATTAATCCAGCCTCTTTCTCTCTATGTTAAACAAGATTACCGAACTCCTCTCTTTCAATCGGTCAAAAGACACCGATCCTCGAACGTTCATGAATTTAATGAGTAAATGGGGCATGTTCGTTCAGTGGGTCAAACCAATGAAATGCTCCTTCATAGCCCACACTCCAGTGCTGTTGGCTTGCGCATTAGTCAGTCTTTACTGGCAAGAAAAGCCACCAAACTCAAAGTACCTTGCGCTTCAAACAAGTACAGCGTTGCGGCTGCAGCTGATTAAAACACTTGCATGCTGATTGCAAAGTCACAGATTTTTAGGGAGGCTGAAATGAATTTTAAGGGGGCTGAAGCCCTCCTAAATAGGGTCTAGTTACACCTATGTTTCTAATCATGCTGTAATTTTGCCAAATTATGCAAAAAGTGTGATATTATTTAATTATGTGTTTTTAGGATGCATCAAATGCAAAATGCAAGAAATGTCATTTCCACCACAACCATTTCAGATGTGGAAGTATCATGTATTGATTCAGATAAATGGCAGTGCAGGAACAATAAGATACAAATTATAGAATTATTTTGTGATGCAGTTATATACACTGTTGGACATTGTTGGTAGACAAATTACAGAAACTAGTAGGAGTATGTGTGAAAAGTGTTTTAAAGGAGTTTATTTTCCAAAAGTCTGCAGGGCTAGAAGTGTCCCATAGTCAAAGAAATACCCAAATATTGACAACAAAGGGAATTTGATCAGTCTTAGCAAGAGCTCTTCAATGCAAATTTGCAGCTTTTCCCTTCGAGTGTGCTTGGAAGAGCTGAGCCGTCTTACAGCAGCGCTGGGTGACAGAATAAAACTCTTAAATGTTCTTTCAATCCCGCAGGGGCTCTGCTTCTCTCTCCCCCAGCTACTGCCTCCCTAGACGTCACCCTGATGTATGAGTCTCCTCATTCTTCATGGCAGCCAGGCAGTGCACTCTGTTAGTGATGGGACTCTGTGATGCAGCCAATAGACACTGGTGCTGGCTATGGTCAGCTGAAACATAAATCAAAATGAAGGCATTGAGGTTTAGGGATTATTTATGCCTTTCTGAACATATACGAAATGGAGACTATAAATACTTGTGCTACACGAGAGGTGAATAAAGGGTGAAATGAAATGGGATTTGATGAAGTCTGAGTTTTCTGGGTTTATGTTGTAGTTTTGTGATGTCAGCTTTGTCACGATACTCTATCTGTTATTACTGCAGGCAAACGCAAATCGGTTTTGTCATGGCGAAATTTGTCTACTCTATGTGGGTAGTTGATATGTCTTGCTATACTCCATCTTAAACTATTTTAAACAGCATTTTGTTAAATTATTTTATAATTCTTATGCATGCTGCTTTTATAACCTCATGTAAATAGAGAGAAAATTAACTAGAAGGTGAGTGAAAAAAGTCTGTAAACAATATATGCGTCCACTACCTATGCGTTTGTGTGTGTGACAGCACTGTCAGCATGAAATGCTTTAAAGCATGACAGTGTTAGTTACAGCTAGTAGCTAGCTGCCACATCTGACCCTCTGTTTTTAAGCCCTGGGTTGAACTGTTTCTCTGACTCAAATATATTCCTAAAGCGTTCTCTGCTCTCTGCCATCCTTCAAGCACTTTTCTCACAGGTCAGCGCATAGACATGAGAGGATGAGTTATACAAGACAATGATGTCTGAAGTTTCAAGGCAGTGAAAACTAATACAGAGGACATTTGACTGTGATTTGTGGGTTCACCAGTTTGAAGTGCACTTCGCAGAATTATGGATGGGTAAAACTATTGATTCTGATTAATTGTGATTTTAATGATGCTTAAAATCCCAAGATTGTTCTTTGAAAGCATAATTTTTAGAATGCCTTCAGACTGAACATGTTGACCATAGTTTCTGCCAAAAAAAACACGCTTGCTATAGTTTTTGTTGCGATAATAAAACTGTGATAACTGTAAACAATAAAAGACAAAACTCACGACCACAATGCTGTGGTATTGTTGGTGGTTTTGTAATTGATTCTATGTGGTTTCTGGTGTTCTGAGTGTTTTTAGCATGTTGCTGTGTGGTTGCTAGGGTATTGCTAGGTGGTTGCTAGAGTGTTCTAGTTGGCCAAAAGAGCCCTCCAACAAATTCAATGATATTCTGGTCCCTAATTATGACTCAAATCCATCCTAAAATGTAAGTAAATGGTAAAGTTTTACCCATTTTATTGTCTGCCAGCTCAATATCCTAATTCTGATCGCTTGAAAAAGTAATAGCTCACCTCTCCTCAACAAACAAGTTACCACCACTATTTAAGCAAAATTAATGCTTTTTACACTGTGAAGGAGTTCAATTCATTGTGGTTTTCATAGTAGTAAAAGTATTAATTTTACCAAGCCATGACTTTTGAACAAATTTTAACATAAATATATTGTCATCGGTTGAGTCAATGTAGCTTTGTCGGGCTGCATGGGCTGTTCAAACAAAGTTTTGATAGTGCCATAGAGACAGTGTTTACAGTTTTCAAGGAAATCAACCCATGAATGTCTTACTTATAGTTGACTGCGATAGTAGAAAGTATTTTCACATCAAGAAAGTTAACTTCAGCTTTAAGAGTCAAATGTTTCCCACTTGAAGTGGAGCTTCACCTTATTTCCCTCTCGCTCCAAAGGCATTTGACGATATTAAATCCATTACAGTTCATCTACGATGTGAGTCACCAGTTCAGTCACTCAGAAGAAGCATTGCCATGTTTAGCTCTGATTGAAGGGCCGTTTCCTGCATCATGTTCAAAAACGCAATGCTTCACGTTTGATGTCTAGGGTTGTGAATCGTAAGGAATTTTACGATTTCGGTTCCGATTCCTCTTAATGATTCCGGTTCCTTAATGGTTCCAGTAATGATTCCGGTAATTATTTCAGTACTTTTTTTTTTAAAGAATTATTTAGAAATGAGAAATGCAATTCTACCCTCTGCTGTCTGTTACCATTATTTACCATCATAGATCATTTCAGATTTGTACAGAGCAGATATAACAAATCAGAAATAAATGTAATAGTTCTTGTGAAAGGTGTGTTTGCAGACTTTTTAGAGACATAAATACAATCCAATAGTAGATCCTTACTCAATTTTAAATAAATCTAAACCAACACGAAATGTAATGGCATATTTCATTAATTCAGTCAGTAACTGCACTGCTTGATTTAACAGAGACACAGGTCATCATTAAATAAACAGAAACAGTTCCAGAGACAGTTTAATCTTTGTTTTGTAGCCTAATGTTGTACTTCAGGCTTGTGAGACTTCAACAGTTCATATTTAATTTCGAATTGGACATTCATAATTTGCCAATCAGTATAAGATTACTTGTATACTGGAAGCGCTGAATGTTTCGTGCTGTAGATTCAAAAGTACAGACTCATTAGAATGGTTCTTTCGGGATTGGACTGTACCTGAAGCCCCATATGTTTTGCGCTATTGATTCAAAAGAACCGGCTCCTTTGAATAATTATTTTGTGAATTGAACTGTACCGGAAGCGCATATGTTTCCGCTGTAAAAAGAGCCGGCTTGAGACTCGTTCGATTGGGAATTAAATACACTGGTAGAACTGTGTGTTTTTACGCTGTAGAGCACTGCTGCAGAGATGCGCTGCTGGAAACACTGTCAGAGTATTTGAGGACGGTGTTCCAGCCACATCGGCAGAAAATTGCGCACTGGAGGACCGTTAGCGGAACCGAAAGTCGTGAAGATCATACGATTCCGGTATTTCTTTAAAGAATGGAACTGGTTCTGAACAAGAACCGGTTCTTGGTTCCCAACCCTGATGTCCCTATCCCCTGGTCGTGCGATATTTCCACTGCATGGCTCATTCACTTCAGTGCGGCAGTATCTTACATAGGCCTACCTCCTCAACTCTACCCACTAGGGCTGTCAAATTAAAATTCGAATTTTGAATATTCGACGAATTTAATAGAAAATGCACATTTGAATGCTAAAACGTCATGGTTACTGGTGTAACCTCCGTTCCCTGATGGAGGGAACGAGACGTTGTGTCGATGTAGTGACACTAGGGGTCCCTATACGAAACGCCACAACTGGCTGAACTGTGTTACGAGAACTGGCGGTGTGTGGTGGGCAGACTGCTGTGTGCCTCATAGCCAGCGCACCAGGTCGACACGTAACCTCCCCCAACATAGTTATGAGTGTCGAACGGCCCTTTTTGGGGACAAGTCGACTACCCAAAGATAGAGACAGGCTTAACCCAGTCGTGGCCTCTTTTCCCCTTCCCTTTTTACGCTCCCTAAAAAAGAAGGGAGGTTATCTGACTGGGCCGCCAGGTCTAGTCGGGGGGTGTCCCTCCCAAGGGGAAGACACCGTGGAGACCACACCTCGCCCAAAGAGAGGGGGGGATATTTAAGTGGAAGAATACGTCACACGGTCTTTCCAACCATGTGGAGAGCCTTCAAGGTAGATCCTGCCCAATGGGGGAGGAGTTATTACAAACTTGGAGACTGGGGCAGAGGGGCTCTGCCAAAGGAAGACGCAGTTTGCCAGCAGGGAAACGAACTAGCGGAAGATATATATCGCATGGGGTTAGCCTTACAGGGAACCGCCACATGCGGAGCACCTACCCCAGAACAGGGCTCTTAGCGCATGTACTGGGCTGGCAGCGAGTCTCTCCAAAAACTCGACTGCCAAAGGGCTCGGAGGTAGTCAACCAGGGAACAAAGTTTGTGAACACTACTGGGAATTAATGGCGCACATCTTCAGCTCCAAGGGAGGTGGAAGGCACTATGTGCAAGCGATACACCCGGCCAGCTATCCCAGGCTTATCCGCTTGTGTTGCATACCACTACCTGGGACGAAACCAGTTCCACCCGGAGGCTGTAGAACCTTGCACAGGTGTTAGGTGTTGCCCAGCCTGCTGCTCTGCAAATGTCAGTTAGAGAGGCACCCCTGGTAGAATGGGCTGGTAGCCCTACCGGGGCCGGCATGTCCTAGGCGACATATGCCATAGTTATGGCGTCAATGAGCCAGTGGGCGATCCTCTGCTTGGAGACAGCGCTTCCTTTCCGCTGTGCACCAAAGCAGACAAAGAGCTGCTCAGAGATTCTAAAGCTCTGCGTGCGATCCAAATAGATGCGTAAAGCGCGCACCGGACACAGCGACGACAGGGCTGGGTCTGCCTCCTCCTGTGGCAGCGCTTGCAGGTTCACCACCTGGTCCCTAAAGGGGTGGTGGGAACCTTGGGCACATAGCCTGGTCAGGGTCTCAGGATCATGTGAGAGTAACCTGGACCGAACTCCAGGTACGTTTCGCTGACAGAGAACGCTTGCAGGTCACCTACCCTCTTCATGGAAGTGAGCGCAGTCAGGAGGGCAGTCTTCAAGGAGAGTGCCTTAAGCTCGGCTGACTGCAAAGGCTCAAAGGGGGCTCTCTGTAGACCCTGAAGAACTACAGAGGTCCGATGAGGGAACGAGGCACGGTCTGGAGGGATTCAGGGATTCTTAGGAACCTGATGATCAGGTCGTGCTTCCCTAAGGACTTACCGTCGACTGCGTCGTGGTGTGCTGCTATGGTGGCAATGTACACCTTCAAGGTGGAAGGAGACAGCCTCCCTTCCAACCTCTCCTGCAGGAAGGAAAGTACTGATCCGACTGCGCATCTCTGGGGGTCTTCCAGACGGCAAGAACACCACTTAGCGAACAGACGCCACTTAAAGGCATACAGGCGCCTCGTAGAGGGGGCCCTAGCCTGAGTGATCGTGTCTACCACCGCAGATGGTAGACCGCTTAGGTCTTCCACGTCCCATCCAGGGGCCAGACATGGAGATTCCAGAGGTCTGGGCGCGGGTGCCAGATGGTGCCCCGTCCCTGAGAAAGGTCCTTCCTCCAGGGGAATTTGCCAGGGGGGAGCTGTCGTGAGGAGCGTGAAGTCCGAGCACCATGTCTGGGCAGGCCAGTGTGCTACCAGGACGACCTGCTCCTCGTCCTCCCTGACCTTGCACAGGGTCTGTGCAAGCAGGCTCTCTGGGGGAAACGCATATTTGCGCATGCCAGGGGGCCAGCTGTGTGCCAGCGCGTATATGCCGAGGGGGGCCTCGGTCAGGGCGTACCAGAGCGGGCAGTGGGGAGGATTCTTGGGAGGCGAACAGGTGCACCTGTGCCTGTCGAATCGACTCCAAATCAGCTGGACTACCTGAGGGTAGTGTCTCCACTCTCCCCTGAGGGTAACCTGTCGTGACAGCATGTCCACTGTAGTGTTGAGGTTGCCCGGGATGTGAGTGGCTTGCAGCGACTTGAAGTGCTGCTGACTCCAGAGGAGGAGACGGTGGGTGATTTGTGACATACAACGAGAGCGCAAACTGCCTTGGCGGTTGACATATGCTACTGTTGTTGTGTTGTCTGTCTGAACTAACACGTGCTTGCCCTGGATCAACAGCCGAAACCTCCGCAGGGCTAGCAGAATTGCCAACAACTCAAGGCAGTTGATGTACTAATGCAGTCGCGGACCCGTCCAGAGGCCGGCGGCTGCGTGCCCGTTGCAAACAGCGCCCCAGCCCATTTCGGAGGCGTCTGTCGTGA
Organism: Myxocyprinus asiaticus; assembly: GCF_019703515.2. Taxonomy (NCBI): domain Eukaryota; kingdom Metazoa; phylum Chordata; class Actinopteri; order Cypriniformes; family Catostomidae; genus Myxocyprinus; species Myxocyprinus asiaticus. The sequence goes on from NC_059391.1 coordinate 15,217,766, forward strand.
CCACGACGCGCCTGGAGACCAGTTCTAGAGGAACATCTGCCCGTAGAAACGAGAGGCTGGGGCCTCACGGCGGGGCGGAGCTCGAGGTGCCACACTACGTCGAGGACATCGAAGCATTTACCTGCCTCCTTGTGACCACCCCTGGAACAGCCTGGGACGGGGGAGGAAGAGGCCTGTCCTCGTGACCCGTGGAGACTGTCACATCGGGGGCGGATTTGTGCCACAGCTGGGCGCTCAGGGGCGGGAGACCACCGCTGGAGCGCCAAACCTGCCAAATAGAGTAGTGGACGGTGGTCGTGATGACGGCCGTGCACACCGGATACGTGACCCAGGGAACAAGGAAACCGCTCTTGCTGAGCTCTTGAGGACTGCAGCCACTTGGGCATGCAGCGCAATTATAAGGTAACAAAAAGGTAACAAAAAGATGGAGATCTGCTTACCAGCTCCAGAGCAGCGGGTTTCATTGTCCCTGGGTCGTCCATCTCAAGGGCGCTTTGAAGCCTTTCACGGGTTCTGGGCGGCCGTGAGACGGGTGGCGTCTGCTTCCTGTGGTGGGCTCCACGCCGGGTCCGGGCCGAAGGGGTGGGCTGTGGTGGAGCCGGTGCAGTCACTGCAGGGGGACGCCCTTGGTGATGAGTAGACAAGGTGCGGGATCTTGAGCCGCGCCGGGGCAGGATATGTCAGCTAGCATCCATCTACTGCTCTACCATCGAAAACTGCTGGGTAAAGTCCTTGACGGTGTCGCCGAATAGGCCCGCCTGGGAAATGGGGGCAGCAAGGAATCATGTCTTGTCGGCCTCACCCATCTCATCCAGGTTGAGCCAAAGATGGCGCTCCTGGACCACTAGTGTGGCCATCCTCCGCCCGAGAGACAACGCCGTTACCTCTGTTGCTCGGAGAGCGAGGTCGGTCGCCGAGCGCAGTTCCTGCATCAATCCCGGGGTGGAACTACCCTCGTGCTTTAGCGCCTTGGCGGACTTGCAGGAGAGCCATGGCGTGCAGGGCAGAGGCGGCTTGTCCAGCGGCACCGTAGGCCTTGGCCGTCAGAGACGACATAAACCTACAGGCCTTGGACGGGGGCTTTAGGCACCCGTGCCAGGTGGCGGCACTCTGCGGGCACAGGTGCACCGCGAGCGCCTTTATCCACCGGGGGATTGCTGAATAGCCCTTGGCAGCCCCACCATCGGGTAGTGAGGGCGGGGAAGCTGAAAAGATCAGGACCGGGCAGTAAAAAGTGCCTCCCGCGACCTTGTCAGCTCTTCATGCACTTCCGGGCAGAAAGGAACAGGGGCAGGGCGTGGCTTTGAGCGGCACCGCGAGCCCAGGAACCAATCACTGAGCCGCGAGGGTTCAGGGAAGGGCAGTGAGTTCCACTCTAGCTGACGCTCGTGGCTGCCCGGGAAAGCATGTCGTCATCTCCGCGTCAGCCTGTGACTGGGCGATCGACCCCGAAGGGAGGAGCCCAGCTGAGGCTTCTGACAGGACGAGCCCGCTCTCAAATGCTGTGCTCAAGAGCTCATCACTTTCGCGGGCTTCGAATAAGAGGTCGAACTTGCCATGAGACGAGCCGGCGGACTCATCCGGAAGCCCGATCGGGGCAGACGAGCGTGCTGGGGAATGGGAGGTCCGCGGGGGAATACCCGGCGGATTCGGTCCCATTGGGGTCCCCAAATCACCCCCAGTGCTAGCCGCGCTGGCCTCATACCCGTGGGTAAAAGGACCGAGGCAGGAGCCTCTGGGGTGGCTTGCTTTTTTACGAAGGCGAGCCACGACCGCAACGTTGCCATGGACATATTCTCGCAATGAGAACATGACCATCCACGAATGCTGTCTCCGCGTGAGCAGTGCCCAGACACGAAAGACAGTGATTGTGACCGTCAGAAGGCGAGAGATAACGAGCGCAACCAGTAATAACACACAATCGGAAAAGCATTTTTAAAAAGATGCGTCTTTAAAAAGACGTTCCGTGTGTGCCGCTCTTTTAGAGAAATATACTCTTTTAGAGTAATATACTCTTATTTCTGCCGAAGCGCCCAGGGGCATTCTCTGCACTGCACCAGTGCAGAGGGGGGAGAAGCCGCTGAAATGCGCCGTCAGATCCAGCAGTGGTGAATGAACAGTAGTTTTCAGCTCATTGAGCATGACTGTTCGGCTCCGAAGAGAAAATCTGAATGAGTGGTTGCATACCAGCTCCTTTTATACCCGTATGTCCGGGGGAGTGGCATGCAAATACCACTTGCCAATTTTCATTGGCCTTTTATCAAAGACCAGAGGTGTCTCGGGCTCCCAAGAGTGACCCCTAGTGTCACTACATCGACACAACGTCGAGTGAGTGACAGATAGGGAACTGTGTATTTGAATTTTGGATGTGTGCCAAGCACTGACGATGACTTCAGATTGATCACATTCTTTCGCTAAAACAGGCTAGACACAGTGCAACAAATACAGTTTAACAGAAAGCAGGTGTCTCAATATGCTTTTAAAGTTCTTTTTAATTAGTCACATCATCTGAAAAACAGCGCTCCTACACGAGTAATGAATTTAAAAAAAATTGGTATTCCGCTGTTATTAAGTTTGAGTCGGGGGTAACATACTGTGCATCAGTGAAAGTGTAACACCATGTGAACTGTCTATTGAAGTGTTCAATAGTTGCAGTAATATAACATATAACAGTGCTGTATGGTTTATGTATTTAATGCACCCTCTGGACTAAGGAAACAACGTCAATCTAAAAAAATCAGCTGATTTTAAAATGTGAAATATTATTTGAATTTTGAAAATATTTAAGGTAAAAATTCGAACTTCGTTTTTCTGCCCAGTTGACAGCCCTACTACCCACCCTGAAAGCTGCTTACCTCCATCCAAACATTAGCCATTCAGTGCACAGAGTGGTGCTGGGCTTCAAGGTTGGAATGACCGCAGATTAGAGGGAACACAACCCTCCCATCACCGAGTGTCAGCGAGGGCTGCGGATGATTACAGGCAAATTTCAACCCTTCAGCCCCACATCATGAACCCTTCTAACAGCTCCAGTGATAGTACACAAGGGCAGGGCCTCAGTGTCAGCCTTCATCCAACTCCAACCTGCAGAAAGTAATTTGTGCTGACTGGAAACAAAGACTGGAAATATATTTGAACACTTGATTGTTTCTTGCCTTCTTGGACTTGGACACCTTGGAGAACCAACCCTATCCCCAACCCTTCCATTTTCCGCTTTGTGCCATGCCTAAGAACATGCCTTAAGAACGTGCCTTTTGTAACTTATTGGTTTAATTTATACTTTCAGGCACCTCTGATGTTGTAACTTTGTTAATGCCGGATAGATTTTCAGAAAAGAGTATGATTTTTTTCATTTTGCTGCCCCACAGATCAATCTTGTCAATATTGTTTTGCATCCTGTTGTTGATGTCATTCTTGTCTCAGGCTTGTCTGAGAGTGTCTGGAACATCAGTTGTCAGGGCTTTGTTTAGCAAGTTGGAATGTTAGTCATAGTTTGCTTGATGCAATGAGAGGCTGCTGACAACTTTAAAGCAGAGAAATACAGAGATGAATGAAAACAGGAAGAAGGAAAGAATGAGCCGGCTTGGTTGATAACCATGAAATAAAGCTAAAGAAGCATTCTGAGAGGTAGCGGTGCCTTTTGTATCCTTACAGTTAATTATCTTTGACAAAGAATCAGATCTGGAATCGTATGAAAACTGACCAGTCAATTAGTCGACTAGTTTGTCTAGACCTTTTTTTAATCTAGACCTAGTTTTGATATTTGTCTCAGTGTCTCAAGCAGGAGGACGCGTTTTCAAAAAGCTGTCAGGTTTAAAAGAACTTCAGCTGTTAAAATGCGTCTAGAGACTAGCAAGCGACCGGTAGTGGATTTTGCAGATACCGATAACTAAGGTGGTGGAAAAGACAGATAACCGATTAATTAGCCAAATGAGCAAAATCCCAGATGCGTGTTTATCGTACAACCAAAATCCCAATGATAACCAGAAAAAATTATTTGGTGCATAATGCGGGACTTTTAACTATAAGCAAGCCCCGATTACACTGGGGACTCTTATTTTGAAAGTTGGTCATCAGTGATCCTTATCAATTGTGTGGTATTCCAGACTTTTTTCTTTTTCTCTAGGGAAACTGTCAGTCAAAATAAACAGAAACTCAATCAATAAATGTTATATAAATAAACATTCAATTAAGTATATGCTACATGTATATCTTTTTTTTAACATTTCGTATTGTAATTGTGAATTAGTCCATAAACAGTGATGGTCACAGACACTTGGCTCCATTACAAAGCTATGTATGTAAATATTCACCAAATTAATTTTTTTTTATAACCTATATATTCACCAGATGAAGGGTTCTGGCCACAGAGGAACTGATTAATCGGTAAAACCGAAATATAGGTCAACCTCTACTTGAGAGACCTCTGTTCTTTTCTATTTGTGGTGCTGTGTCTGACTTTCTTAAGCACAAGAACACATTCGGTCCAAGCGGTCCTTAAGAACTCATCCAAACGTGGCCATGTAAATCTGAAACCATTTATATTATACAGTGCTTCTTTAAAGGAATTGTTCACACAAAAATGAAAATGTGCTTATAATTTACTCACCCTCAGGCCATCCAAGATGTATCTGAGTTTCTTTCTTCATCAAAACAGAATTTAAGATTTTTAGGATTTCATTTCAGGCCTCCTCCTTTAAACAATGCAAGTGAATGTACTCCATTTTTTGACGGTCAAAAAAAATGCATATTTAGGGTGCATCAAAATAATCCACACGACTCCAGTCGACAAATAAAGTTCTTCTGAACCCAAATGATTGATTATTTTTAGAAACAAAACAATACTTATATACTTTTTAACTACAAATGTTCGCTTCCGTACATCTCCGTGACATGCGCTCATGAGAGGGATGACGTAAGCTCGTTGGTAAGGTCACGCATCACGTGGAGGAGGAGGCAGGAATTTCACTTGCATTGTTTAAAGGAGGAGGCCTGAAATGAAATCCTAAAAATCTTAAATTCTGATTTGATGAAGAAAGAAACTCTTGGATGGCCAGAGGGTGAGTAAATTATCAGCAAATTTTCATTTTTGGGTGAACTGTTCCTTTAAGACGATTAGTCGACTAGTTGCTCAGTCAACCGACTAGTCGATTGAAAAAAAAATGTAGTTTTGCATGTACAGTACCTAGTGTGTACATTTGTAGCAGTTGTACCTGAAAATATATTTTCATATCGGGCTGGTTTTGTGGGAAGATTAATCTGATAAGGAGGAAATCAAGCAGAGAAATGAAAACAGGTAAAGCTGGACGCAATTTTCTCTCATCATTTCTCACAATCACATCAGCCGTAATCGCATTAGAGAAAAAAGAGAGAGAGGTTGAGAGAGAGATACTAAGCCAGTCTCCATGCCCTGTTGTCATCAGATTTACCCCATGGATGTATTTAATCAGGACTCTTCAGGTAATTATGTGAACAGATGTATTAGTCAGGACAGATCAGTGCCCACCTCAGGCTCATGTCATTTAGCTTACCTTTATTTAGTAAAATGACATGGGCTGTTTAAAGTCAACATGAAATCAAAATTGACCTTTTTACTTTCTTAGTACACATTCCTGGTCTTTTTGTGCACAATTTATCAGTACATGTTATTCCAAAGATAAAAAAATATTCGTAATTTCCAATTAAAAATATAATAACTTGCTCTGCCTCTGAAACAACTTTTCTTTTCGGCTGATGCCACCTAGGCTGCATGGCTATTGGTTACATTAGGGCAACTTGTTGTTGCTTCCCATTTTAGCGGGGACATCCTGTATTTTGGCCCAAATTACGACGTCCCATACATGACGCCTTTTATCTTGGGGTCGTGTATTTTAGCAGAGAGTGAAATATCCCATATTGAAGGTATTATGTATTAAAACATAAAAAGGTCAGACGGTGAGACGAGGACCCGCGTCCTCTGATGAAACGCTCAAAATGCTCATGCGTCCCGTATTCACGTGACATTCAGTACTTTATTGCATTGTGGTTTCTCACAACCAGTATGGGTTACTGAACCTTAGCGCATCTCTTTGGGTAAGTTAAGCCAATGTCTGTGTTGTTATAAGAGGTTTGCAGTGCTTAGCGTGACCTGTAACATATAAATTACATATGGGTGTGTTTCATTCAGAAGTGATGATCTCTATGCCCTGTTTGCCTTCCACTGTGAGAGTTTTGTAGGGCAGAAATGTGTAATAAAACAGGCTGAACTCACTTTTGAACTAATTTTTATTGAAAATTCAGGTTGTAACGATCCTACTGCGTGACCATCATTATTGTATTTAATTTGAAGTGCCCTGTAAAGGCATTAATTATGCTGTTCGGAGCGCAGTATGTTTTCCTGTCGCAAAACCTGACGTATAACAACCATCGTGCACAGCAAATGACGAAAAAAACCCCACATAAAATCCGATCTGACCATTCAGACTGAGACGCATTAAGAAAAATCTGATTTTAATCGGATTCTAAACCACCTATGAATGTGGTTTGGATGAGGCTTGTAAAAATCAGATTTAAAGTGTTTTTGTCCCGTTCAGACTACAAAAACCTAAACGGATTTGAGTGACAGCGTCCAAAAAATCGGATTTTTTTCTGCCTGCGTAAACGTAGCCAAGGAGTTCTGAATCTGTATGGATTAGTAATATAGACAGAGATATTTATCATTACCATTAAATTACATCATTTAATATGTCATGTTTTATTGTGTTTTTAAAATGTTAAATGATTTTTTAAATAAAACAACTTTCACTTCAAAAGAAAGAAATCCCACTCCCAGATACTTATGGAGAGAACTGTACATTAATTCCTGTGGATTTAATTAGCCATACATATTCATGATGCATACTGTATGAAAATCAGCACTGTTTCTATATAATTTCCTCAGTGTCATGTTAAAGACTTAGTCAGTATAAAGATGCAGACATTTATGCTCAGAGAGCCCAGAACTCTATGAATAGATTCAGCCAGTACATCATATCTTCCTGAACACGTAAAACTGCATGATCAGAACAGTTAGATAACCCCCTGTGAAAACCCTTTCATCTTTGGAGATGATTCAGGCACATTTGTAATGTCACAGATGAATAAGTACAAATGGAATGGATGAATTTAGTAGCAGCAGTGAGCCGAGTGATTTAGTCATACTGGATGTGATGGTCGATGTCAACAATGTTTGACACAAATTCTAAACTATATTTGCATTTGTTGTCAAAAGATTCTTGAATGAAACAAGAGTGTTAGCTGTGAATGTTAGAAACAATAAGAAACCTGGTTTGAACTGACAGAGAGAGCTATTGCAACCACTGATTCACTGTATGTGAAACAAAACTAGATTTTTGCATTTTTTGAAGAAAAAATGTCTCTGTGATATTCTTCTCTCTAGAAATGGCTTGAGTCCTTCCTTCAATGCAAGTCTAGGGTATTTTTTGTGCCAGGTGAAAATTGAAGTCAGATCGCTTATAAAAGTATTATCATTCTTCTTCTTAACAAGCTGTACAATTTGAGGTATTGTTCATGTCCGTAGCACAAGTGGTGTGGGACGAGTGCATGCCGAAATGTAATACTTAGGGATAATTGCTTTGAAAAATCCCAAAGGCCAAAGTGTACTTCAGTTTTCCACGTGCCGGTCTCACGCACAGTGCGCGTGGTGAAAATGTGGTCATCATTATCCGTGTGCACTATGCTTCCATTAGCAAGCATCACTAGTACTGTAAAAATATTAACATGGTTCAATAAGATAAAGCTACACATTGTCATTTTAAAGAAGGCCTATTTGCACAGATTAAAAACTCAAATTTGGCTGAATAGCTTCTCAGCATTACGCCATAATCTCAGGGGAGCCATTGAATTTGTAAAAGGATTCACTTTTCTGTGTTTAGGCCCATTTAAAAAGTGCTAGAGAAAAGATGTTGAGGTGAATATCATTGAATATTTAAATGTTCTAATGTGCCTTTCCTGTCTGCATCATGCATAAACTGTGTGTGATGTATTCCTGTCCCTTATTCCCAATCTCTCTCTCTCTCTCTCTCTCAGGAAAAATAAGTTTATCTGAGTTTTATGCCTTACTTTCATAATTCAATGGTACTTTAGAGTCTCAGAGTCATTTTAGCCCCCAAAATTGAAATGAACTTTTCTTGTTCAAAGAGTTCACACTAGATGAAAATGCATTCCAACCACCTTTGATTTCTAGATACAAGGTAATGCATATCTTTCTTCTGAATCTAAAATGAGCTCCCTGACATGATTGTGGAAAAGTATTGTTTACAGTAAGTATACCAGAGAATCAAACAGATATAGGCAAAGGCTTTTATCTGCATTGGCTTGAAAGCTTGTCATATTATATAAGCTTATGACAAATATGGAGCCGAAAACCATATGGAAAAAATGCAATCTTTTGGGATTTGATTAAAAAACTTTATTTAGTCAGAGACATGGCCTAACAGGTAGAGAACATGCTTCAGCATGTTGCATCATGTTTGTGGTTATGTGGGCTGTATGAGTTTGTGTCCAACTTGTCATTTCCCAAACACATTCAACCCCTTTTCAACATATTGTTTCCTGTTTCCTCTCTCACTATTGCTGTGGGAAAAAAAGGCAGAAAATGTAAAAATAAAATAATAATAAAAAATAAAGAAATCTGGTGGAGACATGGTCAGTTGGTCTGTTTTGCTGGTTTAAAAGGGGTTTTTGGATATTTTTCATTTCATTTTTCATTTTTCATCTGATCACGCTTGGCAATCAGTTGGTTGACCATCTACACCAGTTAGTGGTAGACCGATATAAAGGTTTTACTGATTTATTGGTGCTGATAGTTGTTTTTGGAACTATTGGATATCGGCAAAAATCTATGCTGATTGTCCTTGCTTATAGTTAAAAGCCCCACACTATGCAGCAAATGTTCATTTTTCTGGTTATTATTAGGATTTTGGTTGAACAATAAACTGCTTTTGGGATTTCAATCATGTGAATGTGAATGGTATCCACTATCAGTCGACCTCTAAAACCAGCTAAATATCAGAGCTTGGGAGATCTACTAAACCCTCTATCAAGGTGTAAAAGCACCTTAGGCTGGTTTAAGCTGCTTTTTTCAGCAGGTTTATTTTCACAAAATTACCTGTATTTTGCCTTTTTGTTGCTAAAAGTATTTTTGCCTTGCTCTTGTCATGGTTAAAGATGTAGTGGATTTTACGATGGCCTCCACTATTTCTGTCTTTGACAGTTTAATTTAATCCCTGACAGTTTTATTGTGGTAGAGGAGTTGCTTAAATCTGCTAGCATTAGCTTATCAGGACCATTAGCTATTGTATGACAGTAATAGCCAGAGACCTACGTATACTCGGACCATTGTTATTTCTTATGTGGATAATATGTCGACTAAATGCTCCTTTATCCCAGCTGACAGTTCAGCTCCCTTGTGTCTAACTGAGTATCTGCTGGCTGCACAAATGAGCTGCTAGCTGCTGGCTAGGTGGCTGCAACAGTTTTCTTAAATGTCTTGGATGGCTGTGTTGCTTTCCTTTAAATCCAAACCTCTGTGGGAAGATTGAGTAATTTGTCATCCTGTTGGTGATTTAAAGACATCTGTTTGTCATCTGTTTGTCCACCAATTTGGCAATGAGCAGTTGTGACAGATGTCACGTTGTAGTTATTTGTGGTTATGATGGGTTTAATGATACAAAGTGACTATAGATTTGGGTAATTGTCCTATTTGTTTGGTTATAATGAGACGGGTAGTCAGAGCCATGGCAGAGCATTAGCACACTAATGTAGGATCTGTGGTGCTCCTGTGGGGTGGCAGGGTCGAGTCTGGCACATTTCTCCTCTCTCTCCCAATACTTTCCTGAGACCCTCTGTTGTCTTTTCCAATAAAGGCACAAAAATCCCATGAGTAAAATAAAAAGGGACAGCGAATATATTAAACAAAAGTCTTCTGTAGCTAAAGGCACTAATTGTTTGTTAACACTACATGGAAGTATACCATCTCAACATAGTATCTTTCTTCTGGTTTCTGATATGCATGATGATGCTCTATAAGCTCGACAGTGAAACAACATAATTCGGAATATATTTGATCAAATGGAATGTTTTCAGGTCTTTCAGGAGCATTTTATATTCAATTTGTGTCTCCTTGGTAACTGACTGTTCTTATTGATAAAGATCATTATCGTAATTTGATCACCCCATCCGTTACATCTGTGTTCACATTATTAATTACTCATCTGATTCACCTTAAGCTGTCATCTAATACTGTAGAATTAATAAGAATGTTACATCAAAATAAGCAAACACTTATCTTGAATATACAGATGTTTATAAGGATTTTTGCCACATTTATGTTTTGTAGTCATAAATGATTCACATCCAATAGTGGTATTTTCACCTTGGAGACACTGAGTTATACTGTGCATCTCTATTTGACCTGTTCATTTGTATTTGCCTTGGTATGAAGGGAGTGTCGATTAGGACAATCTGTAAAAGTATACAGTAAAGATGGACTTGGTTTTACAACCCAATGGACTCAGCTCAAACTCTGATTTTCAAAACTCTGTTTAAGCTACAAGTTTTTTGAAATCAGGGATGATTTGGTTGAGAGCTTCAGGGGATTGGATTATGATATGGTTGCTAAGCATTTGGCTTGCAAATCCCCAAATGCCTTATTTCTTAAGAATGTTTGACTACCCCAAAAATGTATTAATTTAGCCCCAGTAAATGTATTAATTATACAAAAAATGTACATAAACTGTTAATATTACTGTATTTAGTTAAAACATGAAACACAAAAGGAGAAGTTTTGAAGAATGTTCACACTTTTTTCTTCCAAACAATGAAAGTGGATGTAATATTCATGTACCATAATATTCTTTGGAGTAGCTTGAATGGAGGTGGTGAGATCATCTGAAATGGATGGTATTGTTCTTGTGTGTACATGAATATGGTAATCATTCAGTAGAATGGTATATATCAAAATACCATGCTATAACCTGACACTATCAATGTACCATGATATGACCACATTCCTTTTTTGTAAGGGTTTGTCTTGTTTCTAGATTATTGACCACTACTCTATACACTGATCAGCCACAACATTAAAACCACCTGCCTAATATTGTGTAGGTCCCCCTCATGCTGCCAAAACAGCGCCAACCTGCATCTCAGAATAGCATTCTGAGATTAAGTTATTTTCACCACAGTTGTACAAAGCGGCTATCTGAGTTACCATAGACTTTGTCAGTTCGAACCAGTCTGGCCATTCTCTGTTGACCTCTCTCATCAACAAGGCATTTCCATCTACAGAACTGCCACTCACTGGATGTTTTTTGTTTTTGGCACCATTCGGAGTAAATTCTAGAGACTGTTGTGTGTGAAAATCCCAGGAGATCAGCAGTTACAGAAATACTCAAACCAGCCCATCTGACACCAGCAATCATGCCACAGTCCAAATCACTGAGATCACATTTTTTCCCCATTCTAATGGTTGATGTGAAAATTAACTGAAACTCATGACCCATATCTGCATGATTTTATGCTGCCACACAATTGGCTGATTAGATAATCGCATGGATGATTGTTGGTTACAGAAGGGCTGGTTTGAGTATTTCTGTAACTGCTGATCTCCTGGGATTTTCACACACAACAGTCTCTAGAATTTACTCCGAATGGTGCCAAAAAAAGTTTGCGGATGTAAACGTCTTGTTGATGAGAGAGGTCAACAGAGGATGGCCAAACTGGTTTGAACTGACAAAGTCTATGGTAACTCAGATAACTGCTCTGTACAATTGTTGTGAGATGCAGATTGACGCTGTGTTGGCGGCACGAGGGGGACCTACACAATATTAGGCAGGTGGTTTTAATGTTGTGGCTGATCATGTATGTCTTAAATATTCTGACAGGTATGTTTTGTTTTGTTTTTCTCTCCAGGCACAACGAGACAGCCCAAAGAGGGGGAAGTCCCAGGTGTGGACTACAGCTTTGTGAGTGTTGAGCGGTTTATGGAATTAGAGAAAAGTGGGGCCTTGTTAGAAAGTGGAACTTATGAAGGTAAGTGAAAATCACTGTAAAGTCTCCTGCATCTCAATAAATTATTACCTTTTTAAATAACTGTCAAATCACACCTGCTATGTCATACTGGGCTGAAATATGAATTTTCATAAACTTGCTTGATGTTACAGCAGCAAGAAGCCCGTCTGTCTTTGACATTGTGCAAAGGTATTAAGAACTGGTGCAGTTTATGTCTCCTGAGAGCTGACACTGAGGTGTGTGGACTACTTTCAGAGGCAGGCGCAGGTTCCTTTTCTATTCATGAGAATAGTAAAAACCTATCAGTGAATCTGTGAGGCAAGCCACCAGAATGGCTTCAGTGGCAGACACATTGAGAACAATGTGTGTGAGATGAATCTGTGCCCCTAAATACTAAGTTTTCTTTTAGAAAATCGGTTCTTTCATGTTGGTTTCACTGGTGCTCTTTCTGTCTGAATTTAATGCAAATTGAAGTGCAAATCTGAGATTTTGACATTTTGACAATTTATCTAAATGTCAATTAGTTTTATAGCCTCAACAAATTACTTTTAAAATGTAAATCAGTACACTAACTCTATGTGCCATGTAAAGCTACTCATTTCATGAGATGACTGATTAATTGAATTCTTTTGTCAGCTATAATGCTATGCTACCCTTGTACTGGGAATTAAATTAAACAAAAATGATTGCACTGCTGTAAGTGTATTGATTTTATTGGTTTCATATGACAGGAGAAAGTTTTTTTTAACATAGAAAAAAATAACACATTTCAGCCAAACTTAGCACACTCCCAGTCTATGATTCTGTGTCATAGTCATTTAAATGAAGCTCTATGAACTTCACCCTCCTGTGTTCCTGTCTCCACAGACCTGCAAATGAATTCAGAAAGCCTGTGTCGTACTTGCACACCCGTGCTCAGTTTTTAATCATTAAACAGATTTCCCTGGATACACACGATTTCTTTTCAATCTCGAATGAAACGATTTAGTCGCCGATGAGCGACAGGACTGTAATAGCAAACATCGGACACAAAAAAATAACTTATGCAAAGTTATTGAAAATATGATTGAAAAGTTACTTTAAAAGTCAGACTTCACATTTTTGCATGTCAAGTAGCAGTGGAAATGTGTTTTGACTTGTTGCTGAGTTTTAGGGTGGCACCAAGTCACAAATAAGGAAAGTTTGACCAGACTATGAAACTTTATAGTACTTTATCGAATGCTCAGCTAGGGTATTCTGAAGTGAATGCAATGATTGATCATATACACTTTATTGCGTTATTTTTATTATTTTAATTATTTTTACTTAAAACATAATGCCAATTTCAAAGCACTATCCTCACTATATACACTGATGCATAGCATGTTGTTCCACAGGTCTTCTATTGTTACTGAGGTTTTTGGGGAAACTGGAGACCTATTTCTATTTGACCTATTGATTATAAGATTCTGACCCATTCAGCTGAATTAACTCCGCACAGTCTCCAATCATGTCGATGAAACGTGTCCCTTGCTGGTTGTAGATAACTTCTATGGCACGCCAAAGCCTCCAGCAGAACCCACGCCGATGCTGTTTAATGTGACGGACCAACTCTTGCCCGGCGCCCGACCCAGTGCAGAGGGAAAAAGGAAGAGGAACAAGTCCGTCAGTAACATGGAAAAGGACAGCATTGAGCCACCAGAAGAAGAGGAGGAAGAGAGTCCTGTTGTCAATGGCAACGGCATCGCCATTACACCAGGTTTTGACCTACCACTGTTACAAAGATAGCTTTAAAATGAACCAATTGATTCAGTTTTGAATGTCTGATTCATGGTTTGTATGACTTATTTCTTATACAAGATGTGTCAGGGTAGAGTCGGATGGGTTACTTAAAGGAATAGTTCACCCAAAAAATCTGTATGAAACCCAAATCTGTATGACTTTCCTCCTCCTGTGAAATACAATAGGAGACATTCAGCAGAATCTCAGCGGTGCTCTTTTCCATATGAAAGCAAATGGGGATGGACTAAAAATGGATTGAAATTTAAGGCGTCATTTTCAGAAAATTTTCCTCTTCACTGTAGCTCTCAAATCTCACCCACGTTCCTGTTCAGATTATTATGGTGCTTTGATACATCGTGGCCAACTTTAACATCAATAATGGTAAACACATAGGTTTTAGCGTGTGTCAGAACCAGTTGCGTTGCTCTAAATTTGAATGTTCTGAAGTGTGAAGATAATCATTGAATAACAACTTAAATTATGGCCTGGTTCTCACACAAAGCTATCGTATGGCTTCAGAAGACTTGGAATATAGCACAAAAGTAATCTAGACTACTATAGTGGAACATTCATGATGCTTTTTTGTCACTTTTTGAGCTTTCGACAGCATCAAGAGAACCTCAGACATTCTGCCTAACATTTCCTTTTGTGTTCCATTGAAGAAAGAAGGTCAAACAGGTTTGGAACAACATGAGTAAGTGCTGACGGAAATTGCATTTTTGGGTTTGTTTAATTTGTCCTTTAAACTTTTTTGTTACATAGTTAAAAAATATAATGTTTTTAATCATACTGAGCCATTGATAAAAATTATTCTGTAACATCTTGGTTCAAAATAGCATTTTGGTTCCATGTAGCTTTGAAGAACTGGTTATATTACTTGACGTTTTATATGAAGGACATAACAAGACTGTTGCGACTTTGAAACTTTCCTCGTCAATGTATTGAAATTAAGCTCTGCTTTTCATAGCCTATATGATATCTATATTTGTATCTCTTTGTCCCATCCTTTCTAATAATCTGCTATCAAATAAGTCGCTCAGTTAGAAGGTTATTCTTGACACTGATTCATTCTGTTTTTCTCACAGAATCGAGCGAACATGAAGACAAGAGTACGGATGCTTCTGGGGACGTACCAACCCAGTCATGTCCACCCGAAACCCCCACCCTCACCGCCACAGATGCCCCAGAGGAGGAAGAAGTGGTACCCAAGTCCCCACAAGACTCCCAGGAGAACGATGAACTGGGACCCTTGCCAGACAACTGGGAGATGGCCTACACTGAGAAGGGAGAAGTTTACTTTATAGAGTGAGTGAAGTGCACTTCAAAGCATACTTCATAATAATGGAGGTGTGAACATATGGAGTGCAACCAGTTGCCGTGCCCTCTTTTGCAAATTGTTATGGATGTCTGAATTATTTATGAGCACCGTATTGAGCTCACTCAGTTGAGTCTTAATGGCATTTTGCCTTTTGGAAATGATTTGCTCAACTTCAGTCTATCTCAATGTTTTTTAGCCTGTTGACGATATTTAATATATTCAGAACCTCAATATTGATCCATTTTCTCTGAAATGACTTAAAAGGGGTTTTATTTAAATCAGAGACACCATCATTTCAACCAAAAAGCAATTGTAGCCAGTTCCATTCCAATTTTTCAATGCTAGTAGTGAAGTACAGGAAAAAAAAATCTAGTTAAAAATAATCATGCCATGTTTTCCACACTGTTTTTCACTAAATGAACACTATATAATCAATATTTTATTATTTTGACGTATATACACAAGTATTACAATTCTTAGCAATAAAAAGCTATATTTACCTATACTGTATATATACAGTATATGTATATTTTTTTATACAAAAATGTTTAATACATTTAACACACAGGGAATTTTGTTAATATTTTTGAGTCCTTGAATCAGAGTTTTGAACAGACATTAATTGACTTTTGAGGTTTTGGGCCATTTCCACACTAATTTGTTTACACCTTTTTAGAAAGTACTTTTGAGTGTTTCCATTTTTGGTGGAGGAAAATGCCTAGTGTGGTTGAGAAACATAAATGATCATTGTGTTTTCAAACAAAATGTATTAGTGTGGGCGTGGCCTAAATCAGGGACGCTATTAAAACATCTCTTTCTTAACGCTCTCATACTCACGAGGACGTATTGCAAAACTAATTACAGCCTGTAACCTAGTTACATGGTTGTTTGGAAACTTGGCTGTATAAAAGTTGCATTAAAATCATTACGAAATTCACTGGAATATTTGATACCGCCCAGCACTAGTACATGGTTCCATTTTTGATTAGGGATGAATTGGGTTATGCTAAGCCATGAATCACAATAATAAATGAATCATCATAAAACTGAATCTAACAGCCAGCGGATGAAAGCAGAATAAAAGAATGTGATCTTGAGAGTGAGAGAAAGATGTTCTCCTTTCTCCCACTTTCTCTCTGCCCGTAATGAGAAGCGAGGGACTCATTAAAAGTATTGATTGTCATTTTGTTAACTGGAAACCTCACGCCCACTATGACTAAGATCTCGTGAGATATCTTGTCTAGAATGTTTTACATTTCGAAGTGAGGCCCGTCTCAATGTTTTTGCCAGCATATCATGCATAGAGACGCATCTGTTTTGGATCATTGAAGAAACTGAAAATCAATGGCATATTTCACATCTATAAACCGTAATCGCAATGTTTTATAAAGCAGTGGTGGGTCGCAGGTCTGTTCTGACAGGGTCGCGAACAGCAGGGAAAAAGCTAAATGCAAATAATAAAATGCAATTAACCATATAATCAAGCATAGGATAGCAATATAAATTGGCATATCAACATCTAAAAGGTAGGAATAAAAATGTTCTTGATGCCAATGGCTGTCCAACCAAAGATCTTCGAAAATTATTGTTTTGGCTGAAATTCATCTGTAAGTTTGTAAAATAGCTAATACTACTTACAAAATTTTTGGCACACTTCTGCTGTTGTTTATGCATTTACAAAATTGTCATGTTCTTATTTATCCTGTGTCATGATTGATAATAAATTTGCATATGCTTGGCTTATGCTGTTCATGGTAAAATGAATACATTTCAGTTTAATTTTAACTAAATTTTTACTTCTTGATGCTAAACAATTTTGGTATTATGTTGGGTCACCACTGGATGTCTATTGTAAAAAATCTGCGTCCTGAAGCAAAACCAGTTGAGAAACACTGGTATAAATGTTTATGCAACATAATTTTGCTTTATATGTGCTTTATTAAGAATGGTGCATTATTATACGTACCATAAATCATTATTAAAGCATTTTTTTCATTCTCTTAAGTCACAATACCAAAACAACATCATGGCTTGACCCTCGACTAGCGAAGAAAGCCAAGCCACCAGAGGAATGTGAGGAAGATGGTGAGTATACCAGCGTGTTAACATGTTTAAGAGTGTGTTTCTGCTTTTATGCTTGGAGGATTGTGATGTCGTGACCTGTACTTGTATTTTTCCCTCTGGATATGCAGGAGTAAGAGAGTTTGACATTGATTTCAAACCAGAGATTTCCATTTAGTACTTAACACAGGATCAGTTTGTTTATGATGTCAGGACACACTCACAGTGCGGTCTGGGTTTATGTCAAATCTATAACAACTAACTCAAGCTCATAATGATTATAGACACTGTGTTTAGGAATGATAGTAGTGAGAGTATCAATTGATTGGTGCATTTTTCATGCCATTTATCTCTTTGTTCATTTATCCAACAATCCATCCTTGTTTACTCATTCATATAGCCATTTATCCATCCATCCTTTTGGTTGTTTGTTCATTCATTCATTATTTATTTATTTGTTTGTTCATTCATATAACCACACATCCATCTATCCCCCATTTGTTCATTTGTTTTTTATTCATTCATTTATTTGATTGTGTAATCATTCATATAGATATTCATCCATCCATTGCCCATCATATATTCATTCGTTTATTAATTTTATCCATCCATCCATCCATCCATCCATCCATCCATCCATTCATCCATCCATCCTTGTTTGTTCATTTATTAATTCATTCATTTGATTCATTAATTAATCTGTTTGTTCATTCATTCAGCCATTTATACATGCATCCATCCATCATTTGTTCATTCATTTGTTTGTTTATTTTTATTCATTTTTGTTTGTTCATTAATTCATATAGCCACCTGTCCATGTAGCCATTAATTTGTTCATTCGCTCATTCATTCATGCACAAGTCATTGGCCAATTTTTGTCAAACCCATAATATTACTCTCAAAAAGTCCATGAATAACCATGATATATTACACAGCATGCCCAAATCCCCCTTATTTTCTTCTTTTTTTGTGCTATTTTCTTATTATCTGGGCTGTTAAACATGCATGCTGGCACTGTGTACCTAAATCTAGCATCTTTGAAAGCCTCTGTTGAATTAAAATGCAATTTAATGGGGCCAGAGAAATCAATATCTCTTTCCACAGTCCTTTTAAGTGCCTCTCTGTGACCTGACTACTAATATTCCTCTCCCTATTAGATCATAGATCGAGGTTTTGCACATCCATGCAACAAAGTAAGCTCATATACATATTCATCATTAATTTCTATTCTGTCCAGTAATATATGGTCTGTCAAACATGGCTACTCCATTCCTGTCTTTTAAGTTCAGCCATCAATTCATTATAAATAATTTTATTCAAATCTCTTTTAGCTTGTGGCCTCATGGGGTGGCACAATTTTTCTTTCATCATAAATTCACATCTGACCCTAGATTAAAGATTATCTGTATGTGTCAGCTTACTTTTGCCTTAACCCTTGTGGGTTTAGCATCACTGTGTAGCATTTTGTGTCATTTCAAAGGGATGCCTGGGTAATTTGTAACAATGGAATTAATTTACTATTGTTTTCAGGATCTAAAATTTTGAATGGACCTTTATTGTTTTTCATTAGAGCACAAATTTCACAGGCCTTTAAAAGACACGCATATCGGCACACATGCACACACATATTTACACTTGTGCATTCTATGCACTCGAATATACATAAGCCACTCAGTGAATGAAAGAGCCTGAAAAAGAGACTTCTCCCATAGTTGCCATGGCAACTGCTGATGGAGGACCATTGATTTAAGGAGGTCTTTTGATTTAAAGACATTTAAGGTAGTCCGGGTTAAATCCTTGTCTTAAAGGATATCTTATGCCAGTCTCTGTTTATTTAATTGTATTAGATATAAGAGATACATAGACACACATATACATACACAGCATATGCCCTACATTAGATATATGAGAATATTTTTTTTCTCCTAGTATTTTTACTGCTTTTTTATGATATTGAACATTAGAATTATGCATTGCATTAGTTACATAAGAGTCACATACTGTAAATGTGTTACAAATGATTTATTAATACTGTATGCAATGAATATGATTAAATGGCCGTTTACACAGGATAAGTCTTTTGTTCAATAATAGCACGGCTGCTGAAGACTGAACTTCTTTTATCTTAAAGCGCCGTCTTAAAACTATAGCGCTCATGACACAAGATGCTTAAAAATAGTGAGATGTGTTGCATTGCTCAAAGGCATCCATATAAAAAAGTAGTGCAGGCTAAATGCGACAGTACGTCCTGTGTGAACGGCCCCTAATTATACTGCCCTACAAAGTCAAAACCCAGTGACTACCCCAATACTAAGACTTATAACAGATCATAGTCTTTGAGACACAATTTTGGTTATAACAAAATTTTGACAGAATGTGTAGTTATGTAATTTTGCCTTGCATGGCAGTATATTAGATTACACTTGTAACATTGTGAATATAAGCTGGCCCAGCTGCATTTTGATTCATTGGCTCTTAAAATAAAAGATGGCAAATCCAGCCAAGGTTATGTCAGACTTCTCACTTTTTTCCATTAAGAAAGTGCTGCCATCTGGAGTGTTACTCGCCCGCTCTCTTTCAGTTAAAGCCATGTACGTGACACATATAAGAAGCTCATCCTGAATCCTATTGGATGACACATCCTGCCTCTTAGATGACAGCCTATGAGAGGTCTTTTCTTAATGTAAACCCTAAATATGATAATCATTTTTGTGCAGTGGAAAAGGGTCAGACGGTTGTTGTATAGCCGGTTGGAGTAGCCTCTGTATGAGTGAGTGTAGGAGGAAATTGATTGCTCTAACCCTCCTAGGGAGGTGCAAGAACCTCGTTGGCCAGCACACCTGCTCCCACCTCCTCCATCACGCCGTTCTGTTCATTTATGCCTCAATAGAGGTTCAGCGCAGCATCCATTCACTCTGCTAATGAATATCTGAACACAGCATGGCTTTATTATTATTTTTTCATCTAAGTATGAAGAAAAAAGCAGATTTGGTGACATGTCTAGAGTAAACCAGTTCTGATGAATCAGGGCAGTGAATAAAACAATCAGTGAAGTTAAAAACCCTATGAAATGGCTTGACAAAGCCAGTTTTTATTTTCATTTGAAACAGGAAGTTTGGACTGGACATATCAAAAAGCTGATCCCTTTATAAAAACATAATTAAATAGATAAAATAACCAACTTTACATCACAACCATAAACACAATTTGCTGTTTGATAGTGCTACTCAGAAATAGGTGGAATTAGGGGGAGGGGCCTGCTTCCTCTAGAGAGCATTTGATTGGACAAAATGAGTGAGTGCAGGATGAGTCATCAATATTTTTTGTCTGTTTTCCCCTAGATTTTTACATTTTAGGAAGAAAATGTGAGTGTTTTTTATTTTTTTACTATGCAAAATTCAAAGCCACAATGCTAGGGTTTTGTGGTGGTTGCAAAGGTGTTACTATACTGTTGCTAGAGTGTTCTGAAAGGTTGCTAGGGCAGTCTTGGTGGTTTCTGTTTGGTTGTTTATTGGCCCAAGTAGAAAGAGCCCTTTCAGATTTTGGGCCTTCAATATTATTCGGGGCCCTCCAAGTCTATGGAACTTTTGTTGCACGTTAAATCACCCTCCAGGCGAAAATCCCATGTCTGATTGCTTAGGAAAATAATAGAACAATATCCCCATAAAAGCAGCTTATTTTGAGGGATCAATTATGTCTGTAGCACAAACTGTTTGGAATGAATTAGGGGCCGTTCAGACTGAATGCGTTCTTGTGTGCAAAAAGCTAGACACAGCACAATGACACAGTTGAAAACGCACTTTTAAAAATTGCCGACCTTTTTAACCTGACACGGCGCTTAAAAACCTGCCGCTCAGGCACAACATGCTGAAAAAACGAGATGTGGCACAACGTTCAAAAACGTCTGTCTAGCAATTATTATTATTTTTTTTTACATATATAGACAATCGAAAAACAGCACAGATGCTTTCGGTTTGAACGCCCCCTTAGACGCGCAAACCCCCTAACTTTAAGTATGAGCAATAACAATACTGAGGTAAACCAGTTCTGACATATCAGTGCATTGACTGTAAGTGATTTAAACTCTTGAAAAAAGCAAGTAGTGAAGTTAATCAATGGAGAAAGGCGGTGTCTGAAGAAATATTTGTTATTTGAGCATTTCATTTGTGTGCATGTGCGTGATTTGCATGTTTAGTACACATTGTTTGTTCTCACATACAGAGATGACTTCATATGCATGTACTATATATGTGTACGTGTGTGTTTGTTTGTGCACAACACCGCCGTAATCTCTGCCACATCCCACTGGTGATGTTTAGACAATTACTCTGTGAGTTTGTGCATGTTCCCCATTTCTTCTTGATGTTTTAATATCAAATTTGGGTGAAAAACAAAACAGATGGGAAAAAATATTTTCCATGTTGCACGTGTTGACAGCCCTGTGTTGTCATGGTGATCTGGCCATACCTTTAATTTGTTTTGTGTCTCCCAGAGGGACTGAACTGCATTAAAGTATGTTGGCTGTAACCTTCGGGCTGCCAGACCTCCCCTCACTTACCGCTGTGTGTCCTAATTAAGCTTTGTTTTAGACACTGACTGCCAGCGTGAGCGGCCAACTGCATTTTTCAGTATACAGAATCAAAATTCCAGCATGCGTGGAGAAAATGTGTTTTTACAAGATGTCAAGACTGATTTGGTTGTGTATTATCTTGACTTCGAGCATCCCAGGGCTTATTGATTTACTGGACCGGGCTTCACCATAATGAAAAATATGAGAAATGTTTTCATGGCACGGACAGTTCCTGTCATGCATTAAATAGCTGATTTTAAGTTTGTTGCCTTACATTCAGGTTCACTTGTCAATTTTTTCATAATTATTTTTGAATATGAAAATGAATGAAATGTTAACACTTGAAACCTGAGAATATGAAGCATTATAGAGGTATTCATATTGTCTTAAAATGCACATTGTAATGCATTAAATACAGTATATATACAGTTACAATCAAAATTATTCAACCCCGCTGACCAGCAATACATTCTGGTGATGTGAATTAAAACACATCAACTAAAACCTCAGTAAACAAAGTAAGTTTTTAATACACATTTGAGTGATTTTGAGAACAAAGAGTTCAGTTTACCCAAATTTTAAAATAAAATGAACTAATTCTCTCCACAAATGTCATGTCAAAAATATTCAACCCCCAAAGTCAATCATTTGTGGAGCATCCTTTATCCTTAATAACAGCAAATAAATGTTTCAGGTAAGTGTTCTCAGGCTTTAGACACCTCTCTATTAGAATGTTTACACATTTCTCATGAGCAAAAGCTTCCAGCTCATTGACATACTTTGGTTTCTGTGCTGCCACTGCTTCCTTGAAATCCCAACAAAGATTTTAATGATGGACTGAAAGGGCCATTTAAGGACATTCCACGACCCATCCCTGAACCAGATTTTGGACAACTTGGATGTTTCTTTGGTGTTATTGTCTTACTGGAAAGTCCAGTGATCACCGAGCTTCAATTTACACACTGAAGGCATCACATTTTTCATGCCAAAATGGCCTGATACCTGAAAGAATCCATGGTGTCAGTCACATAGTCAGGATAGCCGTTTTCTGCAGCCGCGAATCACCCCCATAACAGAACTGACCCACCTCCATGCTTGACTGTGGGGATGGTGTCTTTCTTGTCATCACCTTGTCATCATACTCCAGACGTACTGCTGACCCATGGGTCTAAAACTCATTTTCAGTTTAGTGTCATACGTCTATAAAACCTTCTTCCAGGACTCCACAGGTCTTTCCCAATTACTTCCTGAATATTCATTCTACTGGAGTCAACATTTCCCTTGGTGAAGTTTTGCTTTCTTCCACACCCCAAGAAGGTTGCTGTTGTACCATATTTAAAAAATGTATGAATGGTGCTGCCAACTTTGTCTATTGGAAATTGAAGTGCCTTGGAAATGTACTTTTAGCCATGACCTTTCTTGTGTAATGAAATAATCTCCTCTATTAGCTTTTGAGACAGCTTATTTTTAATTGCATTTTTTTGCATAGAAATACATTTTTGCTTAAAATGCTAAACTTAAATTTTAAAACTTAAATAAGTGCTATTGCAGATTGATGACTTAATTTTGATTGCAACTGCATATATAAAAGGGCAGTCAATTGATTAGAATTTTAATCAAATTAATAACATATGCCGGTTAATTCATCACAATTGATTGCAAATACAAATATGTCAGAAAAGGCCCCCAAATAACAATAATTCAATATATAATGATTAAATAATAAAAAATAAATATATTTAAATATTAAATATAATGTATACCATAAATAGTTCAGATTAAAATTAAAATACATTAAATTATTACAAAAAGTTGCTTTTGAAGGCAATATATTCCTTTTTTCCATATTATTGAATGTAAGACTATCCGCAGCAATTCATTTTGCAGTTTAATTAATCAATCGAGAATTTCTTATTAGGGCTTATAAGGACTCATCAGATGGACGCTTTTGGAGCATTTCACTTTAGTTGCATTGTTTCATAGACACAGCGCTTCTAGGTCAGACAAACACATCTCGAGATCCCTGCATTCGGAATTGCGTCAAGCCGTGTATGAACGCAATAACTTATCCTCATCTTGTGCTGTCGCTAGTGTCATACAAGCCTGAGTGTTGTTTGTTCTCTGTACAGTTGAGCATTGCCTATACGGCTGGTGTTTCGCTTACTGCCCCCTGCTGAAAACAAGAGGTGCCTCAAGCTTGAAATACTCTGATGTTAGGAATATTCCTTATTATGGTCCGGGGACATGATTAGTTGCATACATTTTTTTTATGTGTTATTTTATAAAACTTTATTACAATTATTATCATATAATGAAATGCTCTGAATTAACATGTTAAATCGACAGCCCTAATATATATAAAATCTTTACATAATTAGTTGGAAACAGTTTTGATGAATTAAGCATTGCTCATAACATAATGAAAATGGTTATTGATCATGTGTTTAATTGCTTTGCATTGTATAATACAGAGGTGTATTTATGAATAAACAAGTATTATTAGAGGTGCTCACCTGGCAGACAATACAACAGGCACAAAAGTCCTATAGACTTAAAATGAGGGAAGGACCAGAGCCATATCAAGGAATCACAATATCATAAAGACTTCGGTCTGAGGTCTTTTGAATTGGACCAAGCAACCACACAAAACTCCCTAGTAACCACATAGTAACCACCCAGAACACCCTAGCAACCACATAGTAACGTGCTGAAAACCACTCAAAACATGTTAGAAACTGCATTAGCAATGCCATTTGCAATCCAACGCTCTTGCTTCTTCAGAAAATTTAAAAATCTGGTTATGTACTGTGGTTAGTTACAGTTATTTACAAAAAAATTATTTATTAAAACAGGCTTCAAGAAAGGTTTACTGAAATTATTTCTACTTTACAGATATAGGGGATAATGTGAAAATAGTAGACTGTACAATATTTTCTATTTGTTTTGTTTTTTTCAACAGAACTTCCA
Organism: Myxocyprinus asiaticus; assembly: GCF_019703515.2. Lineage (NCBI taxonomy): Eukaryota > Metazoa > Chordata > Actinopteri > Cypriniformes > Catostomidae > Myxocyprinus > Myxocyprinus asiaticus. The sequence continues at coordinate 15,242,494 of NC_059391.1, forward strand.
TATGGCTGGGAGAAAATAGACGACCCTATTTACGGCAGTTACTATGTTGAGTAAGTTCTGCTAATTTCCTCCTTAAGCACCAAACATTTGCCAAACCCGACTCAAATGTGTAATGCTCTTCAATAAATGCACAGAGGGAGGGAGCGTGATTAAATATCTGCTCATTCTTCCCCGCAGCCACATTAACAGAAGGACACAGTTTGAGAACCCCGTCCTAGAGGCCAAGAGAAGACTCCAACAGCAACAGCAAATGCAGAGCCAAGGTCTATCAGCGCTGCCATTGCCCACCATATACAGAGGTACTGCTCTATTCTGTGGCCCATATAGAGCAACTTCACTCTGCCCACTCAGTTTTATTGTGGTCTTCCTCTTTTTTGGGATGCTCAGGTGTGCCCTACTTTCACGTCACTTTAGCTTAGTGACCAAAACACCAAACACTCTTCAGAGAGTGTTCTGTGGGCAGGTTATATTTAGATTATTCATGTTTATTTTGTCATGTCGGGTCACTTTTGGGCATATTTGAAACCACATGTATCGCTCCTACCTTATTGAATGGTTTAAGACAGAATTTACCAAAACTGTTGGTCAACATTGCGCTCAAATAACATATTTCAAATCAGCAATTATATCTAATGACAATGGTATCATAAATGCTACTTTAAATCTACTACATTTAGCTCAAATTATGCAAAAACGCAATTTTTTAGGTTGGTCTTGCACATATGCCCTCTCGAGTAACACTGCAAAAAAATATTTCGTACTTAGTATTTTTGTCTTGTTTTCCAGAAGAAATATCTATAAGGCGGGACTCTTACTGCAGCCATATTTAGCATTACAATTTCTCCCTTTCATATGAATATGAATGACCGGTCTCATCCTTATCCTGATATCTCTGTTTGTCTTCTAGAAAAGCCTCCATTTACACGAGATGCCACACAGCTCAAAGGGACGTTCCTCACCACGGCACTGCAGAAGAGCAACATGGGATTTGGCTTTACCATCATTGGTGGGGATGAACCAGATGAGTTTCTGCAAGTGAAGAGTGTCATACCTGATGGACCTGCTGCACAGGATGGGAAGATGGACACAGGTGAGAAAAACTCTATCTAGAGAACAGGGTTGTCGATGGACAATAAGGAAAATGTATAATGTATATACACTGTGTGTGTATATATATATATTGCACGCTTATTCATTGCCGCGATGCATGTCTCGGGCATAATAAACACGGGAGTGCATTTACTGTAGGGAGAGTGAAGATTCTTCATCCGCAAGCGAGCAAGTGATACATGCAAGTTGCTGTATCTCTTCGCATCGTGCAAAAACGCTAACTCGCTTTCGTCTGAACCCATTTCAAATGCAAAACCGCCCGTGAGAGACCCAGTGTGTGTGCGATAGAGACAGAGAAGGGACTGGCCATTCAGCAAGCTACTGCCGGGTATACTTGTAGAGACTGAACAACAGCAAGAGAAAATAGTAGTTTTGAGATTTTAAACTTCAGTAAATTAAACTTCAGCATTCAATATGTTTTATATCTGTATGTATAGTGTCTAATAATGCATTGGCAATGCACATTTAAGTTTCACTTGCCCATAAAGTTTGATATTAATTGAATCTGCCCACTTGATCCTATTATTAAAGAAAGTCCACTGGAAATTTTGCCCAAATTGTAATTACATGTCCAGTGATTTTATGGCATTTTTACATGTACTTGTACAAAAGATTAGTACCTGTAAAAATGTGTCTAATTAGCTCTAGCCGCAAAAAAAAAAAAAAAAAAAACGTACATTTTAACGTGCATATTTATATAATTAAAATAAATGATGACTAACCAATTTCTTGCATGTTCTTTGAGACAAAGTATAAAGTAAATATATTTATGATGATTTTTAAATGCTTGTTGTAATTTATCATGCTCCATAATTTAATCGCGATTAAGCACGATTAATCACAGAAAATTGTGTGATTAATTAGTTAACATTTTTTAATTCATTTACAGCCTAGTGTGTATATATATATATATATATATATATATATATATATATATATATATATATATATATACTGTAGATACAGTATGTGGATATAATATATATTGAATCTATTGTATTATATATATTAAATTATTTATATTCATATTTACAGTATTATATGCATTTATATATTTTTATTTTATATATATATATATATATATATATATATATATATATATAAATAATACAATAGATTGTTAAATTATTTCCATTGTTGTATTATTATTATTATTATTATTTATAATTATTAAATTAAAATTATTGTAAAATTATTTATTATTGAGTTAACTTGTTACAGCTGTAACAAAAATATGATATTTGAATTTTTATTTGAAGCTTAGTATTCACTAAAATTAATCTAATTTACAACTGTTTTGAACTTTTATTTGAGATCAACATACAAATCTAGACTCAAAGTCTTATATTTACTTGCAACCTTTTAAAACCTTATACTTGATGAGGCAACAATATGACTAGCCCCTTCTCCCTTTTTTAATACACTTCAGCTATGGCAAATAAGGCATACATACTGTAAAATTGCTAAAATTAAACACTTAATTACAATTTTTTTCTCAAATTTCACTCAAGAATATTTGCAGATATTTGCCTCAAAACTATAACAGAAAATGTGCATTATCCATTTACAAAGCTATATGCTTTTGTACACAAGGGAGAATTAACAGATAAGAATTGTGTTGCTGCCCTCTTTTAATATGCTGACACTTGGCGATATAAGCAGCATTCAGCAGTGACCTTCTATCTCAGGGGGAAACCATGAGTGTATGGGCAAGGAAACATCGTTATCTCTATAGCCGCCGCTTAACATCAGTCCCTAATAGCTTGCACAAAGCTAATGCAAGGTCACGCTTGTCGCAGCGTGTTTTTCTCTGATGAACGAGTGAATGTGAGTGAGTCATCACAGGCACATGCCGGAGGCTTATTTGCTGTTTTTCATACATTTTCTATTCCTTGTAGATGTGACAAGAAACTCTATGGAAAACTTATATACTCACTGCAAGTCTAACTTTCTGGATGGCTTGTTCTGTTCCTTTATCATGATCTAGCTTTAGAACCTAGAAGCAGCGTTGCCAGATCTTGCTAGAAAACCACCTGCTCAGATAAATTAAGCCTTAAATAAGCTCAATTAAAATTCTATCATAATACTTTGCATAAAATGTGTACATTGAACGCATTGCAAGTCGCTTTGGATAAAGCATCTGCTAAATGCAAATGTAATGTAATAAGGAGAGGACATGGCAACACAGTTTAGAAGAGGCTCAAGGAAGTGTGTCATGACATCACAGATAATGACGTTGGCAGTGGCTTTATTTGCAGATGCCTCCAGCTTCTGTTGCAATTTGGTGTTTAGTGCAATCTCATGTCTTTTATTATCCATTGATGGGGGGAACAAGTTCCTTTTATGATAGTCCTACTCTATTCTAAACACAAACACACAGTTGGTGCGTGTAGTGTGAACAGGCCTCAGGTTGCTGTTATAACAGGAAGATCTCTTATTATCGGTCAGCTCTGCAGATCGTTGACTCGGTCTGTATCTACATCAGGACCTACACTTAAACTGACCTTCTGTGAACAGTATGTGTGTTAAGCAGATAACTTTAGTACAGAACTAGATAGGAAAAGTTTGTCAAGACAAACTTCGATGTTGGCTGGACAAAGAAAGTAAGAAAGATAGAGAGGCAGACATACATACAGACAAAGGTAAGAAAGACAAAATAGATAGATAGATAGACAGACCGACCGACCGACCGACAGATAGAACCGTAAACCATGTCTGTAGAATAAAAGTATGTTAGCTTTGTCAAGTTAAAGGTGCGATTTTTTTTTTGTTTTTTTTTCATGGAAAGGTATGCAAAACATTTTCCTACTCCCTGAAAGATGTCAATTAAATAAATGTCCTGAAATATCTCACCGGTCTCTGTGTCAGCACTAGACTCTGTAAACAAACAAGAGCAAACAAAAATGTGTCCACTGGCCACAGTCTCTGATGCTTTCTGCCTGTCAATCGTTTTGCACGTTCTCATAGTGATGCCATTTTCAGATTCATAATATTTGTCAGTTGAGGGCGCTGTTGTGCTACTGTTGTATTTGGTGTTTTGGAAAGAGGGGGCGTGGCTAATTCAATGGCTCAGCCTCCTGAAAATTCCAGAACACTAAAAAAATCGCTTACCGCACCTTTAAGATAATGAAACTAGGTGGGTAAAGTTTGTCCAGACAAATTGATGTTGGCTTGTCAAGGAAGTGTCTGGAAGTTTAAACTAGTTTTACAATTAGAAGTTTGATAGTTACACAGTCATTACAGTTAGACAATAGCCAGCTAGAAAGCTAGATAGATAATCAGACAGACTGTCACATAGATTAGTCAGATAAACCATCAGATAGATTGAGAGAGCGAGAGAGAGAGAGGGAGAGCATCTTTAACCCTGTAAAGACTGACATATGAAAGAATTGTTAGAAAATAAAATTTTTTTTACATTAAACTGTTTTTAGTACCATTAGACAAAATATATAAAGAAATCGTAAAAAAATATCATATTTGATACATTAGGCTTTAATGGTCATCATCCTCCTGAGGCCCAAAAATTCATTTTTGTGTAGGACATTTGTTACTTAAATTTTTCTTAGCCCATACATTACTTGCTACAGTGGTGAAACTCCCTGGGCTTTTCAGAGATACAAATGTTTGAGAGTTTGGCCATGACAACAACTTCTCCTTGGTCTGTAAATATGGATTGAAGTGTAGCACACTTCAATTCAGCACATCAAATATAATATGAATAATAAAAAAATAAAAAAAATTCAATAAAGAATTTGTATCATAAGTACCAAACACTATATTGACATTTAAATAAGGGAAATTGTAACATTTTCAAAGGTCTGTGATTTTTATTTTTTATAGTGGGCATGAATGGAATGGAATGGCGATTGAGAGATATACCTTAAAAGCCTGCTGTATCAGATTTGACACATGTAATTTCAACATGCATTTTCAATAAAATAATATACAAAATTTTAACCAAGCATATGTTGCTTATATTCCGCAAATATTTATTTATTTTATTTTTTTGACAGTTTGAATTTTACGAACATTCTGTTGGCTCGTTTGAACATTGTCAATGTAAGTTTATGGGATTTTTCAGTTATTTGAAAGTCCGCTGTGTGAAAACTGTAAGTTCGATAAGACATAGCACGCTAATCCAGAACCGTCTGAAGGTCTGTGCCGAGTTTGGTGGATGCAGTTTGAAATCTCTTGGAGAAGTTAGTGTTAGAAATTTTGGTTTCGGTTTAGGGACTAAACCAAGTTTGTAGAATAACAGTATGTTTTGGCTTAATGTATAAACATTTGTTTTAAAGAGCCTAAAATATACTGACCACCTGTGTATTTGTGGGTTTGTGTGTCTTTTAAAATGATAGTTCACCCAAAAATGAAAATTCTGTCATCATTTACTCACCCTTATGACAACCCCTATGATTTCTATCTTCTGTGGAACACAAAAGATGAATTTTTAAACAGACTTCACAATTTATTTTGCCTTTGTTTCAAAACCCAGTTAGCTACTTTACTATTTACTACATACAGTAGGCATTTACAGCTAAATTTGCAGTGACAAGGCCATCTGAAATCAATCATTTTCATTCACATCTTCTTAGGCAGTAACTCTGCAAGCCACTCAAATTGGGCTATCCATGTGAATCACACGAGACTATTAATTCCAGTAGAGACTGATGTTAGCATGTTGCTAAGCTAACATTATGATACTCTAATAACCGTACAAATATCATGAAAATACAAATATTGGGTAAAACAGTCTTAATTTAATTGAGTCTTAATTTAATTTAATTGTATTATTTATTTCGAAACTTTTTTTATTGAATGAAATATAAGTGATTATAAAAACATGGATTAATTGTTGGGATGCTCAAACAAACAGACCAATGTTTGATAGCGCCACAGAGTCAGTGTTTAGAGTTTTCAGGGAAATCAAATGGCTTACTTACAGTTGTATCTGCATATTAAGCTGGGATAGAAGAAAGTATTTTAGCATCAAAATAATTAGACAAAATTAGTTTGTTTTTAAGCCATTATATGTACATTCAGTTCTCTATGCTGAGTGAGTGGTAGATCTGAGTAAGATTACAGTGCACTTGGGAACTCTTAAAAGGAATGGTTTATATTTAGTTTTAATGTGTACTGTATGTGTCTCTTGGTTTCACTGCTTTTACTTCAGGTGATGTTATCGTCTACATCAATGACATCTGTGTCTTGGGCACCACCCATTCTGATGTGGTGAAGCTCTTTCAGTCCGTCCCCATTGGTCAGAGCGTCACCTTGGTGCTGTGCCGAGGTTACCCCCTCCCCTATGACCCCGAAGACCCCTCTGCTAGTTCCTCCATGCCCCCTTTGGGCCTAGTGGATCATCCATTGCTGCTCAATGGACGGAACAACTACGAAAATTACATGGAGTACATGTCTTTGACTGGCCGCTTAGTTCCTGAGCTTAGCGAGGGCCTCACTCCGCATCCCCATCCTGGAGACACTCATTTGGACGGCTCACAGCCTACATCCCTGACCACGCCAGGACCACCACCTGATGACAGCGTCTCCATGGCTTCATCTTCAGGAGCGACGTCCGGAGCCCAAGTGGCCCCCGAACTTCTGAGTCTCACTATAACTAAAGGTGCAGAGGGGTTCGGGTTCACCATAGCAGACAGTCCCACAGGGCAGCGGGTCAAACAGGTACGCCAATGTCCACTGTCCTCTTTCAACAAACATCCTACATTCTTAAAAACAAAGGTTTCATGTAGAACCAAAAAGCCTTTTGCCCACTGGAGAACCTTTTTTAAGTTCCACAAAAAAAAGTTTTATTAGTTAACAAATTCAAAAAAGGTCTATATTTTTCCACCTTGTTCATTGTTGCACACAAGTCATACACTCAGCACAATACAGTTCTCCCTTACAATTAATGTTTTAAATGTATTCTACATAACTAATATAATTTAAAAAATATGTTTATCCCTAGTGATGTACTTAAAAGTAATTAAATTAATTGAAAATTAGTAACTGTAATCTGATTACAAGAATTTAAAATGTTATGTGTTACACTAATTTTTTATTTAAAAAAATTATTAGAATACAGTAAATAATTGCTTTGTAATCGGATTATACCCAACACTGCTCACCGATACATGGTAATATCCAGAAGCATAATTACTTTTTAAATATAACAACTAGTAGTTGACCAAAATGTTTTTTTTCATGGCCAAAGCTAATTTCTACAGTGGAGATTAGCTGATGGCTGATATAATGCCCTTATATTATAAATAATAAAATGTAATTATGGAAAATTAGATTTACATTAAAATATATAAAACTTTTTTCAAGCAAAATTCACTGCAAATATTTGAAAGAAAAAAAAAATATTATTAGAATGTTTGTTAACCATTTATTTAAAAAAGCCAATGCCAATCATCTCAAAATGGCCAAATATTGGCCAATATATTAGTTTATCACTAATAATACCCAAATGCAATTTGTATGAATTTTCACTAATTTAGACCCATTTCAGTTATAAAATATGATTATTGCTGCTTTATGGACCTGAATTTATCAAAATGTTCAGTCAAGCACAGCAACTATCAAACAGTCATGACATTTGAAGCATTCGTGAATGAAACTGTTTACTCACGGGTCTTGTAGTGTTTAACTGCCGCATCTTTCAATAACAGTTCCTTTGCAAACTTGAATCATATTGTGACTAGTTCACAAGCAATCTATGCTGATTTGAGCCCAAAAACACATACAATCCATGCTGAAATTTTCTGAATACGCAAACGTAATACAATCCACGGTGATGCTGGGTGCTTCAACCGGCTTCAACAGGCCAAAGCAGAGACGCTGGTCTTCACATGTCACATCTTCTGTATTTGTTTACACACTGAACGTGTGTTTCTCCCAGTCTGTGGCAGCTGTAGAATGAGACGTGTTTTTAAAAGTTGCATTTGTACCGCCCTTAAAACGTGGCGCACATCGCCGGAAACGCATCAGAACGATCAAAGACGTTCATCGAGTGCATGTTTACAAAATACCAACAGTAAGTTTAAACCACAGATGCTTCAAAACAGCAAGACACAGCGCAGCTGAATGAAATAGAATAGAGGTCTCCTTTTTAGAGTTATAACTTGACATTGCATTTTTAAAAGAGGCAAGAGATGCATGATAATGGTCAAAGCCTGTTTATGTTGAAAAACTATTAAATCCAGATAGGCACATGAAGGTGTCCTGTGAAAGTCCTCTTTGCTGTAGATGAATCTCCCATGACAGTCCCTCTCTCCTCTTCAGCTGTGTGGCTGAGCACCAGTGGGTGGGGCCAAGAGTGCAATAATGAAAAATAGGCGTTGATGTCTTGATGAAGAGGCAGTCACATGCAGATTAAATTGGTCCTTGTGACATCACAAGTTTCACAAATTCCAAACGAGCCGTTTCTAGAGCCTGGTTTAAATAAATGCTCTTTTTCTATTAAGGAGGAAGGTTTCAGTTCTGAAACTTACAGTATGGTTTTATAGTACAATGACCTCTTATATGTCAAAAGATCAGAAAATTTGCTTCCTCATGTCATGACCCCTTTAACAAACTTGAGAGAAAGTTGTTTTCATTAATTAAATAGTCGTGAAGATTTGAGTCGTTATGTAAGCTGCTCTAGACAAGTTCAGTGTCAGCTTGTGGCAATTATGAAAATGTGCGGGACCATTTGAAGCTTTGTTTGTAATCGCAAGTTAAAAGAAATGATAATTTGATGTTGTCAGTAATGATTGTTAAATGAAATTTGATTTGTCAATAAGACGCTTACATGTATTAAATAACCTATGCAAAACAGGTAAATTGATCACTTTTATTACAAATATTGCACGCCACCAGAGGTCACTCTGAGCAATTTGAGAACCGCAGATTTAGTCCTTGGCAAGGTATGTATTGTATGCACATACCATACAAAAAAAAAGTATGTACAGTGTTGGTGCTTTAAAAAACTCGGGAGGGCTTTTCCGGTTACCAACCAATACTCTAACCTGAAGAATTTATAATGTAAGAAAATATGCTTTTAATCTCTAGAGAGCCATATAGCCAACTCTACGTATATAAGAATATAAAGACACAATACAGTAAAAATTTGTTCTTTGATGAACCTAACCTAAGCAAAGAACCATTATTTTTAGGTGTGTGATCACATGAATATTTCACCAGTTTTATCCATGTTGTTATATATTCTTAGTGTTTCGATGTGTTGTGATCAGGTTCTGGAGCCACAGGGTTGTCCGGGTTTATGTGAAGGAGATCTGATGGTTGAAATTAATCAAAAAGGTCTTCAGGGACTCAACCATACACAGGTGGTGCAGCTGCTCAAGGACTGTCCAGTGGGAACAGAGGCTACCCTTGTCATTCAGAGAGGAGGAACAGCAGGTGCACACTTTTATACCTCTCACCTTTAAATGGCAGTTGGTCAAAAGATAGAATGCTGAAGATTGCCTTACGAAAAAGCAACTGAAGCGTATGAGATCTTCACCTTGTTCTGCATAGAAGTTGGTCTTTCTCAGAGTGAAACTTAAAGGGATAGTTCACCCAAAAATGAAAATCTTCATAATTTACTCACCCTCATATCATTCCAAAGCTGTATGATTTCTTTGTTTTTGTTGAGTCATTTTGCTGGATGTTGACCCAGCTCTTTTCCTTACAACAAAAGCACATAGTGACCAGAGGCTTTCGAGCTCCAAAAAGGACAAAATCACCATTAAAGCATAATAAATGTAGTTCATACAACTCATACTCATATTTTAAGTCATCTGAAGCCATACGGTTGCTTTTTGTTGCGAACAGATCAAAACTTAAGCTGTTATTCACTGAAAATCTTCCCTTCCTCCCGTAGCTCTTCTATCTTGTTCTCAATTGCACATGTTTGATGTAATTAATGCCAGACGCCATTGGTTCCTATGTGTCTCGTAACCAAATAGAATGTGACACGTTTTAATAAGCACAACTGTGAATGAGATTTTCAGTGAAAACTTTCTTTTATTTCTGTCAGGATTGTTAATATAGAATATTGTCCAATATTTGCCTTTGAATGGGTTCCTCAGGTTGGGCAGGTATGCTGCTGATGGCATTTTGAAAGTTTAGTCAAATATGTCAGAATTGTCATTTTTGGATGAAGTATTTCATTAAAGTTTGGTTAGGAAACCTCAAAACCAATTTGACCACTTATTAAGACATTGGAAGTAAATTTGGTATCAGCTTCACTTGTGTTTTTACAAGTTTGTTCTGCTCGCTTCTGTAAACTTAAGCAAAGTATGCCTGAAATAAGCTTTGATTCAGCAAGACTTTGAAATAATAGGAGCAAAATACTTTCCATCAATGCACTCTGCCTCCCCAGTTGGCCTACAGACTATCCAATACAATTCCAATTTGTCAGATTCAAAACCTTTTTTTAAAGAAGAACTGGAGCTGATGATGCTTTTTGAGCTATTTTAGCAAAGCCTTTGCAAGATTGCGAACTGCATCATCTCTTGGCTAGAGCTGGTGACAGTTATTAGCATATTCAGACCAGAGCCAAACGAATCCGCTAAAAAAGTCCACTTATCAGAGTGCTTACTTTCATTAAAATGTTAGCGCAGAGCGTTATATGTTATCGGCCTTTATAATTAGGATATTCTTAGAATGAAAATTCATGAGGCAGTTAAATGGAAACAATCTTGAAAAATGCCGCAATCCCTTTGTTTGTTTTGTAAGGCTGATATGTGTTCTTAAGAAAGTTGTCCGTTGTTATGAAAGCGCTATCAGTCAAGTAATTACGCCCTCACATTCAGGTAATTATGTCATGTGTTCTCACTTCATCTTGGTTTTTCATGATCGTATCGAAGGCGATGGTCTTATAGGGCTCACTGTGTGCAGCTGGGTGTGATATTTGCCACAGTTTTGTTGCTGAGACAAATTTTAGTGATCGTAGGGCAAAAACAATCATCAATTGCTTTGTTTGACACACACTAGGCCACGTATTAAAGGAATATTCTGGGTTCAATACAAGTTAAGTTCAATCGACCGCATTTGTGGCATAATGTTGATTACGACTCATCCCTCCTTTTCTTTAAAAAAAAAAGCAAAAATGGAGGTTACAGTGAGGCACTTACAATGAAAGTGAATGGGGCCAATTTGTGGAGGGTTTAAAGGCAGAAATGTGAAGCTTATAATTTTCTAAAAGCACTTACATTAATTCTTCTGTTAAAACTTGTGTATTATTTGAGCTGTAAAGTTGTTTAAATCATAATTTTTACAGTCGTTTTAGGGTTTGTTGACATTATATCGTCATGGCAATGAAGTTGTAAAATTGGCTATAACTTTACATAGAAAAGGTTAGTAAGTGATTTTATCACACTAAAATCACGTTTACATGCATATTATTTATGTCTTATGGCTATATACTTATAAAACAGTATTTTATCGTTTACGGATTGGCCCCCATTCACTTTCATTGTAAGTGCCTCACTGTAACCCAGATTTTTGCTTTTTTTAAGAAAAGGAGGAACGGGTTGAAATAAATTTTTGTGGTTATCAATATTATGCCACAAATGCTGTCGATTGAGCTTAACTTGTATTGAACCCGGAATATTCCTTTAATTGCCTTCTCTATGAATCTTAGCCTCCAAATGAAGTTCTGACTGAATAAAATGCTTATACTAGCTTATCTGTATGATTTTCTACATAAATATCAAAACATTTTTGTTCGCTATAAAAAAATTAACAATCCATGACCTCTTTGTCCAGCCAAAACAGACAATTTGCCTTAAAAAAAACTTTAAGGCATAAAATTGCCATCATTAGCGCAAGGGTTTGTTTGGGTTTGTGCGATACCAGTTCCATTTTGCGTGTCAGTGAGGATGTCAGAACGTGTTGTGATTTATCACCCAAAGTCTTATAACACATATCGTGCAGTCTAACAAACAGTAAAAGATGTGCTTTTAGGCACAGTTTCACCATACTATTTTTATTGTACAATCTGACAAGCAACAATTGTGAAATACTGAAAAAAATTTGGGTAACACTTTACAATAAGTTTCCATTTGTTAACATTAGTTAACAACATTAGTTAACATGAAGTAACAATAAACTTTTTTTTCCACATATACTGATACATTTTTTTTATTTAAATGTTGTATATGTTAGTATTAGTTAATGCACTATGAACTAACATGAACTAACAATGAACAACTGTATTTTTATTATCTAACATTAACTAAGGTTTATAAATGCTGGAAAAAAAATATATTGTTCATGATACCTAATGCATTAATTAATGTTAACGAATGGGACCTTATTGTAAAGTGTTACCGAAAATTGTCTGAAATAAACGCTATCAATCAAGTATTACGTTCTCATATTCTCACTTTTTCTCTCTCTTTCATGATTATATCAAAGGCTACGGCCTTAAAGGACCTCTTTGAACACTTTAAAGCCTATTGTAACAGAGTCCTGGGTGACTCACAGGCTAAGTGTGAGACCATTCACTTCCCGAGCCGGCATTCTGCCAAGCACCCTGCCAGCACCGGCCATGTTCACAGCTCCTTCCCCCTAGTTCTGTAATTAAAGCAGAGCTCCCACACTGAACTAGTGGAGAGAAAAAGGCAGACGAATCCAAATGCCGACTGGCGCAAGGGGGCGTTTTTTTTTGTTTTTTTTCATGGAACAAGCAAATCGGAATGTAATACAGCACTGCAGGTCGAGCCAAGTGAGGATCTGAAATAGATGTTGATTGAATAGCTGTAATTTATTCTTAGTGATGTGAAGAGTTTATATTATCATAATTGACATTAATCCACATGCATCTAGCTATTTAAGACAGCAGGGTGAATGGCCAAATAAATGTCAAGACAAGCATAATTTCACGCACCAGAACAAAGACAAATATCCAGATATTCTTGTGATGGGAACCAAGAACTGTTTCTTATAGAGCTGCAGGTTGTAGTCCTAAAACCCGGAAAAGAATTAGGATTTTTGAGCCATAGGTTGCCTTGGGGATTTTTTATGTTTTTTTTTAAATAGCAAATTTTCAGTTTATGAGTAAAACAAGGATTGTGGTTAACATTCCTTGAAGAGACTTTCCCATTTTGTACTACATTATCAACTACAAACAGTCATGAATTTTGAAATTGTTGTGTGCTTTAAAAACTTGTGTGAGTTCATGTGTTTGACAAATGATGTGCAATTACATGGACAGCTGTTGATGTCCTTACATTGCAACTTGTTATAACAACATGTATAAATATACATTACAGCTCTTTTTTTTCTTTTTTTTTTTACAAAATACCTCTCACTACAAAAAAAAAAAAAGCAACAAATTATATCTTTTAAAATGTGTAAAATGTATAACATTTTATAAATAAAAAATAAACAAATATTATTACATATTTAATTAATTATATATTATATAATTATATTATAATTACATAATAATATGATATAATATACAGTATATATATTATATAAATTAATAATTAGGACCAATCATTGCATTTTTGTTTCTGTGCCGCAATAAAAATAGCAAGAATTGTATTGAACTTATTGTGGATTTTTTATATCTGACCTGTCGAAATCTGAAATGATCTCATCATTTGGCAATGAGCTGCTGAGGGCAGTAAAAACAATAGGAATTGAATTTCTTATTTCCAAATATTTTCTTCCTCAAAAGTGCTGAAAGAATCGTTACTGCAATCAGAATAGGAAACCTAGTAATTCTGTTCCTTTTTAACCTTTCAATCTTATTGGTACACCGGTCAGTGCACACATTTGAATCCACTGTGCATCATCTTCTGTATTTTTTTGGTCTGGATTATTGACATCTCAGGTATGAGCAGACAGTCAGGGGTGAGGTGATAACTATACTTCTATGACTCCCCAGACTGTCAGAAATATCATCAGGGCAGTGGCATTTCAGCAGTGCCGACATCTCCCTTACATCCTCTTGCCTCTATTCCATCTGAGAATAGATGTCTGGGAGTGCTCGAGCTGACAGTCACCCCAAATCCCTCCTGATTCAGTCTGTCTCACCTTTCAAACTTCACCTGAGAGAGGCCAGTCTTACTTATCGCATGAATGAAACCTAAGGACACTTAAAACACTGTGTGACAGATGCTGATTAACTGATGAACTTCTGAAGATTATTTTTTGAAGGTCATCTGGGTGCACGAAAGCTGCTAAATCCGATTAAAGCAATGAAGTAATAAGAAACGGTCCTTGTATAGAAATGATAAGTTCTTCATTCTTTGTCATCAATATGGTGCCTTTTTAAATCTTCTTATGTTTTGCTATGTTTGAAATAGCATACTCCTTTTCACTCTTTTCCAAATATGAACTATCATGCTTCACTACCGATATTTACTGTACACTGATAATGACACGAGTCACAGATAAGCTATATAAGATTAGAGAAATATGCATGTGAGCTACTCCAATGTTCTTCATTCTTTGTTGTCCATATGGTGTTGGGGGAGGAAGCGGCCCTATGGAGTGGCACAACTGTACATATTTGCCAGAGGCTTTATATTTAGCCCTTCGCTGCCAAGTTCTGTCCTGGTCATATAGCATCTGATGTAATCCTGTTAGTTTAATTAGGCATATAAATGCATTGCTTCCACGATCTCCTCCAAACACTCATACATACACATACTTTAATAAAATTCTGTCATCATTCACTCACCCCCATGTTGTTTCAGAGTCATATAACTTTATTTCTTATGCCGAACACAAACAAGTTTTATAGAATATTTATTAAATATTCATTAATTTTTAATGAATGTATAATAGACAAAATCTTGACTATACCACATTCATAAGCGCTTTGAGGGAAGCTCACATTAATCTCTTTTGTCATATTAATATCTCTCTCTCGCTCTTTCTCTCTCTCTCTCTCTCTCTCTGTCTCTCTGTCTCTCTTAGGCCTCTTCACGCCTTGGGATCCCACAAAACAGGTAAACTGATTACAAATATTGAATTTCTCAAATTTGTGTTTGTTTTTTCCCCTCTTTGAACTGGCTATGATACTAAACTGTTGTAACATCAGATACTAGTAATGTACAGGTGAATATATATATACATATATGCACAGTGTGTACTGTTGCCTTTAAAATGATTTTTCAGGAGTCTTCTGTCTCAAATTGGGTTGCCATTGTCAGAAAGTCACACAGAATAAAACATCATTGTTATTCTGGTCAGGGATGTCAGCATAGGATATTGTCCAATACGTGCATTTGAATGGGTAAATATTCCTCCGTTTCGGCAGGTACGCCGACAGCATTTCGAAAGCTGTTATTCCGCATCAGCGTCGCTGGAGAAATGATCAAATCGTGTTTTTATGTAACATAAGAGGATTTGACCACCTGCACACCTCTGGGAACTAGCTGCCCTTTAACTCTGATCTTGGATCAGCTTTTGATGGCCGAAATCCCTCAGCTGGAGAGACAGCACCATCAATCTCTGAGCAATGTTAAAGGCACAGTTCACCCAAAAATGAAAATTCTGTCATCATTTACTCACCCTCATGTTTTTCCAAAGCCGTATGGCATTTTTTTTTCCCAAGGAATGCAAAAGGAAATATTTGGCAGGATGTTAGCCTCAGTCACCTTTTACATTCATTGCATGTTTCACTTTTAATTGCTTGTGTTTCACAGAAGAAAGTATTTTATATGGGTTCAGACCAACATTCTGCAGAATTCTCATTTTTGTTTGAACTATCCCTTTAAAGAGAAACTGCAGCCTACATGGCAGACGCAAGTTCTTAGTCTCAGCACGTGTTTGGTGCCGCACTGGATAACACTGTGATGAAACCTGAAATGGAAATGTCCCGGGTGACAGATGCATTAACGCAGTCGCCACGAGTGGCATGCTTAATCAGTATGCCTCTTGTGCTTCTGCATTAGCAAACAAAGCGCATTAACTGACAGCAAAGTGTGCCTCTTTTAGTATGCGTGTGCATGAAGGCTTGTGTTTATCATGAAGAGAAATTATTCCGAGCAAAGATTATGCAGGTGATACTCGATTGATATTCCTCCGCCTCTCGCCCCGAAACCCCCAGACTCAATCATGCTGTCATGGGATTTTATTGCTCTGGACTGCCGATTTAAAAACAAATCTCCTTTTACAATTCACTCTTTTAAATCTTAAAGGGATAGAAATTCTGTCCTCTTTTACTCACCCTCATATTATATGTCATGTCAGAAATTATCTTTTTAATTAAGGGGCAATATTTCCCCCCTGGAATACATTTTCAGGGGTATTTTTATTTTTTACTTTGGGGCAATTTTTTTCCTAATATAAAAGAAAATATATATATATATATATATATATTTTATTTATTTTTTTATCTCCTTTTTTCTTCCAATTTGGAATGCTCAATTCCCACTACTTAGTAGGTCCTCATGGTGGTGCGGTTACTCACCTCAGTCCGGGTGGCAGAGGACAAGTCTCAGTTGCCTCCGCTTCTGAGACCACAAATCCGCGCATCTTATCACGTGACTTGCTGTGTATGACATCATGGAGACTACGCATGTGGAGGCTCATGCTACTCTCTGCGATCCACGCACAACTTACCACATGCCCCACTGACAGCGAGAACCACTAATCGTGACCACGAGGAGGTTACCCCATGTGACTCTTCCCTCCCTAGCAACCGGGCCAATTTGGTTGCTTAGGAGACCTGGCTGGACATTAAATAAAACAGTTAGACAGTGCAGTACTGTGATTGACCAATCATAATCAAGTATTCCAGAGAGCTAGGTAATAAAAAGAGGTATTTAGCTGAATGTCCAGGCTGCTCTCCTAAATACAATTAGCACAGATGGCTACCGGTGTTTGTCAAGCTCCTAAAAGGACAAAAAAGGAACTACAAGGGCCAAAAGTACTCCATATATGTTGTTTCCAATATGCCAAGGATGTTAAAACCTGGACATTCTGTTAAATAACATATTTTGTGTTCCATGGAAGAAGAAAAAAAAAAAAGAATGGTATGAGAGTGAGCAGAAAATGATAGGATGGGTGAACTGTCCTAAAATGATAAACAATTAATCAACACTATGGATCTCTTTACTTTACTTAATTGCATTGCAGGATTTTTTTGGTCCCCAAATGACAGGTTAAGTTTCTCTGAAGCCTCATAGAGGATTTCACCATTTCATTTAGCACATTTAGATGTTTATAGAACTGGCCGTGATATCTGATTTTATGAGAGTTCCCTTTAATCCTGGTGTGTGAGATCCGTTCTTTTCGGGAAACTGTCCAGTTCAGCTGCATCCAGGCCTCGTAATGGAATTGGCAGGTTAAGCAGTGAGCTAGAGGTGAAATGAACAGCTCACAGGAAATAGGATCCATTAGCCCCTGGGGCGCATGACTATAGCACAGATACTTCGCTTCACACTTTAGTCCCTCTCTTAGGGCTTAATTCTTCTCCCCCGCTAAACCTGCGAAGAGCAATTGGGCTGTTAAACTCTCTTGCACAGAGAGAGGCAGGAATAATGATGGAGGTCACCTTTATGATACACAAAATGTTCTCAACTTTAACTTTACATGGACTTCTTGAGAGATATTAGCTTTTTTTAGCATTTCTTTAGCATTGTGTGATTTTGAGCCATTTGAATTAACATCAAATAGAGGAATGGCTTCTCTACTACACTCAGAGTTTCTATGGCTGTTTACTGACTGTTAAGTAGAGCTGTGGTGTGGCAAATGTTTTACACTCCATACCAGTGTCCACTCAAACCAGTCTTGTATCTGTATTTTATTTGCAGTGGGACTCTCAAGGAAGCCCACAGACCAGTTTGTCGACCACTTTGCTCCCCCATGGCGTTCCACATCATGGCCAGATGCTGCATCGCTCCTCTGTTCCAGACACAGAGAGCTTTCACTTGGGTAAACCTGACCCCTATGACCTCTATGAGAAGTCACGTGCCATTTATGAAAGCAGGCGTAAGTCAAAGATCTTTATAGATCCTGCTTTTTTCTGAATCTTCTCAATATAGTTGCTTTTCTATGCAATAATTTAAAAATAACTTGATCATGAGGGCACAATAGTTCAGTCAAATTAAAGCAAAAGTTACATCACATACATGGGTGAATCTCACAAAAACAGTGGATCATATTTCCCACCAAAATAAAAATAAAAATACTAAATTATATTTTCTGTAAAGAATAAGGGGGCCTATTTTAGTATCATTAAGACTTTTGCATTTTAACATTATTTACTTGTCAATTAAGCACATTTTCTCCCCAAATTCTCCTACCGTAATGCATCCGCATGTTTTACTTTTGACTCATTATGCTCAGTGGTCATTTTCATTACCATAATATTTACTTAATTGCAGTCATAAATTAGTGTAATACAATATTTTGTTTTCAGCTTAAAGGTAGTAAGTCAGCTTAAAGGTAGTAAAATATGCTAGCATTATGTATAAATACTTTACAACTTAAAAAATATACCTTTTTTCACATTACAGTAATAAGAATGAGATTTTTTCCTCATGGCAGTAGTAAAAAAAAAAATATATATATTTTTTTTCTGCTCTGCGGTAGTAAAAAAAAAAAAAAAGAGAGAGAGATTTTCTCCACATTATGTTACTGAGAATGAGATTTTTCTACATTACTAAAGAGAATTATTTTTATTTTTTTTTGCATTACAGTAATTAAAATAACATTTAATTCTGCATTACAGTAATGAGAATGCGATTGTTTCACATTATAGTATTGAGAATTGTTTGGGAAAATGTGGCTGCTTAATTGTCATGAACAAAATGGCATAATGCCCAAAAAAATATCTTTGAAGTTCAAAACATTTTCATACTTTTTCATCACTTAATTTTATTTTATTTTATTTAACTTTTAAAAAAATCAGCAATTTCCTTTGATTTTGGGGGGAAATATGACCCGGACATGTTCGTGAGATTCACATACATATGGGCCTGGTGTAAACCAGATATCACAATAAAGCCAGGTGATTCTACATAGGATTTTTGAATAATTGCACTGATGCTAGTTTTCATTTTTCCTCACAGAGCCAGTTCCACCTCGGTCAGTGACGGACTCTACAGGCAAGTCTATTGTGTTGTTATTCTTTTCTACATGTCACCGACATGCATTTCAATAGCTAATTTATGTAACCCATGTGGCTTTATGTGCTCTATAAATAGCTCTCTGTCTTCTACTACACTTGCATCTTCCACTAGATCATGAGGTTCACCACACTGGTTTTTAAGATGACCTACATAATGTGCAGAGTTCTCTAAACCATGAGCTTGTGTTTAGGTTTAGATTTTAGGATGGCTGTGCTGTCCTATTAATGTCCTGCTCTGCTCTCAAACTTGTCAAACATGATTTGATGCTACTCATGTGATGTAATGAGATCAGAAAGCTAGAGATGGCTGTTGTTCTGCATTTTTATATCTTCTAGAGGTTATCGTAAAAGTCTTATTTTTTTATTTATTTATTTTTTTACTGTGTGTTGTGAACAAATCTTACTGATACATTTTAATTAGAGGTTGAATTCAGTAGGATTTTTTTATTTTATATTATAAATATAATTGCCTTAGCAAACACCACTAGTTAAAACAAACTTGACTTCTCTGTGCAGTTTCTAAACTGTGATTCTTGTTTAGGTGTGGAGTACCAGGAAGTAGAGGTTCATCTCCTGCGAGAGAAGACCGGCTTTGGCTTCAGGATCCTGGGTGGAGATGAGGCGGTGCAGGCAGTGAGTCCGGAGGCCCGTGACAAGGCTCGTATGGGGCAGGATAAACAGATACTAGTGACCGACCCACTGGTTCATATCTGTACAGCTCCATGAGCAGCAGAAAGAAACAGACACACTGATTCTTTCAGCTACCACACTTATAAAAAAAAAAAACACTATGGCAATACCATGTTATTTTGGACATCCAGTATTACCATACAATATAGTAATCATTCAGTATTCTAGGTCCAAAATTAACTTTTTGCCCCCCTGGCAGTAGCTAGTGAATTAAGAAAATTGTCTTACTTGCCATTTTTAAATATATATATATATTGTGTCACTATGACAAAGGAATTATTTAGTATTTTTATATTATATACAGCACAGGTTGATGCGTCACTTTCAGCATCAGTCTCCATCCCTCAGAAAAAAATTAAGACCCATTGTGGTTTTGTTCCTAATGTTTATGTTTTTGTGGCTTAATGTGAGGAATATTTCACATATACTGTATATCACCACAAACATGTCAGGCATCTAGCATAAATTGATGAGGATCAGTTTTACACTGAGCTAATAGATGTGCAAGTTGCAACAGTCTCTGATCTTTTAGTAGAGCATTGTAGTACACCATTTATATATCATTAATTTGAATCACATCACTTACATCAGATAAAAAACAGTTAGGGTCATACTATATTTTTTGCTATTTATTCCATGAACTATATGCAGTTTTTTATGAAGTTACTGACCAAATGGCGAGTAATGCAAGTTTTATTCAAGCCACAGTTATCTCTTGACTAGTCTTTGATCATCTGAAATCAGGTGTGTTATAATTTATTGTTCATAAATACTGTAAATACTAGCTGTAACTTTCTGGAAGGCTAAACCCATATTAGCCCATCAACTTTTGTTTGAACACGTAAAGTCAGTGATAATATGATGATGAGATTATGAACGTCAGTTCACATTAACGTGATGACTGATTTTTCTCCACAGATTGTAATTGGAGCAATCATTGAGAACAGTCCTGCGGAGCGGGATGGCAGGCTGCGTCCGGGAGATGAGCTGGTCTCGGTTGACAGGATGCCTGTGGCGGGGAGACCACACCGCTACGTCATCGACCTCATGCACGCAGCTGCACGTAACGGACAGGTCACCCTGACCGTCAGGAGAAGAGTTCTGCCGCAGCAGGGTGAGAGCATGGCAAAACATTAAAGGGATCCTTGACCTAAAATGAAGATTCTGTCATTATTTACTCACCCCCATGTTGTTCCAAACCTATATGACTTTCTTCCTTGGAACACAAAAGGAGATGCTAGGCAGAATGACAGCCTCTGTCACCATTCACTTTCAGTGCATCTTTTTCCATACAATGGAAGTGAATGGTGACTGAGGCTGATATTTTGCCTAGGGTTTGAAATGACATGAGGGAGAGTAATTGATGACAGAGTTTTCATTTTAGAGTAAACTATTCCTTCAATATAGATATATAGGACAAGTGTCATGGGAAACTACTTCTTTCCCCTTATTGGTTTGTTAGACTATCAGCAAGAAAAATTGCATTCATTGGTGGCAGCTTTTTCTGTTTTATACCTCGAGTCAAATTGCTGCGCATCAGCTGATCTTGTGTGTGCTGCCACCTGCAGGCCAGCCATGCGAGGAGAACGGTGCAGTGGCAAATCAGAACAGCTCTCCCCGGGGCCATGCAGTGTGCCCAGTCAACTTACCTCCCACAACTGATGTAGTTATCCACCGCAAGGAAAGCGAAGGCTTCGGTTTTGTCATCATCAGCTCCCTCAACCGACCAGAGACCACAACCACTATAAGTAAGTCTTCCCTTCACATCTAGTTGAGATAAACCTGCTGCTTTGGTGAACATGGTGTGAAATTTACACAGTAATGGATTAAAAGGTCATTTTTATTAACCTAGACTATTTATCATAGTAGACTAAGTTCAGTTTAAAGTGCAGAATGTACAGTATTGTAAGTTTGGGATCGAGCTCTACATGTGTCAGAAAAGACAGTCCACAAGGATTAAGGCATCAAGATTCATCTTAGCTTTATTGGATATCAGCGCTTTGCAAGTCATTTCTTTTTGAAGGAAGGAAGCTGATGCATGCTATCCATATTCGAATGAATCTCTCGAAATCTGTCAAGAACATGTTCAGCTTATATTTCCCTCCAAAATCAAAAGTAAGAAATAAGCAAATTTTCCCCTCTAATTTCTCCTTGCTGTAATGTTTTTTTTATTCCCATTATTCTTAATGATGATTCTCATTAGATTTCTCATTACTGTAATATAGTTCATATTTACTGTATTACAGTAATTAATACAATGTATAACAGTAATTTATAAGTATACATTTTATTTATAATTTAATATTATAATATTTAAAAATGTAATTATTTATTTACCATATTCATTATAATTTAATTTATAAATTGAAAAAATTATAAACTGGTGTATACTGATTAAATCAGAAATTAAAGTCACTTATGTGAAATGTATTATTTTAGTTTAAATAGTAGGTATAGCATTATTTTTTGCACACAGTAATGAGAAATGTGGTCCTAAAATAGGCTTCACTTTCTTTATGCAAAATATAATTTCTCATTAATCCTTTACAATACGGTTGTTTTTGTTAACATAAGTTAACTACATTAGTTAACATATATATACAGTGAACAATATTTGAACAGCACATACATTATTAATCATGGTTAGTGTTAATTAACATCAACATATACTAACACATATTTAAAAGTTAAACTTGTTAACATTAGCTAATGCCTTATTAACTAACATGAGCTAACACTGAACAGTATTTCCATAAATTAACAGTTATCAAGATTAATAAATACTGTAACTGTAAGTTCATGATACTTAATGCATTTATTAATGTTTACAAATAGAACCTTGTAGAAAGTATTTTTTTGGGTGAAATGTGACCCGGGTATTTTACGTGCATTTTTTCTGAGAATTATTCATGTGTTTTGTAGCTGTGCCACATAAAATCGGTCGCATCATCGAGGGCAGTCCAGCCGATCGCTGTGGAAAACTGAAAGTTGGTGACCGTATTATGGCCGTCAACTGTCAGTCTATTATCAACATGCCTCACGCTGACATCGTCAAGCTCATCAAAGACGCTGGACTTACTGTCACCTTGCACATCATACCAGAGGAAGGTGAGTGTGGGCAAGTGCAGGTTAAAAGTAATGCCACCTTTACCCGTTTCATTTATTGCTGTGCAAACATTTACTGTACTGCACAAACAGGACAAAAGTATGTAACGATGTAAAAAAAAAAAATGTAATGTTAAAATCTATAAATCTTTTAAAAGGTTGTTTGGAATGGAAAATTAGCTTACTACTTACTAAATACTGAGGAGTGTACACTGTATTTAAAAAGGATAGTTCACTCAAAATGAAAATTCTGTCATTATTTACTCACCTTCATGTTGTTTCAAACCTGTATTACTTATTTTTTTCCATGGAGCGCTAAAGGAGATTTTAAGCAGACGATAGCCTCAATCACCATTCACTTTCCTTGCATCTTTTTTTCAATTCAAAGAAAGTAAAAGGGTGAACTATTTTATCAAAGGGACAGTTTTACTGTGGTTCTGTGTTTTATAATTAATTATCCGTTAATCTTCACGACCTTTTTACCATTTGAAATCTTTTGTGCTCATTGTTCTAGTCATAGTATTATTCAGAAAGTTGGGCATTGAATTTTTCAGGCTTTTGCACAGAAAAAAATATATTTTAAGTGGAAGGAACAGCATTTCATGTAAACACGATCCTATGTCCTAGATGTAAACGGTGCTCATTCCGCCCCTACGTCAGAGAAGCAGAGCCCTATGGTGGCCCAGAAGCACAGTCCCCAGACTCAGTCCAGCCCAGCAGCCCAGCAGAGCCCCGCCTTGGTTCACCCCAGCCCACCAGCGCCCCACCCCAGCCCAGCCACCACGCAGCCCAGCCCCCTGCTGATGGAGCCAGGCCCTGGAGCGCCACACAGCAGCCCACCAGTGAATCTAACCAGCCTCCCTGTGAGTCAGCCCGGCTTAGAGGCCATGCATTCGGGCTCAGTGGTGACTCAGGCCGCTCCTGTGGTAGATCCAGGCATGCCAGGGGTCCAACCCACCTCCATCGGATCAGTGCCAGTACCACCACAGCTGTACTTACATGACACTAGGTACTGTTTGCCCGGCTATTGTGACAAATAATCAAGTAATTGTATTTAATTTAATGTTAAAGATTCAAAATGGACAGAATGTGTTTTCAAAAGGTTGTGATCTATAAAAGTAAATCAAGGGTCTTCAACCGGGAGGTCCGAAAAGTATTGTTTGATCCATCATTGGACCTTATTTAAGGTCTCTCGGACCTGCATGCCAAATTTTCCTCATGCGCTAATCCATTCTCATATTCGCACATCCTGTTTTATTTGGTTATGAACTGAATGGAAAGCCAAACACTATTAAAGTCAAGGGGGTAGCCAGGAAATTACTTTTGGGTGGGCTACAATAAAAACGGATGGGCCAAAATGTTTTTTAACCAAATTTTCGTTAACAACGGGGGAGCGGCAAATTCAAAATGTTCTTTCACACTTTCAGAAATCAGAATTTATGCATTTTAATACTATTTTATAAATATATATTTTAAGTCATAGAATAATCTCTAATATTCTGGGTGGGCCTGGGTCTAATTTTGGTGGGCCAGGCCCACACTTGCCCAGTCTTGACTACACCACTGATTAAAGTGTGAGGAAACTACACTAGTCAACAGAAGCACACAGTACAGACAAACCATTCGTGTAAACACTGCTCATCACGAGCAGCTGATAGGCAGTGGAGGGTCATGCAAATAAATGTGTCCGCTTTGCATTAGTTGCGCTGTGCAGTTGTGTGGATGACAACCTACAATTTCTTATATTTTTAGTTGCTTTTAGTTTTCAGAACAGTAGCAGACTTGGTGTAAGTATATAGTTATTGCTGAGATCTCAGCCTGGCATAAGGATTAAAAAGGAAAATAAAAAATGGCACTTCATGTCAAAAAGGTTGCAGACCCCTGCTGTACATCATTTAATGTAAACGTCATAAAGTATGTACATAAATTAATATGGTACCATGCACATGTTATTATATGAATAAAACGTAACACTCAATTTTGATACAATATGTAACAGGGGGTCCCAGGACCATCTCTCTACCCACCAAGGGGTCCTCGGCCTGAAAAAGGTTGAAGACCCCTGCAGTAAATTCCTTTATTATATCTGGGTGAATCTTACGAAAACATGTCCAGATGATGTTCTAACCAGAAAACAAGTAAGAAATTATATTTTACATGGAAAAATTATTTTGTAACATTAAGATGACAATTTTGTAACATTAAAGGGATAGTTCACCTAAAAATGAAAGTTCTCTCATCATTTACTCACCCTCATGCCATCCCAGATGTGTATGACTTTCCCTCATCTGCTGAACTCAAATGAAGATTTTTAGAAGAATATCTCAGCTCTGTAGATCCATACAATGCAAGTGAATGGATGCCAAAATTTTGAAGCTCCAAAAATCACATAAATGAGCATAAAAGTAATCCATAAGACTCCAGTGGTTAAATCAATGCCTTCAGAAGTATGATAGGTGTGGGAGAGAAACAGATCACTTTCACATTCTTCTCTTCTTGTGTTTTTGGTGATTCACATGCTTTTTTTTTCTCCCCAATTTGGAATGCCCAATTCCCAATACGCTCTAAGTCCTTGTGGTGGTGTAGTGTCTCGCCTCAATCCGGGTGGTGGAGGACGAATCTCAGTTGCCTCCGCTTCTGAGACCATCAATCTGCATATCACGTGGCTTGTTGAGTGCGTTACCGCGGAAACACAGCGTGTGTGGAGGCTTCACGATATTCTCTGCAGCATCCACGCACAACTCACCATGCGCCACACCGAGAGCGAGAACCACATTATAGCAACCACGAGGAGGTTACCCCATGTGACTCTACCCTCCCTAGCAATCGGGCCAATTTGATTGCTTAGGAGACCTGGCTGGAGTCACTCAGCACGCCCTGGGATTCGAACTCGTGGCTCCAGGGGTGGTAGTCAGCGTCAACACTCACTGAGCTACCCAAGCCCCACTCCGGTGATTCACATTCTTTTTTTATTTATTTATTTTTTTTCCCTTTTTCACCCAATTTGGAATGCCCAATTCCCAGTGCGCATTTTTTTAAGTCCTCATGGTCGCGTAGTGATTCGCCTCAATCCGGGTGGCGGAGGATGAATCCCAGTTGCCTCCGCGTCTGAGACCATCAACCAGCGCATCTTATCACGTGGCTTGTTGAGCGCGTTGCCACGGAGACATAGCGTGTGTGGAGGCTTCATGCCATCCACCACGGCATCCGCGCTCAACTCACCACACACCCCACTGAGAACGAACCACATTATAGCGACCACGAGGAGGTTACCCCATGTGACTCTACCCTCCCTAGCAACCGGGCCAATTTGGTTGCTTAGGAGACCTGGCTGGAGTCACTCAGCACACCCTGTGATTCGAACTAGCGAACTCCAGGTGTGGTAGCCAGAGTCTTTTACCACTGAGCTACCCAGGCCCCGTGGTGATTCACATTCTTAATGCATATCGGCCCCTACTGGGCAGGGAGAAGAATTGCTAGCAAAAAAAGGACTTAAATATTGATTTGTTTCTCACCCAAACCTATCATATAACTTCTGAAGATATGGATTTAACCACTGGAGTCGTACGGATTACTTTTATTCTGCCTTTATGTGCTTTTTGGAGTGTCACAATTTATTTAACATAATTTGTGTTCTGCAGAAGAAAGACAGTCATACACATCTGGGATGGCATGAGGGTGAGCAAATGATGAGAGAATTTTCATTTTTGGGTGTACTATCCCTTTAAGATGTTTTGCATTGTGACATTATTTTCATGACAATTAAGAATTTTTTTGTTTTTTTTTTACAATAAAGTTGCATACATTAATATAACATTAGTTAATGCATTGTGAACTAACAAGAACCAATAATGAGCAGTATTTTGATAAATTAACATTAACCAAAATTGATGGGGGTGGGGGGATGTGCTTAACTGTCACATAAATAAAGTCACAATGCAAAGGATCTTAATTGTGCAAAAAATTGACATTTTCATGACAGGCTTTGTGAGATTCACCCATTGAAATCTCTTCATTTCATTCTTACTCTTCTTTTTGACCTATTTGCACGTGTGTGTTTAAGGGCTTCTCTCAGGTAGTCTTTTGGCTTAACTAAAGTGTCTCGGGCACTCTCACATTTTGCTCAGAGTGTCTACTGTCTAAGTCCAAGTAACATTACTTAAGACCTCATAATAAATTATTAACCTGTAGATATCTCCTCAATAATACATGCTGGTGCTCTCAGGCGGGGGTTGAACAGTTTCTCTGAGGGTTGGCTCAGGACCGCTTTGATTTATGCATTGTGAAAGATGGGAACTGAGACTTGACGAAGTTGACTCATGAACAAAGCCCTCTCCCACTGGTGACATGGTCAGAGAGAGAGAGAAAGAGTAATACCTGTGGGAAACGGTAGTTCAAAAGAGTAGACAGAGTGTTTTTACTTTCACACACTTCAGCTTTCATATTTTTATTTTACATTGGAGGTAATAGTATAGCTACATTCCTTTAGAATTTAAGTGGTTTGAAATTGTATTTAGTTGAAAATATCTTCTATTGTGTTGTGCAACAGGATCTCTTCATTTGACCTTGTTGGTAGTTACAGGTCGGAGGTAAAAGCCAGACAGGATGTTAAACCCGATATGTGCCAGGCTGCATACACGGACTACAGACAGCCTCCGGTGGACTACAGACATCCCCCTGTAGCAGACTACAGACAGCCACCGACCATGGAGTACAGACATCCACCTGCTCTTATAGACTACAGACAACACTCCATTGCAGATTACCGACCACAGGTAATCAAATCATAATAGCCATATTCTATTATGTGCAGTGCAGCTGGAAAATCTGTACCAGACATTATGACACATGCAACTTTTTGCTTAACTTTTAGGGTAAGTAGGGTGAGGATTAGGGTGAAGAATCTCCTTTCTCAGAATCACTACAAGTGTACCATTTTTTTCAGGACTATGACTATTTCACTGTGGAACTGGAGAAGAGTGTGAAGGGATTTGGGTTTAGTATTCGTGGAGGACGGGAATATAAGATGGACCTGTTTGTGCTGAGACTGGCTGAGGATGGGCCTGCCATCCGCAACGGCAGAATGAGGGTGAGAAAAGCGTTCACAAACATTCGTTCTGTGATTGTTAATTCAAGCTGTTAGACAAAATGGTGTTATATAATTGCACCATTTGAAAAATTAGTCTGGCACTCAGACTGTTGTTTATGATCTATTTTATAAGTTTCCCCTTTTAAAGGTGAATTTGAATGTTGCAATGCATGTTCATGTGGAACATAATATAGTGCCCCCTAAAAGTACTTTATATTTGTATTTGTTTTTATTTTGAACACTATATCTATTGTTTTAACCTTACAAATGTTTTTTGTTTCTTCTATTTGAAAAGTTTCTTTCTGGTATCTTTTTTTTATTATTATTTTTAAATGTTAATTTTTTTTATAAATGACTCTTGGATCATGGCATTCATACATTTTAAATTTGGCTTAAAGGGATAGTTAACCCAAAAATGACCCAAAAGTTCTCTCATAATTTACTCACCCTCATGCCATCCCAGATGTGTATGACTTTCTTTCATCTGCGGAACACAAATGAAGATTTTTAGAAGAATATTTCAGATCTGTAGGTCCATACAATGCAAGTGAGTGGGTGCCAAAATTTTTAAGCTCCAAAATCCACAAAAGGGCAACATAAAAGTTCTCCAGATGACTCTGGTGGTTAAATACATATATTCTGAAGCAATATGATAGGGTGGGTGAGAAACAGATCAATATTTTAGTCCTTTTTCCTTCACTTTCACTTTCTCCTTCTTTTGTTTTTGGTGATTCACATCCTTCGTGCATATCGCCCCCTACTGGGCTGGGAGGAGAATTTATGACAAAAAATGACTTAAATATTGATCTGTTTCTCACCCACACTTATCATATCACTTCTGATGATATAGATTTAACCACTGGAGTCGTATGGATTACATTTATGCTGCCTTTATGTGGATTTTGGAGCTTCAACATTTTGGAACCCATTCACTTGCATTGTATGGGCCAACAGAGATGAACTATTCCTTCAAAAAAATCATAATTTGTGTTCTGCAGAAGTCATACACATCTAGGAATCCAAGAAGGTAAGTAAATCATGAGAGAATTTTCATTTTTGGGTGAACTATCCCTTTAAGTGTCTAAATGCTTAATTGAAGCATTCCTAAATATATTACACAGCTTTTTGGAATACTTGATTCTGATTGGTCGGTCACAGCATATATTTTTGTATTATGACCACTAACCTGTATAATTATCTTTTGTCCCAGATTACTGATTTCCTAAATCTGAAGCTAGTTTCATGTGTCTCCTATCACTCTGCGGACTCTTTCTTCTCACATATTAAAATATTTTACACTCAAATTAATATTTCATGTCCATTTATTTATTTTTATACCAAGTAGCCTTGTAATAAGTAGAATAATTTAAAGTAACCTGGTTATTATTGCAAAATAAATCCCTTGAAGTCCCTGACACAAAGCAGAGATTGAC
This sequence comes from Myxocyprinus asiaticus, assembly GCF_019703515.2. Taxonomy (NCBI): domain Eukaryota; kingdom Metazoa; phylum Chordata; class Actinopteri; order Cypriniformes; family Catostomidae; genus Myxocyprinus; species Myxocyprinus asiaticus. The sequence goes on from NC_059391.1 coordinate 15,272,000, forward strand.
TGTATAGAATCCTTTACATAAATTCTTACGGCTGCTTTATGTACGCAGGTTGGAGATCAGATTATTGAAATTAACGGTGAGAGTACAAGAGACATGAGTCACGCTCGTGCCATCGAACTCATCAAAGCCGGTGGTCGACGGGTACGCCTGCTGTTGAAAAGAGGCACGGGACAGGTGCCGGAATATGGTGGGTATCACAATACGCACAGCCTAAAGCCATTTCTTTCTTCTACATGTTTAATGTAAAAGTGCACTCAGTACTTTTGGTAAAAAAGTAATCCGTTTTCAGTTACTGTTGCCATTGTAGAAATACACTATTCACAATCAGCCTTGATACATTTTTTTTTTTTTTGCAAGCAAAAGTTTACATTTTAAAGAGGAAAACATTTCTGAGTGCACATTTAAAACATACAAAAATGTTTGTAGCTATTACCAAACTTCCCATTCTGGCAGGGGAAAAAACAAACACTGTGCCCACTTTTTCAGTGTTGAATTGATTTATATTAAATTTGACAACCTGACATTTTTGGCTAAATAATGGATTCTCTGCGTACAAATGTGCATACTAGAGTGCACTTGTTATCACCTGGGGAACAATCATTCAGAATGCTGAAGCAGTATACAGTGGGCTTGACAGTTTTCTGTAGCTGAAAGCTGTCTGCTAAAAGCCTAAAAGCCTTGATGACTTACCTTATTAATTAACCCTTTTCAATTTTCAATAAGTGGTAGAGTTTGTTGATAAAAGGAACTTCTAGTAGCCTGTAGCCACTGTTCTCTTTAACTGCTCTCTTCTATTAATTGTTGTTTTCTAACTCTTTCATGACTGCAATGCAATAGTTCAGACTTTTACTTCCTGTCCTGTAGGAATGGTACCTACCAACCTTTCTATGTGCATGAAAAGCGAAACTCTAGCCTCACCCTATTTCTTCATAATGGGACACTCTAAAGACACGGTTCGTGACAACCTGCACGTCTTTCTGACTCAATTCTGCTTGCTACTTTAGTGTATGTCTTCTAACTAGGCTCAATGACTGGTCACATAGGTGTGTGTGTCTTGTGTATTTTTGGGTCACTGTGTGTGCATGTGTGTGAATAACAGTGCTGGGGAGGCTTCTTGAAATTGGAGCTCTCCAAGCTACAAGCTACTCAAAATTTAAAGTAGTTAAGATACAGTTAAAGGAATATTCCAAATACATTTACATTAAATACTCTGAATACAACTAGAAACACTCTAATTTACATCTAAAAACATGGTGACGAACAGCAGTATTTAACTAAATATTTTACTACTCAAAAGAATAAATCGGTAAACTGTTTTTTTTTCCGAACCAGTTCCTTTGCATGAATTGTTAGAAAAAAATGATCTATTGAATTAATTGCGAGCCCATATGGACGTGTTCAACAAATGCGAATTACGACTTATTTCACTTTTTTAGCACAGTCAATGGTAGGCGTATGTTCTGGTGAAGTGCAAAGACGAGGACTTTCCGCGTGCCTAGAATAACAAGGCTGCCTATGCATAGTGATGATGGAATTTGAACCATGCGCACAGTGTGCGATACGTACTGGACGCGGAAAAATAAAGTATACTTTGTCCTTAGGAGTGCATGTTTGATTACTGCCTCAGCTTGATGGAAAAATAGGTTGTTATTGCAAAAGCTACACTATTTTGAAAACAGTTACTATTACGCTGCTGACAAATGTAGTTAAGTTAGGAGCATAATAACTATTAGCTACTTTTAGTTAGTTACTCCCCAACACTGGTGCATAAATTTGTGTCATTGCATGTATCCATTTGCATATGTAACCTTGCTCTGCACTCAGTTGTACACACAAGTGCTTAACAGGTTCTTTTTGTTTCTTAGTAGACAGTGCCACCTCCCGGAGTGCTGTCTCTCCAGCCACCCCTGCCTTGTCGGAAGTAGTCTCACCCCACTAGCGTGACACTTACACTTCGCCCGTCATCTCATCCAGCCTCAAACCCTGGACTTGCCTCACTGACTTCTTTTGGTGGCATTGTGTGACAGTCTGGACCAATCACAGCACCCCTCGGTGGTCATTCTAGCCCAGATGCCAACAGTTTTGTGGGATTTGGCCAACAGAAACAGAAACCAAGGGTGGCAGGTCCACCTGTAAGAGCTGTGCTTTGAAGAGGCGTCTTAACGAAGAAAGAGGAGAAGGATCGGGAACATTTAATAAAAGTGGACAGTTTACGAACAGTTGCAGACATATCATCCTAAAAAGGATTGTTGCGTCCCACTTGCTCATCATGAAATCACTGATCCGAGTTTTTTGCAGATGATCCGGTAACCATCCCAGATGAACGGCAGCCAAAGTAGCGTGGCTCACCCTCTTGCCGTTTGATTCTGAATCCAAAACGTATCACAGAGGAACGGCCCGAACTGTTTAAGCCTACTTCTTCTGCCCAGTGGACCCAAGCTGTCTTTATTTGTTTATCATGTAGAGGTTGTTTATTTTTTGTATAATTTCAAATTGTTCATACAACTGCCCCTAATGATACCAGGGGTCAAATATTGCAAAATATATGTGTAGCATGAGAAGAGATTTCTGGGGGAAACCAAGAATACATGAACTTGACCACAAGTATTGAGGTTCATAGGTCTGGTGGGAAAAAGAGAATTTTATATAGACATTATTAAACCCTGATAGGACACAATGAGACCACCATGATGACCATCTAATGCAGATAAAAGGTAAAGTATCTCGCCAACACATTTGGGGTGAATTGTGAGAAACATCATAGAGAGTGGACTTATCCCATTAGATGTCAATAATGAACCCATGACAATATGTTGTTTGATTTAGTCTAGAGTTGCTATACCCAGCTGAACATTCAGTTACATATCATGAACTAAACCAAGCAAGGACTACTACACTCTCGGCTGAAGCTTAAAAGCGGATATTTCAGAGTCTCATTTAAGCCTCATCTTTCCCTTGGAGTTGAGCTACAATCCCAAACATCACAAGCATCTTTCCTATGTTCCTGACTGTTCCATAAGTCATGCAAGCAAATTAGCTGCCATCCAGACCATTGGACGGCAAGGAGGGATCACAATTTTTTAGGGCTGTTTGGTCTGAGACCAAGAGAAATGTAGTCTTGTGATGTGTCCTAACCTGTACGATCGTTTACATAGAAATTTTCCAAGAATATATCATGTGATTTTTTTTATTTTTTATTATTTAGTCTACAAAAGGAACCAATGATTTGATATGCGGCTTCATTCATGTACCATCTGCGGCCGAAAGTCATTCACACATCTGCCCAAATTGAGATGCCTCTTATCATCATTCTTTTTTCTGTATTCTTCCCACTGACACTCTTTTACACACCTATCTTTGCAGTTGTACCAGTGTCTTCAGAAACTACAATAACAGAGTTTATCTGGTGCATATAATGGCCGTGTATACCGTGTTGCCGCATTAGTGGCATAAATGCAGGATATAAACATGATAAATTACACTTTACCTACTGGATGTATATGACTTTAAACCATTATCGAGTAGTTAATAAAAACATGTTTTACTGATCTGAATTCTACTCATAGAATGAGACGTGAAGTCATTGATAACACATTTTAATGTCACATTAGTTAATGTTTTACATGTAGTCTTGTGCTTCCTCATGATATGTTGCTCTAAACACCTTCCCCAGTGTTGTGGCCGGTGTCTGAATGTTTGCAAACAGTGTACCGTTGCTAAGCTGTTTCGAACTTCTTTCTGCCCTTGAGTGAGTATACCGGGGCCTTAAGATTTATTCTTTTGGGAACCACATTACACTGGTCGCGCTGTGTGTTTTGCGTTGTAGATTCAAAAGAACCGTCTCATGAGAGTCATTCGTTCAGGAATCAGACTACACTGGTCTCCTGTTTGTTTTTTATGATGTAGATTCAAGAGAACTTGCTCATAAGAGTCATTCATTCGGGAATCAGACTACACTGGTCTCCTGTGTGTTTTTTATGATGTAGATTCAAAAGAACCGGCTCATAAGAGTCATTCGTTCAGGAATCAGACTACACTGGTCTCCTGTGTGTTTTTTATGATGTAGATTCAAAAGAACCGGCTCATAAGAGTCATTCGTTCAGGAATCAGACTACACTGGTCTCCTGTGTGTTTTTTATGATGTAGATTCAAAAGAACCGGCTCATAAGAGTCATTCGTTCAGGAATCAGACTACACTGGTCTCCTGTGTGTTTTTTATGATGTAGATTCAAAAGAACCGGCTCATAAGAGTCATTCGTTCAGGAATCAGACTACACTGGTCTCCTGTTTGTTTTTTATGATGTAGATTCAAGAGAACTTGCTCATAAGAGTCATTCATTCGGGAATCAGACTACACTGGTCTCCTGTGTGTTTTTTATGATGTAGATTCAAAAGAACCAGCTCATAAGAGTCATTCGTTCAGGAATCAGACTACACTGGTCTCCTGTGTGTTTTTTATGATGTAGATTCAAAAGAACCGGCTCATAAGAGTCATTTGCTTGGGAATCAGACACCACTGGTTACGCTGTGTGTTTTGCACTATTGATTCAGTAGCGCTGCCTTTAAATAGTGCAGAAGGAAACACTCTCAGAGTATTTTAGTACAGTGCATTGGCAGAAAAATGCACATTGAAAAACCGTTAAAGGGTTAGTTCACCCAAAAAAATGAACCCTAGCGACTGCCAAAATGACCTGCTGATTGCTGATGAACTAGCTGTGAGCTAGTTAGGACAAAAACTAAATCAAAACTGACCTATGATAGATATTCCTGGTCTTATTGTGCACAATTCATTGCTGCATGTTATTCCAAAACAAACTAGTCTTAGTAATCTTTCATGAAAATTGAATGCCTTGATCCGCCTCTGAAATGACTTTCCTTTTCAGCTGGCATCACCAAGCAACCCGTTCTCAACCCCCTCTCTTCCTGCCGCTTATCATATAGAGATCACTTTTCTCAAACTATTTAATTCCTAATTGGTCAAATCAAGTCATGCCCTAGATTTTTTTCTCTGTGATTGTCCTGTTTCACTCAGAAATGCTTAATTATGGAATTAAAATGGGTTGCAGATGAGGGAAGCAGGAAGTAATCGCGTTCACAATAAATGATTAGCACGGTTCAGGGGTTGCATTTTCCCTCTGACATTACATTTTTACATTACTGATGGTTAAGTTTAGGGTCGGGTTTGGGTTAGGGTGCATGGTTAATAAAATGTGCATTTCTGTTGACTGTATTATATCATTTACATCTAAAACAACTCGCTGTCACTCATGTCACCTCATATTGCCAAATCTCATTGAAAATTAATGACTTTCGGTCGCTTTGTCAATGCAAATCACTGTCAGTGTGAACAGCCCTTACATTTATTGCTTGACACTATCACGTTGCATCTGGTTAGGACATAGTTAGTGTTCAGCTGGGAACAGAGACAAGGGAAAGGGGTCTTCTCATATTATCAAGGCATGAGCAGGGTCTCTCTGGCATGAATGAGTGAGACCCAGTTTTATGGGGCAGAGTGCCTTACTGGCAGGACAAAAAGCAGTATGAAATATGCATTCTACATTAAATAATGTAAACATCTTTTGATTGCACCATTGAGTAAAACAAACAACGGTGAAAAAAATGTGAAAATGTTTTGTTAGAATCAACTTTGTGAACATGTATAGAGATCAAGAATAGGTGAAAAAAAATGTATTCTTCAAGCAGTTCTTAAAGCAGTAATAAGGAAACTAAGGAGAGAATACATCAAGATTTGTCTTGTTGCGAACAGTTTTTTGTCCATACCTCTGTCATTCTGACCTTTCCATTTGATGGAGGCTTTTGCATTCCATGCAATGATAGTGATCAACAGAAACATTTACAATGGATGAATCTCAAGAGAGTATTTTATGCCATGCAGTGTTTTAGCCTCTTTTTGTATTCATTTAATAGTGAAATCGACTTATGCTGCTCTCCAACTATCATTTTGATACCTGTGCCAATGGAATTGTTTTTGAGGTATGTGGAATGTAATTCCTGATGAGATTTTCAAGCAGTTTTAGTGAACCACAGAAAATGTTAAAGATATATACAGAGCTGCATTGAAAAACGTTGCATATCAATTCGAGCTTATCACATTCCTACTTCCTATACCACAAAAATCATTTTCTTAATTAGCATTTCTTTTTTGTTTTCCAGTAAAAATATCTTATAACAATATCTTCAATTAAGTTTATTTGTCTTACCCTATTGGCAAATCAGTTTTTAAGCATTTATGCATTCATACAAAAAAGAAGCTGTTTGCCAATGAGATAATAAAAAACAAACTATTTCAAGGTATATTATCTGAAACCAAGTGCTGTTATCTTGGACAATTTTGCTTCTTGAGTAAATGCATATTGTTTTAATGTTGTTTAGATATTTTATTGGAGAACAAAATAAATAAAAAATAAGAAAAAAGATTTTTGGCTGTAAAAATACAAGATAGTATTGTACTAATGTGTGCCACAATAAAATACCCTGTTCATATCACCCTGATGGTTTTCTACCTAGCACATCATATTTGTACTCTCCATTGATTCAGTCATTGGGTTCAGTGTGCTAGATAAACTGCTGTTTACATGGAGAGACATACAGAGAGACAGTGAAGGAAAATGTGGATGCATTTAGTGCACAGCTCATAGCTTTTACTGTTTGAAGCTGTACCCTGCCTGCTGTGAAAAATGAAAAAGAAAAAGGCAAAAAAAACAAAAAACACACATTTTATATTATTGAGGAAAATATTGAATCTGTGAAAGATGGCACATACAGGGGCCCATTCAGATCAATATTACTGTCTAGTGTTAGATGTGTATTTACCTTGTACAGCTGTACTCCTATAAATATGGTTTAATGTATTATTGATAGTTTCAAAGACTAAGTGATCAAATATTTTTATGAAATGCAACAGTATGGATATAATAAATTTTGCTAAAATCTTGTTTACCTGTATGATATTCTGATATACTGTTAAATAAACTCTTGACAAGGTCTAAGTTCATTTTATAGTTCTCATTATATACTCATGTCTGGTTCTACGAGTGTGAGTTGTTGTTACTGAAAGATAATAAAGAATATCCTCAGTGATACTTGCATTTTCAACACTTTTTAACGCCTCAAATTAGAACTATAAACACAGAGTATTTCGTTTATTTTACTTTATTACCGCTATGTTCTTACAAAATGTTTAAGAACGAAGGCGCTCCAGGGAACAATGACATAAAAAAATACAACTTTTGAGGGCGTTGGCATTATTTATTTATTTATTTATTTATTTTTACGTGACATGACAAGTTGGAGCTTCTGCGGAGACGTGAACTATTTTTACATGTCGGAATCTCATAATTCTGACATGAAGTGAGCACACCATTAAATTTTGTTTATTCCAACAACTGTATTAAAAAATCATATTTTCCTCCAAAACACCTTATTTACTAGTTATTTTACTATTGTAAAACCATGAATTAATATGGTGTCTGTTTCACTGTGTATGAAGCTTTCAGAGTTCATTGTTTAAATGTAATTTTTACATTTTCTCTTATTTAGTAAATTTTTCGTGATAGTCGTAATTGTGGTAATTTTTTTAAGTGTTGAGCCATAAAGTTTCCATTTGTTTACTTGCCACCCCATTGTTATCAACGTACAATAAAATAATTGTTAATTTTAGTTCATGTAAAGTCTGGAACTGGTGCAACCTTTATCAAGAGTCTTGGAAATACAATACAAGGGATGTTTTATGCGATTCAGTTTTACTCCAGACCACTAGGAGGCAGACTGGACAACATTAAATGTCTGAATAACAGCCAAAGAAGATATTAAGGACTGTTTCTGATCCCAAAGAGTCATTTTAAGGAATACTAAAGTCTTAAACTAGATTATGTCTGAAAAGCATCGAAACCTTCCACTTTGGATGGTTAAATCCGACGTTCAAAGTAGCAAAGATAATGATGCTATTAGGAAGAAAACACCTGGGACAACAAACAAGACTGTAAAGAAACAATGCTTGAAAAGGTAAACACTTTTTCCAAGAATAATCTCTTATATGTAAATTGGACGTATTTATGCCAAAACATTCATCCAAAATTACAACCCTCTTTGTTATTCCCAGTGTCATTACGTATTGGATGAACGAGAGGGAGCTCGTAGAATCCGCCCTCAGTTTTTTAAAGAAAGATGAGGTAGGTAAACTGGTTTTGATTCTCAAAAATCACGTCTAATTTTCTAACTGTAATATGTATTTATGTTGCATACTTATAATGCCTCTTATACTTGCAAATGAATTATAGGCATGTGGCAGAACTGCAGTGAAACTCCCAGAGGTGGGAATAATCATTCCAGAGACAGACGCAGAAACATCAGACTCTGATGTGCATGACAGTGTTTTATACACAGATTGTGACATTGCAGAGCAAGAGACCGTCCCATTTGGGAACTGCATGGAAGAAAGCACCAGTGCAAAACTGGGAAGTCATTTGAAACTTCATCTTGATGGTTTAGGAACTTCTGAGAAGAAACCACAGCTTGAAGACATCTCACAGAAACCTGATGCTGATGAGGCTCTGGAGCTTGTTCGAGAGATTTTTTTTACCTGATTTATCACAGTGACCCCTAATTCCATACATAAAATAATGTGGAATTGTCATTTGCATACTATTTGCACTTTCTTGAATGTTGCTAAAAAATAAAAAAAACATTGCAATCTGTTTCATGAACAAACCTATGAAAATGTAATGTAAATAAGCCATATTATTCATGTAAAATATCCTGTATATTTATTCATTTAATTAAAACATAACTAGCCTCAGCCTTGTTATTTGAAGGCTTTGACAAGATTTGTAATGAGTTTCCTGTGTACTAGGAAAGATTAATCAGTAGGATTGTAATGCACCTCTTCCACTATTGACTTGTAAGTTTTAGTGCCTAGACACTATGGCAGCACACAAAATAAAGGATGTAAATATTGATGTTTCTCACCCACACCTATCATATCGCTTCAGAAGACATGAATTTAACCACTGGAGTCACGTGGATTACTTTTATACTGCCATTACGTGATTTTGGCGCTTCAAAGTTCTTGTATTTGAATAGACCAACAGAGCTGAAATATTCTTCTAAAAATCTCTGTTTGTGTTCTGCTGAAGAAAGTCATACACATATTTGGTGGCATGAGGCTGAGTAAAAAATAAGAGAATTTTAATTTTTGGGCGAGCTATTGCTTTAAAACTTATCAGCAAAAATAAGATCTTGGCTCTGATTGGGATACTGGATGACCAAACAAGACAAACTCCAAAAACAAATCCTAATACTGTAATGACTGCTTGTGTCTTTGAATCAAAATTGTATTAAAATCGCACAATTTAATCTGACTTTACTGCATATTTGGATGCTTTTAAAGGGGGTATTTCATCCACTCAATGAAAATTATGTTATGCTAGTTTATGAACATTTTATCTTATATCTTTAGAGAAAATAGCTGCCTTCACGAGTAAAATAATAAAAAAGACTTGAGAAATTTAGATGCACAATGACAAGCTTTTCCAAAAATCTATTTTATCCTCTAAAATAATCTTTTTTTTTTTTAGCCATGACTGCTTTTCTTTTTTTGGAATTGACATTAAATCAATAATTTAACATAAAAAAAGTTTTTTGCACCCAACAATATTCTCACAGATGACAGTGTTCCACAAATGACAATAAACTGGCAAACTTAAAGTACCTCGATGTCATGTGTATTAATGTAATGAGGATTTATAAGTGTTTTAGATGAAAGAATGACTAAAATAATTTTTTTAACGTGGCAAGGAGAATTTAGCTAGTGTTCAATGTTCTCAGAAAGAAGCGGTGTCAAGTTGTTCACATGGCCATCGAGAAGATTCACCTATGAAGGAAAACAGCAATGGTAACTTTTGGAAAAACTGCTTTCAAAAGATAAAAAAAAAAAAAAAAACATTCATGTAAAAACTACAATTAAAAAAGTACTTACTCTATTTGGTTTATAAACCCCTAGTTTAAACCGACAGCAGACAACATCTACGCAGAAGCCAACCAGACCATGCAACATGCCTGTAGGAACAAAACACAATATTTTAAATAAGAGATTTTTTTCAGCGACAAACACATTTCTTACTGGTCTGCAGTCTATACAAATGGACAGATTGCTTTATAGTAAAAAACAATATCCAAATGTTGTCAATCCTACCCAACATTCTCTGACCCTGTGGTCACCTGTTCTAGAGCTGATCTGACCGGTTCACTCCCTATGTATTTACCTGTAGTTGAGAAAATTCCCCCTATGATGCCACAGAGTCGCACGAGGAACTGCCACAGCGGCATGTGCTGTTCCGTCACCTTCACCATCAGAGAGCTGATGTCATATTTCATAAAGATCCCAGATACACCATGGCTTCCTGCTGCGTGGTTTATCACTCGCTCCTAAAAGGAAGAGAAATCAAGGTGTGATGTCACTGACAGGAATCGTCAATGTACTGTTACTAAACACTTGCACAAAAAAACGTAAAAGATAAATAGACAGACAGACAAATAGATAGATAGATAGACAGGCCGACATACAGATAGATAGACTGAGAGACAAATAAATAGACAGGCAGAGGGAGTAGACAGACAGAGAGATGGATAGATAGATTAGACAGACAGACTGAGTAGATAGAGTAGACAGACAGATAGATTGATAGACAGATAGACAGACAGACCAAATAGATAGAGCAGGCAGGCAGACAGACAGACTGTTAGAGTAGACAAACTGACAGACAGGCAGATAGATAGACAGACAGAAGGATTGAGTAGATAGAGTAGAGAGTAGGCAGACAGACAGAATAGACAGAGCAGACAGACAGCCAGATAGATAAACAGACTGACAGACAGACAGACAGAGCAGACAGACTAGATAGAAAGAGCAGACAGAGAGATTGACTGATAGATTAGACAGACAGACAGGCAGGCAGGCAGACAGACAGACAAACATAAAGACGGATTGAGTAGATAGAGTAGACAGACAGACAGAGTAGACAGACAGAATACATAGAGCAGACAGACAGATTGATAGAGTACAGACTGACAGACAGAATAGATAGACAGAGCAGACAGACAGATTGATTCATACAGCAGACAGATAGATAGACAGACAGATAGACGGACTGAGTTGATAGAGTAGACAGATAGATAGACAGACAGACTGAGTAGATAGATAGAATAGAGTAGACAGACAGACAGGCAGAGTAGTAGACAGACAGACAGACAGACAGAGATAGATAGACAGACAGACTGAATAGATAGATAGAGTAGACATAGACAGACAGAGATAGTAGTAGACAGACAGAGTTTCTATCTGACAGAGAGAGACAGATAGATAGAGTAGACAGATAGACTGATTCATAGAGCAGACAGACAGATAGACGGACTGAGTTGATAGAGTAGACAGAGAGATAGACAGACAGACTGAGTAGATAGATAGAATAGAGTAGACAGACAGACAGACAGAGATAGATAGACAGACAGACTGAATAGATAGATAGATAGATAGACAGATAGACAGACAGAGAGAGTAGTTGACAGACAGACAGATTGAGTAGACATATAGAGTAGACAGACAGACAGACAGATAGATTAAGGTTGTACTTGTGGCCTACCCGCTCAGTGACTGAATATTGGTGTGTATCTGCAGACACTTTGTATGTTTCCAGTTTTGTGGGCACAATGGTGATAAAGTACTGGAACATCTGATTATCTAGAAAACAAATTGGCGAAAATGTTTTATTGAACTGACTTCTTGGCTCTTTAATGTACACACTGAATATGTACATATGTAATTTCCTTTAACATTGAGATCACATACGATCTGTAGACACTTTTTCCGTGCCGTCCAGAGGATTCAGAATGCCTGGTATTTCCTCTCCGAATGACAGATGGTCTATCCGATGGGAGAAGTTGTATGCTACAACATAAATTATCTTTATCAGCCAAATGAACTTTCAGGCATAAAAATTTAAGGCACTATTTACAGATGTTCCCTTCTGGTCTGGATTCAACAGCACAGGCAGCAATTTGCATATTATCTGGATGGCAGATTCTATCTGCAATCTCAAAATGCACTTCTGCTTTTTGTGAGCTGGTATTTACAGATCATTTGGAAAGCAGCTGGAAATGTTACATCACTTAAGGAATTAAAAACCTACTATATGTAAACAAATTAGACAAAACAAATGCTATAAAGAGCCATCTCGGCTTACTTTCGTGGCTGACCAGGGCTGCAAGATGAGCATGACCTCGAGGATGTGGGATAGCCCTGAAATAAACAATGACAACAGACTATATTTCACGTTGGTCAAAGAAGTACATATTCCTTTTCAGCTATGAATTTAGCTAGTAACTCATATCTTTGCTGTTATACTAGATGATTTTCATAGTTCAAATTGACACCTAACCCTATAAGTAGGTCTGCGCAACTTAAAAATTAAATGTATGACAATATATTGAGATCTACAGAGGTTAAAAAGAGACATACTTGCCAACAGTGATGTGGAAATTTCCTGCTACTTTATTGACATAGAGATGTCCATGTATTCTGCAGGCATTAAGAGGCTGGGTGGGGTCATCTTCCCTATTCATCGATAAACACAAAACAACATGCCAGAAGAATTTATTACTATATTAATACTCAATTTATTTTTTACTAAGATCATTAGTTTGGAACTTCCAGTTTGCATATAAATACTCTTATATATTGTAATAAAATCTCTTGTATAATATGGGAAATCTGATTATAGATCAGATTACAATAATGGGCCTACTGACCTGGGTGGGAGAGCAGTGGGGGCACCTTTCATTACATTCTTGAACAGAACGTCTTGGAGTGAATGTTCTTCATGAAGACGGCTCTGAATGAGCAAGAGCGTCCTGATGTAAAAGTAGGACACAAATAAAGTCATGACACTCAGTTGTTTTCCTTTCATTAATCAAATAGAACTGAATTTTACAGTAAAGAATATTAAAATAAATGTCTAAATCCACTTAATTGTCTATAAGTAGTTTAATATGTACAGTATTAATAATACAGGAACACAGGAACTAGTTTGGAGGTTAAAAATGTACAGTAAGTATTGTAAACAAATTAAATGTAATTTACCTATGCCAGAGCCTTTGCTGGGGAGAAAGGTCAAAAACAACCTGTGAAAAGATAATAAAACCTGTTATTGCTCCACTATAAAATATTCCTAGCAAATAACCAAGACTGCGGATAAAAGCAAATACCCACAGGTTCATACTGCAGGCCATCAGATGCTACCATTGTCTCAGCCAGATCTAACACATCTGCTCCAACAACTGGAAAGACAATTTAAGAATTAATGATGTTGTAGTGTTAAGAACAAGTCATTTACGATGCCACAGATCATATTACAAATAGCTGCAGTAAAAAACAATTAAATAAAAACTTACATTGACACCTCATGGCGACTGTGATATCTATATTAATTCTTAGTTTACTGCAAGACAAAAGAATAAAACAAACAAAATGTAAGTGTTTTGTGGTTTAATTACTCATCTGGGTCAATGAAGTAATGCTAATTTTTTGTAAATATTTCTTAAATTATATATTATATATATATATATATATATATATATATATATATATATATATATATATATATATATACACACATATACACATATACATACACACAGTTGTGCTCAAAAGTTTGCATATCCTGGCAAAAATTGTGAAATTTTGGCATTGATTTTGAATCATGCAAATAAAAAAAAAAAACTGTCATTTATTTAAGGATAGTGATCATATGAAGCCATTTATTATCACATAGTTGTTTGGCTCCTTTTTAAATCATAATGATAACAGAAATCACCCAAATGGCCCTGATCAAAAGTTTACATACCCTTGAATGTTTGGCCTTGTTACAGACACATGGTGACACACACAGGTTTAAATGGCAATTAAAGGTTAATTTCCCAACACCTGTGGCTTTTTAAATTGCAATTAGTGTCTGAGTATAAATAGTCAATGAGTTTGTTAGCTCTCACATGGATGCACTGAGCAGGCTAGATACTGAGCCATGGGGAGCAGAATAGAACTGTCAAAACACCTGCGTAACAAGGTAATGGAACTTTATAAAGATGGAAAAGGATATAAAAAGATATCCAAAGCCTTGAAAATGCCAGTCAGTACTGTTCAATCACTTATTAAGAAGTGGAAAATTCGGGGATCTCTTGATACCAAGCCAAGGTCAGGCAGACCAAGAAAGATTTTGGCCACAACTGCCAGAAAATTGTTCGGGATACAAAGAAAAACCCACAGGTAACCTCAGGAGAAATACAGGCTGCTCTGGAAAAAGACAGTGTGGTTGTTTCAAGGAGCACAATTAGCTTCTGATAGGTGGTGTACTGAATTGTAGGTGTACCTGCTGATGTATTTTTAGGCCTACCCTCAAACTCAGTGCCTCTTTGCTTGACATCATGGGAAAATCAAAAGAAATCAGTCAAGACCTCAGAAAAAAATTGTGGACCTCCACAAGTCTGGTTCATCCTTGAGAGCAATTTCCAAATGCCTGAAGGTATCACGTTCATCTGTACAAACAATAGTATGCAAGTATAAACACCATGGGACCACGCAGCCATCATACCGCTCAGGAAGCAGACACATTCTGCCTCTTAGAGATGAACGTAGTTTGGTATGAAAAGTGCAAATCAATCCCAGAACAACAGCAAAGGACCATGTGAAGATACTGAATGAAACAGGTAGGCAAGTATCTATATTCACAGTAAAACGAGTCCTATATCGACATAACTTGAAAGGTTGCTCAGCAAGGAAGTAGCCACTGCTCCAAAACCGCCATAAAAAAGCCAAACTACAGTTTGAAAGTGCTGTCATGGCCAGCCTAATCTCCAGACCTGAACCCCATTGAAAACCTCTGGAATGTGATCAAGAGGAAGATGGATGGCCACAAGCCATCAAACAAAGCCGAGCTGCTTGAATTTTTGTGCCAGGAGTGGCATAAAGTTTTTTTTTATTTTATTTTTTTTAAATGCTATAAATGTTATTCAAAAATGTATGAAAACAAATTGGAAACAAAGATTAAATTTCTACTTGAAACGTGTGCTTTAAAATAGATTTTTTTTCCTAATTTTTATCGCCACGGATAAATTGTCAATTACCTATCTTACACCTGCTATTATTCCTTTAAATCTGTTGTTGTTGCTGTTTTAGAAGAACAATGTAACTTTATAGTAGGTGTGACAAAAGCAAAGCATCACCTGGTAAAGTCCTTATCCACTTCATACTCGTACTTCATCCATGTGTCCCGATACACAAAAAACTCAAAGAAGGCAAGGAGAGCCATGGCAGTGAAGGCCAACACGGACACTGATCAAACACAGAAAGCAAGCAGACACATTTTAATGATTGCTGTTTTAAGTTCATTATCAAAGCTACAATATCTGAAATTACCTAGAAAGGATAATGTGATTTTTGTGAAATGTGAAAACAGATTTTTAAAGTGGATAATTAAAGGAATATTCTGGGTTCAATACAAATTAAGCTCAATCCACAGCATTTGTGGCATAAGGCTGATTACCACAAAAAATTATTTTGACTCATCCTTCCATTTCTTAAATAATAATAATAATAATCAACAGCAAAAAAAAAATCAAGGTTACAGTGAGGCTCTTACAATGGAAGTGACTGTGAACAATTTGTGGAGGGCAGAAATGTGAAACTTATTATTTTCAAAAAGCACTTTCATTAATTATACTGTTAAAACGTTGTGTTACAACTGTAAAGTTGTTTAACACTTGAATGCATACATTTGGTTTTTAGTGACCCAGGACCCCATTCCACCCCCTGAACCTCATCCATTTTTTGGAGTTATGCCCATACCTCTTCAGTATTCATTAACCTTTCTCTTATGAACAGTGTAACACAAAAACAAATAAAGTATAACTGCTTGATTATCAAAAGTGTATAGGGTCATTAAAGACCCGAGATATGTGTCACTTTTTCTGCACTTCCATAAATCATATTCTTATGATTATTTCATTTCAATACAAGTTTATTATCATATGATATCCATTTCTTTGTTTATTACAAGACAAACTAGTACTATATTCATATAATTATCAGTAACCCATATGCATATACACATACATATTATACATGCTATGTTAATCAAAGTGGCGCTGATGTTTTACTGATTGACTTATAGCATGTGTAACACATAGAGAGTAAGACAGGACTATTGACATTTGTGTGTACTACTGAAATTATGCAAGTTGTACATCTATTTAGACTCAAGTGCCTGAGAAAATACATACACTGGTGGCCAAAAGTTTGGAATAATGTACAGATTTTGCTCTTATGGATTGAAATTGGTACTTTTATTCACCAAAGTGGCATTCAACTGATCACAATGTATAGTCAGAACATTAATAACGTGAACATTTGAAAACTATTACAATTTGAAAAAAAAATTCAGAACTTAAACTACAAAGAGTTCTCATCAAAAATCCTCCACGTGCAGCAATGACAGCTTTGCAGATCCTTGGCATTCTAGCTGTCAGTTTGTCCAGATACTCAGGTGACATTTCACCCCACTCTTCCTGTAACACTTCCCATAGATGTGACAGTCTTGTCGGGCACTTCTCACGCACCTTACAGTCTAGCTGATCCCACAAATACTCAATGGGGTTAAGATCAATAACACTCTTTTCCAATTATCTGTTATCCATTGTCTGTGTTTCTTTGCCCACTCTAACCTTTTCTTTTTGTTTTTCTGTTTCAAAAGTGGCTTTATCTTTGCAATTCTTCCCATAAGGCCTGCACCCCTGAGTCTCCTCTTTACTGTTGTACATGACACTGGTGTTGAGCGGGTAGAATTCAATGAAGCTGTCAGCTGAGGACATGTGAGGCATCTGTTTCTCAAACTAGAGACTGATGTACTTATCCTCTTGTTTAGCTGTACATCTGGCATTCCACATCTCTTTCTATCCTTGTTAGAGTCAGTTGTCCTTTGTCTTTGAAGACTGTAGTGCACACCTTTGTATGAAATCTTCAGTTTTTTTTTTTTTTTTTTTTTGGCAATTTCAAGCATTGTACAGCCTTCATTCCTCAAAACAATGATTGACTGACGAGTTTCTAGAGAAAGCTGTTTTTTATTTTGTTGCCATTTTTGACCTAATATTGACCTTAAGACATGCCAGTCTATTGCATACTGTGGCAACTCAAAAACAAACACAAAGACAATGTTAAGTTTCATTTAATGAACCAAATAGCTTTCAACTGTGTTTGATATAATGGCAAGTGATTTTCTAGTACCAAGTTATCAATTTAGCATGATTACTCAAGGATAAGGTGTTGGAGTGATGGCTGCTGGAAATGGGGCCTGTCTAGAGTTGATCAAAAATGACTTTTTTCAAATAGTGATGGTGCTGTTTTTTACATCAGTAATGTCCTGACTATACTTTGTGATCAGCTGAATGCCACTTTGGTGAATTAAAGTACCAATTTCCTTCCGAAACAGCTAAATCTGTACATTATTCCAAACTTTTGGCTGCCAGTGTATGTATAGCTTATGTTTTATGTGCAGCTCAATATTTGTTTTGCGTCTCATAAAATTTCAGCATGGAAGTAAAGAATCCTTTTCTAGATTTGTTGCACCCTGTTTTTGACATATGAAAAATAAATCATAAAAATATATAATACATTCAATTCTTTTTTATTCTAATTGTCTTGAAAATGCTTTGAAAACTTGACACTATCTAGGCATTTTGTAGATCCATTTGTGATAGATATACATGTTTTTAAAGGTGCTGAAAGCAATTTTCATGGAAAGGTACACAAAAAATGTTCCTACTCCCTTAAAGATATTAATGAAATAAGTGCCCTGAGATATCTCACCGGTCTCTGTGACAGCTGTAGACTTTGTAAACAGCAAACAAAAATGAGTCCGGACCTTGGATATTGCCGCTTTTCACCTGTCAATCATTTTGCTCGTTCTCATAGTGTTGTATTTGAAGCCGATCACTGAGGCTGTGATTCATAAAGTTTGTCAGTTGAGGGCGCTATTGTATATTTATAGATGTAAACCTAACAAATGGCTAAATAATGTCAAACTGTCAACTTCAAGCTGTCTTTTACACTATTTCTATGTGAGTAAAACTGATTTACAAATTCTAAATTAAAGATGACACAGCTCACCTGTTCCTCCACTAGCTGTTGTCTCTACATAACTCTCAGGAACCTTGGGAAAAGCATCCAGTTCTTTCACAAAGTTCAGGGCTTTCTTTTTGTTCAGCCTCCTCATCGTCAGACATTAAGAATGTTATCTTCTTCATGAATTCAGTCTGCAATTCATAATTGCCTTATGTCAATACACAAGATCATTTTACACCACATTAGCAACCATCTGTGAGCAGTAAAGTTACATCAACTTCCCCTGTCAATATCTTACAAAATTACATTTGCTAAAACACTGAATACAGATCTTATAGGAGGTAGATTTATATGGCAACACCTCACTTTTTTACTGTATCAGATATATTAAAAAATAAGAAAAGAATGTCTATGAATGACGAATTAGCTCAGTTGTCTATGGTTACAAAATCTGCTAGCTACTGTTAGTCGTACACTTGTCTGACTAGTCGATTCTCCTTGTTTCTGTTCTCTACTTACCTTGAAATGCTATTTCAAACGGACCATCGTGTCTGCCGCAGTTTTAAATTAAACTCTCGTTTAATAATAGTCTACTAATGAAATAACGGAGAGAAAACGAAGACGACTCGCGAGGCAGACGCTAATGTGTTGTAATAGCTGTGCGCTTCCGGTCCGTGTGATTGTGGGAAATGTAGTCATAGGAAAAAAAGCCAAAATCGCTGTTACAGAAGTGAGTATGGCCAGTCCATAAAGGTCAAAATACAAATTGTTTCAAAAGTATAGTCACAAGAGGAAAACATTATACATGTTAACATAATTTTTATGAGATAAAATTGCATCCTAACCTTTGTTGCCTTGCCTTGAACATCCTGAAACCCTGTAATCGAAGATTTTATCACACTAAAATCATGTTATCATGTTTAATATTTACATCGTGTGGCTATACTTATGAAACAATGTGTATTTTAATGATTATGGATTGGCCCCATTCACTTCCATTGTAAGTGCCTTACTGCAACCACCATTTATATTTTATTTTATAGACGAGAGAAGTCGAAATGATTTAATAGTGGCAAATCAACATTATCCTACAAATGCTGTCAATTGAGTTTAACTTGTATTGAACCTGGCACATTTCTTTAATTAATTAGTAGTGGCAAGTAAAGCAAATGTAAGCTATAAGCAAATACAGTTAACTTTTATGTGTACAAAAAATAAACTCACTAAGAGTTCTGTGACATTGCCTTTATTTCATGATTGGCAGATGTTTACTTTTAAACTCACCATCATTTACAATACTAATACTGTTTTGAATATTAAATATTATATAACACCACTAATCAGGTAAACATGTCTGGGTTTAAATGCATCACTGAAGCAGTTTTATGTTGAATATCAATCTTTGGATTTTTTTTTTTTTTTAAACCTGCAGATGATATTTGATATGTTTTCTAGGGCATTACCACAGTAATTTAAATACATAAAAAGCTGTAACAGAAAACATAAAATCGACTAAGCATTTAACAACAGTACCAAATTTGTACCATGCCAAAACCATGCTTTAAACCCTCCTAATAATAAATGTTAAGATGTAGACTTTCTTCCTCCCACTTTTCTTTAAGATATTTTTGGCTTCCCCCCCCCCCCCCCCCCCACCTTTAATAGATAGTATAGTGGAGAGAGAGAGGATATGACTGGGGAGAAGAGAGGTATCAGGATCAGAAAAAGGACTTTGAGCCAGGACTCAAACTCAGGTCCACCAGGATGCTACCGCACCAATTGTCAGAACTACGAGGCTACGGCACTGACAGCTTCATCCCACTTTTAAGAGGCATCTGGACGTTGTAAAGATATAATATCAGAAACACAAATCTAGATCTCGGCTGAATCCGGACCCTCGTCCCGTAATACAGCCTGTTCAATACTGTCAGAGGTTGGTGTGCCAATGTTCTCCTGAGAGGGGTCTTCAGAGCAGCAGCTAATGGTGGGAGATATTACATCAGGGCTTGTGTCACATGACTCAGTGCTCTGTTCTGAAGTTGCAGTGGTTGTGATGGTGGTGGCCACACTGGGAGGGATGGGGTCAAACTCATCATCATCATCCTCCAAGTTGGAACACTCATTGATGTCTGTTGTAAACAAAGTGTAAAGGGCTGATGTTAAAATACTGATACACTTTACCATAAGTTTGTATATGTTAAGGTTAGTTAACTACAACAGTTAACATGAACTAATAATAAACAATACTTTTTCAACACTTCAACAAATTAATCTCGGTTACTGTTAATTTCAACAAATACTAATACATTTTCAAAAGTTGTACATGTTAACATTAGATATATACATTATAAACAAACATGAATTGACAATGAATAATTGTATCTTAATAAATTACCATTAAGATGAATAATTGTGGTAAAAATATATTATTTGTGAAACGTAATACATTTACTAATGTTAACAAATATAACCTTATTGTACACTGTAACCAAAATACTGCTTCAAATAACAATGATGTATTTGCAGTAATAGTCAAAATGGGTTGATTACCAATATGAGCAGAAGGTGCAAAATACAGCATAATCCATTAAAAACTGCATAATAACTTACTGCTAAAGGCTTCTGGATATTGCTTTGCAATCTTGCCCTTTAAAGTTCTGGGAAAACACAAACCATGTTAAAATATTGTTACTTATAGGATTCGACTTATGTTACTATAAGAATGTACAGGAGAGGGGGCCTGGGTAGCTCAGCGAGTACTGACGCTGACTACCACCCCTGGAGTCGTGAGTTTGAATCCAGGGTGTGCTGAGTGACTCCAGCCAGGTCTCCTAAGCAAACAAATTGGCCCGGTTGCTATGGAGGGTAGAGTCACATGGGGTAACCTCCTTGTAGTTGCGATTAGTGGTTCTCGTTCTCAATGGGGTGTGTGGTAAATTGTGCTTGGATTGCGGAGAATAGCATGAGCCTCCACATGCGGAGTCTCCGCGGTGTCATGCACAATGAGCCACGTGATAAAAGGCATGGATTGACGGTCTCAGAAGCGGAGGCAACTGAGACTTGTCCTCCACCACCTGGATTGAGGTGAGTAACCGCGCCACCATGAGGACCTACTAAGTAGTGGGAATTGGGCATTCCAAATTGGGAGAAAAGGGAATAAAAAAATAAAAAATAATGTACAGGAGATTAGGGTAATTTGGGAATTTTTTTGCACTTTTTATGTTTCAATTGTCAAGCAAACAAATTCAGACCAACAAATTTATCACATGACAAACAAGTTAAAATATTGTAATGTTAACATACACTTGCTTGCGATGACATGATGACATGTCCCACACATTCCAATATCTCAGACTACCCTAATTCACCCTATACATCTCATTGAATTAAAGGATTAGTTCACATAAAAATGACCCTTTATGCTTCACAGAGCTAATGTGTGCTTCTAAATCACTTGCACCTTTATTAGCAACTGATACATAAGTGCCAGCTTTACATGTAATACATTCTGCTTTCCACGGATCTCGACCTGGATTCTCTCATTATTTACTCGCCTTCATGCCATCCCAGATGTGTATGACTTCCTATCCTGTGCTGAACACAGACGAAGATTTTTAGAAGAATATTTCAGCTATGTAAGTCCTCACAATGCAAGTGAATGGTGACAAAAATTGTAAAGCTCCAAAAAGCACATAAAAGGCAGCATAATATTAATCCATTCGACTGTAGTGGTTAAGTTCATGTCTTTAGAAGTAATATGATAGGTGTGGTGAGAAACAGATCAATATTTAAGTCCTTTTTTTTACCATAAATTCTCCTCCATGCCCAGTAGGTGGCGATATGCATGAATTTTTTTTTTTTATGATTAACATATTTATTTATTAAACACAGGAAAACATTTTGTGTAATTATAAATACACAAAATCAACTTTAACACCCACTACCACCCCTCCTCCTCCCCAACCCCACCCCAAACCTCAACAAACATCTCTGTGGTCTTAGATGAAAAACATATAGAAGAATACAAAAACAAAAAACAAACAACTAAAAGAGGAAAAAAAATAATAATAATAATAATAAAAATACATATATACAAATATAAAAAAAAAAAAAATAAAAAAAAAATCACACACACTGACAATTACCCCTCTCTCTCCACTATTCCACCCGAGAACCCTCCAAGAATGCTAAATATCCACCCCATTTTCCCACAAACAGGTCCGGATTCCCCAGTCTTCTATAAGACCCCTCCTCTAAGGCTGCCACTCTCCCCATCTCCGAGCACCATTCCTGAAACGGGGGTGCTCCAACCGACTTCCAGCCCCTCAAAATCACCCGCCTGGCAACCATAACACAGGTCAGGACCCAATCCTCCACATGTTTATTCTCCACATTAATTTCTGCCCCATCTCCCAAAATACAGAGTCTGGGGCAAAATGAAACCCAAGTGCCCAAGACCTCACGTACAAAATTCTGAACTCTCAACCAAAACCCCTAGACCTCAACGCACCTCCAAAAAACATGGGTTATATCTCCATCCTCCGACTGGCATCGCTAGCAGGTAGGTGTGTCTTTAAGACCAAGCCTATACAGTCTAGAGGGGGTCCAATAGAATCTATGTAGAATCTTGAACTGAATAAGGTGAACTCTTGCATCTCTAGATACAGACTTGACATTTTTCAGAATCTTAGTCCACACTCCATCCTCCAATACCAAATCCAAATCTTTCTCCCATAATCTCTTAATAGAAGTTAAGGCTCCATCCCCCTTACTCTGAATTAACAGGGAGTAATACACTGATGCCTCATGACCTTTTCCAAAAGCCGCAATCACCTCACCCAAACATCTGCCTCCATAGGGGGATGTGTGCTACTCCCAAAAATAGTACAAAGTAGGTGGCGCAATTGTAAATATCTATAAAACTGAGGTCTGGGGATCCCAAAATGTTGGACCAAGTTTTCAAACGATCTCAACACTCCACTCTGATATAGGTCACCGAGTGTAGCAACCCCCCTCACAATCCACTCTGGCCAGCAGAAAGGGGACTTGCCAATACGTAATCTTGGGTTCTGCCATATACTCGAGGCAACATTTAAATAAGTGTCCAATTTAAACAATCTGGACACTTTAGCCAATACCGAGTGTAAATGCAAAATAACGGGGTGTAACTTAACTTTTCCGATTAGTTTGATAGAGATGCTTTGTAATGGCGAAATAGGGGCAAGAACTGCCTTTTCAATAACAAACTAGGGAGGGGCTCTCTCAGGTGGAAGTGACCAATGAGCCAAATGTCTGAGACTGAACGCATAGTAATAAAACAAAATCTTGTGTAGGCCTAGCCCACCTTTGTCTATTGGCCTATGTAACTTATTAAAATGCAATCTGGGACGTTTACCATTCCAAATGAAGGACTTCGCTATGCTATCAAATTCCTTGAAATAAGAGAGAGGGACATCTACAGGGAGAGATTGTAGCAGGTAGTTAAATTTTGGAATACAGTTAATTTTAATAACATTAACCTTCCCAATCATAGATAAATGTAATGAAGCCCACCTGCCCACATCGCTCGAAAATCTTTTTATTAAAGGGTCAAAATTAACTCTAACTAAATCAGACAATTTTGCTGGGAATAAAATCCCCAAATATTTAATGCCCTGTTTGGGCCATTGGAAGGCGCCCGGCTGAAAAGCCGTTACTGGACAGTACGCTGTCAAAGCCAAAGCTTCGGATTTAGACCAATTGACTTTGTATCCTGAGAATTTGGAAAAGGAATTAATAATTCTGTGGAGGCAAGGCATAGATCTAGTAGGTTCAGAGACAAATAATAAAATATCATCTGCATAAAGCAGAAGCTTATGCGCCACACCTCCCGCCACCACCCCTGGAAAATCATCCTCCTTTCTTATCGTGGCTGCTAATGGTTCCAGGGCAAGACAGAACAATAATGGGGAAAGAGGGCAGCCCTGCCGAGTGCCCCTATTCAGAGTAAAATAATCTGAAATTAATCCATTTGTTTGTACCACTGCTACAGGGTGTTTATAAAGTAACTTAATCCAACCAATAAATGTACTCCCGAACTCATACATTTCCAAAATCTTAAAAAGATAATCCCATTCTACCATATCAAACGCCTTTTCGGCGTTAAGTGAGATGGCAGCGACCGGAAACTGATCATTCACCACTGACCACATGATATTGATGAGACGCCTGATGTTATCAGAAGAGCTATGGCCCCGAATAAATCCCACCTGATCTATATGTATAAGAGATGTCATAACCTTACTTAATAGGTTAGTCAAAATTTTTGACAATATTTTTACGTTTAGTTGGATCAGGGAGATTGGACGGTAACTTTTACACTTGCTTGGATCTTTGTCCTTTTTAAGAATCAGACTGATCCGGGCTTGCGTCATGGTTGGAGGAAGCTTTCCGTTCTTTAATGTTTCCGTATAAACTTCTAGCAAAAGTGGAGCCAGTTCTGTAGCATAGGATCTGAAAAATTCTGCGGCAAAACCATCTGGCTTTGCCAGTAGGTAGGGACTTAATTACCTCGTCAAGCTCCTCTAAGGTTATCTCAGAATCAAGAGAGTTTTTTTGCTCAATCATCAATTTAGGAAGATCTAATGGTTCCACAAATTTCTAATATCTTCATCAGTAGACGAAGACGTGGAACTATAGAGATCAAGATAGAATTCTTTAAATGCATTGTTAATATCAATGGCTGATGTAAAAATTTCACCACCAGCAGATTTCACTGAGGGAATGATAGAAAGAGACTCTCTCTGCTTTATATATCTAGCCAAAAGCTTCCCTGCTTTGTCACCTGACTCAAAGTATTACTGTCTTGCCTTGAATAACCAAAACTCCACTTTCTGCGACAAAATAGTATTATACCTATATTTCAATCGGGTCAATTCTCTGAGGCTATCACATGACATACGGCGCTTCAGCTCTGCCTCGGCACTTTTAAAATTTCCTTCCAACTCCACGAGTTCTCGTGCTTTGGATTTTTTGGTGAATGAGGCATACTGTATGATCCGACCCCTAAGAACCACCTTAAGTGCCTCCCAAGCCACGCCCACAGAAGATACTGAGGACCAGTTGGTCTCCATATAAACACTGATTTCAGTCTTTAACATTTGTTGGAAATCAGGATTTTGCAAAAGGGACACATTAAGGTGCCAACTATATGATTTCTTTTTCTCAGTATATGGCAACACCTCTAAACTCACCAGGGCGTGATCCGAGACTAAAATGTTTCCAATTGAGCAATCAACAACAGATGAAATGAGAGATCTGTATATAAAAAAAAAATCTATTTTGGAATAAATCTTATGGACTGATGAAAAAAATTTATAGTCCCTACCAGATGAGTTCAAAAGTCTCCAAATATCCGTAAGACCAAGATTTTTACACATCCTATGAAGCGTCAGTGTTGCTCTAGGGTGTTTACACACTTTTGCTTCACTGTGATCAAGGACTGAGTCTATCAAAAGATTAAAGTCTCCTCCCAATATTATATCATGAGGGGTGCCAATGGCTTGCAACATCCCTTCAAGATCTATAAAAAAGCCCTGATCATCAGCGTTAGGTGTGTAAATATTAGCCAAAATCAACCTTTGCTCTTGAATTTCAGCTAAAACAATAATTACTCTTCCTAATTTATCTTTAGTCTGTTTGAGACATTTGAATTGTAGATGTTTATTTACCAATATAATAACTCCCTTGCTCTTACTTGAGCCAGCACTAAAGAAAACATGTCCACCCCATATCTTCCCAAATTTTTCAGCTTCCTGCAGGGAGAGATGTGTTTCTTGAAGAAACACAATATCATATTTCTTACGTTTAAGAAAAGTAATAACCTTCCTTCTTTTTATGGGGTGTCCCAACCCATTCACATTCCACGTGGAGAGAGATAGTACACTCATATTAACAACTGACATATTGATATAATAAAAAAAATAAACTGTGTGTTAAAAACAAAATTATACAGACCACATTCCCCATTAGTGAAGCAATCAAACCCCGAACAAAACAAACAGAAAAAAGAAAAATGTGCGCATTAACCCCGCACACGACAGCGCCAACCGTCGACAATCCCTCCAAACTCAAAAGGTCCATGAACGCCCACGAGCCCCCACGACAACTTTGCCATCGGATTGCTCAATTTTGCCTCACAAATTTGTGAGGCAAAATTACATAACAGAAAATACTTTGTGAAATAAACCCAGTCAACATGAACACAAAGAATGTGTAGATTCATTCACAGAACTGTCTCAAAGATGTGATCTTCCACAAAACAAATTCCAGCTGATATAAAACCATTCAGATTCCTCGAACAGACAAATGAATGTTCAGTGAGCCGGCTGTTATGAGTTCAGCGGATGACGTAATCATTCAATGTCCTGTATAAAAACTCAAAACAAACTACAGCCAGCAGGAGGAATAAGCACGAAGAACGAACAGATTAATCCACAGCTGTTCCAAAGGAGTGTTATTCAATAGAACAAGCTCCAGCCGCTAGGCGGAGCCAACACAAAAAGAAACAAAACCGGCATCCCGGTTCCCCTGGTGATCGAGTCAATTCACTCGGAGGCCGCATAAAAGTATATACCATGACTTACACAATCCGTCAACTTTATAAAAGACATCCTTTGTGTGAGCATGTAGATATTTTGCGGTCATCCGTAGTGTCTATCCTCAATCTGTCCGGGAACTTCAATGCAAAAGTTTCTTTAAGGAAAAGTGTTATTCACAAAACAAGCTCCAGCAGCACGGTGGAGCCAACGCAAAAAAAACAAAATGTCACCCAGCTTCCTCAAGAGTAAGTACAGTGAATCGACCCACTCACATGAGAACTATCCACTGAATTACTCAGACATTGATTCAATAAAAGACATTGCCTGATTTGGACATGTAAATACTTTGCGACTGACCTTCGTTTCTATTCTCAGTTTGGCAGGAATCATCAGAGCAAACGAGATCTTTTTCTGATGTAAGAGTTTCTTACATTCCTTGAACCGATCGCGTTTCTCTCTTGTCGAACTCGTAAAGTCCGGGAAAAAGAAAATATTATGGTTCTTCCAAGAAAGCTTCCCTTTGCTCCTCGCCTGGCGCAACACGAGATCTTTAACGGATGATCTCAGAAATCTTGCCAGAATCTATCGGGGCCTGTCTTCCTCAGCAGATCTCCGAGCAGGGACTCTGTGAGCTCGCTCGATTTCCAGCTTGTGGCCTGTTATGTCGAGCAGACTCAGGAAAAGCTTGTCTAGGAATTTCACCATATCTCTGCCCTCCTCATGCTCAGGAATTCCAACAATTCGAACATTATTCCTGTGGCTTCTATTCTCAAGATCTTCAATCTTGTCAAGGAGATGTTCCAAATCAACTTTGGTCACGGGCAGATTAGCGGTTAATTCCCTCTCCGAAGATTCCAGAAAATCGATTCGTTTTTCAACATCAGTCACTCTTGTGACTAGCTCAGTGAATTTTATTTCCATCGCCGTAATCGATCGACGTATTACAGCGAGATCCTCCAAGTCAGCAAGAACCTTCGTCAACATCACCGACATGTTGGACAACTGACGCTGGATCTCCTTTCCTGCCACGCCATCCAAATCGAGTCCCCGGTCTGTAAGCCTGTCGGGGCTTTCATCCTGAACACGTAAGTGTCTTTTAATGTCTCCAGAGCCTGAGGATTTTGACTTCTTTGCCATGTTTTGCATCAAAAAGCAAATGTGTAACTGGGTGTATGAAATTCACCAGATTATAACATAAAAACAATAAAAAATTTAGCAAAGTGCGCAGAGCTTGTCGCTCACACGTCTGCTCCTTGCATGACATCACGTGACCCCCGGCGATATGCATGAATAATGCGAATAACCAAAAACAAAAGAAGAAGAATGTGAAAGTGGAGATTGAAAGTAAAAAACTTTCATGCTGCCTTTATGTGCTTTTGGAGCTTCGAAATTTTGGTCACTTTTCATTTACATTGTGAGGACCTACAGAGCTGAGATATTCTTCTAAAAATCTTCATTGTGTTCTGCTGAAGAACGAAAGTCTTACACATCTTGGGTGGCATAAGGATGTGTAAATGATGAGAGAATTTTCACATTTGCGTGAACTATTCCTGTAACATCTTAAGTTAAAGACAAAATACCTTATTCGTCTGAAGATACTGTCCAAGTCTTTCTTCATCTCAATTAAAGTGCGGGTGTGCGTAAGAAAGTGTTCATTCATCTGTTGTAAGCGCACATTCGACAGCCCGTTGAAGTTGATCAGCATCTCATTGGTCTTCTCAAATCGGTCCAACCTAGAAGTCATGCAGATGCAGTCATGAAACAAATTCAGGTTAGAATGTAAAAAACCTAAGCAAGATGCGATCTAGGTAGGCATGTCCATAGATTTTGAGACAGCGTCTGTAATTACAACTACTGACATGTGTCTCTGAGCTTGAATGATCGCGTTCACATCCTCAGAGTTCACCATGCTGAGCATCCTGTTGCAGAATATTCCAGAGGCCGTTGGCTCCATGGCGATACTTCAAACAAAATAGAACATATAAGCGTTAATAATTAATCAAATCAATGTTGAACTGATAGATTTAAGGCAGTCGCTTACATGGAAAAAGACTTACTGTGTGACAAATCTGCTAAATTGGTTTGTTTAAAAAAAATATCAGCTGCACACTTCGTTGAGGTTTCGATGAAGATGCAAACTAGTTTTTGTTATATTTGTGAAACGATAAAAAAAAAATGCAGTAAAAGCTTTTATTGGTTTCGCTAACCCACTGAAGAGCAGGCGGACATTTTTGTTGTGATGTTGTCATGTGAAAGTGACGTCATTAGAGAGGCAGGCCCTTTGACATATTACAATCGTTTTTTTTTTATTTTATTTATTGCTTTAATCAATATAACATGACAGTCAAACCAACTGAAAGCAAACGAAATGAACATAAATAAATAAATAAATAAATAAAATAATAATAATAATTTTTAAAAAAATAATAATAATTTTACAATCGTAGTTGATTAGCCTTTTTCACACTTCCGCGTTTGTCGATTCCGGGGGTGACCTCGCAGGGTAAACTTACTTCCGGTAATAACAGCGGGCATTGAAACGTGAGCCAGATCTGCCAACATCAAAGTCTTCATACAAATGAAATAGCGTGTAAATGTTTGATCTGACTTTGTGCTTTGTTGGCGACTGTACATAGCTTTAATTAAGGATGGCGTGATGTGACCGAATCCAGTATATTCACTGAGTTCAGACTACACCGGTAATAAATAACTAGTGCATTTTCCGTTATCATTCTTCTTCGTTTGAGGTTTATTGGCGGTTGGCAAACAACGAATTGGTGCATTATCGCCACCAACTTGTATGGAGTGTGAATCAGAATGTCTAGTATTTCAATAGCCATAAAAAAAAGATTCCTCTTCTTCCTTCTTTTCCCTCTTCACTTCATTTTTCCCTTCCTCCTTTCCTTTCCCTTTTCCTCCTTTTCTTTTCTTTTCCTTAATTATATCCTTTCAATCAAATGATTTATTCTAAGATATTGAAATTGGATTCGATAACACTCATTTTCCGGGCTCCTTTGTATAATATCTATTATATCAGAGAGTACTTTTATCTTTCTAAGGTTTTGAATCAGATTCCTTCTTTCTGCTTCATATTTCTGACAATGGATCATAGCATGCTCTACTGTTTCTTCTTGCCCACAATAGTCACATCTGCCTGTATTATGTTTACCTATTTTGAATAGTTTACTGTTAGACCAGTGCGTCCAAATCTAAGTCTTGATATTAATATCTCCTCTCTTCTGTTCTTTCCTGCACACCTCATCTCTCCCACTTTGCTTTGAATTCTATAGAACCATCGTCCTTTCCTTTCTTCCTCCAATTGATTTTGCCACCTTTCCTTCAATCTTTGCTTAATACTCTTGATTTCTGTCCTGCTGAGGCTAACTATCAAATCAATATGCTCATTTTTTTGTGGCTTCCTTTGCCACCTTATCTGTCATTTCATTTCCTTTGATACCAATATGTGCCGGTACCCACAGAACTTTTACTGTAAGTCCCATCATTTGAATTCTGGATAATATTTGTTGTATTTCAATCAAAATGTCTGGTCTGCTGTCTGAATGACTTTACTGTAAACTGGCTAGTGATGAGCTTGAGTCTGAACAAATGATTGCTCTCAATGGTCTTGCATCTTCTATCCACTGTACTGCTAACAATATTGCAAGCATTTTTCCTGTATAAACTGATAATCCTTCACTGATCATTTTCCCTACTGAGATGTGAAACTCTGGAACAATAAATGCTACTCATATTTTATTAAATATACTCTTTGATGCATCTGTGTAGATCTGGATGTAACTGTGGTAATTATCAATATGTGTCTGTATGGTATGTGAATTAAACTCCCTATCCTTGTTCTTCTTATCTAATATTGTAAAATCTACTGTGGCATCAGGAGGTATCCAAAGTTGTATTGTTGGTAATGGCACTGTTAGACTAATGTTTAAATCTACTTTAAGTTCTGTTGATTTCTGTGACACTGTCCATCCAAAGCTTTTTGCTTTCCACCTCTCCTTTTCCCAAAAAGGTTTTAAAGTATCTTGTGTTGGATGATCTTGACTATGACCCTGTAAATTAATCCAGTAATTCAGTGATAGCTGTATGCTTCTCATTTCTAGTGGCATTTCTCCCATTTCTACCTGTCATGCTGCTGTTGGGGTTGTTTTAAAAGTGCTTGTACATAATCTCAAAGCCTGAAATTGTATATTATCTAACTTTTTGAGAGATGTGTCTGCTGCTGATCCATACACCATACAACCATAATCTAATACTGTATATGTCCCTCATAGCAGTGCTGTCTGCCCCAGTTCGCTTCTGACTAAACACCTCATTACATTTGGTACTTTCTTTCATTTGTACAATTTTTTTTCTGAATATGTACTATCCATGTAATTCTTTCATCAAACCATAACCCTGAAAACTTAGTGCTTTACTCTTTCCAATTCTTGATTTTTTTTATTTTACCTCTTGTCAACTGAAAATGTAAAACCCCAATTTTATGACCATTCTTCTATTTTCGTGATGGCCCCCTGCAGTTTCCTTACAATGGATTCCATATTTCTTCCCCTCTTCCAAATTGCCCCATCATCTGCAAAAAGCGAAAACCCCATCACATTCTCTATTTCCATAAATACATCATTTATCATAATGGAGAATAATAAAGGGCTTATATGCTTCCTTGAGGTGTTCCATTTTCAACAACAAATTTTCTTGAATAGCTCTTTCCTTTTCTGACTTGAATTTCTCTTCCTAGTAAAAAGTCCTTGATCCATCTATATATCTGACCTTTGATACCTAATTTACAAAGTCTGATTAATTAGGGTGACCATACGTCCTCTTTTTCCCAGACATGTCCTCTTTTTCGGACCTTAAAAAAGCATCCTGCCAGGATTTATACATTTGCAAAAATGTCCAGGATTCGGCATTAGTTGCATTATGATGTGCATCTGGTCTAATACTTCATTGTGTGTGCGTGCGTATTTGCATTGCTTTAACCCCTCTTTGTAAGTCCCGCCTTCTCATACACCAATTGGTCGATTATAAGAGGCTTGCAGCAACTATTGGCCAAATTCCTGCCTGTCAATCTCTCCACGAATGCGCAAAGCACTGTTGTGTTCGGCATCAAACAGTTGCTTGACAGTAGCAGCAAATGACAGCTGAGTGGAAACAATGCCTAAACGAAAGTGCAAATTTACAGAAGATTTGCACAGCAAATTCCCATGCTTTCGTCCAGGTCGAGATCCGTGTGAAGCAGAATGTATGATATGTAAAGCTGGCACTTATGTGTCAGTTGCTAATAAAGGTGATTTAGAAGCACACATTAGCTCTGCGAAGCATAAAGGGTCAGCAAAAGGTGAAAGTTCATCAGGTAAATTAACGGACTACTTTTGCGACCAGGTAAAATTATCACATTGCTTCATTTTCCATGGCCATTCAAAATAATAATCATAGTAAATGAAGGTACACTCATGGCATCAAATATTTTATTTTAGTACATGGACATTCAACATAATGTTGGAAATTTTTCTTTATTTATATATATTTATGTTATTCTAACAGAGTGTCTTTTTCACTGTATTAAAGTTTGCATTCAAAGTAACACTGTTTTGAACCCTATTGTTCCACCCCCCACCCCCCCTTCTTTCCACATCACATCCTATGCCTTCTCTATATCAAAGAAGACAGCCACTACACTTTCTCTGTTTATTTGTGCTTTTCTTATTTAATGTTCTAGACATAAAGCTGGATCCATGGTCTGTTATCAGTCTCCCATGTCTGTTTGTTCACACAGGGAGAAGAAATCAGATTTTTTGGACACTGTCACTCAAATCCGTTTAGGTTTTTGTAGTCTGAACAGGACAAAAACACATTAAATCTGATTTTTACAAGCTTCATCCAAACCACATTCGTAGGTGGTTTAGAATTTGATAAAAATCTGATTTTTCTTTATGCGTCTCAGTCTGAACGGTCAGATCGGATTTCATGTGGGGTTTTTTTTGTCATTTGCTGTGCACGATGGTTGTTATACATCAGGTTTTGCGATAAGAAAACATACTGCACTCCAAACAGCATAATTAATGCCTTCACAGGGCACTTCAAATGTAATACAATAATGATGGTCACGCAGTAAGATCGTTACAGCCAGAATTTTCAATAAAAATTAGTTCAAAAGTGAGTTCAGCCTGTTTTATTACACATTTCTGCCCTACAAAACTCTCACAGTGGAAGGTAAACAGGGCATAGAGATCATCACTTCTGAATATGTAATTTATATGTTACAGGTCACGCAAAGCACTGCAAACCTCTTATAATAACACAGACATTGGCTTAACTTACCCAAAGAGATGCGCTAAGGTTCAGTAACCCATAACGGTTGCGAGAAACCACAACACGATAAAGTATTGAATGTCACGTGAATATGGGACACTTGAGCATTTTGAGCGTTTCATCAAAGGACACGGGTCCTCGTCTCACCGTCCGACCTTTTTATGCTTTATATGGGACACACAGCCTTCAATACTGGATATTTCGCTCTCTGCTAAAATACAGGACCCTAAGATAAAAGGCGTCCCGTATGGGATGTTGTAAATTCGGCCAAAGTACAGGATATCCCCGTTAAAACGGGCAGCAACAACACTAGCAACTGTCTGTGAAGAATGTTAATATCTGGATACTGCCCTCATGAAAAGCATAATCAATGGTAAAATATCCATCACTAAAATCTCGGTGAATATACGCAAGTTTGCTGCATTACCATGACAACTAATGTGGACGTGATAGCAAAAGCGACTGTAGTCTGAACAGAAAAAATCTGATCTGGCCACATAAATTGCAGTTTGAACAGTCACTCAAAATAATCGGATTTGATGAAAAATCAGATTTTTCCTGCATTGTGAATAAAGCCTTTTGCTTTTGGCTTTGCATTGTTGTTGCAAGTAAAACCAGCCTGTTGTCTTCAGAGAACATCTTATTCTGCAGCTCTTCTCCCTCACACACCTGTACAGCTCCAGAATGAGAAGAAGGGTAGGGAAAATTCCCCTTTTTAACCTTTTTCACCCAACTTGTAATGCCCAATTTCCCAGTGGGCTTTTAAGTCCTTGTGGTCGCGTAGTGATTCGCCTCAATCCGGGTGGTGGAGGATGAATCCCATTTGCCTCTGCCTCTGAGACCATCAACCCGCACATCTTATCACATGGCTTGTTGAGCGCGTCGCCACGGAGACATAGCACGTGTGGAGGCTTCACGCCATCCACCGCGGCATCCACGCTCAACTCACCACGCGCCCCACCAAGAACGAACCACATTATAGCGACCAAGAGGAGGTTAATACATGTGACTCTACCCTGCCTAGCAACCAGGCTTAGGAGACCTGGCTGGAGTCACTCAGCACGCCCTGGGATTCAAACTAGCGAGCTAGCGAACTCCAGGGGTGGTAGCCAGTGTCTTTTACCACTGAGCTACCCAGACCCCCAGCTTTGACCATTAATTAACAAAAGTCAATAAATATTTGGTGACATTGAATGTGTTTGTTTGTTTTGTTTTTTACATAAGAACTAGAGCTTTCATTTGCATTGTATCTTAATGTTTGTTCCAACAGAGATATTCAAGTGTGCCATCCAACTCCAGTCTTCCCTACACTGCAATATCACTTAAAATCAGACCATGTTAGAGCTTCTGGTTGAAGGTGCATGTTGTGCCAAGTCCTACTTTACCGTCACACACACTGTTTTGTCCAAACACTGTCCTTGCACTGGCTGTCACAGCTCAGACAGCCCTTTAGGCATCTCTGGTTCTGTTGGAGCTTGTGGAAAATGTCATATTGAATACTTCGATTGCCTTTGCATGACTTGCTTGTACCATACATTTACAGATTCCTCTTTTGGCTTTTGACCTTCAAAGGTAGCACTGGCTTCTTATAATGTCACCCATACCTGATGGGTAGTTGAGCAGACTTCCTGGTTTCTGATGGCGTTTGACTTTCTGCCATATGCAAAGGCTTATCTAGCACAAAACTTGCCTGAGCTTAATTATTGTCAGCTTAAGGTCTAACATCTTATTAGTCGAGGCCAGCTCATCAGAGTCCAAGTCCAGTCCGAGGCCAGATTAGGTCGAGTTAGAGTCAAGATCGAGACCAGAAGAGGGTCGAGTACGAGTCAAGATCAAGACCGGAAAGGGCCAAGTCCGAGTCGAGACCGAGACCAGTAAAGGCTAAGTCTAAGTCAATAATTTTTTATGAATGTATTAAATAGTTTAAAGAACTATAGGCGCATATATCAAATAAACGTCTCCGAGATTTCGGTTTTAGATCTTTTCATCTGGAAAGCTTCTAACATCTGCTAAACATCTTAAAAAGATCGATGTGAAACATACAGTGTATTCATAAAGTATTCAGACCCCTAAATTTTTTCACATATTATGTTGCAGCCATATGCTAAAATGCTTTAAATAATTTTTTTCACATCAATCTACACTCCATACCCCATAATGACAAAGCAAAAACCAGATTTTTGATAACTTTGCAAATTTATGAAAAAGAAAAATCTGAAATTTCACATTGACATAAATATTCAGACCCTTTGCTATGACACTTGAAATTTAGCTCAGCTGCATCCCATTTCTCTGGATCATCTTTGAGATGTTTCTACACTTAGACTGGAGTCCACCTGTGCAAATTCAACTGATTGGACATGATTTGGAAAGGCACACACCTGTCTATATAAGGTCTCACAGCTGAAAATGCATATCAGAGCAAAATCCAAGCCACGAGGTCAAAGGAACTGCCTGCAGAGCTGAGAGACAGGATTGTGTCGAGGCACAGTGTCACGGTCCTCTCACTCTGTCAGTCTGGGTTTTTGTCTGACAGGAACGTGGCATTATCGTCCCCTGTCTGTCTTGTGTTTCGCTGTCTGCCTTTGTGTGAGTGCTTCGGTCTGTCTTGTTTCATGTTGGGAAAACGGTGTATGGATCCTGACTTCCAGTCTGGTTCGGTTTCGGTCTGTGTCAGGATCTGGACACTCGTGCTCCATGTCTGTCTGTTATTGACTTGGGTGCATCGTGCTTATGTCATCTTGGCAGCATGCACTCACGTCAATAGTTTGTCTGGCTTTCGCGAAGCGGGTGCGCCTCACATCATGGCTCACGTTGCGTTGCGCGCCCGGGTCGCGAGACCGTCTTAATGTTGTGCTGAGGTTCGGTAACTTCGGTCTAAAGTTTTGGGTGTGGAATAACCAGGACTCTTCCTAGAGCTGGCCGCTTGGCCAAACTAAGCAATCGGGGGAGAAGGGCCTTGGTGAGAGAGGTGACCAAGAACCTGATGGTCACTCTGGTTGAGCTCCAGAGATCATGCGTGGAGATGGGAGAAACTTGTAGAAGGACAACCATCACTGCAACACTCCACCGATCTGGGCTTTATGGCAGAGTGGCCAGACGGAAGCCTCTCCTCAGTGCAAGACACATAAAAAAGCACATTTTCAGACTGTGAGAAACAAGATTCTCTGGTCTGATGAAATGAAGGTTGAACTGTTTGGCCTCAATTCCAAGCGTCATGTCTGGAGGAAACCGGGCACCGCTCATCACCTGCGCAATACCGTCCCAACGGTGAAGCATGGTGGTGGTAGCATCATGCTGTGGGGGTGTTTTTCAGTGGCAGGGACTGGGAGACTGGTCATGGTTGAAGGAAAGCTGAATGCAACAAAATACAGAGATATCCTTAATGAAAACCTAGTCCAAAGCACTCAGGACCTCAGACTGGGCTGAAGGTTCACCTTCCAACAGGACAATGACCCTAAGCACACAGCCAAGACAACACAAGGGTGGCTGCGGGATAACTCTGTGAATGTCCTTGAGTGGCCCAGCCAGAGCCTGGACTTGAACTTAATCGAACATCTCTGGAGAGACCTGAAACTGGCTGTTCACCAATGGTCCCGATTCAACCTGACAGAGCTTGAAAGGATCTGCAGAGAAGAATGGCTGAAATTCCCTAAATCCAGGTGTGCAAAGCTTGTCACATCATAACCAAAAAGATTTGAGGCTGTAATTGCTGCCAAAGGTGCTTCAACTAAGTACTGATTTAAGAGTCTGAATATTTATGTCAATGTGATATTTCAGCTTTTTCTTTTTAATAAATTTGCAAAGTTATCAAAAATCTGGGTTTTGCTTTGTCATTATGGAGTATGGAGTGTAGACTGATGTGGAAAAAAGTAGTTTAAAGCATTTTAGCATAAGGTTGCAACATAACAAAATGTGGAAAAAAATGAAGGGGTCTGAATACTTTCTGAATGCACTGTATTCCAGTATTTCTAGGACTACTCTTGGAGTGTTTGTATTTTTTACTGCTGTATCTAGTATGCACAATATTAAGTATTTGTCTTGTTACATGTTCTGCACCATGGTTCTAGTAGTCATCGTGTTTAATTTCTTCTCCTATCACGGAGGAGAGAAATGACTCTAAACCTATTTTAATCTGACTATCATAATTCTTGTCTGGACTTGTATCACATTACAGTCAAAAGAAGGGACAACGATAACCCAAAGATCTTAGAAACATCAATTGCTCTCAGTAATTAGCCTGCTTTTCATGTTTTGATATGCTTGACTACTTCTGCTTTTTAAGGGATAGTTCACCCAAAAATGAATTACCATCATGCCATCCTAGATGTGTATAACTTTCCTTCTTCTGCAGAACACAAATTAAGATTTTTAGAAGAATATCTCAGCACTGTAGGTCCATACATTGCAAGTCAACAGGGTCCAAAACTTTGAAGCTCCAAAAAGTACGTAAAGGCAGCATAAAAGTAATCCATATGACACCAGTGGTTTGATCCATATCTTCAGAAACTATATGATAGGGGGCCTGGGTAGCACAGCAAGTATTGACACTGACTACAACCCCTGGAGTTGTGAGTTTGAATCCAGGGTGTGCTGAGTGACTCCAGCCAGGTCTCCTAAGCAACCAAATTGGCCCGGTTGTTAGGGAGGGTAGGGTCACATGGGGTAACCTCCTCGTGGTCGCAATTAGTGGTTCTCGCTCTCAATGGGGTGCATGGTAAATTGTGCATGGATTGCGGAGAGTAGCATGAGCCTCCACATGCTGGGAGTCTCTGCAGTGTCATGCAAAACAAACCACGTAATAAGATGCATGGATTGACGGTCTCAGAAGCGGAGGCAACTGAGACTTGTCCTCCGCCACCCAGATTGAGGTGAGTAACCACGCCACCACGAGGACATACTAAGTAGTGTGAATTGGGCATTCCAAATTGGGAGAAAAAGGGATAAATAATAATAATAATAATAATAATAATAAAAGAAACAATGTAAGTATGGGTGAGAAACAGATTAATATTTAAGTCTTTTCTTACTGTAAATATCCACCTTTTACCAGTAGGTGGCAATATGCATGAAGAATCGAATCGCCAAAAAACTAAACTGCAACAAAGAAGAATTTGAAAGTGAAAGTGAAGATTTATAGTAAAAAAGGACTTAAATATCGATCTGTTTCTCCTATGATATCCCTTCTGAAGACATGAATTTAACCACTTTCTGGATTACTTTCATGCTGTCTTAATGTGCTTTATGCAGATTAAAAGTTCTGGTCACCATTTACTTGCATTGAATGGACATACAGAGCTGAGATTTTCTTCTAAAAAACTTTTTTTGTGTTTTGCAGAAGAAAGAAAGTCATACACATCTGGGATGGCATGAGGGAGAGTAAATGATGAGAGAAGTTTCTTTTTTTGGGTGAACTATTTCTTTAAAATAAATGTATTTTATTTTATTTATTTATTTTTTATTGCCCTTGTTTTGTATTCTGTGTCTCACTGTGGTGTTCTGTATGTACTTGTTTCTCCTATTACAAAAAAAAATAAAAATAAAAATAAATAAAAAATTATTTGTGTACGTGTTAACACGGCAATCAAGCTCATTCTGATTCGGGTAATGTGGTAAAAGCTTGCTCCAATTCAGTGTACGTTCACCTGCTGTGCTGTAGGTGGCAGTAACACCAATTCTAAACTGATACTCGCTCACCAGATCATAATAGAAGAAGCCGTTCGCGTAGTCGAGCTCCCTAGAAGAGTTCATCAAAATTCAACACAATATAGTAGTTACTTGTATTATTGAAAGGATTTACTCTTAACAACAGGTGAGAAGGTCACTTTCACAGTTTAATAAAACCAACGAGGAAATGTTTTGTTTCTAAGCCATTTTATCCTGTCCTCCATCTAGCTGGCTAACATTAGCACCTTTCCATCTAGCGTTTGAAACTTGATTTATTCATCCATTATAACCATTATGTCAGAGTAGATGTCGTATTTTCTGTACAAATAACATTTTAAGTGCTAATTTTAATTTTCTTAAAATATAAGCGAATCAGGAAGAAAGAAAAGAACGTCTAGACTTTTCTCTCATTTCAGCTGGTCACAATGGCATCAGACTGGATTGGCAGTCTTGTTTCAATCCACTGTGGACCAACACTTGGAGTGTATCAAGGAGAAGTTTCTTCAGTAGATCAGGCCAGCCAAACCATCTCTCTCAGACATCCCTTCCATAACGGAGTCAAGTGCACTGTACCTGAGGTTACCTTCAGGTAAACACTTTTACACGCTATCCTTGTATTTGAAATGTTGAAGACGAAAGTATGAGGTTGGCACAATGAAATTAAGATACTAAGCGGGTCACTTTGTTATTGGCCTCTTCAATATGCTATTAGTAAATTACCAGGACCATCAGAATTTACTAAAAGTATCTTCCTCTCTGGTTCACAGTGCCATGGACATCAAAGATCTCAGAATCCTTGAGATCTGTAAGAGCTCCAATGAAGTTCCAAAGCAAAATGGTCCAGACTCCAACTCAACACTGACGCCGCATGATGCACGCAAGGAGAAGGGTGGTGGCGCCCCAGTGAACAGTACTCCTGTGACAGTACCTAATAAAGCTGAGCCCAAATCACAGGAAGGAGGAGTGTCTCCAGTGCCACACTACTCGAAGGGTTACGGTGAACGTCACATGGACATGGCTGCCCAAAGTAAAGGCTTTAGACGAAGACACAACTCCTGTGAGTCTTGTGTGTCATTCGATTTTGAAAAGGGTCTATTAATGATTACGTATTTAAGCTGAAGTGTGTCATTTCTGCACCAGTAACGTCACCAAATGGAACAGCAAAAAGGAATAATTAATTAGAACACCTATTATGGTTTTTAAATATTACATTTCATATAGTGTTATATAGCTGTTTGTGAATATAAAAAAAGTCTGCAAAGTTTCAAAAATCAAAATACACGACAAATGGAGTTATTGACTCCCAAAAGAAAGAACTGATTCTGAACACCTGAAACGAGTTGTTAGTAATTCCAGACTTCCTGTACTAACCTACGTAATTTGGTAACAAAAAACCCGCCTCTGGTCTTCATTAGCTGCTTGCGAACAGCTTTGACCCGCCCTCAAACACTACACTAAGTGGTTGACCAGTCACAACAGACTGGGACATCTGACCAACTAGAGCAGAGTAGGCTCTCTGAAAGGAGGAGTTTAGAATGAATCCTTCAGAACGGATCATTGAACGAGTCGTTTTTGACACTGGGAAAAAAGGTAATGCTGCAATTTAAATTATGAGCAAATTAAAGTGTTTTTTGACCTTGGATGCATGTAAATCTATTGAATGAGACCTTTAAAACAAAATTAGGCACGTTTAAAAACCATAATAGGTGCTCTTTAAAAGGTTTTCAAACAGGTTGTCCGAACACTTAAGCTTTAATGCATATTTTTAAGGGGAGTGAATGAAATGAAATGAAATTTATTTTTATGTTTTTAGGGTCATCTAGT
Source organism: Myxocyprinus asiaticus (assembly GCF_019703515.2). Lineage (NCBI taxonomy): Eukaryota > Metazoa > Chordata > Actinopteri > Cypriniformes > Catostomidae > Myxocyprinus > Myxocyprinus asiaticus. The sequence goes on from NC_059391.1 coordinate 15,312,584, forward strand.
TGCAGAGGTCCAAATCAGGTCACACCTAAAAAGAACGGAGTGAAGAACGGGGGCTATATGAAGAATAGACATGATGAATGTTTTGGAGATGGGATGGATGATGTTCTCGACGAAGACTTCGACTTTGAGGGTAACCTCGCGCTGTTTGACAAAGCGGCAGTGTTTTCGCAGATTGATTCATCGGAACGGAGAGGCAATGGTGCCAGATCTCGAGGGACACCTGGAGAGCAAACGCCATCGCGATACCGCCATGACGAGAACATTCTGGAAGCCAAACCCGTTGTCTACAGACAGATCATAGTTCCACAGCATGGAACAAAAGAGTATAGCACTGGTAAGAGTCGAAAACAAAGATGTTCACATTGTGTCTCATTCACAAACCGTGTGTACACATGTATTTGTGCATAAAACCAATGTACAAATGTTTTCTCGCAGCAATCATGATCATATATAAAAAAGATGTTGTTTATTGCATTTCGGTTTTGAGAGTGGCATAAAAAGTTAAACATTTCCTGCAACATTTTGGCTCTTTTCTCTTTTTTTCTGCAGACTCAGGGCTGGTGGTACCCAGTATTTCTTTTGATTTGCAGAAGCGTTTGTTGGCTGCAGCAGAGAGTCACGGCCTGTCTCTAGAGCGCAGGCTTGAGATGACGGGTGTATGTGCAAGTCAGATGGCCCTCACACTACTTGGTGGCCCAAACAGGTTTGTGGGTCTAATTTCATGTAAATCCACTTGTTTCATCTTAAGGCCCTGGCATACTTCATACGAAAGCAAAGAACGTATGGGTGTGACTTAATTTAGAACAAAATCTAGCTAAAGCGAAGGTATTTTTGAGTTTGTTTCAATGATTTGTACATTAAGGAAAACTTCTTACCAGCTGCCAAACACCTTCTTACTGCCATTTGTCCACGTCATCAGTAGGTGTGACCTGGATCTCCACCTACTTTGATTTTGACAACTAACTGACCCTTCGCTAAGCTCCGCCCCCCTTGGTTACAGTCGCTTGGTTATAGTATCTCTCTGTGTGCCTCGTGTCACTGTTACAAGTGACCCAGCAACAATGTTTTTTACATTTTGTGGATCATTTCGATAAAATCCCACTTAAAACAACTCAAACACACATCACTCCCATAGGCTCTCATTGTAAAAAGGCAAATGCTTGTTAGACTAATGGTGGCAGGGCAACATTTGCTAAGACAGGATTGGTCAGAAACGCTTTTAAGGCGGGGCTTAGCGAAGGGTCAATTCCCGGTCAGTCATTTAAGATCAGTCACCATAAACAAACCAGTGTGTGGAGTTATAAGCGAGCTGGTTTAAACTAGAGGTAGACCGATATATCGTTTTTACCGATTAATAGGTGGCAATAGTTGCTTTTTGGAAGTATCGATATTGGCAAAAATCAATGGCAATAATTTTTTCATAATTTTGTCATTTCAGAATTCGAGTCCCCTGTGTGTTTTCTGGCTTGTTTATATTTAAAAGTCCTGTGTTATGCACCAAATCTGAATTTTTTCTGGTTATTGTTGGGGATTTTGGTTAAACAATAAAGTGGATCTGGGATTTTATTTATTTTGGACTCTTTGTCTGTCCCCGTCATAATAAGGAAAGAATAATATTTTTTTTTTGACATTTTATAAATCAATTTGAAAAACTATTGGCTGATTAATCGGTTATCTGCCTTTCCCACCACCTTAGTTATCGGTATCCGCAAAATCCACTATTGGTCGACCGCTAGTGCAAACTTGCCTACATCTGTATGAGCGTTTGTGTCAGGGTTATTTTCGTAAACTTAAATTAAAATTAAGACGAAAACTATTGATTAAAAACATTTTCGTAAGCTGAAGTAAAATAAATATAAGTAAAATATAAATAAGAAAATGTAAAACTAAACTAACAACAGTTATTGAAAAACTAAAGTACATTTACTTAAAGAGCTATACTGTTGTTAAAGGATTTATTTAAAAGGATAAAGATTTCTTTTCAGAGAATGTATCTTGAAGTATATTTTGTGAATTCTACTCCTAGAACAAGGCATAATGTTATTGATAACTCATCTTAATATCAAATTAGTTAAGGTTTTGTTGTCCTGATATTTAAATGTTCCTCTAAACGCCTCCCACATCGGTGTGGCCGGTGTTTGAATGTTCGTAAACAGTATACCGTTGCTCAACTTTCAAATTTATGTTCGTCTCTGAGCGAAGAATGTACCTCTCTGTGAGAATGTTGGGGCCTTTAAACAGACCTAGTCATAGTCTGAAATATCCTCATTTAGAGTCTGGTTAACATTGGTGTGGTTGTGGGATCTCTCTTCCCTAGACTTACCCCAAAGAATGTGCATCAACGGCCCTCGGTGGCCCTGCTGTGTGGACCGCATGTCCAGGGAGCTCAGGGCATCAGCTGTGGCCGCCACTTGGCCAATCATGAAGTGGAGGTCATCCTATTCTTGCCAAACTTCGTCAAGATGTTGGAGGCCATCACCAGCGAGCTTGCACTCTTTGGCAAGACTGGGGGCAAACTGGTTTCTAATGTGAAAGGTGTGCCACTATTGCATTTGCATTTCATATTCACATTCAACCTTAAGGTTCGGTCATGTTTACCTTTGCACTGAGAAATTCAGCAGGGGCCGGTTGCACCAGCTATACCTAAGTTACAACTTAGCCTAGTTGTGGCGTAAATGGGCACTAATTCTCAATAGTCAAAAATAGAACATTGCACTATTAAATTTAGGTAGAACGTAACCCTACGTATAAAACAAATATTTACGGAAGCCTCTGACCAGGAGTCACGGATGTAATAAAAAGTCAGACTCATTTAATGACATCAATAAACTCATGTTTTGGTTGACAGGCTTCAGTCCTTTCGACATATGATGGTGTTGGCATTTACACTCATTTATATTTACAGGAGAAAACATTTTGTAAAAAAAACATACTACTTCAGCATGAAACCGATCTAACGGTGCACTTTCCTGTGTACTCTGCCCGGTGTCAAGTTTCAACATATACGAAATAGATATTAAAATGAATAAATGTCTATTTTTCCAGCCTGTTGTATTAGTGTTTATTTATTTATCGTCCCTTATTCATTTTTGATACAGTTATTGAATATTGTTATTTACATAAGCTAAATATATCATTAATGAAATCTTGTTTTATTATGTATTGTATTTTAATTGGGATATAATTTATTACAGATGACAGTTGCGACAGTTACAAGCAAATGAGGTTTGAACAAGATCAAAATGAAATGCACAGCTGTTTAACACTTCTGTGTACAAATTTGAAGGCTGTTTATTGGATCAATACAAGTAAACGTCATAATATGCGACTCTGCATTACTTAACTAGTAGGTCGTAAATGCTACGTAAAGTCTTGCCTTAAGAACAGGTGGTGCAACCAAATTAAGCTCCGACTTAGTTACAAACTAACTAGTAGTTACTAAGGCCTTAGTGTGAACTTTACGTCTCAACTTAAGTGAGACATTATGCACAGCTGCTGCAACCCTACCCAGGTGAAGAAAGCATGGGTGAAATCCTGAAAAAAAAAAACTAATTTTTTATGCTGCAATTTATACTCTGGAAGAGCAAAGTTCTAAACGAACACACCGCTAAAATGTTTCCCTCGTCCATTATGAATATACAGTGTAGCTATGTATGAAGCACACACAGAGGTCACTGCCAAACCAAGCAACTTACTGGATAATTTTGTGAAATTGCATGTCAAAGATCACCAAAAGTTGAACTCCACAGAAAACTCAAAAGGAAACTTCACCACGTCAACTCCAACAGAAATGGCTGTATTTCGCCCATTTATTTTCACTGTGCAAAGGTAAATGTAACCCTGCATGCACAAAAAACAACATTGACAACACAGTTAACTTCTTTAATGTGTCATCTTTATGGGTGTATTCAACTTGGAAAAAAACTGTTTGTAGGGCTGGGCGATATGACAATAAATATCGTGGCGATGATATAAAGTGTCAATCGATAGAGATTTTGCTATATTGTATATATTGCGATTATGTAAATATCCATGTGCGCAGCTGTATATAAATATTATTTTATTCTTTTTTTTTTTTTTTTTTTTTTTTTTTTTTTTTTGCAAGAAGTGTTTACATGATTTTGGAAATTTTCTGCAAGAAGTGTTTATTTTCGTTGCATAATTTTTTTTTCTTTTATGTATTCTCTATGTTGTATTGCTTTGGGAAGATTTCGAGTTTTTGAGAAAGTTTATAATAATATTGGTCAACATATCAGACTGAAATGTGGCATAAGAAATGTAGCATTATGGTAAGAATGATTTAAAACCCTGGGTAGCTCAGCGAGTAAAGACGCTGACTTCCACCCCTGGAGTTGCGATTTCGAATCCAGGGTGTGTTGAGTGGCCCGGTTGCTAGGGAGGGTAGAGTCACATGAGGTAACCACCTCGTGGTCGCTATAATGTGGTTCGCTTTCGGTGGGGCGTGTGGTGAGTTGTGCATGGATGCCGCGGAGAATAGCGTGAAGCCTCCACACGTGCTATGTCTCCGAGGTAACACGCTCAACAAGCCACGTGAAAAGATGCGTGGGTTGACTGTCTCAGACGTGAAGGCAACTGAAATTCGTCCTCCGCCTCCCAGATTGAGGTCACTACACCACCACGAGGACTTAGAGCACATTAGGAATTGGGCAATTTTCAGGATTTGGAATAATGTGCTCTGATGAACCGTTCACAATTAGACAAGAAAATAAATACAAATTTTAACAATTGAGTGGCCAGGTTTACAATTTATTACTTGACCAACTGTACCTTTTTAGGCAAGAATCCGTTTGCATCTAGTTTCTTTATTTGGTGCATGAAACACCCACCTGAATGTTCTGTTCAGGTGGGCTTGATATATTCTGTCTTGGAAAATTCCACTCTGATTTGCAAGAACACATTTACTTTGTTCCCACCCACCCTCTTTACATAACATACCAGAAAACATCTAAGAGTCAAAGGTGGTGTATGTTGCCTTATAAATGTCATCTTTTTTATAAGTTAAACCACATCAGTGACCCTTGGTCTAATCATCCACTAAAAAAAAAAAAAAAAATATTTAAAAAAATTCTTTACCTGCCCCCAGACTTGCCAGAGACACCCGTTGACCTGGTTATAAGCTGCCTTGACTCACATGAAAACGGATTCTTGAGGGACCAGCCCTGGTATAAGGCAGCTGCCGACTGGGCCAACCAGAACCGGGCCCCTGTACTGAGCATTGATCCTCCAGTAAGTGGACAGGCACATGCAGTGGAAGCTAAATGGTCCCTTTCTCTTGGCCTCCCCCTGCCTTTGTCCGAGGGGGCCGGCCGAGTCTACCTATGTGACATCGGTATCCCTAGACAGGTGTTCCAGGAAGTGGGAATCAAATACCACTCCCCCTTCGGGTGTAAGTTTGTCATCCCTTTGCACTCTGAATAAGCCAAGACCTTCTTCCATTTGGGTCAAGGCTCACTGAACCAGAACCTGCCTTAAAGATTTTAGAATGAACAGACGTCAGTTTGAATGTTGGGACAAGTAAGCCTTTCCTTTGCAGCACAACTGGAACTTCTCTGCTTATTGTTCTCTTAAAATTCTCCAAAGGGGACAGGAGAAGCCCCAACAAAGGGAAGCGAAAGAAAAGGATACCAGCTCTTGTGACATCTCAGACATTAAAAACAGAACAAACATTAGTATATTCTCACTGTCTCTGCTTTGTTCTGAAGTCTAATAGTCTTACAATGATTCTTCAGATGGCCGTTTCAATATATAGACTTGGATCTTTTTGGAAGGATACATTTTTGTTCGTTGTTTATTCAACAAAACCATTGAAACTGCTTGCATGGCTCACTGTTACTGTGACTGTGATCAGTTTTCTGTCAAATTTCATTCTTTGTTTACTTTCAGCATCTTAAGTAGAATTTTTTTTTACTTTAAAAGTCAGATGTGCTGATTAAGATCGACCTTTAATTTTTTCCCCCAAAAAATGTCAGAATCTGCATTAAATAGGGGGTTTTCCTTTATTCTATTTGTGCCAGTGTGATCAAAGTCAGTGTGAGGTGGTATAATGTGCTCATTATGCCAAGGCAGTTTATTGCTTGCAAAATTTCTGCTTAAAGATGTTGAAACAAAGCATTATTTGCTTTGGCCGTTGACCAAGCCCAGTGTGCTGTAAATATATCAGAGATTGACTGGGTTCTTATCAGTGAAAATGTTGCACACTTGAATGGCATGGAAGGTAAGTTTACTATAAAACCAGTCCATGATATTGGTTAGGATTGGACAAAAACTGGGCAGTTTTAAGCAGTTGTTTACCAATACCATTGTAGACTACAATTAAATTTGTCCAGTCTTACAAACTCAGATTTTCTAGAGGAAATAGCTTAAGATAAACTTGAAGCATTGCTATGCTTTATCTCTTTTTTTCATTAGTTTGCCATGAGTGTGGACTCATTCTCAATGCTCATCAAATAAACAGTTTGAGATCCTGTTTTAAATGGGTTTCAATTTGTGGAGTTGTCATCTCTTGTTTGGTTATATCTAACAAGAATCTTTTACTAGGAGAGATACTCCACATGTTGCAATAAATGTTTCTGAAATTGATTCATGGTTTTATTATAGTTTTTGTTGAGCACACAAACCCATTACAAAACCTTCAGTGGATCCAGAGCAAATTAAAAGTCAGTATGGGTAATGAATTACGATTACCAGAGTAGTTGTTTTTCTAAACAAGCTCTGTTAAAGATAAAATAGTTATAACTTTTTGTTTAAACCAGCAGATTACCATATGCCTTCAAAGTGAATATGAAAGGCACTTATGATTCTAAAATACTCTTAGTTGTATAAAAGATGCATTTGGGACAATAATGAAAACCTTGTTTCAAAGATGTTATGATGTCTTGAAATATGACTTTCATGTGTGTACAGTGTGTTGACAGCTGTCTTCTAACAGCTGGAATAATGTACTGTTTTCATCAGACTAGCTTTTTAAAATTTTTTTCGTTAAAGCTTTTTTCTGTTATGTCTTCTGAATTTGACTAGCAAATATTTTGTTTTCATACTCCTATATGATTTGGAGAATGCTTTTTTCCCTGATATTTGACTGTTTTTCACTGTTATCCTGTTTCATCTTTATCATTTCAGAGTTCTATACATTTTCACTGAAGCTGGTACGCCTGTGTTTTTCTATTCTATCTTCTGTCTATAGGCCATGCCCAAGGTTTAGACAGCGTGTAAGAGTGCAGGTCATTGTTCCCTGTTTAAGTTACATTTTTTTTATTTTATTTTTTTTATGCTATGAACAATCTAAAGGTGACATCACTAAAGATGACTGCCCCAGATGTCTTATTATACTTGTTATAATGATAGAGTTGTGAAAACAACAGACTTGATACATCAGCTATTCTCAGATGTGGGGCAAATTGAAATGTGAAATACAGAATTTACTTTGATTTTTTTTTTTTTTTTTTTTTTTTTTAACACTTGTAAGTGGTCATTGAATGGTAGTGTCTCTGATGGCTGCTAGAGAGCCACTTGGCTACTTGAAATGAGCTTTTGAGCTTAAAACAAAGATTGAATGAATCAGTAAGGCAATTATAAAAAAAATGCTTAGAAGATTGCACTATCCAAGTATTGACAACATAGAAGAGAAAAGGTCCATGGTCTGTCTTCACTGTGGATGTATACATATATGAGAGCTTGTATGTTTAATTCATTAATAATACAGCAGTAAATGGGCAAATGCGGCACTAAAAGAGCTTAAGAAATTGTGCCAAAATCACTTGTTGGTCTTTATGTTGTAGTTATCATGTGACAGACTGGTTACTTGTTCTTCTTTGGGAGTAAAAAATATTACTGCTGTACATGCTTTTTGAAACCGAATATTTGTTTGCATTTAGCTCAAAGAAACCAATTTTGCTTTAACATAATACCTGCAGAATCCATTGAAAAATATTCATTTGAATATTGTTTGATACCTAAGCACTGCTTAGTTGTATCTGTCAAAATGTAGTTTTATATAAACCATTCCTCTACGTAAGAGTGAACTGAGAGGGAGTTTTGCTTCTAAAAATGTGACCAAACATGTTGTGCAAACAAGAGTTTTCGAATATATTTAGAAGTTACCTGGTACAGCTAAATTGTGTTGCCCCCCACATTGGTTATGATGATGTCATTGAAAACATCCCTGAAAGTTCCAAGAGGTTTGTTTGCATCAGAATCGAAAGTTCCAAGCTACTTTTTTTTTTGTTTTTCCATTCTTTTTTTTTTTTTTTTTTTTTTTTTTCACAAAAGCATGAGATAAAGGTTAACATTGCATAATTTTATCAATTATCTCTGCACCTGTTCAGACACAACTCAGTTAATTACTACTATTTGAATTTTTTTTGATAATGTTGTTACCATTAATTGTGAATTGGTGACAAATCTGTTCAGTATAGTTCTAATATCACTGGCAACCTTACATGCTTAAAATGGTCAACCATAAAGTGTGAGGACTGAATAAATAAAGAGAATGGAAATAACACTTTGAGTGTGGCTGTTTTGTGTTATGATTTTAATCCTCTTTGAGGTCTCCACCTCACATTTACCATAAAATAACAATACAACAAACTTAAGTGAAGTTTACTTTAAGTTTTGCATCCAAGCATACGTTGTGTTACGGCCCAAAGTGGAATTTGACAATGTATTTAACGTTGTAATTCTTTGTAAAAACGCTCAGTGTCGCTTCAGTCTTATCAATTGCACCAGGGCGAAATTACGAATTCCACCATGGCGGAAGCTCAGCTCATGAATAGAAAGTAGACTCACTATGAATATTAAGTAACATTCAAATACGTAACCTCATTAATATATTGAAGAGTCCTTCTAAAGGGCCGTTCTTGGGTCTAAAATAGCTAAATGGAGCACAACGAATTAACAACGCAACTGTCTAAAATAAACGCAGCGCCGAGACGCGGAGCAACAGACAAAGACGTCCGTCCAGCGCATATTTATATAAGAAAAGCACAGACGGACGTAAAATCAGGTTTGGTGTGAACTGCAACTAATAGTTTACGTTAATTTGTCAGTTAACCTCCGCCCACTTACTAACGTCTGCTTTTCAACAAATCAGAAGGACGAACGTCACGTCACGTAATTAATATTCATAAGCCACGCATTCGCTGTAGTAGCGTTCTTAAATTCGCGCAACGCTGGGCCCACTTGTGCGCTTTTTCTAAAAGACGCATGCGTACAAAACACGGGCTGTCTGAAGAAGTGCGTTTCATTTTCAAGGGCCTGCGTTAAAGACAGCTGTAGACCCTGGGTGTGCTGCGCTTCCGTAACACTTAAAAACGGATCGCTTCAGGCGGCTCGCCTCTATCGATTTCACTAGCCGGTAAAACACCGCAACAGTTGGGTTTTTTTTTTTACACGCGCTCTGCTTTTATATCAAAAACGCATTCAACCGCTGTTGTCTTAACGGTTTATGGGTTATATTTGAATGCACGGACGAGCCGATCATCTTTTGTTTGCATTGATGTTAGAGGACTCAAGCTCCCTGGAAGATCAGTTTCACTGAAAGCAGAACGCTGATCCATCTGAACCCAGATCTTCTGGTGGGTTTGACCCTTATGGTATACATGGACTAAGTGGACAATCCTAAAAACATCTCCAACTTTTAGACATTCGGACACCAACGGTTGCATCAACAGTAGATCTAGGTACAGTAATCTCTTTTATTATGCCAACATACTGGCTTGATCTCATCCAACCTTCCATTGACTGTTTTTTTTTTTTTTTTAACTCTTTTGCTGTCTCTTTGCTTGCTCAGTCCCACAGCTTATTGCATGTCTAAGAATGGGTGCATTGTATTTTAGAATACTGGACAACATTAAGTGCAATGGGTCTGCTTCACAGCTGTCCAAATAAGAACCACTTGAGAGGCTGGAATGAGACAAAACGGATCTCTGTTGGTCCATCATGTTTTGTTAAGCATTTTAACCAAACCTTGTTAACATGTATGACTTTCTGTCTTCCATTGGGAGACACAGAAAAGAAGTTGTTATGCAGAATATTAAGTACTGACAGTCTCAGTCACCATTCACTTTCATTTTATGGGGGAAAAATAAAGATGCAATGATAGAGAATGGTGAATGAGACCAATATTCTGCCTATCATCTACTTTTGTGGTCATTGGAAGAAAGACGGATGGGTTAAGGGTGAGAGTAAATTGTGACAGATTGTTGGGTGAACTATCCCTTTAAGTAAAGTATGCATCCAAGATGCATTTTAAATGACTGTTCTAATTGTTTTGGTAGGCAGAATGCTTTGAGGATAGGAAATAGGATGGTACATTTGCAAAAATTGAGGTGCATTGTTCCTTTGTCAATCCTGAATCCACCAATGCTTTTCCAGATCAGCAGCATTATTCTGGGATTATGTTGTCATGGCATCCCGAGAGTGTCTAATAACAGCATTTGAATGCGAGTCTTGAGAGAATGCTTCCCAGTGTGTAAGTAAATAATTGGACCAGAATTTGGTTGCGGCCACTCATATATTTTCTGCAACACTTTCTCTAGAACACCAAGTTGTTATTGGACTCCAAGGTAACATGAGATACAACAGTACACATATTTGCATGTAAGCATGCGCAAATGAGTCAATTATGCTTTGTAACCAAAATAATTACTAGCACATTTTCATAACATTTAAAAGAGAAAAATATCCAAAGTCAAAAGGACGGTTATTCAAATCATGTTCTTAATATGGCGCAAAAGGCCTCAGTGTGTTTTTAGAATAATTAATATTAATGCACAAGAGATGCATTTAGAAGGGTTGAAATCCAAAGGTCACTTCCTCCTGCTAAAGTGCAGACTTTAACCAGGCAGGCGCTGCACAATGTTTTATTATGTCACTGTTGCCAATAGGGCTGTGCCAATATCGTGATACTTATTCCTCACAATATTGTATCGATACTTGGATCCATGTATCTTGATATATCGTGATGCTTCTGTGAGGCACGAAATAGACTGAAACTGATCCTGCGGGATTCACGGTTTCTCTGACGGACATGCTGGACCTCTCTCACGTATTCTTCATTTGTACGATCCCAATGCCAGTTCTTAAAATGCCAAGATCGCTCTTTCTATCTGCAATCCCCTACAATCATATATGCATAGATACTTCCCATATGCTACAAAAAATGTCTAGGATTAGCCACTGGCTGGTACATTTTTTAGATTTCACTCACCAGTGTTTGAGTGGTGTAGTGGTGAAGAAGTTCAGCACCGAGATCTTTTCACTGTGCGCTGGGAGTAAAAGCTTTGACTCTTTCTGTGTGATGTAAGTCCAAAGACTAGATCCAAGCAAACCATTTGTTGTTTAATAATGTCTCTTTTAATATCCTTTCTGTTCTCTACAGTCAGTTATTTATCAAAAACAACAAAATAAATATTTCATTCTAATCACACATAGCATGAATCCTTTTAAAAATCCATTCGACCAAACCAACAAAAGTCCCTGCCACAGGTTTTAAAGCGACAGTACCATTTTAGCACTGCTACATATCTAAGTAAATACTTGTAAATAATGCAAATTAGGCATGTAAACAACAAACATGTAACAATATACTGTATATATGCAATATAATATATGCAATTTCAATACATCATATATACTGATGCAATACATGGATTATATATATAAATAAAAATCTAAAATGTCACCAAAATGATGAAAAACTAATGATAAAATAAAAATGTTAAAATTTGATATGTCAGTAATTTAACAAGTTAGAAGGTCCCCTGTATACTGAATAAAGCATTAGCTGATTAGATAATTTCTTTCATACTGTATGTAAGCAAAATGGACATTATAATTGAAATATACCCAAATAAATTTAAATTAAAAGCGAAATTGAATCATATTGTGATGTATCGCGATATATATAAAATCGTGACGTGTATCGCAATACGTATCGTATTGTGAGGTGGCTGGTGATACCCAGCCATAGTTGCCAACATACAGTATGTGTTACACAGTTTCTGACTGCCCTAAGTTATTCTTTCTTATTTACTGCCGCTTAAAAAAAGTTTTGCATTCTCTCGCAATTGTTTGCGTTCCCTCGCAATAAGTTTTGTGTGCCCTCCCAATAGTTTTGCGTTCCCCGCAATAGTTTTGCGTGCCCTCGCAATAAATTTACCATGTTTTTACTACAGTAACCACATTTTAACCTTGATATTCATAGTAAAATCTTAATAATAATACAGAAAAATGAAAACTATGGTAATAAAAATCATAATTTTGTGGTTATTATGGTTTTACTACAAATACAATGGTATTTAAGCTAAAAAAAAAGTAATTAAAATTGTGTAAAACAATTAAGAGAATGTTTAAAAAGTATTAAAGAATGGGTTGATAGGAAGGAACATTGTATTACATATATATGTTTGTATAAATGTACATGTAGTCATGTAGAAGTTAACAGTTAAAGCAAACACAAAATTTTGTTAAGTTTGATTCAAATAATTCATTTGTTAGGTTGAAGTTAAATTTATAAATGTTATATAGCCATTTTGCTCTTATTTGTATCTTTATATTTTCTTTGTTTTCTTATGAGTTATGAATAGGACTGTAAATGGAAATATTTAAAGAGAGAATATGAAACTAGGGAGATAAAATGGTTATAGTCATAATAAGGACATTTAAAAAAAGATGATATTATAATAAATAAATGAAAATGAATTAATATAGTATACTGTATTAAAACCGTGGTTTCCACAAAAAAAAAAAAAAAATGTTTCTTTAGTAAAACCATTGTTAAACTAAAACTAAATAACCACAACATTATGGTTTTTATTACCATAGTTTTCATTTTCTGTATTATTACTATGGTTTTACTACGAATATCGAGGTTAAAATACGGTTACTGTAGTAAAACCATGGTAAATGTATTGTGAGGGAACACAAAACTATTGCGAGGGCATGCAAAATGTGTTGCGAGCGAACGAAAAACCTTTAGCAAGGGAACACAAAAGTCAGTCATTTTTTTTCTTCCTTGTGGGCCTAGCAGGGCTCCGTAGTATTCAGACCCTTTGCTATGACACTTGAAATTTAGCTCAGCTGCATCCTATTTCTCTGGATCATCTTTGAGATGTTTCTACACTTTGATTGGTGTCTACTGGTGGCAGATTCAATTGATTGGACATGATTTGGAAAGGCACACACCTGTCTATATAAGGTCTCATGGCTAAAAAATGCATATCAGAGCAAAAAACAAACCATGAGTTCAAAGGAACTGCCTGCAGAGCTCAGAGACAGGATTGTGTCGAGGCACAGATCTGGGGAAGGCTACAAAACAATTTCAGCTGCATTGAAGTTTCCAAAGAGCACAGTGGCCTCCATAATTCTTAAATGGATGTTTGGAACAACCAGGACTCTTCCTAGAGCTGGCCACTCTAGTTGAACTCCAGAGATCATGTGTGGAGGTGGGAGAAACTTACAGAAGGACAACCATCACTGCAACACTCCACCAATCTGGGCTTTATGGCAGAGTGGCCAGATGGAAGCCTCTCCTCAGTGCAAGACACATAAAAAAGCACCTAAAGAACTCTCAGACTGTGAGAAACAAGATTCTCTGGTCTGATGAAATGAAGATTGAAATGTTTGTCCTCAATTCCAAGCGTCATGTCTGGAGGAAACTGGGCACCGCTCATCACCTGCGCAATACCGTTCCAAAGGTGAAGCATGGTTTTTCAGTGGCAGGGACAAAATACAGAGATATCCTTGATGAAAACCTAGTCCAAAGCACTCAGAACCTCAGACTGGGCTGAAGGTTCACCTTCCAACAGGACAATGACCCTAAACACACAGCCAAGACAACGCAAGGGTGGCTGAGGGATAACTCTGTGAATGTCCTTGAGTGGCCCAGCCAGAGCCCGGACTTGAACTCAATCGAACATCTCTGGAGAGACCTGAATATGGCAGTCCACCAATGGTCCCATCCAACCTGACAGTGCTTGAGAGGATCTGCAGAGAAGAATAGCAGAAAATCCCCAAATCCAGGTGTGCAAAGCTTGTCGCATCATAACCAAAAAGATTTGAGGCTGTAATCGCTGCCAAAGGTGCTTCAACTAAGTACTGAGTTAAGGGTCTGATTACTTGACAATGTGAAATGTAAGTTTTTTTCTTTTTAATAAATTTGCAAAGTTATCAAAAATCTGTTTTTTGCTTTGTCATTATGGGGTATGGAGTGTAGATTGATGTGAAAAAGAATAATAATTGAAAGCGTTTTAGCATAAGGCTGCAACATAACAAAATGTGAAAAAAACGAAGGGGTCTGAATACTTTCTGAATGCACTGTATATGACAGTTTAAAGTAGAGCCCCTCCTTTGAAAAGCATCAGTGCAAGACATCCTGTTTCCTTTTATTCACACCTGCAAAAAGCTCTTCAGTTGTGCTTCATTGCATCTACTACATTTGAAGTGTCCATGCTCTGGGATATCTGTTTTTCTGGACTGTCATTTACAATGGGGTTTCCCCTCCTTTTTTAGCTGCTGTATTTTTGCTCGCTAAAAAAAGCGTTTTGTGGTGTACTGCTGCACTCTTTTTGCATGTGTGCTGCAGAAATAATAGCATTGCTGTTTTATTTAGCTCCTTTTACCAACAGAAGTTGTTTTCGCTGTCATATACTATTTCCTTAATCTGAAATACTGCTCCAGTTAAAAGTCAACACTTCCTCATACACTGTTTAAAAAAAAATGGCAGCTGTGGTTGCCAGAATAATTATGTAAAAAAAATACAGTAAAAATGTAAACAACTTTACAGAACAACCTGTACATTTTACAGTTTAAAACTGGTTTATTTTATGGTGCAGTACCGTTGTTTATATTATTAAATGATAAACTTAATATATTAACCTTCTTAAATCTGCTTTTCACTTAATAATGTATTGTTAAATCACTGTAGTAATTATAGAAGGGCACATGATGACATGAAGTTCATCAATAGTGGCTCTTCCAGGAGCAATGACCAATAAACATGTAGAGACAGTGCTCAGTGTCTCTCACACAAACACTAAACACTATCAGAGTAAACGTGTGAAATTAAAATAATACAATAAACATGAACTAAACTACATAAAATATAACATACATAACTGATATTAAAAATAAGAAGAAACATAACTATTCCCATAAAATATAATGAAATGTAATGGGTCATGCAGGGAATTCTGAGAATGCCCGATTACTGTTTTTTTTACTGTAATTTTAACAATAATTTACTGTAAAAATTACATGTACTCTCTTGTTAAATATAATATAAAATTTAACCATTAATTATATGGGAAAATCATACTTTACATCTAAAAAATTTAATTTTTACAACATTTTACCATAAAACTACATGTATTGTCTTTTTTAATGTATATTTTATAGTAACTACTCGTTAACCAATTTACGTTTTTTTACTGTAGTATTTTGACAGTCTTTTACCTTTATAATTACAGACATTTTTTTACAGTGTAGAGTCTGACATGTGATACAGACACCTCTCATTGCTGCCCAGAATTCACAGCCTAATTTAAAAGGTTAGCTTTAAAAAAAGACTATTCTGGCATCATTTACTCTCCCTTATGTTGTTCCGTATCTGTATGACTTTCTTTCTTAAGTGTAACACAAAAGGAGATGTTAAGCAGAATGTTCACACTTCTGTTTTCCATACAATGAATGTAAATGGGAAAGGATGTTGTTTAGCTTCAAAAGTGACAAAAACAGCCCCATAAAAGCACCACAATATGACTTAGGTGGTATTTACACAATGTATGTATTACATTGCTGTTACATTTATGCATTTGGCAGATGCCTTAGATCTAAAGTGACTTAAAGTGCATTCAAGTTACACAGTATATCGGTATGTGCACTATTGTGCACTCCACAATTTAGAATTTAGATAAAAACAGTCTTTATCCTTTTTGTTTGTAGAATGTTAATGAATATTAAATCAAATATCTAGTGCACAGAAGCCCTCATGCTGAGATAAAACGGAGATAACCTTTTTGAAAGTCTCAGCATTTGCCCATGAGTAAGATCTGAATGGGGTCAGAAAAACTAGTGTTGATTTTGTGATAATGGATTTTCACAATTCAGTCTAGTTTAAACCAGTCCAGTACTGGGCTCTAACATCACGTACATCACAGTCCTCATATTTTTGAAGTGCTGGAGCCATCAAAATATGTGTATGTTATGTTTCATCTGGAGCATAGATGAACATACATTCCTTTTTGGCTGCATCCAGTAGCAATTTTTTAATTTGCTGCTGTTTTTTCTAGTTGATTTTAACTATAAATTATAAATAATTATCATTACATAAATGTATTTATCACTGAAACATGTTTATATACAGTATACAGTTGTGGACAAAAAATTGGCACCCTTGGTAAATATGGTTGAAGTTCACAGAAATCTAACCTTTAATTGACAATTGAAAGAGGGGAAATATCACATTATTAAATAAATATTTTTCTCCAAAACACATTGGCCACAATTATTGACACCTCTAGAAATTCTAATGAGTAAAATATATCTGGAGTATATTCCCATTCATATTTTACATTTGTTTAGTGCACCTGGGTGACTATGAACATAAAATTGTTCAGCCATGACTTCCTGTTTCATAGGGGTATAAATATGAGGTAACACACAAGCCAAATTCCCTTAATCAGCAATCACAGTGGGTTAGACTAAAGAATATAGTTCTGATATGAGGCAATGGAGATGTTAAGAATCGGCCTGGAAGAGGATGTGTGTCTTTATTGTCTCCACTCACATTAAGGAGGATAGTTCAAGTGGCCAAAAATCTCCAAGGGTCACAGCTGGAGAATTGCAGAAATTAGTTGTGTCTTGGGGTCAGAAAGTCTCAATAATAATAAAAAAAAAATAAAAAATCAGACATCACCTACATCACCACAAGTTGTTTGGAAAGGTTTAAATAAAAAGCCTCTGTTCTCATCCAACAACAAACTCAAGCATCTTCAGTTTGCCAGACACTACTGGAACTTAAAATGCGACTGGGTTCTATGGTCACATGAAACAAAAAAAAGAGCTTTTGGCAGCACGAGAGATGAGTTTGGCGTACACAGAGATGAAGTACCCAATGCCCATGGTTAAATGCCCATGGTGCTGTATCTTAAATGTTGTGGGGCTGTTTTTCTGCCAGAGGTCCTGGACATCTTGTTCAGATACATGGCATCATGGACTCTATCAAATACCAACAGATAAAAAATCTAAACCTGGTTGCCTCTGCCAGAAAGCTTGAAATGGGCCCTGGTTGGATCTTCCAACAGGACAGTGATCCAAAACAAACATCAAAATCAACACAAAAATGGTTCAGTGCCCACAAAATCAAGGTTCTGCCATGGCCATCCCAGTCCCCTGAACTGAACCCCATAGAAAATTTGTGGGGTGAACTAAAGAGGAGAGTCCACCAACATGGACCTCTAAATTTGAAGGATCTGGAGAGATTCTGTATGGAGGAATGGTCTCAGATCCCTTGCCATGTGTTCTCCAACCTCATTAGGCAATATAAGAGAAGACTCAGAGCTGTTATCTTGGCAAAGGGAGGTTGCAAAAAGTATTGAATAAAAGGGTGCCAATAATTATGGCCAATGCATTTTGGAGAAAAATATTTATTTAATAATGAGATATTTTATCTGTTTCAGTTGTTTTACTTCAATGAAAGGTTTTGTGATTTTTCTTTTTTTTTTTTAATGAAAGATCAAAATGCAGATTTTTTTTTCACAGCCTGCTTTGCTCATATTTACCAAGGGTGCCAATAGTTTTGGCCACCACTATATCTTAAGAATTTAGACATATAAGAAAATGTAGTTATTAAATGGCAAATGTGATAATTTATCCTTAGATAAACCATTAGACATAGGCCTATAGTTATTAAAAAATATTTGGATTATTCTGAAAACTAAACTGAATATGTCGGAATTACTGAAATTATGAGATTTTGCCTTGTAAAAAGTGTTCACGTCTTTTTAGAGCTCGTAATTACAAGTTGTAAACTCTGAATTCTATGAAAGCTCTGACTTGATTGTCGTGGTCATTACAGAGCAAACTGTATTGCATGAAGTCAGGTGTCTTGGTTGTTGTGTATTTATATAATTATCATGTTCTTTAATGATCATGGTAATTTTCATGCATGACATACAGTAAGTCACATTCTATCATATTTAATAGTTCATAATTTAAAGCATTCTGCTGTACACTGCAACTGCTTATTATCATTATTATAGGAATGCTTTGTCTTCCAACACTGAGGAATTACATATGAATGTTAATGACATGCATGAGAAGTTTCTTGGCACTCAAGTGTGGAGGGTCACCGAGAACATCAGTGTCAATGTTACTGTGTAATTACATAAACAAAGTACTGTTTAATTCTAATAAACAATAATATATTCAATGAAGCTATCTACAATCCTTATTCTTTATATTGGGAGTGAAGTAGTTTTGTCACATTGATTGTTTGCAGCGTAGACATAGGGTCAGTTGTCATTGGCTTATTGCTGTGAATGAGGCTCTTTTAGTCTCGTTTTGTAACGTGTTTGGAAAGATGAAATTATAGAATTGGAAGCTTAATTCTGTCTTAATATTGTGAAATATTTGTATCTGTGATATTGTGCTGAATGTAGTAGTGGGGGTGGCATGGAGAATACCTGAGGTCAGAATCTCTGAACCTGTTGGATCTTGCCTGAGCACACTGATAATATAAGTTATGTGATTTGCACACCATAATGCTACTTTTCACTATTTTACTTTCTCTCTATTACTCACAATCACACATGCTGTATATTTTCTTTAGCAACACAATGGAAATGTACGGTGGAAGCACCATAGTACAGTGATGGTAATACTTTGTATGGTAGTACTTTAAGATTTACTGTATTCACGTACCATTGTATTTACTTAGTACGCCAAGGTCCTTTAAAAGTGTGGTACTACCATCATGGTACATATCCAGATAAACAGGGTATTATTATGGTACTTCCTTACAAAAATACTTTGTGATGGCACTTTACATGGTAAAGTGATGTTTTCAAATGTTAATTTGATATACTGTTTATACTGTGGTAGTATGGTACTTTTTTGTAAGTTAGTGTCAAGAAAATGTCCAGGTTATATTTAATCCCAAATATTAAATATGATTATTATTATTTTTTTTAATCTGAAAATACATTGTGCATAATGGAAATTAAGTCTACAGTAAGGACCATTAAGAATCTTTTCTTTGGAGTACTTGATGTTGAATTTAACATGAATTGTTTCATGTTGTGGTAATGAGAATATCATAATGATAATATCACAATCTTTTTTTGCACTGCGATAATGAGAATTGGGTGGTAAAATGTGCATAACTGACACTATGTAAAAAGATCTTGGCCATAAAAATAGGTTTCATTTTCTATATGCAAAATGTAATTTCTTATTTGTTTCTTTTGATTTTAGAGTAAAATTGGACCAGGACATTTTCTTGACAGGTTTCATTGTTGTTGTGTCAGTGGTGAAGGACAATTAAGTTGGAGATCACATTGCTGTTTTTCGAGCCAACTTAACAAATGCCTGAAATATTACTATACCATAACTATGCAATCACTATACTACAACTATACTTTGTTATGGTATTATAACAAAAAATTAAAGCCTGTCCCTAAACAAAGCCTTTTCTTAAGAGGAGGAATTCATGATGATGAGATGATGATTATGCACAAATTAATGCTGAATATGAGAATTCATAATTTTCTTCTTTTCTCATGTACACACCTTGACACTAGTGCTTCTCAACTGATCTAAAAATAGAGAGCGTGTCTCAATGGCCCTCTTAAAACCAACTGACTGCACTCATTAAATTGTGAACATGCTGAAAGATCCTTGTTTGTGGTTGAAATAGAGAATCGAAGAGCATCCAAACATTAGTTAATGATAATTATGAATTGAATAAGCAGGGTCATTCGTACAAGGCTGTGATTGATCTAATATGTGGTGAAGTGGATGCGTTTAAAGGATGAAAGGCTCTGAGTCTGGATTCTGCTTTTCCCTGCCCTCTATCTCCGAGCACATCACGTCTCTGTTCTCTCTTATTGAAGCTAGTTTCCTAGTTCCTCATGTAGCCTGGAGGCAATAGTCATGGCTCCCCTACTGACTTTGACTCCTAGTCTTTCTGCCTCACTCTCCACATGCTTTCCTTTGAACATGACGGAATAAATCACAGTGTCTGACGTTTCGTGTGATGGACGCTTAATTTCATTAGCCTGCAGACTTATTTTAGGGCAGAATCATGAAGATGTTAGCACTAAAGCTACAGTGGGGGTCAAAATTTGTCAAACAGTCAAAATTTTGGATTTCTTTCATTTAAACCGGAATATAAACAATGTTTTTGGATCTTAAACATTTTAAACCAAGGAAAGTTATGACAAAAAAAGGGGGAATTTAAGGTTCTGAACTATTTTTAGCCCACTAATCAAATTTAGCAAATTTTGACATTGACCATGTTAACTCCTTTATACTAAAGGTCAGATTTTCGTGCTTCAAAGCACACAAGATGCTTTTTGGAACATTCTCAAAGCATACTGGGATAACATCACTAGGTTTTGCACAAACTCGTGGGGTTATCATGTTGTCATTACAGCAAAAGGGGGATGTAAAAAATACAAAGTATTTCTGAACTGTATGTATATTTTGTGCAACATTTCAATCAAATTGTATTAAATGAGAAAACACTGAAAAATAGAAGAGTTTCACTAGTGGTCTCAGACTT
The DNA here is from genome assembly GCF_019703515.2 of Myxocyprinus asiaticus. Lineage (NCBI taxonomy): Eukaryota > Metazoa > Chordata > Actinopteri > Cypriniformes > Catostomidae > Myxocyprinus > Myxocyprinus asiaticus. The sequence continues at coordinate 15,333,384 of NC_059391.1, forward strand.
TTGGACCCTACTGTATGTTACTCAACAGACTTACTTTCACCAGTTGCTGTTGTGTGCAAATGGGTTGTTCTTGAAACCTGTTTAGAAAATGTACTAGTCCTATTTTGCTCCAAAATCAAAAGAAACAAATAGGAAATTGTATTTTGCATAACGAAAATAAAGCCTATTTTTAGGGTCATTAAGATATTTTACATTGTCTCAATTTTCATGACAGTTAAGCACATTTTACCCCCCAATTATCATTACTGCAATGCTAAAAACAGATAGTCTTTTTGCCACAATATGAAAAAAGAAATTGGAAAGTATTTATAACTCATAGTAGTTTTCCCTTGGTACTGCCTTTCATTTACACCTATTTTTATTATAAAAAACATTGTACAACAGCACAATATTTTTTACTGTAATATAGTAAAATGACTGTTACGGTAATGAGAATCAGCATTAGCAGCTTTTCCACCATCGGGCTGAACAGTTCTCATCGGAAAACAGTGCAGATCCAGGCTAGTTGATGCGGTTACTGTTCCTTTTCCCACTGTGGTGCAGAGAAATCAGGAGAATGTATGTAACAGATCCGTCTGTCGGTGATGGCGTGAGAGGTAAACATTGGATTGAGTACGCTATGGAGGTTGATCGCATTTTCCAGTTTAGTACTACTCTTTCACTGGTTTTTACTCTGCTAATACACAGGAAAGACTTGGACCATGTCGCATAAAGGAAAACAAAGAGAAAATGGCTAGAGGTTTATCATCATTTGCTGAGGGCTTGTGTATGCTACTGGACATAAACCAGACTAGCTGAAAAGGATATTTATTGACAAATTATTATATAGGTATGATATGAAAATAGTATATGAGAATATATTGATACATTTTGAGTTTGATCTACTTCCCTGATGAAAAGGTGTGTAGAAACATTTATGTAGGCTACAATACTAGTTAAACCATCATCATAAAATAATGATGATACATTAAACATAGCCTATTTTTTATTAACTTTCCCCAAATATTAGCAAAATTGGCGAGTGCTAAAAATGTGCTAAAAGTGCTAAAAGTTACCTTGGCATTGGCAAATTGACAATCGTGAGTCGCCATGTACTAAAGCCATTCCACCAGCACAGTTGAGTATGGTTGAGTGCGGTTAGCTAACCGTTCCGAGAAATCTGGGCTGGGAAAAGTTTATAATCGTGCCGTGCCGAACCGTGCTCAGGTGGAAATGCTACTGTAACCATTCCGTACTGTGCTCAGAACCGTTCGGCCCGATGGTGAAAAGCGGCTATTTAAAACAATGGGAATAGTAAAAATAAAATGTCCCAACGCATTACGGTCATAAGAATTGGGCGATTGTAAAGGGGTTAAAAGGGAAAGGAGGAGGCGAGAACCGGCTTGAAGGTGTAACTTATAATTTAATAGTGAATTTAAAGCAAAAGCCAAATAACAAACAAACATGCAGGACAGATGCCTGTAGCTCTCGCTCCCTCTCGAACTGCCGTCTCCGGTCGCCTTTATCCCTCACTCACCTCATCAGGCTGATTGGGGTCTGAGCATGCATCATCCCCGCCTTCTTCGACCTGGGAGGAGACAGGAGAAAAAAAAAAAAACAGGCGGGGGAAAGGCCAACACGGAGCGAGAGAGAGAGGAAAGAGAGAAAAAGAAACACGCTCACCGGTTCTCTGATGCGCCGCAGCGTGGTCCTCAATCACTCCTCCACTCTCTCAGGTGGATGACAGCTGCTCCTCCCCGGGCGGACCGGAGTCAAACCTCCGACCCCCAGCAGACAGAATGCCCCTTCGTGTTTCTGGTGGCCCGTGGGGACACTCCTCCGCCACTGGCAGCGGCGGTCGGGGGGTCGATTCCCTCCTCCCCTCGTGGACGGCGATCTTCCCTCGACCCCTCCGTGTTTCAGGCGGTCCGTGGGGACACCCATCCGCCACTGGCAATGTCTCAATCGCTCCAGGCGGTCGGGGAGTCCAGTCCTTCCTCGCCTTGTGGATGGCAGCCATTCCCCACATCCGGGCAGTCAGCTACTCCTTCCCCCGGCAGATGGCAGCGGCGCTGTCCTGGGTGGACGGCAGTGTCGAGGACTCTATGACGGGCATCCCTCCTCCCTCCCGGGTTTCGGCACCAATGTAAAGGTGTTAAAAGGGAAAGGAGGAGGCAAGAACCGGCTTGGAGATGTAACTCATAATTTAATAGTGAATTTAAAGCAAAAGCCAAATAACAAACAAACATGCAGGACAGCTGCTTGTAGCTCTCTCTCGAACTGCCGTCTCCGGTCACCTTTATCCCTTGCTCGCCTCATTAGGCTGATTGGGGTTGGGGCGTCATTCCAGCCCCGCCCTCCTCCACGCTACAGCGATGAAATGTGCTTAAGTGTTCTTAGAGTAATGTCACAATGCTAAAAAAATCTTAATGGTTTTAAATGTAGGCTTACATACATTTTCTTTATGAAAATATAATTACTTTTTTTTTTATTATTTATTGATTCGGGGTTAAGTAAGCCCAGGACATTTTCTTGACCGATTTTATGAGAATCACCTAAATAAGATACTTGTACTTGTATTATCCTTAAAACTAAACTTGCTAATTTCTAGCCCTGGTAGAAGAACCGGGTTAGAGTGACCAGCCCTGGCAGACAAAGACACTTTTGTCTTGTCTTTGAGTAAAGCAAAGGCTTTGATCATACCCTCTGGAAATTTCCGCAGCCCCTGTCATCTTTCGAGCGACTAGAGTTAACTGAATTCAGTGCCACTGCACAACCCACTGCTCTGCAGTCGTCTGCTGCGATGCTTAATTTCAAAAGATGTCATGTCTCTCTTAAATGTAAGGTATCAGAATCAGCTTTATTGCCAAGTATGCTTACACATACAAGGAATTTGTCTTGGTGACAGGAGCTTCCAGTGTACAACAATACAAAAACAATACACAAACAGCAGCAAGAGATAGATAATAATAAAAAATAATAAATAATTATACACATACGTACAGACACACACATACATACATACATACATACATACACACACACATACACATGGGTAGTGCAAATCTAATACAATCTGTTATGTACAGTGCAAATACAAATCTGTTATGTACAGTGCAAATTTTTTATTTGTATTTTATTTTTTTCAGAGGAATGAAATGCCAGAAGAGGTTGGATGTGTTGGATAAATATAAGAAAGACTAAACTGTGTATTGCACATAGTTATTGCTCAATGGGGCAGTTTAACTGTTCATGAGATGGATAGCCTGAGGGAAAAAACTGTTCCTGTGCCCGACGGTTCTGGTGCTCAGAGCTCTGAAGCGTTGGCCAGAAGGCAACAGTTCAAAAAGGTAGTGGGCAGGGTGAGTGGGGTCCAGAGTGATTTTTCCAACCTTTTTCCTCACTCTGGAAGTGTATAGTTCTTGAAGGGGGCCACCAATAATCCTCTCAGCAGTCCAAACAGTCCTTTGTAGTCTTCTGATGTCTGATTTCGTAGCTGAACTAAACCAGACAGCAATTGAAGTGCAGAGGACAGACTCAGTGACTGCTGAGTAAAACTGTATCAGCAGCGCCTGTGGCAGGTTGAATTTCCTCAGCTGGCGAAGGAAGTACAACCTCTGCTAAGCTTTTTTCACAATGGAATCAATGTGGGTCTCCCACTTCAGGTCCTTTGAGATGGTAGTGCCCAGGAACCTGAATGACTCCACTGCTGCCATAGTGCTGTTTAGAATGGTGAGGGGGGTCAGTGTTGGGGTGTTTCTCCTAAAGTCCACAATGATCTCCACCGTTTTGAGCGTGTTCAGCTCAGGGTTGTTTTGACTGCACCAGACAGCCTGCTGTTCCACCTCTCTTCTGTATGCAGACACATCGTCATCTCGATGACAGTGGTGTCGTCTGCAAACTTCAGGAGCTTGACAGAGGGGTCATTGGTGTAGAGGGAGAAGAGTAGTGGGGAGAGCACACATCCCTGGGGGGAACCAGTGCTGATTGTACAGGTGCTAGAAGTGAGTTTCCCTTGTCTCACAAGCTGCTGCCTGTCCTTCAGAAAGCTGGTAATCCACTGACAGATAGACATGGGAACAGAGAATTGGTGTAATTTATTCTGGAGTATAGCTGGGATGATGGTGTTGAAAGCTGAACTGAAGTCCACAAAAAGGATCCTTGCATATGTCCCTGGTCTGTCCAGATGTTGCAGGATATGATGCAATCCTATGTTGACTGCATCATCCACCTGTTTGCTCTAAGCATATTGAAGGGGATCTAGAAAGGGTCCAGTGATGTTCTTCAGGTGGGCCAACACCAGTCTCTCAAATGATTTCATGACCACAGACGTCAGGGCGACAGGTCTGTGATTTTTGGTTTCTTTGGGACAGGAATAATGATTGAACGTTTGAATTAGCATGGGATTTCACACTGCTCCAGTGATCTATTGAAGATCTGTGTGAAGATGGGGGCCAGCTGGTTAGCACAGGATCGAAGACACGCTGGTGAGATGCCATCTGGGCCTGATCCTTGTCTTTTTTTTTTTTCGAAAGACGTGGCTCACATCATCTTCACAGATCTTAAGTGCAGGTTGAGTAGCAGGAGAGGGGAGGAGGGGGTTGCATGAGGTGTTGGTGTTTGTGTGAAGTGAAGGTCAGAGTGGGTGTGGGGTGTGAGATTGGGCCTTTCAAATCTGCAGTAGAACACATTCAGGTCATCAACCAGTTGTTGGTTCCCTACAGGGTTGTGGGCAGGAGTCCTGTAATTTGTGAGTTGTTTCATGCCACTCTACACTGATGCAGGGTCGTTAGCTGAAAACTTGTTTTTCAGCTTCTCAGAGTATCTTCTTTTAGCCACTCTGATTTCCCTGTTTAGTGTGTTCCTGGCCTGATTGTACAAGACTTTATCCCCGCCCATGTAAGCATCCTCTTTGGCCTGACTAAGCTGCCTGAGCTCTGCTGTAAACCACGGTTTGTCATTGTTGAACTTTAAATAAGTCCTAGTAGGAATGCACATATCCTCACAGAAACTGATATATGAAGTAACAGTATGTGAGCTCATCCAGGTCTGTGGCTGCAGCCTCAAAAACACTCCAGTCCGTGCAATCGAAGCAGGCTTGTAGTTCCCGCTCTGCTTCATTGGTCCATCTCTTTACAGTCCTTACTACTGGCTTGGTTGATTTTAATTTCTGCCTGTAGGTTGGAAGAAGATGAACCAGACAGTGATCAGAGAGTCCCAAAGCTGCTCTAGGGACAGAGCGATATGCATCCTTTATTGTTGTGTAACAATGATCCAGTATGTTCCTGTCTCTGGTGGGGCATGTCAAATCAAATCACTTTTATTGTCACACAACCATATACACAAGCGCAATGGTGTGTGAAATCCTTGGGTGCAGTTCCGAGCAACATAGCAGTCGTGACAGTGATGAGACATATACCGTGTGATGTGCTGTTTGTATTTGGGCAGTTCATGTGTGAGATTTGCTTTGTTAAAATCCCCAAGAATAATAATAAATGAGTCCGGGTATTGTTGTTCCATGTCTGTGATTTGATCAGCCAGTTGTTGCAACACTGTGTTCAAACACACGTTTGGTGCGATATACACACTCACCAGAATAAACGAGGAAAACTCCCGCGGCGAGTAGAAAGGCTTACAGTTAATAAAGAGCGCTTCCAAATTAGGACAGCACATCCTCTTTAATGTTGTTACATCTGTACACCAACTTTCATTGATATAAAGCATGTTCCACCACCTCTCGTTTTCCCCGTTAACTCGTGATGAACAGCGGAAGCCCGGCAGATGTAACGCGCTGTCCGGAATGGCTACACTCAGCCAGGTTTCTGTGAAGCACAAGGCAGCAGAGGTTGAAAAGTCCTTATTTGTGTGGGTGAGGAGATGTAGTTTGTCCATTTTGTTAGGAAGTGAGTGGAGATTCGCTAAGTGAATACTTGGCAGCGCTGTTCGAAATCCGCGCCGACGGAGTTTGACTAGCGCACCGGCTCATCTCCCTCGCCTGCGTCTCTTGAACAGCAGAGCTGCGCCTCCAACTAAAATGTCTAGCAAAACGTCTGAATATTCGAAAACCGGGAAAAGATCTGGTATATGCTGTCAAATGTTCAGCAGTGTGTCTTTGTTAAAACTGACTGGAAAAAGATTACTAAACACAGGACAAATAAACAAAAACAACAAAAGAACTGAGGAGCTCCACACCGATGTAGCCATACGTGGTGCCATCATCTCGCCATCATGAAAAGTTCTCAGTGCAAGGCGTAGCCTGTAGATACATTCCCTAAACAATGATATCATTTGTAACAAGGGATTTGCCAAAGCACAACCCCAAATTGTTGCTGATCACAGAAAAGACTGAGGCTCATTGATTCTGATTGGTGAATGCATTCCACTTCAAATGTCAAGTTCTTGTTTTGTTGCTGTACCGTTTTTGTGGGTGGATGTTGTTCAGAACCTGCTTTTTTTGATGTGGCACACATTTTATTTGCCTGCTTTTTTTGTGTCTTAGGTATTTTCACGTGATTGCATCATTCTTTTCCCTCCGTTATGGTGTGTCTGTTAGTGTTTGGGGTGAGTGTGAACTTAACACCATCTGGTCGATTTCCACAGCTTAGTGTCAGTGCAACAGTCAAATTATTTAATGAGGTGAATCTAAGCTTGATATATCGGTCTCCTCACATTCCTTCATCGGGTATGTTAATGGGGTTCTTAAAGTCATTTTCTTATTGACCCTAATTTATCTAATGTATCTTCGAAATGCATCTTGTTTTAGGGTAGAAAATAGGATAATGTGCTCTTAGACAGATCTCACAGCATTCATACTTAATAAGCCGACAAGCCGTAAACGTCTTTCTTTAATCGTTTTAAGATCATAAACCGATCAGCACACTTAGATTTTTGGTCATTACACTGATGTGGCTTGGAATGTAAGCCCCTTTACCGGCGTTCTTACTAGCTTATCCGATGTGCGCAAGTGTTGTGTGCATGCTTGTTTTTGCTTTGACGTCAAAAGCAGATATTCTGATGATTTCAAATGTCATGGTAACACTGTTTACTTGCATGGTTGGATTTTTTGAAAAGCTGATTTTTGGAAGTTATCAGTGTATTGGTGTGTATGAAAACACTCAGTTTTTTTTTTTTTCCCAATGTGCTTTTAAGTCCTCGTGGTCGCGTAGTGACTTGCCTCAATCCGGGTGGCGGAGGACGAATCCCAGTTGCCGCCGCGTCTGAGACCATCAACCCGCGCATCTTATCATGTGGCTTGTTGAGTGCGTTGCGTAGGGATTCGAACTAGCGAACTCCAGGGGGGTAGCCAGCGTCTTTTACCACTGAGCTACCCAGGCCCCAAAAACACTCAGTTTTTGATGGCTTTTGGTAAATGTAAACTTAGAACTATGTTTTAAATTGTGACAAAAGCTATGGGCTGACCCTGCGGTAAAAACAAGGCAAGTTCTTGGAACCCAACATTTTTCTCACCATAACTGATCATAGGCCTTTAGAAGACATGAAATATGATGCAACAGTTACATGGATTACTTGTATGATACCTTTGGTTAATTTTTTTTAAGCTTTAAAGGATCTACAAAGTCCCATTCTGCCGGAAAGAATGTATGAAGCATTTGCATGTTCCATGACTAAGGCATTTTAAAAAAGAGCTATTGATACTGAAAACTTCTGACATATTTGAAATGGCAAGCCACTATTACGGCCATCGGTTTCATGTCTTTAGATGATTCATGTTATTCCTGTTCTGGGAGTATACAATTAAATCTTCTGGGTAGCAGGGGTAGGCTGGGTTTTTTTAAGGAAGTGTGTTATGTCCTCACTGTAATTGCTTCTGTGTATTGCATTGTTGCTGGCACCCGTTTTTGTCCGGTCTAGGTAGCACCCTTCATCCCGTAGTGCTAATCACCCACCACCACCTGCATGCCAATACAGGAAGACTGTTTTAGTCTCAGCAGCTTAGACACGAATGGACTTCATTTTGTGCGGCCTTGCTGCAAAATCTATTTTGCATTGAACAGAGTGGCAGCCAGAGTTGGTTGACAAATCAATGAGGTCAAGGCACTCTGTGGCATGAATTATCTAGTTTGCAAGTGTACCGCATGCACTACACTACTTGAGGAAGTGTGCAAATAAGGTAAGAGAATTGAATTACACAGAGAATGACACAGAAGCTGTATTGAGAATGTGAGGGAGCGCCTTTGAATACCTTTGAAGTCAACATGAAATCAAAGCTGGCCATATTTACTTATACACATTTCTGGTCTTGTTGTGCATGATTCATCAGTTCACACTGTAGCAAAGAAATAAGGCTATGTTCACACCGTAGCTGAATGTGGCCCAAATCTGTTTATTTCACTCGCGTGACACAGATCTGTTAGTTGGATGATCACGTGAACAGCCAAAAGCGCTTTGAATCTGATATTTTCAAAACCAGTCTGGGCCGCTTTCATATGTGGAAATAAATCGGATACGTATCTGATTTTTTCCAATGTGTCTTTGGTGTGAACAGCCAGGTCAGATTTAATGTGATTTTTACATAAATCTATCTCAACATTTGTCATTTACACTCTTGATTTCCAGCTTATATATGCCTGTTATATTTTAAAACTTCTATGTGCTAGTCATATCAGTCTAGTTAATTCATTCAGTTTCTTTTTAAGGAAAGAACATAAAAGTATAGGCTTCAACAGTTAGGGTTCAGCGATTTGTTTGGATTGCACATTAAATATGCATATGAAAATATACAGATGTAGATTTATATAACAGCATTCTTTGCTTGTGTCACTCGCTAAGAAAACACAGTTTCTATATTTCTCAAACTGTATCAAAAGACGAATGCAAATTAGTCATTAGAAATGAAAGAAATAAAGATAACTCCTCTTACCTTACATACAGTATATGTAATGCTGTTTTTCCTGCCATTTTAATCGTTCCTACATCGTTTTTATGGTATGTTTCGCTTGTTGGTAATATTACACTTGAACTTTGATTATTTAAATTCCACCATATGAAGGCAAATGAATACATAAAAATATGTTATCCATCAACGGTCTTTCTCCATCACTCGCGGACGTATTATCAGATAGGTATGTATCCTATCTGTGTTAAAAACTGATAATTAATATATATTTATATAAATATAATTTAATTCTTTATTCATACTATAACGATCAACATGCTGGAGTTTGTTCTACGCATGCTCAAGAAGTGCTACACGCATGAGGGTCTGTTTAGGAGTGTCGGCTGATCAGACCAGTGTCTGATATGGGCTACATTTAAAATGTCATGAGAACAACATGAAAATCAGATTTGAGCAAAAAATCAGATCTGGGCCACATTCAGCTGCGATGTGAATGTAGCCTAAGAGGTTGTCTTCATAATCTGTCATCAAAATGTATAAACTTGCTCCACCTCTATATGACATTCCTTTTTAGCTGACTTCACCTAGGCTGCCAAAAACATTAGCGAAATAGCTATTTAGCCATGTTTTAGGCTGCTGTTGTTGGTAATGCAGCCTTTGCACAGTATTTTAATTTAAATAGCAAATAACAATAGATTTTGAAAATTAGCAAATGTTTTTGCAATCGATATTACGTGGTTCATGACATGTATCACGGCAGTTCTGAGGTGAAATGTCCACTGTGTGGCGCTAAAGGTGAGTTAAATTTTCTCCCAAACAAATATCTTAATGCTGTATGGACCCTTTTCACACTTTCAGGTTTTGGAACACGGAAGTAAACAATTGCAGGATAAACTTTGATAGCGGTGAATGGGAGACCATTGTAATAATAATGTTATAAATTTACACTAAATCATTAAAAAATTCCAAATATAAAAATGTTTGCTAGATTTACTCTGTAAATAAGGCAGACATACGTCATCACAGTCTGTGTAAAGGATCCATAGAGTTTTAAAATCACCAAAACCTACCTCTCTACCCTAAACCTAAATGATAGTGTCAGGAAAGCAAAAGTGACATGAAAAACACAATTGCCGAAGCAACCACGTCATTAAGAGGTGCCTCTATGACACTTCCGGCTCACGTGTCAACTCGTGTGCTCTTCAGGACTCGTACTCCAGTTCTTTGCATGGCAAGTGCAGTGCTCTATGTTGAGCTACCTCACAATTTGATCACTCTCGAACAAGTTTGTAAATGTACAGTACTGTTCAAAAGTCTTAGGCACATAAGATGTTTCACAAAAGCATTTGTCATAAGATGGTTATTTATATCTTCAACTTTAGTGTGCCAATAGGAAATATAAATGTTAGACTCCCAAACATTACTTTTGCAAATAGAATAGATTAGAATAGAAGAACAGGGAGCCCTGCAACAGATGTCATGGCCCCCAAAGAGACCCCCACTGAACATCGAGTCAGTCTGAGATTACATGAAGAGACAGAAGCAATTGAGACAGCCTAAATAGATTGAAGAACTGTGGCGAAATCTGCCAACAACCAAGAAAAACTGTGTCCAGGTCTACCTAGGAGAATTGGTGCTGTTTTAAAGGCAAAGGTGGTCACACCGAATACTGATTTAGCTTTTTTATGTTTACTGGACTTTGTATGACATTTAAGTGATAAATTAAAACTATTTATGTCATTATTTTTGAAGACATCCTCACTATGCAACATTTTTCACAAGTGCCTAAAACTTTTGCACAGTATTGTAGTTGGTTAAGTAACGCAAACATTCAAATGTATCGCCTGACAATAAGAGCATTGTGCACAACACAATGGTGGGTACAGGTAGTGTTTCAGGAGGCAAGTGCCCATTGCACAAAGGTGTGTGTTTGTTCCTGGCAGGCAGCAGATGCCTTAACCATGCTCCCAATCCTAAGCCTTACAATATGAAGCCTGTAAGGCTAAGTATCCTGCCTGGAACAATTCGGGGCACCTTTCTCCCATCATGTAGGGAAGTAGTCCTCCATTCTTATGTGGTATGCCTACTTTTTACAATCCAATCAATTTTTAATGGATAAAATCAAGTCCCGCCCTACTTTACTTTCTCATCACTCAGAAAGATGTCACACTGCAAATGCTATTTCATATTGACTTTAAAGCTCTTCTGCTGTTTTAGAGTAGATAAATATTTACAGCTCCATTGCAGCTGGCATATCTATTGACACTTTTTCTAATAGAGAATGGAAGTACTTCCATTTGTTTTCTGATTATTCTTTAAACTGTTAATTTGTCCCCGTGCGAAATCTTTGTGAAAGCAATTACAAACTGTCCTGTCTTTTTTTTTTTTTTTTTTTAGTTCGGTTCAAAAGACTGTATGTGTTAGTGCTCATCACAATGAAAGTGAAAGAGTTGTTTTTTTTTTTTTACTTGTCATTTCTGCTTTCTGGTGTTCTCAACGTGTGTGTGGTGTGATTTTGGCTATGGCCTTCTAGTCATATTTCTTTATTTATGGAACAGCGCTGCCTGATTTACCCTGCTTTATTCGTATGGAGTGTTTTATAGACTTTATTGTGCTTAATAAAGTTTATAAGTATTTGAAAGATGTCTATTACTGTCCATAAAGCTTCCGGGGTATGTTAAGCTTTGGTATGGTGGTGATGTTTGTCAAGATGCTGTAGTTAGTGTTTTTTCCAAGCCCAGATCTTTAGATTTAAGTGAGGCTTGATGTTTTCTGTTCACACTGAATATTTAACAGGCTTTTTGCAAACCCTGCTTAGCCTTTCTTCCTGTTTGAGGCATCGGAAAATCTACAGCCGCCACTTCCCCTTTGAAAGTGTGTGTGTGTGTGTGTGTGTGTGTGTGTGTGTGTGTGTGTGTTAACTGTAGTTGCTACTTAAATGCAAAATGGACATGCATGGTAGGATGAATTTAGAGTTATTGAATTTCTAATGTATTTTCTCTGACTGTGTCTTGCTAGCAGCCCTGTATTTAGCATTGCAATTTGTGTTCAATGTTTTTGCATGCATTTGGAAATTGCATTGTGCTCTTCGTGTTTTTAATACAAAGCATTTATTAAAGGTACTCCAGTGATCATTTTTGCCTTTTATCAACAGGTATTTGGCCAGTTCTGGCTGCAGCTGTACGCCACACGCTCAGGTGATGTTACCAGTTGAACCGGGCCAACTGTGAGAGGACCATTTCCCTCAGCCATGTCTACCTTTGAGGTAACATATTGGTCTTCAAATTAATTCATATGTTTTCATCAGGATATAAGGTCTTAGGGCTGTGTGATGACTTTGCTTGCGATATCAAGCGATGTGGCCATCAAGTTTCCTAAAGACTGTCATTAAGGCTCAGTCACATTCACCCTTGCACCAGATCTCACAGTGAAATCAGATAAAGTATGTTGACTTTTGTAAGTAGCTAAAATCAGTCTAATCTTACCTAAATGCGAAACAGTGTCTGCAGTGGCCAAAATGTTAAGTGTGATTGGGCATATGGACACGTGTGAGCTTCATTTTCTGGGTGCAATGTCCATGGAGGGGTGCCAAAAGCTAATTGTGAAGCAAGTTATTTTCGGCTGTACAGGCTGTAATATCGTTCGTCCGTCACAAGCGACAAGGACCACGGATGTCATCCATCATCGATTAGTGCGCAGATGACTGGTCAGTCCAATCTGTGCTCAGAAAAGTCTGTTGCAATGGGGGCAAGGATGCCTTCCAGGTGAGGAGTAGGTTCTGGCTCGAGATTTCCTGGCAGCACGCTTCTTGATGGCATCATCGTCCCTTTTCCTCTCAAAAGAGGCTACGCCAGCGGAGACTTGACTGCGCCAAGCTGACCGGTCAGTAGCAAGGTTCTTCCAGAGAGGCTTTGAGAGTGTCCTTGTACCTCTTCTGTTGTCCACCCTGAGATCTCTTGCCATGTTGCAGCTTGCTGAAGAAATGTTTCTTGGGCAGGCGTTCTTCTTCCATGGGAATAACGTGGCTGGCCCATCTCAGCTGAGACCTGCAGAGCATTGTGTGGATGCTGGTTGTGCCGGCCTGCACAAGGACCTTGGTGTCTGGCACTTTGTCTTGCCACTTGATCTTTTGAAGCCTTCTTAGGCAGCACAGGTGGAAGTGGTTCAGATTCCTGGCATGACGGCTGTACACTGTCTATGTTTCGCTTGCATAGAGCAGGGAGGGGAGGACGACTGCAGCGTATACTTTCAGCTTGGTTGAAAATTTGATGCCTCTTCTGTCCCAGACATTCGATCTCAGTCGACCAAAAGCTGCGCTGGCTCTGGCAATTCTTATGTTCACCTCATCGTCGATGTGGACAGCTTGAGACAGAGTGCTGCCCAGGTACATGAACCAGTCAACGTTGTTGAGCTTTTGGCAATTGATGGTGATTGACGGCTTGGTGCACACAGCACCAGGGGATGGCTGATGAAGGACTTTTTTTTTGATGGAGATGGTGAGACCAAAGTTGCTGTTGGCAGTAGCGAAGAGGTCCATGCTATGCTGCATGTCTGACTCCGTGCTGGCATTTAAAGCGCAGTCATCCGCAAACAGCATGTCACGGATGGTATAAGTCTGCACTTTGGTTTTTGCCTGGAGTCTTCTCAGATTGAAGAGCTTCCCGTCCATGATGGTACATGGTACCTGATGTCAATGCCGACATCGCTGTCCTTGAACGCATCTGTCAGCATGGCGGAGAACATGAGGCTGAAGTGCGAGGGAGCCACAACACATCCCTCCTTCATGCCATTTGTGACTGGGAATGGCTCGGAGTAGTCGCCTTGATCCTGGACACGGGCCAACAATTGAATTTAATGTGCTTTTTATTTGATGTTTCCAGATGTGTCACTCATGTTTTCATTTAGCGATCCTTCCTTGCAACTATAAAAGTGTTACAATGGAGATGATTTAATAGCATCTCAGACTTAAACTTAATTAGCAAAAACAGCAACAAAGTTACCTCAAATCATTTCGGTGAAGCAGTTCAAACTGTCCATTTCAGTAAATGAACTCAAAACTCTCCTTCAATGGTTCGTTTGCATCGTCACTGAAAAGTGCAACATTGTGAGCATCATGATGATTTTAATGCGCTTTTTATTCTGCCATTATTTTTCCTAAAGACTGCATCATTAGACTAGTTTTGCAATCATTCCTAGCGAGTATCAGAGCGTAACAACAGAGATGTTTAAATAGCATCTCGGTTTTAAACTTTAGAATAAAAAACTGTGTTTCTTTAATTCATTTTCGTAAATAGGTTTGATTCAGTTCCTTAAATTAGTTCAAACTGTTAATTTCAGTGAATCAACTCAAAATTCAGATTCAGTAATTCATTTGCAGCATCACTCAGAAATGCACTAAATAAATGAATGAATAAATCGAGTCTCCATATGGTGTTTTTATCTTGTATTAAAATGAAGGAACAGAATGAAATATGTGGGTTTTTTATTTTATTTGTATTATTATTTTATATTTCAGCATTTCCAGATCAAGGGTATTTCCCTCACATTTTTATCATTTTGTTTTACCCAACCCCCTCACTAGATGCCCTGGCCTCCGGGCACTGAGTGTGTGGCCAGGTACAACTTCCCTGGATCAACAGACCAGGACTTGCCTATGTGCAAAGGAGATGTGCTAACCATTATTGGAGTAACTAAGGTAAATACCAGCTCTCTTGGAACACTGCTTCTCCAGTCAGATTAGAGGACCAGAACTAACTGTTGTGGAACATAAAAAATCACGAATACATATTTTCATTGACAAAACAAGTAGTCTAATGCATCTAATTGACTCATATATGCATTCTGGGCGGTTAAATCTAATGTTGTAAAAATGTGGTTAATTATGTGCTGATGCTTTTTCCAGGACCCAAACTGGTACAAAGCTAAAAACTCAGTAGGACGAGAGGGTACCATACCAGCAAACTACGTTCAGAAACGAGAAGGTGTGAAGTCATGCGGTAAACTGAGTCTTATGCCGTAAGTACACTGTTTATTTAAATGAGTGCAACATTATGTACAAATTCATTCAATGATTTTGTCTTCTCACATGATATCAAATGAGAGAGAGAGTGTTTGATTTAGTATTAGTTGTAATACAGACATTATAGGGCTATTTTTAGCATGTATCACTGATATCGTCAGAGATCACCTAGTATATCTGTAATAATACACAATTGTCTTCCTGCTTGCTGTTCCAGCACAATGACCTACAGACTCATTTGATTCGGCCTTTTAGATGCTAGCTGTTTTAAATAGGAGAATTAAGAGTGTTAAACAAATGGCAGCACTCAGATGAATAAGTCCAATGGAAAAAGTCCATGCATTTGATATGCAAAAGCTAGAGACATTCATCATGTTTAGGGTCTGTTGTAAGAGAGCTCATGATATTCTTCAATTACTGCCTGCTTTTAGAGAGAACAATGGATATGATGACGCGAATGCCTCCACTGTTTCATGATTGCGGTTTTATTTAGCATGGCAAGATAACCTTTGCTTCTGTATTTGCGCCAAGCAAAGTGCTGATTTTGCCACCTCAGCTGAATCCTTAACTTGATATATGGGATTTTACATTTTGCTTTTAACCATGTGTAATAGAAGGTCTAGATTTAGCCATAGATGTGTTTGGGTTTAGCAGATTTTGATAGTAGTGGGAATGGTTTGTTACAGCTTTGGTTTATTTTCTTGCTGTGTATGTATGTGTGAGGGTAATTGGGAAATACAGATTGGATGTTTGTCATGCCAGGGAAGCCACAGAAGGGCCAAGCAAGGCCAGTGCTCCATTTGGAAGCCTGTAATTTAGCTTCCTTTTTTCTCAGTTCTTTTCTCAACACTGTGTCTGAATTGGTGGTGTACACTTACATAGATGATATTGTGTATTTGAGTAAGCATGTGCACAAAAATGTTTGAGAGTAGGTTTTTCATTAAAGGGACAGTTCACCCCAAAATGAAAATTCGGTTGTAATTTACTCACCCTCATGTTGTTCCAAACCCGCATGGCTGCACCATAAATCGAATAAATAATCAAGATTACATTTACAGCTGCCACAATTAAGTAATGCTGAAAAGTGACAATTATAGCAGTCCATGTAGGTCTACCCAAGTTGCGTCAAAAGTTTCTCTTTATCTTTGCTGCAGTTGAGCATTGTAACCAATCACAGATAAGTCAGTTGCTCACTAGGTTTGACTTACTGATGTTTAAAACCACAATAAAGTAATTCAGGAACACCATTCTCAGCTTGTTTTGGTTGTGTAGCCGACATCAAGAATATGCAGTTGATCCACCCAAAACAAGTATTAGAATGTAAATTCTTTGAATTTAAATGAATCGCAATAACAATATTAAGGGAAATAAAATAATCATGGATTATTTGTCATTTGGACAATATTTGCCCCCATCCTCCCGGAGTTGATTTTATGGGGCATTTGTTTGTTACCTTTTATGAGAGCACAAAACCTTCCCAGTGTCATGCCAAAGTAATCTAGTCATTATAAAAGTCTCAATTTGAATAATTAGATTAAGAATTTATTACCCCAAAGATTTTATATTACCTATAACATTTAAATATAAAATGTATCAACATCATCTTATATTCAGGGGGCCTTGGTAGGTCAGTGAGTATTGACGTTGACAACCACCCCTGGAGTCGCGAGTTTGAATCACGGGCGTGCTGAGTGACTCCAGCCAGGTCTCCTAAGCAACCAAATTGGCCCGGTTGCTAGGGAGGATAGTCACATGGGGTAACCTCCTCGTGATCACTATAATGTGGTTCTCGCTCTCGGTGGGGCGTGTGGTGAGTTGTGTGTGGATGCCACGGAGAATAGCGTGGGCCTCCACACGCGTTACATCTACGCAGTAATGCGCTCAACAAGCCATGTGATAAGATGCGCGGATTGACGGTCTCAGACACGGAGGCAACTGAGATTCGTCCTCCACCACCCGAATTGAGGCAAGTCACTATGCGACCACGAGGACTTGGAGCGCATTAGGAATTGGGCATGCCAAATTGGGGAGAAAAAAACAAACATCTTATATTCTATGCAATTTGTACAATTAAATGGGCGTAGAATAGAACATTAAAGGAAGGTTCCGGGTTCAATACAAGTTAAGCTCAATCGACAGCATTTGTGACATAATGTTGATTACCACAAAAATGTATTTCGACTCATCCCACTTTTTCTTTAAAAAAAGCAAAAATCGAGGTTACAGTGAGGCACTTAAAATGAAAGTGAATGGGGCCAATTTTTGAAGGGTTTAAAGGCAGAAATTTGAAGCTTAAAATTTTATAAAAGCACTTGCATTAATTCTTCTGTTAAAACTTGTGTATTGTTTGAGCTGTAAAGTTCACCTCATTTTTTATCATTTTTACAATCATTTTAGGGTTTGTAGACAGCACATTTTCATTGTAACGAAGTTGTAAAATTGGCTGTAACTTTACACAGAAAAGGTTAGTAATAATTTTATCACACTAAAATCATGTTAACATGCATATTGTTTGTGTCTTTTGGCTATACTTTTGAAACTGAGTATTTTAATGTTCAAAAATTGGCCTCTTCCATTGTAAGTGCCTCCCTGTAACTCGATTTTTGCTTTTTTTTTTTTAAAGAAAAGGAGGGGCAAGTCATAATTAATTTTTGTTAATAAATATTATGCCACACATGCTGTCGATTGAGCTTTACTTGTATTGAACCCGGAATATTCTTTTAAGAACATTTTCCGATGTTGTTCAGCCCCTGATCACTTTATTTATGCACTTTATGTGCTTTTTATAAAACTGACTTGAAGGGATAGTTCATGTAAAAATGAGAAAATTTGTCATTGCTTACTCATCCTCATGATGCTTCAAACTCGTAAGATTTAGAACACAGGAGATGTTGGGCAAAATGTTAGGGACTGACATGATCAGTCACTATTTACTTTCATTATGTGGAAAAACATGCAATGAATTGAACAGTGACAGAGACTAACATTCTGCCTAACATTTCTTTTTGTGTTCCACGGTTTGAAACAACATGAGGGTGAGTAAATAGTGACAGAATTTTCCTTTTTGGGAAAACTATCCCTTTATAAGAAAGGAAATTTGACTATGGAACAACTCGATATATGTTCATGTCACCTCTTAAGCAAACACATGGCAAACACATCTTTATCTGTGGTCATTTAGGTGGTTCCATGGAAAGATCACCCGCGAGCAGGCAGAGCGACTGCTCTATCCCCCAGAGACGGGCCTCTTCCTGGTGCGTGAGAGCACCAACTACCCCGGCGACTACACCCTGTGTGTCAGCTGCGATGGCAAGGTGGAGCATTACCGCATCATCTACCACAACGGCAAACTGTCCATCGATGAGGAGGAGTACTTTGAAAACCTCATGCAGCTCATGGAGGTAAGGATTGCTGCCTTATCACCTGCTGTAGGACAATTGTTGACAGTGTACTAGCACATTTTAAGTTAAACATAGTCAATATTTACCACTGATAGACCGATTTATTGGCCAAGCCAATTACAGCCTCAGTCACCATTCACTCATTATATGGGAAAAGATGCAATAAAAGCGTATGACTAACACACTGCCTAAAATCTCCTTTTGTGTTCCACGGATGAAAGAAAGTCATACGGGTTTGGAACAACATGAGGGTGAGTATATGTTGACAGAATATTCATTTTTGGGTGAACTATTCATTTAAATTGTAATATGTATATATTAGCTTTACATTTCCCACCTTGCTCTAGATCTCTGTATTAGCATTAGCCATTAAAAACCCCATATTGGTCAACCACTAAGTTTTAACTTCTATTAAGTGTCATTTTATGCAATCTAACCTCATTTGATTATACTTCCGTATGTTGCAATTTTTCATCTTGCTTTTACCGCAAGAATGTACATGTATATGTAAATATTAAATATATGAGCTATATTTGGCACAAGTACACCTAAAGTTAGCCCAGTGTGTTATGAAACAATCAAGCTCCTTCCTGTTACTGAGTCCATTAACTTCCTCTGTCAACATTTTCAAATTGATCACCACACAGATTTAAAAATAGACATAACAGGAAGTCAGTCCACATCAGACACACTGGTCACACAGACGGAGCAACATTTACGATAGACTCCAGGAAACAATTTCATACACGCACACCTTGTGCTCCAGGGTCAAAGGTCAGTCCAGGCTTGTTGAAGGAAGTGACATGGGTGAACAAGAACTGTGAAGTGAAGTTACTGTTTTAATGGAACATGTGTTTGTTTGTGTAAGTCTGAGCCGGTGACTTATTGCATTTGTATGTCACGCTAACAGTGTCTGGATCAGCCGAGGTAAACTTTTTGAGATGTCTTACCTCTGAAGACGTATTTGGAGAGTTAAGCCACACAAAATGTAACAAAATATCAAACTAAGTGGCATTAATTTTTTAAATAATTTAACAATTACACACTTTCCAAGCAAATCAGAAAGGCATTTATTAGGGATCTGATTTCATACGTTCACTAAAAACTATCTTGGTTAATTGCTCAGAAATATGAAATTAGTTCCAAGAAAAGGTTAAGTATTATTTGCAGATAGTTTGCAGATGTCTTATTGTATGATATTATGTTATTCTAATACAGAAACATTCATGTTCAAATATGTTTTGGGGCCACTGTATACCAAGATTATCATATTCAAATTGTATTTACATGGTACCATGGTAATAACATGTTTTTTTTTTTGGGGGGGGGTTTGGACAGTGGTGCCACTATGGTATTCTCAGCCTGGTCTCATGAAATTTAAGTGTACTGCAACATTTTTGCAAAAATGAAATTACGTGCTTCATTAAATATTTGGCTGCAGTTTTCAAGTGAAATGTCCAGTGGGGGGCGCCAAAACCGAGCGAAATGATGTTGTAATCAGAAGAGGTTTTTAAGGTGAATTTTAGATTTTAATAAGTAAACGTACCTCCCTACCCTAAAACTTTACCCTAAACCTCACCAATAGTGTTGGAAAAGATAAATGAGAGTTTAACAAAACAGACATCCTTACCCTTAACCAACACCTAATCCTAACCGATAGTGTTTTAAAATGTACATTCAAAATAAAAAAATAAAACACACAATAACTGAAGCAACCACGTCATTTTGTGTCGCTTCTATGCCATGTTTCACTTTCGTGCGTCTTTGGCTGGACTCGAACCGCGTCCAACAACGCTCTATTAGGTGAGCTACCAAGTAAGCTAATGACATGGAAATAAGTGTATTTATGTAGATGGGTCTGTATTACAAGTGTTAAAATGTTTTGTTTTTAAAATCATGTGTTAAAGTAGAAGTGTTTTGATATAACAAAGCGGGAGGTGAGTAATAGAGTAAAAAATATGTTTTTATAAAATCAAAATCAGCAATTGTACTCATGATTTGTGTGACAATAATTAAACCACACAGTTGTTGTAGTGTCTGTAGTGTTCATTTCACCAGGAAACTGCAGTGAAACGTAAAAAGTCAGTTTGCAAAAATATATAGAGAGAAACATTCATTCTATAAGACCCTGTTGCGTATTTTATGAAGTACCTTATAGTACTGTGGTTTAAAAACTTTACAGTGTAAACCCGTAAAAGTAAAGAGTTAAGAAAGGGCTGTAAGATGTAAATGACTACATACTTTGTATATTTTAACATATCAGTTTTTTATGACACTGTCTGTTGGCTTTATTTGGGTCAGACTTTGTTGGAATGTTCTGGGTTCAATACAAGTTAAGTTACATGAACAGCATTTGTACCATAATGTTGATTACCTCAAAAAATATTTTAGACTCATCCCTTGTTTATTTAAACAAAGCAAAAATTGTGGTTACAGTAAGACACTTACAATGGAACTGAATGGGGCCAGTCACTTACTAACCTTGTCTGTGTAAAGTTATTTCCAATATTACAACTTTGTTTTCATGACGACGAAACCATGTAATCTTGGTTGCCTATAACTTTACACAGATAAGGTTAGTAAGCGATTATCACACTAAAATCATGTTAACTTATATAATGTTTACATCTAGTTGCTATAATTTTGAAACAATGTGTATTTAGTGTTTACGGACTGGCCCCATTTACTTCCATTGTAAGTGTCTTACTGTAAACGCAACTGCTGCTTTGTTAAATAAATGAGGGACGAGTCTAAATTAATTTTTGTGGTAACATTATGCCACAAATGCAGTTCAATGAGCTTAACTTGTATTGAACCCGGAATATTCCTTTAAACCGCGATCAGCTCTCAGTCTTGTGTTCGGATCTGGTAATTCTAGTTTGGGGTCTGGATGCCACTTTGACTTTAGTGTTCAGAGGAACCATGGTTCCTCAAGTCTCTCCTCACCCTTTCTATAACGGACTCTGTTATGGAATTCCACACATTCTTAAGTGTAATTTTGGCTACAGTCTCTCCCTCTCTCCCACCCTTGTAGTCACAACTGAACAGTTGTGCTCTTTCCAAAGATGTGGATGAGTATTAAACAGTCTACAATAAGTCATTATCCTCAGCCAGCTTTTAGTCGCCTGGATGCACATAACAGCTCTGGGTTGTCTGTAAAAGGTCATTATGATCATTAGATTAGTGCCCATCATAGGCCTGTGTCACTGCAGCTGCATTTGACTAACTAATTTGCCATCCAACTGACATTTTATCTGAAGCAACTAATAACAGTACACTTAATACATGGACAGTCGCCTTGAAGCAACCTTGGCCTCTAGTGTCTTGCTCAAGGCCACACTGTTCCTTGAAGGGTTTGAAACTACAACCTTTGCTTACCAACCCTTAACCTATAAAGCACCATCACCAATAAAGCTTTACGAAGTCGAAACATGATTGTGCGAGAATTGGTCTATTCACCGCCTGCAAATTCTGATGTGGCCATTCCTTACATAAAAATACTCTTGCAGTATCATGGTACAGTGATGGTATGATATGATAAAAACATGGTTAGGGTTGCTAACCACCCCTTATAATATGGAATCATCCCCTATTTAAGGGAACAAAATTGCGTTCTGTATGAAATCCATACGGACATCTTTTGTCCCATATTTTAGCATCTCACAGCCAAAATGCTAAGAATGTTACACAAAACAAGCGAAATGGAACGGAAACACACACCTTTCGCGTGAGTTGTGTGCGATATCAACTGTTGCACGGACACCACACTTGACAAGATCGATGACAATCAACGCATGTTTTAGTTTTACTACCACCTATTTGACACTATGAACTGTAAAATGTTCCTCTTCTATGAGATTGTGAAATGTCTAAATGTTGATTTTGAGGTAATTTGATCTAATATTTAATTTTTATTAAAATGTTGTAAATTTATGTAGCTAATTAATATCCTGGAAATTATCACATTTATTTAGAAACAAAATACTTATTTGTTATTTTCAGTTTTGTTCAAGGTGATTATAATAAATCATTTTCAATAACTGTACAATAAGTGAAAGGATAGTATTTTTTGGTAAAAAGCCCCCCTGTTGCAGGGGCTAAAGGCCCCTATAAAACACATTGTTTTTCTTTTTTGTAATTAACATTTTTTATTAAATCATACAATAACAATGAAATGCAAAAAAAAAAAAAAAAAAAATATATATATATATATATATATATATATATATATATATATATATATATATATATATATATAAAATCAACATTTAAAACCCACAACCCCCCCTCCTCTTCCCCAACCCCCCCCCCCCCAAAAAAAAACAACAACCCTGTGGTCAAACATAAGTAAATATATAGAAATAAAAATCAAACAGACACACATATATACATATATACAAAGATACATACACATATATATATATATATATATATATATATATATATATATACACTTACATACATACATACACACACATAATAATTATACTAACTATATTACACTACTCTCTCCACACCCCACCTGAGAGAATTCCAAAAACTCCAAATACCTGCCCCATTTCCGTATAAACATATCCAAGCCACCCAGTCTTCCCGATGACACCTCCTCATAAGCTGCCACCCTCCCCACCTCCATGCACCACTCCGGATATGGGGACGCACCAGCTGACCTCCAACCCCTCAAAATAACCTGCCTGGCGATCATCACACAGATCAGAAACCAGTTCTCTATATGGCCATCCCCCACATCGATGACTGCCCCATCGCCCGAGTGCCCACCACGTCGCACACAAAATTCTGAACCTTTGACCAGAATTTCTGGATCTTGACACACCACCAAAAAACATGGGCCATGTCTCCATCCTCCGATTGGCATCTCCAGCAGGTGGGTGTGTCTTTAAGACCAAGCCTATACAGTCTAGAGGGGGTCCAATAAAATCTATGCAAAATTTTGAATTGTATAAGACACACCCTTGCATCTCTAGATGCAGACTTAACGTTTTTAAGAAACTTAGCCCACTCTCCTTCCTCCAATGCCAAGTTGAAATCTTTCTCCCATACTCTCTTGAGAGGAGTTAAGGCTCCATCTCCCAGACTCTGAATTAACAGGGAGTAATACACTGATGCCTCATGACCTTTTCCAAAAGCCGCAATCACCTCACCCAAAGCATCTGCTTCCTTAGGGGCGTGTGTGCTACTCCCAGAAATAGTACAAAGCAGGTGGCGCAGTTGTAAATACCTATAAAACTGAGGTCTGGGGATCCCAAAATGTTGGGCCAAGTTTTCAAACGATCTCAACATCCACTCTCATATATGTCACCAAGCGTAGCAACCCCCCTCACAATCCATTCTGGCCAGCAGAAAGGGGACTTGCCAATACACAATCTTGGGTTCTACCATATGCTCGAGGCAACATTTAAATAAGTGTCCAATTTAAACAATCTGGACACTTTAGTCCATACCGAGTGTAAATGCGAAATAACGGGGTGTAACTTAACTTTTCCGATTAGTCTGATAGAGATGCTTTATAATGGTGAAATAGGGGCAAGAACTGCCTGTTCAATAACAAACCAGGGAGGGGCTCTCTCAGGTGGAAGTGACCAATGAGCCAAATGTCTGAGACTGAACGCATAGTAATGAAACAAAATCTTGGGTAGGCCTAGCCCACCTTTTTCAGTCGGCCTATGTAACTTATTAAAATGCAATCTGGAACGTTTACCATTCCAAATGAAGGACTTCGCTATGCTATCAAATTGCTTGAAATAAGAGAGGGGGACATCTACAGGAAGCGATTGTAGCAGGTAGTTGAATTTTGGAATAAAATTCATTTTAATAACATTAACCTTCCCAATCATCGATAAAAGTAATGAAGCCCACCTGTACACATCGCTTGAAAACCTTTTTATTAAAGGGTCAAAATTAACACTAACTAAATCAGACAAATTTGCTGGGAATAAAATCCCCAAATACTTAATGCCCTGTTTGGGCCACTGGAAGGTGCCCGGCTGGAAAGCCATTTCTGGACAGTATGCTGTCAGAGCGAAAGCTTCGGATTTAGCCCAATTGACTTTGTATCCTGAGAACTTGGAAAAGGAATTAATAATTCTGTGGAGGCAAGGCATAGATCTTGTAGGTTCTTAGATAATAAAATATCATCTGCGTAAAGCAGAAGCTTATGCGCCACACCTCCCTCCACCACCCTGGAAAATCATCCTCCTTTCTTATCGCGACTGCTAATGGTTCCAGGGCAAGACAGAACAATAATGGGGAAAGAGGGCAACCCTGCCGAGTGCCCCTTTTCAGAGTGAAATAATCTGAAATTAATCCATTTGTTTGTACTGCTGCTACAGGGCATCTATAAAGTAACTTAATCCAACCAATAAATGTACTCCCGAACCCATACATTTCCAAAATTTTAAAAAGATAATCCCATTCTACCATATCAAATCGCTACTGACCACATGATATTGATGAGACGCCTGATGTTATTAGAAGAGCTGCGGCCCCGAATAAACCCCACCTGATCTATATGTATAAGAGATGTCATAACTTTACTTAATCGGTTAGCCAAAATTATTATATCTAGTTGGATCAGGGAGATTGGACGGTAACTTTTACACTCACTTGGATCTTTGTCCTTTTTAAGAATCAGACTGATCCAGGCTTGTGTCATGGTTGGAGGAAGCTTTCCATTCTTTAATGATTCAGTATAAATTTGTAACAAAAGTGGAGCCAGTTCTGTAGCATAGGATCTAAAAAATTTTGTGGCAAAACCATCTGGCCCTGTAGCCTTGCCAGTAGGTAGGGATTAATTACCTCGTCAATCTCCTCCAATGTTATCTCAGAATCAAGAGAGTTTTTTTTTTGCTCAGTCATCAGTTTAGGAAGATCTTATGGTTCCACAAAGTTTCTAATATCTTCATCAGTAGACGAAGACGTGGAACTATAAAGATCATGATAGAACTCTTTAAAGGCATTATTAATATCAATGGCCGAGGTAAAAATTTCACCACCAGCAAATTTCACTGAGGGAATGATAGAAAGAGACTCTCTCTGTTTTATGTATCTAGCCAAAAGCTTCCCTGCTTTGTCCCCTGACTCAGAGTATGACTGTCTTGCCCTGAATAACCAAAACTCCACTTTCCATGACAAAATAGTATTATATCTATATTTCAATCGGGTCAATTCTCTGAGGCCATCAGATGACATACGGCGCTTCAGCTCTGCCTCGGCACTTTTAATATTTCCTTCCAACTCCACGAGTTCTCGTGCTTTGGATTTTTTTGATGAATAAGGCATACTGTATGATCCGACCCCTAAGAACCGCCTTAAGTGCCTCCCAAGCCACGCCCACAGAGGATACTGAGGACCAGTTGGTCTCCATATAAACACTGATTTCAGTCTTTAACATTTGTTGGAAATCAGGATTTTGCAAAAGGGATACATTAAGGCGCCAACTATGATTTCTTTTTCTCTATATGTGGCAACACCTCTAAACCAGGGCGTGATCCGAGACTAAAATGTTTCCAATTGAGCAATCAACAACAGATGAAATGAGGGATTTGGATACAAAAAAAAATCTATTCTAGAATAAATCTTATGGACTGATGAAAAAAATGTATAGTCCCTTCCAGATGGGTTCAAAAGTCTCCAAATATCTGTAAAACCAAGATATTTACACATCCTGTGAAGCATCAGTGTTGCTCAAGGGGGCTTACACACTTTTGCTTCACTATGATCAAGGACTGAATCCATCAAAAGATTAAAGTCTCCTCCCAATATTATATCATGAGGGGTGCCAATGGCTTGCAACATCCCTTCAAGATCTATAAAAAAGCCCTGATCATCAGCGTTAGGTGCATAAATAATAACCAAAATCAACCTTTGCCCCTGAATTTCTGCTAAAACAGTAATGACTCTCCCTAATTTATCTTTAATCTGTTTGAGACATTTGAATTATAAATGTTTATTTACCATTATAATGACTCCCTTGCTCTTACTTGAGCCAACACTAAAGAAAATATGTCCACCCCATATCTTCCCAAATTTTTCAGCTTCCTGCGGGGAGAGATGTGTTTCTTGAAGAAACACAATATCATATTTCTTACGTTTAAGAAAAGTAATAACCTTCATATTTCTTAAATTTTTATGGGGTGCCCCAACCCATTCACCTTCCATGTGGAGAGAGATAGTACACTCATATTAACATTTGGCATTTTGATATAATAGAAAAAATAAATTTTGTGCCAAAAACAAAATTATGAAGACCACATTTCAACATTAATGCAACAATAAAACCCTGAACTTCCCCCGAACAAAACAAACAGGAAAAAGAAAAACGTGCGCATTAACCCCGCGCACGAAAGCGCCAACTGGCGTCAATCCCTCTAAACTCAAAGAGTCCATGTACGCCTACGAGAGCCCCCGCGGCATCTTTGCCATCGGATTGCTCAATTTTGCCTCACAAATTTGTAAGGCAAAATTACATAACATCAAATATTTTGTAAAACAAACCCCAGCCAATAGGCAGAACAAACACAGAGAACGTGTAGACTCATTCACAGAACTGTCTCGAAGGTGTGTTCCTTCACAAAACAAATTACAGCCAATATAAAACCGTTCAGTTTCCTCGGTCAGACAAACGAATCTTCAGTGAGCCAGCTGATGAGTGCAGCAGATGATGAACACATTGTTTTTCTTGAGTGGGCCGAATAGATGTGTTATGAAAAATGTTCAAAGTGTGCTAACATTGACTGATCCTATCACAATGGAGATTCAATAGTTTATAGAATACTTGAGATGTAATTCAACTTAACAAGAAATGATGCACCCTTTTCAAGTGGATATTTTGATTAAGAATGATCTTAATTTGTTACTAAAAAAGCATCTTGCTGTCACAAAAAGTATTTGCCTAAGTTGACAAATTGTGCCCTATAACTATTGTCCTGGTATGTTCAGTATAACCCTGCTGGCGGCATTTTACCCCAAGTGAGGGGAGCCTTTTACCAGAAGTGAAGGAGCCTTTTACCCCAAGTGTAAAAATAAAAAAATACAGCAAAATAAATAAATACCGTTAGTCACCAGAGGAACATGTTTTAATTCACCAAAACACCATAGTTACTACTGCAATTATAACTGGAATTTAAACGTGGTATTAGGCACCACTCTCATAAAACAAAAAAAACAAAAAACTTGCATAAACAACTTGCATAAGATTGCTTAAAGATTCTTGCACTTTTTAAATGGTATCCCGTATTTATTTATTATCGTTTTACCATATAGTAACAATAACCGTAGAAACTATGGTATTTTGCCGGAAACTGTGATATATTATTTTGTCAGGGCACTGTTATCAGTGCGTCCAGGAATTACTGAAGTGTTCGTTGGCGTCTGGTCATGCAAATGTGTTGTTATTTTGAGCGCGCATATAACACCTTCAGGTCGCCCATGCGCGCGCACACAAACACGCAACAGTTCCTGGAACAGTTGATGAAGAGGAAGTGGCAAAGAGGAAACCAGCACTGGTTCCAGATCATTTCAACAGTTTAATCGATGCCGTTTCATTCAGCAACATTATCTCGTCGTCTGGTCTCACGATTACTGTGCCGGGCAGATGGAGTCACAAAACATTGTATTTCAGCACTGTGAAATGATAAGAATGTATTCCGCCTGTGTGGACTTGTGTCCGTTTGAAGAAGGCACGCAGGCATAAGGCGGACAATAAAATGCATATAATACAGCGCCCTCTGCTGTTGATTGCTGTTTACTGAGTTGGATGTGGAAGAAATATGTGTATAAATGATAAAAAGCTGAAGATAGGTGATTCGTGTGTCATTACTTATTAATACAATACCTTTCAGGTCTCTTAATTGTTTTATTTGCATATTTATGTACATACTATATTGAACTGTTTGCTTTATGTAAATTAATGTAAATATGAATGACATTTACATTAATGAATGCATATATGTCCTCACTGAAGTATGTTCGTTCTTAACATAAGCAATTACTAAAAAGTACATAAATGTTATTGCTATGTTTTAGGAAATGTACCTTAATAATACAGTGGATTTCTTTAAAGGACACTGGAGTACCATGTACTTTGTATTGATAGAGAAACAAGAATAAATGCATCATCATTTGATAATCAGCCAGTGCCATGGTATTGACATGTGATACCATTACTGTGCCATGGTACAGCCACTAGTAAATATTTCTAAATAATTGTAATTATGTTTGTGCTTTTTCTGTGTTTTAACAGCACTACACTAAAGATGCAGATGGACTCTGTACCAGACTCATCAAACCTAAACTTATGGAGGGGACTGTGGCGGCCCAGGATGAATTCTCGAGAAGTAAGGCCTTTTTTTTTATTAATTTTTTTTAATCTCTCAACCCCTGGTCCATTCAGTTTTGCATTTGTTTTCTTTTCCCATTTAGCAAGACAGAGACATTGATGATACTCTAATGTACGTTCTACATTTATTCTGGTTTAAATTGCTGCAAGTCCTCAGCGTTTGTTTTGTGGAAGATATTTTTAATAGCATTTTTACAGTTTTATTAAATCTTCCTTCCGCACAGGTGGCTGGGCCCTGAGTAGAAAAGAACTGAAACTTCACCAGACTATTGGAAAGGGAGAGTTTGGAGGTGAGAATGTGCTGTCCAGAAGAAAGAAAATTATGGGATGGATTGTGGTTTTCTTCACACTAGAATACACATCTATAATTTCTGGCATCCTAGCATCTACAAAAACGGTGTTGTGTTCTGGCTTTTAGATGTGATGGTCGGAGATTACAGAGGCAGAAAAGTAGCAGTGAAGTGTATCAAACATGACGCCACAGCGCAGGCTTTTGTTGCGGAGGCTTCTGTAATGACGTACGTCCTCTCTCTCTTTTTTTTTTTTTTTTTTTTTTTTTAAGTGTGTGTAGCAACTCATAATGTAATAACAAAGCATAATGTCATAACTGGATGTAATGTAATAAATTAAATGTAATAAATGTTCATTATTTAATAATTTTCTCAAAACATAATAATTATTACATTTAAGAGCGCATAATGTACGTTTTTTTGCTGAATGTAATAAGGTTATTACATTAAGAGAAATGTATTACATTATGAACTCACCAAAAGCATGTCATAATTTTGTCATATTGTAATCATTTTTAAAACAAAACAGTAGTATCCTTTTTAAGACATAAAAAGCATTTGTATTCCTTTACAACTGTACATTTTTTATTTAAATCTAGTCTTAAACTACCTATGAAATGTACTGGATTGAAATATTCATGCATTATTATTATTATTATTATTATTATTATTATTACCATACATTACTAATAATATATAATATACTGTGATTGATTTTCTGTAAAATGTCAAAAAGCGACTCAAAATGATGGTCACAGTCACAAAATTATTACATTTGTATGCAAATATTTGAGTTTACAATGTAGCCTTATAAGCATACATTTCTCTTGATGTACTAACATCTACTAACAAATTTGGCAAAAAAAAATAAATAAAAAAATATGTTTTGTGCTCATAACATTAAGTTGAGAGAAAATGATTATTTTATAAACATTATGTTTCTCTTATACATTGTGTGCTGTTAATGTACTGTGACTATGAGTTGCTACAGTGAGTTCACAATGTAATACATTTCCCATAAAATAACCAATTACATTGTACGAAAAATGTTATTACATTATGTGCTCAGAATGTTATTACGTTTTGAGAAGAATGTTACATTATGAACATTTATTACATTTTTCATATTACATTATGTGCAGTTGTTACATTATGCTTTGTTATTACATCATGAGTTGGTACAGTGTGTAAATCAATCACATTTTTCCCACTGTCGGACATAATCTCCTTATCAGGGAAACTTGCACAAAACATGAGGAAAAAACACTTGGTTGTTTCTGTCTTAATATCAATATTCAGATTGTCTGTTATCGCATACAGGCAATTACGGCATAATAACTTGGTACAGATGTTGGGGGTGATCGTTGAGGAGAAGGGCAGTCTCTATATCGTCACTGAGTATATGGCCAAGGTCAGTGCCAAAACCTGTCATGTCAATTTATGTCAATGCATTTGAAATATGATTTATTTTTATTTTTATCGTTATTCAGTAAATAGATGTCTTTTGATGTTTTATCTTTCTCTGCATCCAGGGTAGTCTAGTGGACTATCTGCGCTCAAGAGGACGTACTGTTATTGGTGGAGATCGACTCATCAATTTCTCAATGCGAGTGTTTTGTTGTCTCAATTGTTATCCTCTCATAGAGAACTTTGGAACTCATACTAAAAGGTGTCTAATTCCAAAGGCTAACCTTTATTTTTCTAAATGTCTTTTAACACATCTTTCTTTACATATTGTTGATTTTCAGGGATGTCTGCAAGGCGATGGAATATCTTGAAGCCAATAACTTTGTACACAGGGATCTGGCAGCTCGTAATGTTCTAGTGTCAGAAGACAATATAGCGAAAGTCAGTGACTTTGGCCTCACCAAGGAGGCATCATCTACTCAAGACACGGCCAAACTCCCGGTTAAGTGGACTTCACCTGAGGCTCTAAGAGAGAAGGTTGGTTTTCTGTTTTTAATTATGTGTTTAAATAGAGACATGCAATGGGATGCATTTCAAAATGTTCCTATCTTTTCTTTCCTACCTGACTGTCTGATAAACAGAAGTTTTCCACTAAGTCAGATGTATGGAGCTATGGCATATTACTGTGGGAGATCTATTCCTTTGGTCGGGTACCATATCCAAGAATTGTAAGTGACTTAAAAATTAAAACATGTTTTTTTTTTCTTCCAAATAATGTATTATATTTTGTTGATAATTACATAATTTTATATGATTATAATAATACATGTATTATTTTATGTATAATTGTATTTAATATATAATATTTATGTTGTTGTTTTATTTAATGTATTTTTATAAATAATTTATATTATAATTAAAATATTGATTTAGATTTTCCTATTTGTTTTTAAATAATCATAATCAGAATAATGTTAATTAATTTATTTTATATTAATATAAAGATATTAATATTATAAAATTAATATATATTAATCAATGAATAGAATATTAATAATAATATAAGTACTATTTTTATAATTATATAATGTTATTTAAAATATTGTAATTTACCATATACATTTTTTTTGCATTTATTTCTTTATAATTAGCGTATAATTTCCTATTTGTTTTAATTGTAATCAGAATTATAATTAGTTAATTAATAATTATTGTGATATAATTATATGTGTTACAGTAAATAAAGCAAAACATCTATACATAGAATCAACATTTAACCTGCACTATTACCCCTCCCAATCCCCAACCTCACCCTGAACCTCAACAAACATTCCTGTGGTCACACGAGTATATACAATAAAAAAATAAAAACAATGTATGTATATATATATATATATATATATATATATATATATATAAAACGAAATCGAAATCCGAGTGACCAATATGTCACACATAAAAGTCTGAACCTTCAACCAAAATTCTTGGATCTTAACACACCACCAAAAACATGGGTTGTGTCTCCATCTTCTGACTGGCATTGCCAGCAGGTAGTTGTGTCTTTAAGACCAAGCCTATACAATCTAGAGAGGGTCCAATAAAATCTATGTAAAATCTTGAATTGTATAAGGCGAACCCTTGCATCTCTAGATGCAGACTTGACGTTTTTTTAGAATCCTAGCCCACATTTCCTCCTCCAATATCAAGTTTAAATCTTTCTCCCATAATCTCTTGATAGAAGTTAAAGCTCCATCCCCCAGACTCTGAATACACTGATGCCTCATGACCTTTCCCAAAAGCAGTAATCACCTCTCCCAGGGTATCTGCTGCTTTAGGGGGATGTATAAAATAGTACAGTGCAGATGCAAATACCTAAAAAACAGAGATCTGGGAATCCCAAAATGTTGAACCAAATTTTCAAAAGATCTCAATACTCCACTCTCATATAGGTCACCGAGTGTAGTAACCCCCCTAACAATCCACTCTGACCAGCAGAAAGGGGACTTATTAATACATAATTTAGGGTTCTGTCATATGCTCGAGGCAACATTTAAATAAATGTCCAAATTAAACACTCTGGACCTTTTGGTCCATACTGAGTGAAAATGCGAGATAACGGGGTGTAACTTAACTTCTCCGGTTAGTTTGATAGAGAAGCTTTGCAGTGTCGAAATAGGGGCAAGAACTTCCTGTTCAATACAAAACAAGGGAGGGGCTCTCTCAGGTGGAAGTGACCAATGAGCCAAATGTCTGAGACCGAATGCATAATAATAAAACAAAATCTTGTGTAGGCCTAGCCCATCTTTGTCAATCGACCTATGTAACTTATTAAAATGTAATCTGGGACGTTTACCATTCCAAATGAAGGACTTTGCTATGCTATCAATTTTTGCTTGAAATAAGAGAGGGGGACATCTATAGGGAGAGATTGTAGCAGGTAGTTAAATTTTGGAATACAATTCATTTTAATTACATTAACCTTCCCAATAGATAAATGTAATGAAGCCCACCTGTCCAAAAATTAATAATTGTTAATATGAGTATCTTAATACATATTAATATACTAATTATTCATCTATATAATCAGTTAATTAATAGAATATTATTAATAATAGATTTTTAGTTTTATATTAATAATATTGTAGTTTAGCAAATATATTAGGATTTGGATCTTTATTTATAATTGAAATATTAATTATACATTTCTATTTGTTTTAAATCTTTTTAATCAGAATTATGTTAATAATTTATAAACTCAGCAACAAAAGAAGCGTCCTCTCACTTTCAACTGCTTTTATTTTCAGCAAATCAACATGTGTAAATATTTGTATGAACATAAAAAGATTCAACAACTAAGACCCCCATAAACTGAACAAGTTTCACAGACATGTGACTAACAGAAATGGAATAATGTGTCCCTGAACAAGGGGGGGGGGGGGTCAAAATCAAAAGTAACAGTCAGTATCTGGTGTGGCCACCAGCTGCATCAAGTACTGCAGTGCATCTCCTCCTCATGGACTGCACCAGATTTGCCAGTTCTTGCTGTGAGATGTTATCCCACTCTTCCACCAAGGCACATGCAAGTTCCCGGACATTTCTGGGGGGAATGGCTCTAGCCCTCACCCTCCGATCCAACAGGTCCCAGACGTGCTCAGTGGGATTGAGATCCGGGCTCTTCGCTGGCCATGGCAGAACACTGACATTCCGGTCTTGCAGGAAATCACGCACAGAACGAGCAGTATGGTTGGAGGCATTGTCATGCTGGAGGGTCATTTCAGGATGAGCCTGCAGGAAGGGTACCACATGAGGGAGGAAGATGTCTTCCCTGTAACGTACAGCGTTGAGATTGCCTGCAATGACAACAAGCTCAGTCTGATGATGCTATGATGCACCGCCCCAGACCATGACAGACCCTCCACCTCCAAATCCCGCTCCAGAGTACAGGCCTCGGTGTAACACTCATACCTTCGATGATAAACGTGAGTCCGACCATCACCCCTGGTGAGACAAAACCACGACTCATCAGTGAAGAGCACTTTTTGCCAGTCCTGTCTGGTCCAGCGAAGGTGGGTTTGTGCCCATAGGCGATGTTGTAGCCGGTGATGTCTGATAAGGACCTGCCTTACAAGCCCTCAGTCCAGCCTCTCTCAGCCTATTGCGGACAGTCTGAGCACTGATGGAGGGATTGTGTTTTCCTGGTGTAACTCGGGCAGTTGTTGTTGCCATCCTGTACCTGTCCCACAGGTGTGATATTCGGATGTACCGATCCTGTGCAGGTGTTGTTACACGTGGTCTGCCACTGCGAGGATGATCAGCTGTCCTTCCTGTCTCCCTGTAGCGCTGTCTTAGGCGTCTCACAGTACAGACATTGCAATTTATTACTCTGGCCACATCTGCAGTCTTCATGCCTCCATGCAGCATGCCTAAGGCACATTCATGTAGATGAGCAGGGACCCTGGGCATCTTTCTTTTGGTGTTTTTCAGAGTCAGTAGAAAGGTCTCTTTAGTGTCCTAAGTTTTTATAACTGTGACCTTAATTGCCTACCATCTGTTAGCTGTTAGTGTCTTAACGACCATTCCACAGGTGCATGTTCATTAATTGTTTATTGTTCATTGAAAAAACATGGAAAACATTGTTTAAACCCTTTACAATAAAGATCTGTAAAGTTATTTGGAGTTTTACAAAATTATCTTTAAATTACAGTGTCCTGAAAAAGGGATGTTTCTTTTTTTGTTGAGTTTATATATAATATTCAGCGCATATATTAGCATTTATGTCTGATGTATATATGCATGAAAGATTCATGCACACCACAATGTCAACACAAATTTTAGCAGTAGAGGGCACTGTTGGCCACTAAACATTTTTCCTAAGTCCATGGCGTCTCTCATTCTTTCCTCTCTTTCTTATCTTACAGCCTCTGAAGGAAGTGGTCCCACGTGTAGAGCAGGGTTATAAGATGGATGCCCCAGACGGCTGCCCGGCCGTGGTGTATGACATCATGAAGCAGTGCTGGACTCTGGACCCAGTGGTGCGACCCAGCTTCAGAGAGCTGAGAGATAAACTGCAACAAATCATAACCAATGAGCTCTACCGATAGAAGACGGAGGGAGACTCAAACTAAAAGAAAAACACACTTGCCTCCACGGGACCATTCTCATGCAATCTGACCAAAATTTACTCTTAAAGCCGTGGATTTTTGAAAAACATGAGCATACATTTCTTTTGCATTGCATTCTTTATTTCTATTTTGCCTTATGTTTCCATGCCTTGATTTTCTTAATTGTTTTTGGGGAGGCTGGCCTTCTCTACAACATCACAACATCACAGATCTTCAGCCTCCTCTGATATCTCCTCATACACTTTCTGATTATGGACTGCTGATTGGTGTATACTGCCTTCTGTCATTTACCCGCCCAAGCAAAAGACAATTGGCTTTAATGGTAAAAAAAAAATATCTGCCCATAAAATAACATGTAGCATCAAGAATGCTCCCTGATAAGACATTCAACTTACACAGCTGGTTTGGCTGTGAAATCTTATAACCAAAAACAATAATTGGCACTTATGGTAAGGTCCAAGACCATATGGTCATCCCAAACCTATGGTTTGTTTGTAGTTACAGTAGCCAGTGGCAGCACAGGATGAGGGTAGAGCGGTGACCTTATTGGTCTCCAGTAAGTTATGTTTAAGGGATAAAATGTTACTATCTTAATGATTTGTAGTTCCACCACAAGTGTCATTTGTCTAAAGACTCAACCCAACCCACCTCTGCAAGTTTCTTTGGACACAGTGTTATTAGTAGTGTCCAGGCAAGTATGTATAGCAACAGTTAAGGTTTAACTAAATGGAAAGTTAGCAGAATAGAGTTTTTCTTCAATGTTACAGTGCCTTTATGCCACAGGACTTTGTTTTGCTCCAAAGCTTGTTTTTAATTTCTCAATACATAGTTTAAAAAGCTCTTGGATTTCCTGGCATCTTCCTGCTTTTCTTCCCAAATAAATTTGTCAGTCTGACACTTGCCTAAACAGACGTGACGCGAGATACTGTAGGGATGAGCGTTAAAGCAATCTCTTCCATGTGAATATGTGTTTTTGTCCTAGCCTGCCACAACTGCAACAAGCAATATGAAATTTTGTTGGTTGCTTGGTTTCTATTTCGGTGATGTTGCACTGGCTAGCTCCGCCACACTTAAGTCTCATTGGTCCAAAATCCTGCTACACATCACTGTATATTAAACATCAAAAATGTTCTGACTGGCTTTGAATGTGTTATGTCATGCAGCATTTTTACTTTAAGTGTGGACAAACAAATTAATTGCACTGTGCTTGGTTAGGACACGGTGTGATCCTCAAAACTGGAAAGGATGAATATAAATATTCTAGGCCATAAGTTGCCTTTAAACAGTAAGAGATGATGGCTTAGGTGGAAGTGAGAAACCATAGGTCTAAAATGATAAAAAGCTGGTAAGAAAACTATACAGGCCAAAAATACAGATTTGAGAAATATTTGTTATATATCACAGACCTATTTTTGCGGAGGAATGTGCATGCTGTTACTAGCCTTGATTTTACTTGCAGTGCTTTTCATTTCTTTTCTTTGCTGCCATATTTCAGATAAAAACATTCCACCTGAAAAGTTTGATAAAAACAAAAAATAAACAGCAACAAAAAAATAAATAAAAAGGCTGGGGAAAAGTCATTCTTTGAATGTTTGGTTATGTGTCCTTAAATGTGATCACGCTGTCTTTCACTTGAATTGTGCCCTAGAAGTCACTCAAGGAGCTCTGAACATGCCCAGAGAGGAAACACGTCATCTATACAAGCTTTAGCTCGATTAGCAGTGACCCAAACAATCATGACACATGACAGATTTTCACCATAAGGTTTTGACGAATCTATGTTAAATGGTAAAATGAAACTAATGCCCTACAGATGTGTTTTGTGTACATCACATGTCTGAAAAATTACGTCATGTACATCTTCATCAGAATGTGATAGTATTGTTCTCTGGTCTATGTATAGAACGCTGTGTTTCTGGTCAGCATGTCTCTTGCCAGCAACATGAAATCAAGAAGAGGAAGATTCATGAGCACGCAGCTAGAAAGGAAACCTAAACCATTGAAATGCTGTGTTTGTGGTTTTCATCAAAGGTGAATCCATCTCAGGATTAAAACGAAAGCATTGGGAAGAGAACATGCCAACACAAAACATTTATTGATTAGTACTATTTTATTGGTCTATTCAGGCGAGATATAGGCGTAAATTATGATTTTAAAAGGATTCCACAATATTTTGGGTCTTTAATAACCGAACTTTCCAAAATAATAGCCAGCAGAATTGATGAAAGGGATAATGGTCATCATCCATGAGTCATTAAAATAATTATATTAAAACTGACATTGCATGATTACAGTAGCTGTAATATTTGTGTATTATTCCTCTTATTAAATTGCTACTTTGCAAATAAATAAATGGAGGTAAATTTTGATTTGAGTTTAAATTATTATATTATGTGAGGAAAAAAATTAGACCAAAGAGTGATACAAGAGACACTGAAACTAGCACAGCAACGTTGCAAATTGATTGCCTGGGCCAAGAGAGCTGTGTAATATTTCATTTCATGATTTTCACCTATAATAAATTAGCATTGTTTAGCATTTTTCAAAGCCATTTTCTTAAAGTGATATTTGATCATATATTAAAGGAATATTCTGTGTTCAATACAAGTTCGGCTCAGTCAACAGCATTTGTTGCAAAATGTTGATTACCACAAAAAATCAATTGGACTTATCCCTCCTTTTCTTTAATAAAAGCAAAGATTGAGGTTACAGTGCGGCACTTACAATGGAAGTGAATGGGCCAAATTTTGGCCAAATTTTTTAACTTAATTTCTGTGAAGCTTATAATTTTATAAAAGCACTTACATTAATTCTTCTGTTAAAACTTGTTTATTATTTGAGCTGTAACGTGGTTAAAATATGGATTTTGCGACATTATGCTGTCAAGTAAAACAAAGTTGTAAAATTGGCTATATCGTTACACAGAAAAGGTAAGTAAGCAATTTTATCACACTAAAATCAAGTTAACATGCAAATTGTGTATGTCTTGTGGCTATACTTTTGAAACAGTATTTTTTTTTTTTTTCCTCCCCAATTTGGAATGCCCAATTTCCAATGCACTCTTAGTCCTCGTGGTGGCGTAGTGACTCGCCTCAATCCGGGTGGCGGAGGACGAATCTAAGTTGCCTCCATGTCTGAGACCGTCAATCCGCATATCTTATCACGTGGCTTGTTGAGCGCAGTACCTTGGAGACATAGCGTGTGTGGAGTAATTACTATTACAATTTGAAAAAAAAAAAAAATCTGAACTTCTTAAACTACTTCAAAGAGTTCTCATCAAAAAATCCTCCATGTGCAGCAGTGACAGCTTTGCAGATCCTTGACATTCTAGCTGTCAGTTTGTCCAGATACTCAGTTGACAATTCACCCCACGCTTCCTGTTACACTTGCCATAGATGTGGCTGTCTTGTCGGGCACTTCTCACGCACCTTACAGTCTAGCTGTTCCCACAAATACTCAATGGGGTTAAGATCCATAACACTCTTTTCCAATTATCTGTTCAATGTCTGTGTTTCTTTGCCCACTGTAACCTTTTCTTTTTGTTTTTCTGTTTCAAAAGTGGCTTTATCTTTGCAATTCCTCCCATAAGGCCTGCACCCCTGAGTCTTCTCTTTACTCTTGTACATGAAACTGGTGTTGAGCGGGTAGAATTCAATGAAGCTGTCAGCTGAGGGCATGTGAGGCGTCTGTTTCTCAAACAAGTGACACTGATGTTCTTATCCTCTTGTTTAGTTGTACATCTGGGCCTTCCACATCTCTTTCTGACCTTGTCAGAGCCAGTTGTCCTTTGTCTTTGAAGATTGTAGTGTACAACTTTGTATGAAATCTTCAGGTTTTTTTGGCAGTTTCAAGCATTGTATAGCCTTCATTCCTCAAAACAATGATTGACTGATGAGTTTCTAGAGAAAGCTTTTTTTTTTTTTTTTTTACCTAATATTGACCTTAAGACATACCAGTCTATTGCATACAGTGGCAACTCAAAAACAAACACAATGTTAAGCTTCATTTAATGAACCAAATAGCTTTCAACTGTGTTTGATATAATGGCAAGTGATTTTCTAGTACCAAATTAGCAATTTAGCATAATTACTCAAGGATAAGGTGTTGGAGTGATGGCTGCTAGAAATAGGGCCTGTCTAGATTTGATCAAAAATGACTTTTTTCAAATACAGATGGTGCTGTTTTTTTACATCAGTAATGTCCTGACTATACTTTGTGATCAGTTGAATGCTACTTTGGTGAATTAAAGTACCAATTTCCTTCCGAAACAGCAAAATCTGTACATTATTCCAAACTTTTGGCCGTCAGTGTATATACACTATATGGCCAAAAGTTTGTGGACACCATGTGTGCTTGATGAACATTTGATTTCAAAACCTTAGACATCAGTTTCCCCCTTTGCTGTAGTAACAGCTTCCACTCTTTTGGGAAGGCTTTCTACTATACTTTATGTAGTAACATGGCTACAGGGATTTGCTCTCATTCAGACACAAGGCTATCAGTGAGGTCAGGAACTGATGTTGGTCAATGGGGCCTGACTTAGTTGAATTAGAATCAGAATCAGCTTTTTTGGCAAGTATGCTTACACATACAAGGAATTTGTCTTGGTGACA
The DNA here is from genome assembly GCF_019703515.2 of Myxocyprinus asiaticus. NCBI lineage: Eukaryota > Metazoa > Chordata > Actinopteri > Cypriniformes > Catostomidae > Myxocyprinus > Myxocyprinus asiaticus. The sequence goes on from NC_059391.1 coordinate 15,372,929, forward strand.
GGAGCTTCCAGTGTACAACAATACAAAAACAATACAAGAACAGCAGCAAGACATAGATAATAATAAAAAATAATTATACACATACTTACATACACACACACATACACATAAGTAGTGCAAATCTAATACAAATCTGTTATCTGTTATGAACAGTGCAAAATACAAATCTGTTATGTACAGTGCAAATTTTTTATTTTTTTTTCTCCAGAGGAATGAAATGGCAGAAGAGGTTGGATGTGTTGGATAAATATAAGAAAGACTAAACTGTGTATTGCACATAGTTATTGCTCAATGGGGCAATTTAATTGTTCATGAGATGGATAGCCTGAGGGAAAAAACTGTTCCTGTGCCTGACGGTTCTGGTGCTCAGAGCTCTGTAGCGTCGGCCAGAAGGCAACAGTTCAAAAAGGTAATGGGCAGGGTGAGTGGGGTCCAGAGTGATTTTTCCAGCCTTTTTCCTCACTCTGGACGTGTATAGTTCTTGAAGGGAGGGCAAGGGGCAACCAATAATCCTCTCAGCAGTCCGAACTGTCCTTTGTTGCTGTTCCAGTTCACCCCAAAAGTGATCAGTGGGGTTCAGGTCTGGGCTTTGTGCAGGCCAGTCAATTTCTTCCACGCCAGACACAGTAAACCATTTCTTTATGGAACTCACTTTGTTCACAGGGGCATTGTCATGCTGGAACAGAAAAGGTCTGTCCCCAAACAGTTGCCACAAATTTGGAAGCACACAAAGCTCAAGCCATTACATAAAGAAACATTACGATTTTTCTTTACTGAATTTAATGGAGTAACCAAATTCGTTAATTAGAAGGGGGTGTCCACAAACTTTTGGCCATATATTGTGTGTGTGTATATATATATATATATATATATATATATATATATATATATATATATACTTTTTGACAGAAGTGTTTTGAACCACTGAGTTGTGCACATTTGTGCATTTTTAAGATGATGCAGAATGTAATATATTTAAATGGATCAAGTCACAAAACAAAAAATGTGTATATCTAGTATATTAAATAGCACTTTGATTTCAATTTCATTTTTCATCGACGTTTATAAGGAATGGGAAAAATTCAGTCTATTAATTTCTAGTACCTCCCCTTAAAAGTGAGCTTTAGAAATACTTAAAGAAATTCACCAAGCATGGCAAGCTCTCAGATCTGCCTGTTTAACAAAGAAGAATGAGATTAGTGAGGGAGACAAGACTTAGTTTCCCCCTCAGGCATCCTGCGTACTTCACGCCAGAATGCTTGACTGTGGATGTCACTATGCATGTGTCACGATTTGCTCCGTTCTCTGGCCTATTTGGCAGACATTGCCAAGGGACAGTAAGAATGGTTTGATTCAGCACTTTAGTTTAAACTTTAAAGTAAATTATCCAATATGTGTTTTGACCACACAATATGAGGGGAGGAAAGAAACGATAGCAGCTAATGTGCACAGCTTTAGCCTATTCCCTCTTGAACAGAATATAACAATAACAAACAATCACAGTTACAACACATTTCCAGCTGTACCTTTAACAGTACTTGTTGTCTGTAAGGTCAATGATTTTTCAGATAAAGGCCAGTGCATAGAGAAGGTTATGTGCCAGCTTTTTTCTGATGCCTGAGGTATGGCCCTCCCAGGGCACAAAGACACTTCAAAGTGCATTTACCCATCTCTTTACAGATATAATTCTGACTCACGGTACTCAAATATCTTTTTCATGCACGCATATCTTTCCTAACACAAGCTCATTCTTCAGTGAAGCACATTTCTTGACAGTAGGAGACATAAGAATTGGAAATGCAAAAAGCAGAGAGAGTGTTCTGCATGAGAAGACCATGTCATAAGAGTAAGCATCTTAAGGACTCCACTTCTGGTGCTGATTGGGATTTACACTGGCATACTAGTTCCCTTAGGCTGAGAGTGGGCGAAGGCCGGATTCGGGACTGAGCCCAAATGTCACTGTAGAGATGTAAATGGGAGCTGACGAGTTCTGTGGAACGCATGTGAACTTCAAGCTGGAGGAACTTTGATATTTTAGAGAATCAAACTTAATGTCAGTTAATGTTGCTCTCTTGATACTTGAGGAAATCACGTTTCACTCTAAAAACATCATGGAGATAAAGACTGATATGGAACATTGATCTTTTTTATAAACTCTTAAAAATCTATTGTCATTGATCACTTTACTAAATACTCTACCATATTTTTAAGTGTTAGTTCATCCCCCCCAAAAAAGAAAGAATATTCTGTCATCATTCATTCACTCTCATTCCGTTCCAAACCCGTGTGACTTCCTCTGTGGAACACAAAAGGAGATGTTAGGCAGAATGTTAAGGACTGACAAGCACAGTCACCATTCACTTTTATTGTATGAACAAAAAGACATAATGAAAGCGAATGGTGACTGAGGCTAACATTCATTAGTTATAAGCATGTACTACATTATTTTCGTAAAGCCTTATGTCTGTGTCAATAGAAAACATGAGTGCTTGTTATGAGTATACTGCATAGACACCCAATGCAACACAATATAGTTCTCCTGTTTTCACTGGACAAATGAGGACAAATCAACATGCAGCTGGTCATGTTTAAAACATATATGATAATTCATTCAGCGAGGTGATTCTGAATAAACTCTCATATTATAACAAATCTGAAAGCAGTTGGAATTGAGGAAGATGAATGTTCACAGCAAATGCAAATGGTACAAAGCATTGACTCAAAGGTTTCCGTGGGAAAGGTCATCATATCATCTGCTGTATAAAGAGGACATTCAAAAATGTATTATTAATATTTACAGAAAAGCATAATTTGTCAATGAATCTACATGCTTATAAATTGAGATAACACAAAAAAAATATTAAAATTGCTGAAGGAACTGGATAAGTCGCAAATTAAAATCATTTAAAGTAGAACGGCAAGAGAAAGCGACTTTATAAGTGATTTAATACACCAAAGTAGCATAGTAGATAAATGATCTGTCAGCATACATTTGTATCCATTATTTAAAATAAATAGTATTATCCATATTACCACTCTTGTGGTAGTGCAGACAGTGTTGTAGGCATAGATGTATACATCATAAACCCTAACACCATATCTAATACAATTAATTTGCACGCAGAAAAGAGGCGTTTGACTTAAAATGAATAGTTCACCCTAAAACTGAAAATTCTCTCATCATTTACTCATCCTCATGCCATCCCAGATGTGTATAACTTACTTTCTTCTGCAGAACACAAATGAAGATTTTTTTGAAAAATATTTCAGCTCTGTAGGTCCATACAATGCAAGTGAATGGTAAATCACATAAAGGCAGCATAAAAGTAATCCATAATGCTCCGGTGGGTAAATTCATGTCTTCAGAAGTGATATGATAGGTGTGGGAGAGAAACAGATCAATATTTAAGTTCTTTTTTACTACAAATCTCCACCTTTTACAAGCCAGTATTTGGCGATATGCACAAAGAATGTGATTTGCAAAAACACAAAAGATGCATGTGGAATGTGAAGAATTTATAGTTTAAAAAAGCACTTAAATATTTATCTGTTTCTCACCCACACCTACCTGTATCATTTTTTATTATAAGGTATGGATTTAACCACTGGAGTCTTATGGGTTACTTTTATGCTGCCCTTATGTGCTTTTTGGAGCTTCAAAGTTCTGGCCACCATTCACTTGCATTGTGAGGACCAACAGAGCTGAAATATTTATTTAAAAAATCTTCCTTTATGTTCTGCAGGGGGTAAAATTTTTAGAAAAATGTATTATCAATGCCGTGTTTTATACAGAATCTTGTTTTAGACAGTTCAGGGGTCGTTCACACCAAACACATTCATCCCTATCAAAGTGACTGTCCGATGTTAGTTACGTTGATATCATTAACTACTTTGAGTTGTTATGACAGCCAACAACAGCACAAGTTGATCCTTAACTAATTTTTAATCCATCCAGCCAACACTTAAAATGGTTGTTGTTCTCCGTCTGGATAATTTAATTGCTTCAAATAGAGACTAGAACCAAAAACAGTCCAGCATTTACTCAGTTTTCATTCGACAGCATTTGTGGCATAACGTTGAATACCACAAAAAATGAATTTTGACTCGTTCCTCTGTTTCTTAAAAAAAAAAAAAAAGGAACAAAAATAAGCCAAAATCTGGGTTACAGTGAGGCATTTACAATGGACGTAAATAGGTCCAGTCCGAAAACGTTAAAATACTCTCGGTTTCAAAAGTATAGCCAAAAGACGTAAACATTATACAGTATGTGTTAACATGATTTGAGTGTGCTAAAATGACTGAGGCCTACCAACCTTTTCTGTGTGAATTTATCCAATTGTACAACTTCGTTGCCATTACGTAATGCCGTAAACCCTGTAATAGGCTTCTGCAAAAATTGTATTAACAGAATTCATGTGGCCTAAATGCTTTTATAAAATTAGAAGCTTCACATTTCTGCCTTTAAACCCTCCAGTAACTGGTCCCATTCACTTCCATTGTAAGTGCTTCACTGTTTAAGTTCTTTTAAAGTTGAAGTTCGTCTAGCGCATGCTAACTGCTTTCATTTGAGAAAACCGCGCGCACGGACACAAAACGCTTTCGGTGTGAAAGATCCGACTGCTTTACATTTCAGTTCCTTTATTTTATTTTTTATTCCATCTAGCAATCTTGTGAGTTAAAGTTTTTGTAATGATGTAACTTAAATCACTGGATTCTGAACGCAAGCAGAAGCGTAATGCCTGAGGAGAGAGAGAGAGAGAGAGAGAGAGAGAGAGAGAGAGAGAGAGAGAGAGAGAGAGATTCCTGTCCATGAAAATCTGGTGCTGAAACTTGAATTAATCTGAGGACGGATAGCAAGGACATCTCATGTCTTCGTCTTGTTTTTTTTCTGCTCAAGATTTGAATGTAACGATTAGGGATTACTGAGAACGAGTTTCTCAAGCGATTTGCATATTATACAGAGAAATAAAAGATTTGGAGGCGATATATCTGACCTCTTCAAAGCAAAATAATGGCTTTCATGTTCAAACACATGATAGGAGGGCAACTGAAGGATCTTACCGGGGGTCTTGGAGAAGAAAAACCTGAAGCAGAAAAGTCAGAAGCTGCAACCAAAGGAATGACACAAGAAGAGTTCGAGCAGTATCAGGAACAGTTGGCAGAGGAGAAGTGAGATAAATCACTTATATATATTTATAGAATATTATAATATATAGGACTAATCTTATAATACATATGTTATAATATATATATATATATATATATATATATATATATATATATATATATATATATATATATATAATATTCAATATTTTATTTTCATTTTATACAAAAAAAAAAAAAAAAAAACACTTAACAAAAACAGAAAAGATTTTATTGCTTAAAGGGATAGTTCCCCCAAAAATGAAAATTCTGTCATCATTTACTCACCCTCAAGTTGTTCCAAACCTGTACAAATTTCTTTGTTCTGCTGAACACAAAGGAAGATTTTTTGAAGAATGTTTGTAACCAAACAGTTGTGGGGCACCACTGACTTCCATACTGTTTGGTTACAAACATTCTTCAAAAAATCTTCCTTTGTGTTCAGCAGAACAAAGAAATTTGTACAGGTTTGGAACAACTTGAGGGTGAGTAAATGATGACAGAATTGTCATTTTTGGGGGAACTATCCCTTTAAATACATATTATTACACACAAAAAGGTCACATGAAAACCTGGTTAAACCTTATTAAATACCCTAATTAATTTTGAACATTTCATATTTTCATATAAAATTATGTGGAACCTTTTCCTCTTTAAATTTTATACACAAGTGGCACAGTCACTTGTTCAAATGTAATACAAGGAGAGATAGGGAAGGTCAGTGTTTATTTACAGGTTCTGTGGTTTAATCAATACTGCATGTCACCTTGCTTTCCAGATCCATGATTCTCTTGACTGGCCTTGAGGACAGTGACTCCTCTGGAGAAATGCACACACAGCTTTTTTTTTTCCTTTATGTGCATTTTTCAGTTGGCATCGTATTACACTGTCCTAGAGACATAAAATGTGAAATTCATGTTGCCTGAACAAAACGTCACATTGCCTCATGTTTGAGAAGAATCTTATGATGGGCTCAAAGTTATCTTGTGATGAAGTTTATGCTTTGTTATATTATTTTTAAAAAATTGAGGCAAGTGCTGTTTTTGTGTCAAACCAACTTTTATATTTCCACTAGGATGGAGCGAGATGCCAGCTTTGCCCAGAAAAAAGCTGAGCGGGCCACTGTTAGGAGCCACTTCAGGGAAAAATATCGTCTTCCAAAAGTAAACATCAGTTTATAAATCATAAACCCTGTGACCATGACAAAACAAAGTTATATTCTTTAGAAAATTTGAAGAAATGTTTTTGAATGAAAGTAAAATTCTGCTATCATTACTCATCCTCATGTATTTCCAAACCAGTATTCCTTTCTTCAAGCACAAAAGTAGAAAATGTGATGAATGTACTCGTCATTACTTTATTTTTTCCATACAAAGAATGGGGGCTGGAGCTCTCAAACTTAAAATAAGTACCATAAAAGTAGCCCATACAACAAGCCATTTTTTCGCACTTTCTTTGTCTTTTCTGACTTTGTTGCACTAAAATATCATGCAGTGACACACTGACATAGTGATTAATGTATGTCGTCATGAAATCAGAGACCCTCCCCTCGAAATCCAAACACAAGTGGCCACAGGATATGCCTGGTGTAAACAGCGATGTGTTTTGCCTGACCACATGTGATCCTAATATCAGGTGTAAACTGAGTCAAAGTTATACGGGTTTGGAACAACATGACTGAGTAAATGATGACATTTTTTTTTTTTTTTTTTTTTTTTTTTGCTGAACTGTTTCTTTAACTTCTCTTTCATTTCTACCATCTACAGAGTGAGCTGGATGACACACAGATTCAGGCAGCGGGCGATGATGTGGAGTTACCCACTGAGCTGGCCAAAATGATCGCAGAGGACAACCAGGAAGAGGAGCATAAGCAGTCTGTACTGGGTCAGCTGACCAACATTCAGAATGTTGATTTTGATCAGCTAAAGGAAAAGGCCCAGAGCACCATTGAAGACCTTAAACAGTCTGCTGAAAAGTGTGAGCTTATGTAATTAAGGCCCATATACACAAGCACCCCAGAGTTGGACTGCTGATTGAGGATCAGATGTTTACTTGACTACACTGATTATATCCACTATTTAAAGGAGAATAAAGGGAATAGATCAGATGCCTGTAATGAGATGCTTTGTGAATTCAACCTCAGGTTTTTGAGTTAACGGGTAAATCCACCACCAAATGAACTCCTACGCAAAGCCAGGCACATGCAAATCTGTTGTGTGTTTGTTGTTTTATTGCAAATAATGTTAGATTTACATGTATGCATAGCCATAATGGTGACCAAAGGCAATGATGATTAATTAACAACTTTCTACTCATTATTCTGTGTGACGTCTGTTTATTCAAATGTGATATGCCGCATCTAAAATAAATGGAAATCCTTTTACAAAATATTCCGATAAAATAAATTGCAAAAGTTAAGCTATTAAAGGTCAGTATATATACAGACATTATGGTACATAAATAGCCTACTTTTTCCTATGTATTCTCAATATGTAATTGATTGCATATTTATGTATAGCATGTATATAAAAATATGGTTTTAAAAACGAGGGGTTTTACTGTGGATGCCAAAATTGTGTCTGGTATATTTTTAATTTGTTCCTAATTATTATTTTTTCTTTATTTGTTTGCTTGTGTACTTTTTCTGTTGTTGTTTTTGTATTCGATTCAGCTCACACAGTTGTATGCAAGTGTTTAAATAAATCCGGAACCAATGTTAAAGTCGATGTTCTCTAAGACTCATTTATGTGACGCAACTTCGGTGCACAAGGAAAAATATTCCGTATCTATAGTAAAAGCATAAGCATCGATATTTTCCACGCGCAGTTTTTTTGTGTGAAATCCACATTTCGTAAACGCGACGGAGTGCAGAGATGAATACCGAAGCAGATCTCTTTTATCGTCGGCTGCCTAAAGTGGTCAGAAACACAAAAATACTTTTTTGTGTTATGTAGAGATTAACATTCAAAGGCAGAGCTAATTAAATTGAAATGATTCCAGTATTGAGTGAAATTCATTAAAAACAAGTACAGTGTTTTTCTTGCTTTTAGGAGCTGCACGCGCATCTCAACGGCTCTGTCAGTTTTGAAACTATGGAAACGCTGATAAAGCGAAAGCCGCATCAGAAAGTCGAGCACAGCATGACGGCAATCCGCAGCGGACAGCGCCGAACACTGGACGAGTCTGTATCAAACATAACTAATAATCATTCAATTAAATACTCTCAAGACTTTTGGGAAATCAAGTACGCCAAACAGATGTTTGACATGTAATGGAATAGGTCTTGGAGTTTCTATTTGCTATAGTGTACTAAATTTGTAGTAAATACTATTTAGTGTACTACAGATTGCTTTTTGTTCTGAACAGGGTCCCTAAAAGTTAGTTTATCTCTGCAATAGATGTTTCCAAGTGTTTAAAGTGATCCACCAACTGGTTGATTCAGAGGAGGATATCCTAATGGTAAAGCCACGCTTGTTATGCTTTTATTGGTCTTGTACCTTTAAGAATGAGTTGAAATGGGAATTGTTATTTAATAGGTTGCCAAAGCAGTCATTCAAGAGTTTGCGACAGATGGTGTAAAATATTTGGAGTTGCGAAGCACACCTCGGGAAGTGACTGAAACAGGTACTTGGAAGCGGTCCATGGAAATGTCAAAACATTGCGATTGAACCCAGTGTCTGTTGTTTGTTTACATTTATTTTTGTCACAAAAAGGTCTCACCAAACAAAGATATATCGAAACTGTGCTTGAAGCCATCCGGCAGTGTAAACAAGAGGAAGTTGACATTGATGTCAGGTAATTTATTGGTTGTTTATTCCAGTTTTTCTATTGGTGACAACCTGCTACTTCTGTAGTGGCCTTTTGTTATACTGTATGCATGAATGTTTGCTCTAGTAATAGGTTTGGCTTCTGTTAAACAGGTTTCTTGTGGCTGTGGACCGCAGACATGGGCCTGAGGTTGCCATGGAGACAGTGAAGCTGGCAGAAGACTTCTTGCTTTCTAGTGATGGGATGGTAGTTGGACTGGACCTCAGCGGAGACCCAACAGTAAGTAAAGCAGCAAGTTTTTGTCATTTATGTGCTTCCACGTTTGCAGTTAAATCATACGGTATGCCTCCGGTTGAATATCTTTGATCTTTTATAGGTCGGTCATGGAAAAGATTTGCTCTGTGCACTTCAAAAAGCGAAGAACTGTGGTCTGAAGCTTGCATTACACCTCTCAGAGGTATGGACTTATGGAAATCTACATATTTACATCTATGTAAACTGTTATGAGAACTTTTCTCCATACTGTTGTTGTAAAAAAGCTTTTGCATTGTTTAATCAGAGATCATGTGTATTTCAGATTCCTTCTCAGAGGGAGGAGACTGAGCTGTTGTTGAACTTGCCCCCTGATAGAATTGGTCATGGAACTTTTCTGCATCCTGAAGTTGGAGGGTCGGAGAGTCTTGTGGACAAAGTTTGCAAACAAAACATTCCCATTGGTATGATGCATAGAGTTTGCCATTGGTTTATCAGAAGTTAAACAGCAATTATTTACAGCCATTGAAGTACTGTTTTTAGAGAATTTAGACAAACATGAGTACAATGTGCTGTCAATAAATATAAAGCACAAACAATATTTTAAAAATAAAATATAGTAGTATAAAATATGTGAATGTTACCAATATACAGTATATACAATACAGTATGCATATATATATATATATATATATATATATATATATATATATATATATACACACACACACATACAGTATATATATACATATTGAAAATTTTTATATGTAAAAGTATTACAATGTATGACTGAATATTACAATGTTTTGATTTGCAGAGTTGTGTTTGACCTCTAATGTCAAAGGTCAGACTGTGCCTTCATATGACAAACATCACTTCCAGTACTGGTATACACGAAGACATCCATGTGTTCTCTGTGTAAGTCTATGTCTTAGTAATGTCCTTACTGTTTTCTTCACTGTTTTACAGTTTACACCCCTTTAGACATTATGCCTCTGAATTGAAAGCAAAATAGATTTATGCTTACAGGTTCTGTTTGATAATAAAAGGATGCTTGTTCTTCTTTCTCATGCCCTCATCAGACGGATGATAAGGGCGTGTTCTGTACAGATTTGTCTCAGGAGTACCAGCTGGCTGCGTCCACCTTTGGGTTGAGTCAGGAGGACGTTTGGACACTCTCTCAGCAGGCCATTGGTTACACATTTGTCCCTGAGCCAATCAAACAGAGGTTGGAGCAGAAGTGGGTGGAATTCAGGTCACAGATTCTCCAATGAGGAATTGCACCTGCAAACTTTAATCACAGCCCTTCCTCTAGAGAGTCTTTTACAAGTGGCTTTTTAAATCCTCAGGCACATTGTTAGAGTTTAACTATGTCCATTACTTCTATTTCAAATCATTCATATCTGACAAATGACTGTAGTGTTCGTGGGCAGTTTAATCATGATATTGAAAAGGGCATTCATAAACTACCTGTGTTGTGAACAACAGGGCTCAGACTGTTGAAATGAATTTCTAAATTGTTTAATATTTATGTTGGATTAATATTGAAAATGTAAAAAAAAAATGAAATTACATGACAAGAATGAATGTGATCTACTCCATATTCTTGGAGGATACAGCAGTATTTGTTAGTTCTTAGAACAAAACACTTTAAAGTGATGTTTAACAGTCATTGCTCTTAAATAAATGCTCCAGTATTAAGCACAAAACACTCGTTTTGTCTTAAGACAATGAAAATGTCCTGCCACCAGAGGGCAGCAGTTCCTTTTAAATGTTTCTGTATGTTTCTTCAGACTGTCTAAACTTGAAGGGATAGTTCACCCAAAAATGAAAATTCTCCATTATTTACTCACCCTCATGCCATCCAAGATGTATATGACTTTCTTTCTTCTTCTGAACACAAATTAAGATTTTTAGAAGAAAATCTCAGCTCTGTAGGTCCATTCAATGCAAGTGAATGGTGACCAAAATTTTGACTCCAATGGTTAAATCCATGTCTTCAGTGATATGATAAGTCTTTTTTTTTTTTTTTTTTTTTTTTACTAAATCTCCACTTCCACTTTCACATTCTTCTTGTGTTTTGGCGATTCACATTCTTCATGCATATTGCCACCTATTGAGCAGGGAGAAGAATTCGTAATAAAAAAGGACTGAAATATTGGTCTTTTACACAACCACAGCTATCATTTCACTTATGAAGACATGGACTTAAACACTGGAGTCGTATGGATTACTTTTATGCTGCCTTTATATGCTTTATGGAGTTTCAAAGTTTTGGTACCCATTCACTTGCACTGTATGGACCTACGGAGCCTACAAGGTTAGTAAAAAAAAAAAAAAAAAAAACATAATATGGCGGTCCCATAGACATTCTATGGCGGTACACTGTTGAGGAGACCAGAAGTCATTCTTTTTGAATGGATGTCTATGGAGGAGATGCTTGAGTATGCTGAATAAACTTCCTTTGTGAGGAAACAGCCCATCAGTTAATTAGTTGACCACCTATCTGCTAATCTTCAACATGTTTTACAATAAAAAATCCTTTTGAAATCAGAATGAGCTTTATTGCCAAGTATGCTTACACATACAAGGAATTTGTCTTGGTGGTAGGAGCTTCCAGTGTACAATACAAAAACAATACAAAAACAGCAGCAAGACATAGATAATAATAAAAAAGAAAAAATAATTATACACATACGTTCATATACACACATACATACACACATACGTAGTGCAAATCTAATACAAATCTGTTATCTGTTATGTACAGTGCAAATACAAATCTGTTATGTACAGGGCAAATGTTTTGAACTATATGTGAAGTTTACTATGATAAAATTGCTGTTTTATAAGAGAAGACACACACAATTTTGCAACAGTGTTGGTTCACCGCACTCCCCATCTCAGTATGGCATCTGCAAACGTTGACTTACTGTCATAACACGCTAGCTGACTGTTACGCTCTCACCTATTGTAAAAAATTATGAGGTTGTTATCTCAGTATAGAAGATCTTTGCTTAAATTGCAGATTGTCAGACATGACTGTACTTTGGTAAAACTCAAAAAGTAGATTAGCCAGGAGTCATAAGTAAAATGTATAGATTAATTCAAAATTTTCTTTGTAGTTGAGTCTTTTGGAAAGTTTGATAATGATTTAGGTATATGCAAGTAGAGATATCATTCATTACAAACAATTCATATCAGATTTCAGATGTATTAAATCCTCAGTTTGATAATTCATGTCTCTTTGGAGTCTGACTATAAATCCTCTATACATCCTTAAACTTCTCTTGGTCCTTATCATAGTCGAGTCTTCGTTTACAAGAGCTTAGCATGGAGTTTTCCACTCTATGAAGACCTAAAAGACACTGTCTAAGCACAGTACATCAATCAGACCACAGAAGCTGTAAACTCACTCTGAGAACACAAAAGATGTGCAAGATAAGGAGCCAGAGAGGACAGAAACACCTTTTCCAGCATAGTGTAGTCCTTGGTTTTATAACAGGATCTTGAGGGAGTCTGAATGGATTGAAACTGTTTTGGGTATTTTAGCCAAAAAAACAAACAAAAAAAGCAGTCTGCAAACTAACTTTTCATGCTGTGTTGCTGTTGTACTTCTATCTGTTTGTTTGAAGAAATAGTGGACCACCCATTATATCTTTTAATGGTTCACATTGCTCTGATATTCACTAATAGCACTGGGCCTCTCTGCCCACGGGATGGAAAGGGCACCCTGAGGTCAACTCATTTAGTCAATACACAGCACAACCCGTGTAAATGCCATTTGAACATGACACATGCACAAAAGAGGTCACGTTTGAAGATTTTTTGTAATCTTGTTCAGCACATACTCCTGTCTGTTGTAAAGGACACATTTGTAGGGTTTCAATCTAGTATGGCCCTAAAGGGGTGGCAAGTGTAAATATATAGAATTTCTTCTCATATTAGTCTGGACAACTCTATGCACCATGTCACACTTATTTTGTAGCCTTCGATTAATGGGTGCCGTAAATGCCCTGTTGACCTAGTGGGGTTTACTGATGGTTTCTGGGACACAAAGACCTCCAGCAATGTTCTTGTCACTCCAGTCTTAACTAGATAGCTGGTGAGCCTGCTGTATTGTTCAATTGTGTTGTTTGTGATGGCTTTGTCAGTGAATTGGCCCTCTCCGTTGTTTGCTTATTCTGTGGCTCACTTCTGTCACTTTTTGTCAGTGTACTGACAAGGTCAGTTTCTATAAGGGGCCATACCGAACATGTTCTTGCATTAAAGAAAGCATGATGCAGCACAACTAATGGAACAAAATGGAATTGTCTCGAGAAATATCTTTCAAAGTTGACATTCACTCATGCACGCATGTGAGAGACACCGAAAAAAAACATTACGATTTTCTTTCTACATTGAGAGTGATATGGTCAAAGACATCCATCAAGCGTGTGTTTGCATAGAAAAACAATTCCAAAGCAGTGCAGACAGACAAACAGGTTGGGTGTGAATAGCCCCTGTAAGGAAGGATTTTGATTGTGCAAAAGCCAGTGAACAATTGAAAATTGTATTACTTGAAAAATCAAATAACATCTCTTTAGCATATAATTCCAAAAACTAATAGTAAGACTAGTTCCTGTTAAATACACAAATGAATGAATATACAGTAAGAAAACTTGTGTTAAAATGTCTTAACCTGTGTACACAGAACACATTACAATAAATCCTATAAGATAAATCCTATAAAAAAAAGATATGGTATAAAATTATTAATATAAATATGTCTACATAAAATAAACCATTATTAAAATTGTTAAAATGTTGCATAATTAAAAAAAAAAAAACGAAATAACGTAACTGCCCATAGCTTCACATTATATTTTTAATATAAAGTTTAAAATATTTTAATAAAATATGTTAATATCTTTGGTTATTATTAAAAATATTAAAATAAAAATACTTCTTAAATAAATTACAGAATAACATACAAAGAAATTAAAAAGCATGTTGAATTGTTATATACAAACAGTCATAGTAGGTTAGCTATGCTAAAACTTCAAAGTTTCCCTCATGGTGAAATGGTGTTGTATTTTTTGGTCTGGTAAATACATCTATCTGTCAATGACCAGTGAAAAAGAATGCAGTGGCTTTAAGAGTGTATATCTTACTTATGTAACTCTTTAGGGCTTTTCACACTTGAAAATGTTAACCCTGGGTTATTACAAACCCTGGGTAAATGGAATCCTGGGTTATCCTGTTTCACGTTTCCCACTGTTCATACTTTACCCTGGATTAATAATTAATCCTGGATAATCATGTTCCAATGTTTCACACTGTACATTGATAAACCCCGCGTTAACGTTCTTATTTGCACATTTGCGGTGTCAATAACAATGATTGGAGGAATACATTTTGCGACAGACACGCAACCTGTCAGTGGAACTGCTCTGTACTTCTGTGGCACAAAATGACACAAAAACACGGAATACTGTCTCTTCATCACGGCAGTTACCGCATTTGCCACCACTGTTCGACATTTTACCGGTTTCCCTCAGATGGACAATGTAAACAGCGCTTGAAAGTTTCAGCAACAGTACAAAGCTGTCACGGTTCTGGTAAGCCTGCAGGTATGTTTTGTCATTTTCTCTCTCTCGTGTTTCGCAGGCGCGCTCGACTGGCATGATTGGCGTTTCTATGGGAACGTTCATTGTTCACAGGGCGGCGCCGATCATGCCACTGATTGCTTGTCGAGCAACACCTGTTCCAGCCTGATTGCACTCCCTACATATGCCCTCATGTTTCTCTGTTTTTTGGTCAGATTATTATTCTAAGTTGAGTACTAACCTTGCTCTTATTATCTAGCTGGTCCTGTCTTGTCACTCTGTTAGTTTGCCCATGTTGTTTGCAAATGTGGGGCCAACCTTGCGCTGGAACAAGGTTTTATAAACCAGGATAAAAAGCGGTGCTAACTCCCTTTCAAAATTACAAGTGTGAAATGTTGCTTTACCCAGGGTTTAGCGCAGTGTGAAAAGCCCTTTTTAGGATGGTGATAAACACACTGCATAATTGTCAATATTGATGAAACCGTTTTCCATCTCTTGATACTCTGGGCTTTTTTTACCCTCACTAAAATTCTGCAGGTATTTTTGCCCTTGTTTTACTGTCTTAGCACTATATTATTAGGTTTTATCCTTTTTATAATGAAACAGGAATTATTTTCTATATTACACGGAATAAACTTTTGTTGACTTGTCACATTAAGTTGTGATAATTTCCTTTGCCAGGCTAAAGTGGAGTCTGGCAGCTGTCCAGTAGGATATCCCATGGAGGAATATCTTCACAGGGCCCTGTGGTGTTGCTTGTGTTTGTAAAGCATATTTGACAAACTGATAATGATGCCAGACATATACAGACTACAAAGTCCATCTTGCTTATGTCACCTCAGCAATGCCCAGATGCATTTGCTGTGTTAGCAAGTGCTTTGGCTTTGTCTGCAAAAGCAAATATTTGTTTATTCTTTGATCGGAACGTAGTGCTTGGGTATGGATGATTTCAGGCAAGCATGAAAGAGTAAATAATATTACTATGGAAATAATGTGGCTGCATGGTGATGAATTGTGATGTTTTTACCTCTGTGCTTGATGTTCCTCCCTGCTTTTGAACAGAGCATGATGATTCCGGTATAAAGAAAGAAACATTTTATTGCTCAGAAGTTGCTTTTTCTTATCCCAGGAGAATTTATGGCTTAGAGTATAACGTTTGTCTCAGATATTCCTCTTAATATTTCTTACAGTATTGGGGGAAGCTTCATTGAAACAGTAACTTGCTAACAAGCTACTCATAACTTAAAGTATTTAAACTACAGTCAAGCTGGCTAATCTTTAAAAAAAAAAAAAAAAAATTAGCTAGACTAAAAGCTACTAAGAGGAAGTAGCTAACTATATTGAAGTTTTTTAAAGAAGTAAATGTTTTTAAATATAAAATCATTAGATTATATATATTTAGGGTGACAACATTAGGGTGACAACATTAAATTTAACATATAAATGTATTATAATAATAATAATATTAATAATAAAAGCTATTTTATATAAATGAGTTGAAATATAGTGATAAAACAGCAGCTTCAAAAAAGAGGGCAAAGTCCCTTTAAGGCTGTGCAAGGGGCTGAAGAGAATTAGTGAATCATTAATGTGAACTATTTCATTTACATGAAGTGCCATATGAACCGAATTCCCAACGCTAAATATAAGTGAGTCGTTTATTGTTCATTTACATGACCTATCCGAAAGAACCGATTCACTTATCGGTGTTGTGTCAAAATCTGACTCCTTGCCTAATTCTTACTCCTGCTACTTGATTTGTCCCTATCCCTGAAACCCTCCCCTAACCCTAACCATAGTCTGGAGTCATTGGTCCCGATCCCTAAAACCCACCCCTACACCTACCCCCAAACCATACTAGGGAGTCAGAAATTGGTAGGACACTGAGGAGAAGATAAAGCTGTTATCCTCCTAAAAAAAATAGTTATGATAGTAGCATCTCTAATTTTTTTAGGAGAAATAAAAAATTAGATTCAAATGACGTAACTATTTACAAAGTAAGAGTATACAGCAATAATTATGTTATGGGTAGCATAGACAAGATAAATTGGTTTTGTATTTGATGATAAATTTGACGTATTTTAGTATGACTTTTAATTGTATACTTTGGTATCTTGGCAAATCTGAGCAGAGTAACATTGTTGACATCTGTTCTGAATTCTGAATCTCAAGAGCAGGAAACGTAACCATTTGCTTTCCATTTAATCTCATTGCTCTTTAGGAGAAACAATTGAGATCTTGTGATATTTTCTTTCCTTTAATGTGATGGTAAACACACTTCTTGCAGTTTCCATTAGGCCAAAGGAGATGAAACTGCAAAATGATGTTAGAATAGCAATAATCAGATTAAAATGAGTAGATCCATAGATTGAGTGGAGGCCAGTCTTGAAGATCGAACCAGACTGCATGTGTGGTCTCAGCACTTCGTTTTCAGAATGACTCTGTCCCCCTCCCTTTAACCCAGACAACCCCCTGCTCATAAATGCCCCAGAAACCCCTTTCCTTTCAGTTATCATTCTACTCTCAAACTGAGAGAGCTGAAACAGCCTGAGGAGAATGTTACGAGTGGGGAGAGACAGGTAGAAAGGGATACAGGTACTTCTTTGATGTTAGGTGGACTACTCCTTTCATTTGAGGATGCTTTCTATAGTGGTTCCTCTCCTGCTGGTCTCTTTCCATATGCACTGGCCAACCCAGAATAACAGATATGCACTGGTTCAGAACTTCCACAAGTTGTCATAGATGTTTAATTGATTGCTGAAAGTACTTTATAAAAAGTTTCTGCACTGAATTTTTTAGACAGTACTTTGTTTTGATCAAACATAGGCTTATTTGTCATGTACGTCTGTTGCTATTTTAATGACAGCAAATTGAAATATCTCTATATGTACAAATGTCTCATTGTAAACAGTGACACCAAAAAGTATTTGGCCACACTTAAAAATGGATGAATGTCTTAGCATTATATAACAATATCTCAAACCAAGTGCCATCTATTTTGAAGAAAGGAACACAATTTTCAAGCATAGCATTGCTCAAAAAGAAGTTTGTTAGGTTTCAAATGATGAAAAATAGATAGACTAAAAGTATTTAATACTTTATGGTTGTCAAACTTTGTGGAACATATCCATAGTTTATGTGATGAACTAAACCTGTGGTTTTGCTGCTAGGACACTTAAAGTGTTAGTTCACCCAAAAAGGAAATTCTCTCATCATTTACTCAACCCCATGCCATCCCAGATGTGTATGACTTTCTTTCTTCTGCTGAACACAAATGAAGATTTTTAGAAGAATATGTCCAATTTGTAGGTCCATGTAATGCAAGTGAATGGTGGCCAGAACTCTGAATCTTCAAAAAGCACATAAAGGTAGCATTAAAGTAATCCAAACGACTCCAGTGGTTAAATCTATATCTTCAGAAATGGTATAAGTGTGGGTGAGAAACAGATAGATATTGAAGTGTTTTACTATAAATCTCAACTTTTGACCAGCCCTGCCCAGTAGGTGGTGATATGCATGAAGAATGTGAAGCAACGAAAAAACAAATGAATGTGAAAGTGAAAGTGGATATTTATATTAGAAAAGGACTTAAATATTGATCTGTTTCTCACCGCCACCTATCATTTCACTTCTGAAGACAGATTTAATCACTGGAGTATGGATTACTTTTATGCTGCATTTATGTGCTTTTCGGAGCTTCAAAGTTCCGGTCACCATTCACTTGCATTGTATGGACCTACAGAGCTGAAATTTTCTTCAAAAAAGTTTCGTTTGTGTTCTGCAGAAGAAAGAAAGTCACACATCTGGGATGGCATGAGGGTGAGTAAATGATGAAAGAATTTTCATTTCTGGGTGAATCTCTTTAAGGGGAACCAACTTAATACTTCCAATAAAAAAGATCTTGGGACCTGGTGGTTAACAGTAATTTTAAAAATGGCTAAGAAAAGTAATGTTCTGAGAAAAGAATGGTTTGAAATTTTGGATCTAATGCAATGAAATTCATGCATTTGTAGGTTTGACTTATTGTCCAGTATGACCATACTTTTTGGAACCAGTGCCACTGTATGTAAAGTACATTGATGGTCAAAAAATAACCACTAAACAAACACATAAGCATTAGGCAATCATATTATTCATCCAATTAAAACTATACCATCTTTATTATTACACATACAACATGTATTGTCTTTATGTAATGATATTTGATCATTATTATTGTACAATGTTGTGTCTGTGCTGTTCCATTACTTCAAAGTTACCCAGGGTGATGATTTGTTTTGAATCAACCTTGCAAAATGAGCACCATGCTGAGGTGTCTGGAGAATGACTTGGCTGCCCTTTCGGGGTCCTAAAAGTAATTGTAGCATGTAATTGTTGCAGGTGTGCCAGAGAAAGGGAATTGACTGGTAGAAGGTATTGGGGCAAACTTGGTTCTCAACAGTAATAGATGCCTTTTAATGAATGCTGAGCAATTTTGTGTTCAATAACTATCCAATTTTCTACCTGGAAATGCTTCATACCACAATGGTATGAAGATATGGTGAATACAAGCTAAATTGTTGAAAAACAGTTTGTGTATTTCTGTTACCAACTTATTGATTAAACAATTTTAATCAGAACTCTCTTGATATGTGATTTAGATCTCTTTAGCACTCTGTGGTTCTTCCAGGAAGTAATACATTTGAATAAATTAAAATGGAAAAACTCCACAAAGATTAAAAAAAAAAAAAAAACACCTGCAATTCTCTCTGCTCCCCAAAATAGATGATCTTCCAACTGCAAAACCCTGGTGTGCACTGTAAATTCATTCTCCCTGTAGAAAACCTTGCAAACCAACGGCATCCTCATTACAACAGACCTGGAGGTAAGCCCTAAATGGAGAGCTATTCAAAGCTGGTGTCATATTTACAGAGTTTGAGTTGTTTGCTTTCTCTGATAGACTCTGAAAGCATACATGACCCTGATAAAGATGGATTTGAAAATGGACAGAATTCTTTAAGAAACACAGCACTGGAGCCTGGGTAGCTCAGCAAGTATTGATGCTGACTACCATACCTGGAGTCACGAGTTCGAATCCAGGGCATGCTGAGTGACTCCAGCCAGGTCCCCAATGCAACCAAATTGGCCCAGTTGCTAGGGAGGGTAGAGTCACATGGGGTTACCTCCTCGTGGTCGCTATAATGTGTGGTTCTCGCTCTCGGTGGGGCGCGTGGTGAGTTATGCATGGATGCCACAGAGAATAGTGTGGGCCTCCACACGTGCTACATTTCCACGGTAACACACTCAACAAGCCACATGCATGGATTGACATCTCAGACACTGAGGCAACTGAGATTCGTCCTCCTCCACCCAGATTGAGGCGAGTCACTATGCCACCACGAGGATTTAGAGCGCACTGGGAATTGGGCATTCCAAATTGGGGAGAAAAGGGGAGAAAATCAACAAAAAATTTTTTGAAAAAAAAAGAAACAGCACTGAAACCAGAGTACATGTAGATAGAGACCAGCACCTCAACAGGTGGCGCCTCATGTGGCAGGGGTGAGAAGTACATATTGTATCATTCAAGGAACATTTCACCCAAAAATGAAAATTTGTAATTTACTACCCTCAGTTTTTAAGCTTCAAAAAGGATGCAAAAGCACCATAAAAATAAAATGTGAATTATGAGCAGTATTCCAAGTTTTCTGGAGCCATATGATAGCTTTGTGTAAGAAACACAAACCCTGAAATTCTCTCTGCTCCCCAAAATAGATGATCTTCCAACTGCAAAACCCTGGTGTGCACTACAAATTCATTCTCCCTGTAAAAAATCTTGCAAACCCACGGCATCCTCATTTCAACAGACCTGGAGGTAAGCCCTAAACGGAGAGCTTTTCAAAGCTGGTGTCATATTTACAGAGTTTGAGTTGTTTGCTTTCTCTGATAGACTCTGAAATCATACATGACCCTGATAAAGATGGATTTGAAAATGGACAGAATTCTTTAAGAGACACAGCACTGGAGCCTGGGTAGCTCAGCAAGTATTGATGCTGACTACCACACCTGGAGTCATGAGTTTGAATCCAGGGTGTGTTGAGTGACTCCAGCCAGGTCTCCTAAGCAACCAAATTGGCCCAGTTGCTAGGGAGGGTAGAGTCACATGGGGTTAGCTCCTCGTGGTCGCTATAATGTGTGGTTCTCGCTCTCGGTGGGCACGTGGTGAGTTGTGCGTGGATATCACGGAGAATAGCGTGGGCCTCCACACATGCTACATCTCCGCGGTAACACGCTCAACAAGCCACGTGATAAGATGCACGGATTGACATCTCAGACACTGAGGCAACTGAGATTTGTCCTCCACCACCCGGATTTAGGCGAGTCACTACGCCACCACGAGGACTTAGAGCACATTGGGAATTGGGCATTCCAAATTGGGGAGAAAAGGGGAGAAAATCAAAAAAGAAAAAGAAACAGCACTGAAACCAGAGTACATGTGGATAGAGACCAGCACCTCATCATGTAGCGCCTCCTGTGGCAGGGGTGAAGAACATATTGTATCATTCAAGGAACATTTCACCCAAAAATGAAAATTTGTAATTTACTACCCTCAGTTTTTAAGCTTCAAAAAGGATGCAAAAGCACCATAAAAATAAAATGTGAATTATGAGCTGTATTCCAAGTTTTCTGGAGCCATATGAAAGCTTTGTGTAAGAAACAGCCTGTTCATGAGAGAGGTAGCAATTTCTGATTTGTGAACGAATTATTCATTTGACTCTGATCCTTACAGTTAATTGGTTGTTCCGGTTATCAAAACTGCTCTCATTGATTTATTGAGAAAACGGGCTGATCTGGTTCTTTAGTTAAACTCATTGACTGACATTGATCCAGTCACAGTGATTCTCCAGTTGTCAGTCCTATTGTTTGACTGCAGAAAACAAATGCACAACTTTCATAACAATTTTATGGTGCTTTTGCATCCTTTTGAAGCTTGAAAGCTCCAGTTCTTATTCATTGCATTTGTGTAGCAAAGAGCCACAATACATTCTTCAAAATTTCTCCTTTTGTGTTTCATGGAAAAAAGAAAATCATACAGGTTTGGTGCGCCAAGAAAGTGAGTAAATGATGACTGAAACTTCATTGTGGGGGGAACTATTCCTCTAACTTTGGAAATGTGTAATGCCAATGGCAAAAAAAGTTAAAAAGAAAAAAATGCTACATACAGTTGTGGAGCACAATACTTGCTGACCTCTCTCCAAACATAGCGCTTGTGGTTGTGACCATAAAGTTCTATTTTGGTCTCATCACTCCAAATTACAGTGTGCCAGAAGCTGTGAGGTGTGTCAAGGTGTTGTCGGGCATATTGTAACCAGGCTTTTTTGTGGCATTGGCTTCTTTCTGGCAACTCGACCATGCAGCTCATTTTTGTTCAAGTATCGTCGTATTGTGCTCCTTGAAAAAACCACACCATCTTTTTCCAGAGCAGCCTGAATTTCTCCTGAGGTTACATGTGGGTTTTTCTTTGTATCCCGAACAATTCTTCTGGCAGTTGTGGCTGAAATCTTTCATGGTGTACCTGACCTTGGCTTGGTATTAAGAGATCCCCGAATTTTCCACTTCTTAATAAGTGATTGAACAGTACTGACTGGCATTTTCAAGGCTTTGGATATCTTTTTATATCCTTTTCCATCTTTATAAAGTTCCATTACCTTGTTACGCAGGTCTTTTGACAGTTCTTTTCTGCTCCCCATGGCTCGGTATCTAGCCTGCTCAGTGCATCCACGTGAGAGCTAACAAACTCATTGACTATTTATACACAGACACTAATTGCAATTTAAAAAGCCACAGGTGTGGGAAATTAACCTTTAATTGCCATTTAAACCTGTGTGTGTCACCTTGTGTGTCTGTAACAAGGCCAAACATTCAAGGGTATGTAAACTTTTGATCAGGGCCATTTGGGTGATTTCTGTTACCAATATGATTTAAAAAGGAGCCAAACAACTATGTGATAATAAATGGCTTCATATGATCACTATCCTTAAATAAAAGACAGGGTTTTTTTTTGCATGATCTGTCATATTTTCAAAATCAATGCCAAAATTTCACAATTTCTGCCAGGGTATGCAAACTTTTGAGCACAACTGTATGTGTATAATGATTATTCCTTTTCTCCTATTAGATGTGTAAAGGAGTCAGGCGTGTAGTATTTGGTTGGCTGTGCAAACTCAGCCATGAGGAAGTGTCAGAGCTGTTGTGTGATGAAGCTTATAAACCAGCCCCCAGAGAAGAGCCCTGTAACACCCAGCCATGCCCTGCCCAGTAAGCAAACTAATGATACTCCTTTTGGCTTTACATATATCTGACCAACTGTTTAAGTCTAATTAGATAAAAATAGAATGCAACACAAGGCACAAAAGTATTATTTTGAGTAAAGCAGAGAGAAAGATAGGTGTGTGCCACTCTAATTATTATAATGAATGTATCTCTTGTTTTAAAGGTGGAATACTAGTGAATGGTCTGAATGCAGTAAGACCTGTGGTCTCGGTACACAGCACTGCCAAGTGTTTTGTATGCAGACAAATGCCAACTGAACAATGTCAGTGTCACCAAAGTTCTGCAGACATCTCCCTGTCCCCGAGACAGCTGCCACCTGTCAGCTGAAGATATGCACCGAATGGCAGATTTGCACCGACTGGACTCCAGTAGGTGACATCTGTCAAGTATACGGGATTACTATGGATCTGTTTATCGCCTGAGGCGACAGTATTGTGTCACAGCTATAGACCTAATGTGGTGACAGTACATTTTTTATTCCTATTTATTAGTGCCATTGTTATTTTACTGAAGATTTGTTTTAGAAGGCCTACTGGTTGCTGTATCCACTGCTCATGTTATACTCAGTGATTTCCACAAGTTGAACAATTTTATTATATACATTTGGTAAAATGTACTTAATCCAACAGGTTGCTCAGCAGTTGTCTCATGACATATCGTAATAATTCGTACAAGATGGAAAAATCGTAAGTTATCGTACGACTTGGCTAGTACGAAAAGGTACAACTTTTATTCCCATAGAGACCAACCAAACAATAAACAGAATTTCAAATCGATACAATACAGTTATCAAATTTTATCTACAGCCAGCCTCCTATCCAACACTTTATTTCAAGGAGGGGAGTGTCAGTGAACAAATTTGCGTACTCTTTCCATATTTATTTTTGCAATAAATTACTAATGTAAGTTAGTTATCTGTAATACGCCTCCCTTGTCTTCTTCCAAGGTTTAGGTTTAGGATTTGGGTTAGGGGTTAAACTTGGGAAAAATAATAAGAATGCTCATTCAAAACCCAGATGTTTCTCTTTCTTCTGTTGTACACAACAGTGATTTTCCTGTTGAAGTCATGGTTAGGTTTAGTGTTTGGATAAGGGGTTAGACTTTATGGCTAGGTTAAGTTGTGGGGTAAAACTTTGGAAAAATCGTGATAACATTGTTCGTTGCTTTGTTTTATTTTTCTTTATGAGAGTAAAAGTGGAATGTTTTTATATGAGCCAACTTGTGCAATTACTTACAATTTTGCCATCTCATATTATTATTACGACTTTTCATGAGACCAGGTTGAGTTGTTCCATTCTAACAGGTTTGGCCGGAGTTAAAGTAGTCTCGCCTAGCATGAAGTCTGGTCCAATTTTGCAGCTTATTCAGGCAAAAAACTGCCAATGTAGACAGGAAAGATCTGTCAGACTGACATGTAAAGAGACCATCCACAGTACATATTGTTTTTTCCTGCTGTTTAGGGGCAGGTTAATCTGAAATACTACAATTGATACCACAAGAATAATGCAAAAATTATGTAAAAAACATGAAAATACAGTTCTGCTTGTAGATATCTAGGTTTCTTGCTATTATGTGACTCAAACAAAACTCTGAGGATCTTTCAATTATGTAATGCTACTGCCATTCCTGTGATCAGTTCATCCTCAATAACACTCATTATTGTAGAGGTCTGCATTCCTGCGGGACCCGATCAGATTTCTTGCGGCGTGGGATTAAATTTCCGAGTTGAAGGTAGTAAAAGACGGTATGTCCATAAGTTGTGTGTGGGAGCCTGAAAAACCCAATGTGGACATCTATTTTTACAAGAATGGCAGAGCATGGAAACACTGTGTCATCAAAGGATGTGAAACTGGAATTGGAAAATGGTCAGTTTATGTTTTAAGAAACCAACCTCAGGCAAGTCAGATGGACATCATGTCACGCATCATCTGATAATAGCAATAACAGAAAAAAAAAAAAAAACATAATTTGTGTACACTTGTTGACTATTTGTATGGCTTTTGCCCTCTGTGGAAAACATGGGAACAGGGAGTGGGTGAACATGGAGTACAATTCAGCGGGAGCGTTCAGGTGTGGAATAGAAACTTGTGGGAGCAAGATGTAAAAAACAGTCCCGTGCAGACCTCTACATTATAGCACCCCAGTACCTTGATTTTCAGGCGTTTTCAGGCAGACTGTTGCACCTTGAATCCTGAAAGTTGTGTAAAGCCTGTCAGTCAGCTTGGAACTGGTGATTACAGCCAGCTTTTGCTTTATTTGTGTTCAATATGCATTAGATGACCAGTGAACAGAATGTGGGCGGCCTGTAGGCGTGCTGTCTGTGGCCGAGAGACTATGCTACACAACTGTGCAATACTTTGCGAACATGGCCAGTTCTGCAAATTACGCTTGATTTCCCAAGACCATTCAAGCTACAAAAATTAATCACTGCCATAAGGGCCAATCAATTAATCCTGACCTTTGTCTGACCCAGACATGTTGGCAGGGGACAACCACAGGAGGGGACTAAAACCACTAATGCCAGGCTAGAAAATATTGGAAAATATTATGTTATGTCAGACTCAGCACTGTAGTGTAATGCTGTTGGTTATATTCCCACAGTGCTCAACTCCATGTGGCATAGGTCAAAGGTCATGGGAGGTTGTTTCATGAGCAACACTGGCGAAATAGCACCTGATGAGGAATGCAATATGAGTTTACGGCCCAGCGATGTGGAGAACTGTGACACGGGGCCATGCACAAGAAGTTGGTTCTTTACAGAATGGAGCAATAATGTAATAACAGAAATCACACTCGAGCGCACACACACACAAACACAATCTTGCCACACTAATATGTTGAGGGACTCAGTTGCTCCATGATTGCATTTCAAGGTAATTGCCAAATGTACTGCTGATAATGTTATTTTCCCATGTTTTCAGTGTTCTGACTGTCACTCCGGTGTGAAAACCGGTAGTGTAGTGTCTGAGAGACCACAGGGGCAGTTTGCCTTTAGAGGGCTGTGGGTCACAGCGCCCACCAGAGGTACAGAAAAGTAACAGCAACTCCTGCAACAGTCAAGAAGAGTGGTTCACCGGACAGTGGAGTCAGGTAATGGCAATGCTTTTACTGTTAGAGTGAATGTTGTTGGCACATCTGATTGTTGGTAACTGTCAATGGAGTCTATGGAATCTTTGAAGAGAAATGCAAAAGGAAATTTAAAGGAATGTTCCGGGTTCAATACAAGTTAAGCTCATTCGACAGCATTTGTGGCATAATATTGATTACCAACAAAAAGATAATTTGTGGTAGATTAAAAAAACAAAAAGATTAGAAAAAAGGCCAAAAAGTGGTTAAGGCACTTACAGTGGAAGTGAACGGGGCCAGTCCATAATCTTTACAATACACACTTGTTTCAAAAGTGTAGCCATAAGATGTAAACATTATAAATGTTAACATTATTATAGTGTGATAAAAGTGCTTACTTACCTTATCTGTGCAAAGGTATAACCGATATTACAACTTCGCTGTCATGACGATGCAACACCGTTAAACACTGTAATCTGGTAAGACGCTGTAACGGCAGTAAATCACTGATTTTTATCATGCGTAAATCATATTAAAACCTATATTGTACTTCTTGTGGCTATACTTAAAAAGTGTGCATTTCAATGTTTATAGACTGCTTCCTTTCACTTCCATTGTAAGTGCCTTACTGAAACCGATTTTTGCTTTTTTTTTTTTTTTTTTTCTTGCTGTTAATTGAGCTTATATTCTTAAACACACTTGAGCTTAAACACCCTATGCATTGTGTCAGTGTTCTGCAGATTGTGGTCCAGACAGCCAGCAGAGGACAGTAGTGTGCATACTGAGAAGTAAGGAGGGGCTCACTGTACTGCCTCCACCCCAGTGTGCCTCTTACAGTCAGCCTCCCAGCATGCAAAGCTGCTACCACAAAGCCTGTGGGGCCAGGTGGTATCACACCGACTGGAGTCCTGTGAGGATACATCTTCTTTTTCTCTCCCCAATAAATCTCCATTAACATTGACTTTCAGTGGGCTGACTCACTTTCTTCATCTAAACTTAGAAGACACAGGCAGCCATCTAAATCTAGTAGGAGGACAGAGATAGCATTCCTTGGATAAAGAACTATTATTTTAGCCTTTGTGTTAGAAATAGGTCTGCTTTTTGAACCTGGTGGAAGTTTTGTCTTGTTTTAGAAGTTTTAAAAACAATTTTTTTTATCTTTAGTCTGTTTGAGACATTTGAATTGTAGATGTTTATTAATCAATATAATAACTCCCTTGCTCTTACTTGAACCAGCACTAAAAAAACATGTCCACCCCATATCTTCCCAAATTTTTCAAAACACTCTATCATATTTCTTACGTTTAAGAAAAGTAATAACCTTCTTTCTTTTTATGGGGTGCCCCAACCCATTTACATTCCATGTGGAGAGAGATAGTACACTCATATTAACATTTTACATTTTGATATAGTAGAAAAAATAAATTGTGTGTCAAAAACAAAATTATACAGACCACATTCCCCATTAGTGAAACAATCAAACCCCGAACTTCCCCCCGAACAAAACAAACAGGAAAAAAAAAAAAAAAAACGTGCGCATTAACCCCGCACACGAAAGTGCCAACTGGTGACAATCCCTCTAAACTCAAAAGGTCCATGAACGCCCACGAGCCCCCACGAAAACTTTGCTATCGGACTGCTCAATTTTGCCTCATAAATTTGTGAGGCAAAATTACATAACAGAAATTACTTTGTAAAATAAACCCCAGCCAATAGGAAGAATGAACACAAAGAACGTGTAGATTCATTCACAGAACGGTCTCAAAGGTGTGATCTTCACAAAACAAATTCCAGCTGATATAAAACCGTTCAGATTCCTCGGACAGACAAACAAATGTTCAGTGAGCCGGCTGTTATGAGTTCAGCGGATGACATAATCATTCCAATGTCCCGTAAAAATACTCAACAAAACAAACTCCAGCCAACAGGAGGAATAAGCACGAAGAATGAACAGATTAATCCACAGCTGTTCCAAAGGAGTGTTATTCAATAGAACAAGCTCCAGCCGTTAGGCGGAACCAATACAAAAAGAAACAAAACCAGAATCCCGGTTCCCCGGATGGTCGAGTCAATTCACTCAGAGGCCGCATAAAAGTATATACCATGACTTACACAATCTGTCAACTTTATAAAAGACATCCTTTGTGTGAGCATGTAGATATTTTGCAGTCATCCGTAGTGTCCACTCTCAAACTGGCCAGGAACTTCAATGCAAAAGTAATCTTTCGTCAATGCAAAAGTTTCTTTAAGGAAAAATGTTATTCACAAAACAAACTCCAGCCGCTCGGCGGAGCCAACGCAAAAAGAAAAAAGAAACCAAAATGATCCCCATCTTCCTCAAAAGCCAGAGTAAGTACAGTGAGTCAACCCACTCACATGAGAAACACCCAGTGGTTTACTCATTTACATTTATGCATTTGGCAGATGCTTTTATCCAAAGCAACTTACAGTACCCTTATTACAGGGACAATCCCCCTGGAGTAACCTGGAGTTAAGTGCCTTGCTTAAGGACACAGTGGTGGTGGCTGTGGGGTTTGAACCAACAACCTTCTGCTTTCCAGTTCAGTGATTTAGTCCACTACGCCACCACCACCACTCACCCATTGATTCAATAAAAGACATTGCCTGATAGGGACATGTAAATACTTTGTGACCGTCCTTCGTTTCTATTCTCAGTATGGCCGGAAACATCAGAGCAAAAGTGATCTTTCACTGATGTAAGAGTTTCTTACATTCCTTGAACTGATCGCGTTTCTCTCTTGTCGATCTCGCAAAGTCCGGGAAAAAGAAAATATTATGGTTCTTCCAAGAAAGCTTCCCTTTGCTCCTCGCCTGGCGCAATACAAGATCTTTATCGGATGATCTCAGAAATCTGTCCAGAATCTATCGGGGCCTGTCTCCCTCAGAAAATCTGTGAGCTGGGACTCTGTGAGCTCGCTCGATTTCCAGCTTGTGGCCTATTATGTCGAGCAGACTCTGGAGAAGCTCGTCTAGAAATTTCACCATATCTCTGCCCTCCTCATGCTCAGGAATTCCAACAATTTGAACGTTATTCCTGCGGCTTCTATTCTCAAGATCTTCAAGCTTTGGTCGCAGACGGATTAGCAGTTAATTCCCTCTCCGAAGATTCCAGACAATCGATTCATCTCTCAACATCAGTCACTCTTGTAACTAACTCAGAGAATTTTATTTCCATCGCCGTAATCGATTGACGTATTACAGCGAGATCCTCCAAGTCAGCAAGAACCTTCGTCAACATCACCGACATGTTGGACAACTGACGCTGGATCACCTCTCCCGCCGCGCCATCCAAATCGAGTCCCCGGTCTGTAGGCCTGTCGGGGCTTTCATACTGAACATGTAAGTGTCTTTTAATGTCTCCAGAGCCTGATGATTTTGACTTCTTTGCCATGTTTTGCCTCAAAGAGCAAATGTGTAACTGGGTGTATCAAAGTTATAGTGAAAAAGGAGTTACATTTTGGTCTGTTATCACCCAAAACCTATTGTATCGCTTCAGCAAACACTGATAAAACAACTGGAGTCATATGGATTCCTTTTATGCTGCCTTTATGTGGTTTTTGGAGCTTCTAGCCACCATTCACTTGCATTGTATAGAACTACAGAGCTGAGATATTCTTCTAAAAATCTTTATTTGTGTTCTGCAGAAGAAAGAAAGTCATACACATCTTGGAGTGCATGAGTGAGTAAATGATGAGAGAATTTTAATTTTGGGGTGAAATATCCCATTAACGGGAAAGTTCAGCCAAAAATGACAATGCTGTCATCATTTACTCACCTTAATCATGTTCCAAACCTGTATGACTTTCTTTCCCCTGTGGAACACAAAAGAGATGTTAGGCAAAATGTTAGCTTCAGTCATCATTCACTTTCATGGTATGGATAAAAGATTTATGGGTGAACTAAATGCTTTAGACAAAAATAAATTGTGCCTACATATTAATTTTTTGCAAAAATAACATTTTATAAAAATAAAAATAAATAAAAAAAAGATGGACACAAAGTGAAGCCGACAAGTGTCAGACACACATGGGAACTCCTTCAATGCAGTTTAGAACGCATCCCAGGAGGATGAATTGAATGAAGTTGGTTAAGAAAATGCCCAGATTGTGCAGAGATGTAATCTAGACAAAGGGTGACTACTTTGAAAAAGCTAAAATATAAGATTATTATTATTGCATAAAAACCTCCTTTTGTTGTATTTCAGAGCTTTGATGACTTCGCTATTATTCAAAAACATGGAAAATAGTAATAATAAAGAACGAGTAGGTGTGTCCAAAATTTTCACTGGTAGTTTATGTCTCATAAAGTGTTCCAGGTCATGTGAAGGTGGTATTCGTGTTCGAGAGGTGCATTGTCTTACTGATGACCTGCAACCCTCCCAGGACTGTGAGGAGCATCTGATACCAGCAGGTCAAGAGACTTGCAATAACAAACCGTGCTTGCCACAAATAGGTGAACCTTATGCACATTATTTCACATGGTTCATCTGATATAATGTTTTTAAATGTTGGTTTTTACTAACAACCCAATTGACATATGACGTTTTACAGCATTTACACAGCTCAGAGAAGTGTCTAAAGACACTTGAAAATGCTTTTGTTTTGCATTTCGATAGAATTGCATTTAATTTCATTCATTAGAAATTATATTAACTGCTTAAGAAATTTGAATTTCTGAGTATTTGGTATGTTCCCCTTTTGCTGTAATGATATCATGCACTCGAGTTGACTCCACAAATTTGTGCAAAACCTGATGATCCATGTTCCATGGAACATTGTATGTGCTTTTATAGAAGCAAGGAAATCTGACCTTTTGTACAAAGTAATTAACATGGTCAGTCTGTGTCACAAATGTACTTAATTGTTTAGTGACCTTGAAAGAGTGCAGAATATTAAATATTTCTTATTCGTTTTGCATAAAAATCTTTCTTGGTTTTATTTACTTTATTTTATTGTATTTCCTTTCAGGTATGAATTAGATTTTGAAAATTCTAGTTTTTCAGTATGGACTCTGACTTTTGAATCCCTCTATATCATATAATCTTAATGTGTTTTGTTTTCTTTTGCAATTGAGAGCTGCAGAGACAAATACTACAACTGCAACATCGTGGTTCAGACTCGCCTGTGCATGTATGATTACTACAGGACGGCGTGTTGCATTTCCTGCTTGACATTTGCTCGTGGGCAATCATACAGGTGGGGCTATAGGTGACATCATCGTCTCTTTTATCCACAAACCTCATAACTGACTGCAATTTGATCT
The DNA here is from genome assembly GCF_019703515.2 of Myxocyprinus asiaticus. NCBI lineage: Eukaryota > Metazoa > Chordata > Actinopteri > Cypriniformes > Catostomidae > Myxocyprinus > Myxocyprinus asiaticus. The sequence goes on from NC_059391.1 coordinate 15,404,341, forward strand.
CTTTGTAACAGCATTAGTGAGCTAAAAGAAACTTCTAGCCTTGCAGATGAACTCATTATGTACTGGTTGGTGGTCCAGACATCCGTACCAGGAAGAAATGCAGCAAATGATTCAGATGGGGGTCCATGTGCCAAGTCATTAATAAATTTGCCACTCTGAAACAAGACAAAAATCTCAAGAAACAAAAAATATAATTAAAAATGACATCAATAAGAGTGTTCAGGAAACCTGTTCAAAAGCAATTATTAGAAATTTGATTATTCAGCTTTAAAGTAGTGGCTAAGAAAGTGTTATATCAATATCAATATCAATATCAATATCAATATCAAATATATATATATATATATATATATATATTGCTGTTCTTACACTGATATCAAAAACAGCTGCAAGAATCACAAGAACATTTAATTCAAATGAAAATCTGCTAACTTGTATTTCCAATCAAAAAATTCAAGGAAAGCACAATTAGATGGTGAAACCTAGAGAGATCATCTCTTTCAATGAGGATGTACTGTATGTTGTCTGAAGTAAAGAACCTCGAAGAGAATTTCTTATATTGCTTTTCATTTTGGACTGGAAAAGAGATTTTAGTGCTGTGGGAATAGATCAACAAGAATCTGAAACATGAAATCAATATTATTTTGTCTATTTCTGCAGTGAATAAAAAACAATTGGTTATCTTGTGGGCAGTGAGGTGAATTATACTGCTGTTAGGAAAAGTGAGCGGCACCTCATAGTGACAGTGAAGAAATAAAATTATGCAAGCTGACAGTAATTTATAAAGCAATCAATACATGCCTTCAAGATATAGTGCAAATGCGTACAGTACATCATTTAATCCATTTGGTGGTAAAAGTCTATTGTTTTGGAGTTGCTGAAGTCAATAAACTAAATAATGTCATAAATAAAATTTGATCGACAAGAAAAAGGTAAATCACCAGTGTGTTATAGATCTAAATGAACAGTTCATGAAACCTAACACTGTATAGGGCCTGCTGTGCATTTACATATTGGTAATACAGGCCAGCAATGCACAATGGTATCATTCTCAGTTTCATTAATTCACAATGTTCTTTTAATCTCTTTCGGTCCCCTGAGAGTGAATTTTATTTATGGACTGTACATTTATTTATAGACTCCTGCCCAATGTTACCCAATAAACAAAGGAAGAAGACTGCAGTTTTGACAACACAAGAAATCCTATTGATTTTAGATTTAACTTTCATTAGAACTTGCAACATTGCTCTAACCAAACGTACTGTGGCAGTCCTATGGTACAGCGAATTTAGATGGGCTTGAGATAGGCCTCGACCATGATACTGAATGCTTACCATTTTCATGTATTATGGATAGCTCATTAACAATTTTTACCTTAATGATCTATTTCTATACCTATTCTGACTCTTTATCGACTATTTTTGTTGGTGTAACCTAATGCAGTCAGATTCAGTCATAATAAATAATAAAGATTTTATTACATAAAATTGCCTACATTTTTTTAGGATACCTGACAAATATTTTTTTATAGTATGGTAGGATACTTGAAGATACTTTTAAAATACTGTACTACTTAGAATACTACCATGTGAAACGACAATGAAGCCGGTGCAGCCAGACATTTCTTCAGTCTACTATGATGGACCTAAGAGGATGAACTGATGCCAACTCCAACCATAAGTCATGGGATACTTCATATGCCATTGCCTGAACCTTGGACTTAGGATAGACCTCGCCAAAATTACTGGCCGGTTGAACTGCGAATCACCTTACTGATCTCGGCCTGCATCACCTTGATCTAATGATGGACTACACTCTTGAAATGGAATACATACACTCAATAAATTGCCAACAAAAGCCTTCATCAGCCAACTAACAAAGGATGAATTTCAAAAGACATTAGTCATAAACAGTTCTTACAAAAACTTTGTTTAAACACTGGCCCTTAACACTTACTTAGTTTAATAATTTAAAACCATGACTTGCACTGCACATAATTAAGTAATATTGGCATTATATTCATGATGTTAGCCAGAGGGGAACTGGCCCCCACAGTGAGTCTGGTTTCTTCCAAGGTTATTTTTCTCCATTAACCAACATCTTATAAAGTTTTGTGTTCCTTGCCACAGTCGCCTTCAGCTTGCTCACTAGGTTTCTTAATACATTTATTATTTAATTACTTATTTTAATACACACTTCACAATCGTACTTAATCAATCTACACAATGAAGACTTTATAGATATTACAGTTTAATTTTGTTAATGCATGATTTTCTGTAAAGCTGCTTTGAAACGATGTGTGTTGTGAAAGGTGCTGTACAAATAAAATTGAAATGATCAACGTTTTGCTAAATCTTTGCTGAACCTTGTTCATATTACTCACAAAAGGCATGTAACCAAGTGAACTTAAATTAACTCAGTTGTTTCAATGCTTTCAAGCTTTACTTAATCTATTAGTGTTAGGACAACATGAATATTTTTGTTTGATTAACTAAAACTGGGCAGGGGATTTCTCATTTCCAGCATGCTTTGCATGGCACTTGATAGAGAGAGTAAATGTTCAAAGTAAATGTTATATAATGTGTCTTTGTGCAAGATGAATATAAAGAGGGAGACTTGCTAGTGTTTTTATGTTTTGTTGTGTTGAGATTTAGAAGAGTTTCTGTTATGTTGGAGTTTTAAGGGTTATCATGGTGAAGAGTAGAGCTTGAGCTTATATCTTAAGGACATGCACATGTTGAGAATGCTCTATATTGCTTTACTCTTTGAGTAAATAATCATATCATTTGCATGCATTTAGCATACTAGCATTTACTGTGCTTTTATGTCAGAGAGAGATTAATTGATTTGAGTTCTTTTAAGGTATCTAATATAGTTGGGTTTACTCAATTCAATCAGATTCCCTCTACTTAAAGTATTTAAGGTGAGAATACATGGTACATTTATTTTAAGATAACTTATTTTAAACATGCGGAACCTCTGTCCATGATTGAATCAAGTTCAGCTAAGTAGTTATATGTGTTTGATAGTAGTTATTACAAAGTATTCAACAATTTTCACACCATCCAAACTATTCCACCCATCTCTGACTGTAAAACCAGCAATTGTTACCTCAAGGATCTATTTCTACTTGATCTAACCGATATTTGGGCCAGGTAAATTTAGATTAACTTTTTTACTTCAATTCACTAAGTTAATTTCGATGTTACCACATAATACATTTTTCCTTGTATTTTTAGCAAGAACGTATGTCTAAAAGTCAAATTTACTGACGTTTGTATTAAAGCGCGCCAAACTCTGGGCGGTTATTATAGTTGCTGTTGCCTGGCAATATCAGCAGCAGCATCGGTGTCCCTAGAGAGCGCGGGAATAAAGGCTGAGGGATGCGCACGCCCAACACGGCGCTGCTCCAACCGAGAGCGCATACACATCACATATCACAAAACACCAGCGCCAGTCGCTTCAAAGTTAAACTCGGGCGGTACTAGCCACACAGGACTCCGACTGCAGATAGGAATGCTATCACAGACTACTGCAGATTTTATTTGTGTCCCATGGTTCAGTTACAAACTCGACGTTGAAATTTAAATCGTTGAATTCTGTCACCCCTAACGAAGTCAATTCGCGGGCTAAGTGTGCTCGAGACGCCACATTTCAGCCTTATGAAGATAGCTGAGGTAAGTGTTGCGTGTTTTAAAGGATTTTCTCGGTTATTTATACAGGAAAGAGTAATAAACGGTCCCCAAGGTGAGTCATTTCGAGCTTCAGAAAGCTAACAAAGTGTCCGAGCAAAGAGACAGAGGTGTTGAAGAGAAGTGAAGGACTAGGTACGCATAAGACATCAGTTTAGAAGGCAATTGTCTGTCTGTGTAACTTATTTCGCCCTAATCCCTAAACAAGAAGGTTTTAAAGCATCTGTTCCTCTGAAGTCTGACTCAGCCTCTTTTATACTTTGACAGGTAACTGCTTCATGTGGTAACATCTAAATGAACTGGTAGTCAATAATACCTATTATGATGTGACTGAATCAATCTGAATACATTAGATTACACTAACAATATTAATTTTAAGGGGCAGATCAGGAAAAAATAGCTCTTTACAGTTTAAATTCAGTTAATTATGGTAGTTTAATTGATGATTGTTTGTTTATTTATGAATTAATTTGAACAGGTTTGAGTGAATTTAGCTCTCATTCAAACATACTCCTGGAGCATAACTTCTGGAAGTTCTCTTGGAAGAAATGCTTCAATTTGTTACTACTTGGGTTTGAAACAAATGCAGTGCATGCTATTCTGTCTGTCCTACACAGATGCCACATCTGTCACTGTGATCTTAATGATATAGCTTACACCTTTTCAGAGGTATGCTTCACTGTCTCGTTCAGATGGCTTTTGGGACAGAAAGAGAGATGTTCTCTTTTTTCATTCCGCATGGTCTCTGACAGGGAAAATTTAAGAGATATTTCCTCTGATTCCTTTGAATTATTTCTCAGCAGGCTATAAATAGGATGGTGACATGCACCAGCTTCTGCTTAAGAAATGGATGAGCTCAGAGGACAAGAGCTTTTAGCATGTCTACTAGATGTTTGTTACAAAAAAAAAAAAAAAAAAAATGAAGGTGTGGTTGAAACTGAAGCAATTAGTTGACCAGTTGCTTTGTAGAAGTAAAAATACCTGGGTCGGGCAATTTAAAGTACTGTAGGAATATTATTACCTTGTGACAAAAGTCCTCTTTAGGTCAGAGGTGCACATGGCACAAATTAGGATCCTCCTGAAATCCAAAAAAAAAAAAAAAAAAAGATTGTCAATAAAATACAACAGGTGGTGAAATGAGAATGTCTGAGCTCTTATTTTGCCACACAGAGACTTGATTTGTTTCAATGTCCATTTTGTTTCATGCCAGTTACAGTTCTATCGTCTGTATTTCAGGCTGGTCCTTACGGAGGCTTATTTTTACTTTTGCTACCATGGAAATTGCCTATATAATGGCCTCCTCAATTCTGTGCAAATAATACTTGTGGGACACCTCATGCATTTTTTAGCATTATACTAATGGATGTTTGCTGTTTGTGGAGGCCACGGAGAGCCATAACATTTTAAAACAACCACTTATGAACACAAATCACTTTGTTTTCTGTTTAGGCTGTAGACTCGGCTCGTTTAAGATGACGGGATTCAAGATTTGATCCTTTCTCATTCTCCGTCATATACTGCAAATGTGTTTCTGACTCAAACTTTTTGAATTACACTCTGTTAATTGATGTGTGCACCAGTGTTGTACTCTAGTCCAGGACTCGGACTCGAGTCCGACTCGATTCACGATATTGATGACTCGTGACTCGTCTCAGACATGAACACTAATGTCTCAGACTTGGACTTGGACTCGAGCATTGGGTGCATTCTGACTTGGAGGAGAGTACTCGTTACGACCATTAACTTTTGCGTTCTGCCCTTTTATGACATGAGATGCATGTCATGCAATATATCGGTTCCGCGAGCACGAATCTCTGCACTTGCACATGGATTTCCTTTGCACTCTCAAATCTCCCTGCTCTCGTTCAGAGAGTGCGTGTGTCACTCAAAACATGTCATGTGTACTCGCAAATCTATTATAATGCAAAATAACTCCTCCTCTGTCTCTGACAATGTAAGAGACATGAGCAAATCAAATGACAGAAACCATTAACAAATAACACATTGCGACTCAAGTCCTCTCAAAACTTTCACCTCAGTAGAAAACGTCTCCGGTTACTCACGTATCCTTGGTTCCCTGAGATGAAGAGAACGAGACACTGCATTTGAACACTATAGGGAAAATCCCTTTTCCATGACCTAGTTGAAGCCCTTGTATCGTAACACCAATCTTGTGATTGGTAATGATGTTTGAACTCTGCCCCTTTAGGCACGCATTTGCCCTATATTAGCGGGCGCTCAAACATAATTTCTTCAGAATTTCTGACTGAGGGACAAGAACGCGTCGCTCGTTCCTTGAAACTCTGATGTAGTAGTGCAGCCAAATCTTGCGATGTCTCGTTCTCTTCATCTCAGGGAACCGAGGTTACGTGAGTAACTGGAGACGTTCCCTATCAATTCAGTTCACATCGAAATTACATTTGAATGCTGCACTACGCCGCATTATGTAGCATCATACCTTATATGTACCAGGGTAGAAACACTTAGAAGAATGTGTATATGAGGTCATGGTCCTTTTGGCGGTGACTTATATGTCTTCAAGTGTGTATGAAAATGAATAACCCCACATGGTGAAAAACAGATGGAAAGTTAATCTTAATCAGTGGATCTATACGAGCCATGTAATACACACAGATTAATTAACCCCTTCATAACCAAAGGTAGGGAGAGAGGTTTTATTCTATTGGAAGTGCTTGTGACTTCTAGTGGGCGTAAATTAGATAATTAGATGTATTAATATTATAACAGGTAGCCCGCCCAAAGAAGGAGCTCGGGCTCACCTGCCTGGTGAAGGAATAGTAGCTCTCTAGACAGAGAGGACTCGCGAAGCGATAGACAGCATGACTAGGTAATAAAACCTTGCGAACGTGTTCTGCGAAGACCATCCTGCTGCAAAACATATGTCCTATAGGGATATAGCATTTGTCCATGCCCATGAGGAAGCCATGCCTCTAGTTGAATGCGCCTTTATGCCAATAGGGTATCTAATGCTCTGTGACTCATAAGTGAGGGCGATCGCATCAACGATCCAGTGAGAGAGCCTTTGTTTGGAGACGGACATGCATTTTGTGCATCCTCCATAACAAACGAAGAGCTGATTTAACAGTCTAAACTGGTGAGTGCACTCCACATACGTGTGCAATGCCCGCACGGGGCATAATAAATTTGCTAACTGCTCCTCATCCGAATTAGACGGTGGAGAAGAGAAAGCTTTTAGGTGCACTATCTGAGCCCTGAAGGGTGTGGAAAGCACCTTAGGTACATAGCCTTTTTTGAGTTTGATGGTGGCTTTTGAAAGCCCCGGACCGAATTCCTGATATGAACTGTCAACCGACAGTGCCTGTATATCACCAACCTGTTTTACTGAGGCCAGAGCCAACAGCAGTGCAGTCTTTAAAGAGAGCACATGCAACTCAACAGATTTCAATGGTTCGAAAGGGGGGCTCAGCACCAGATTTAAGTCCCATGTTGGAACTGTAGCAGGGCGAGGGGAGTTCAAGCACCTCGCTCCCCTAAGGAACTTTATGATCCGATCATATCTGCCTATAGAGGAACCAGCCTCTGGGGTGTGAAATGCAGTTATGATCGCTACATAGACCTTAAGCATTGACAGAGTAGACCTGCATCCAACCGCTCTTGAAGGAATGTAAGGATCTCCACAATTCACTGGGTCTTTGTTGCGTGAAGAGCACCAGTCCACAAGCCATTTTAGTGCATAGAGGCATCTCATAGTGCACCAGGCGTGACTCAGTACATGGTGTCTGAGCCAGCACTGGAGAGGTCTCATGTGTAAAAGACCTAACGGTATGACGGCAGATGCTGCCGCCATAAAACCCAGCATTTTCTGAAAAGACTTCAGTGGTAATGCTTTCCCCAGTTTGAACTGAGACAGACACTGGTGAATGGTCTGAACGTGCTCACTCGTGAGGTGTGCACGCATGCTATTGTAGTTGAGTCGAACCCCCAAAAAGGAGATTTGTTGGCTGGGAGTAAGTGTGCTTTTCGCCCAGTTGACATTGAGACCCAGGCCGTTCAAATGGTGAAGTATCAAGTCCATGTGCTCGCATAGCAGAGCCTCTGATCAGGCCAGTAATAGCCAATCCTTGAGGTAATTCAGAATGCGCACACCGTTCATATTCAAGGGGGCGAGCGCCGCATCGACACATTTCGTGAACATGCTTGGGGCTAGAGATAATCTGAAGGGAAGGACTTTGAATTGATACAGTATGTCATCCCTTCGAACGCGATCGAACATGGGATCGAAGACCCATGTTCGATCAGTTTTAGCACTATATCTGACATGCCTATGAGCGCCCGCCATGCGTTCACGCAACCGCTCTTGAAGGAATGTAAGGATCTCCATTATGGAGCAATTCACTGGGTCTTTGTTGCGTGAAGAGCACCAATCCTTAAGCCATTTTAGTGCATAGAGGCATCTCGTAGATGGTGCTCTAGCTTGCAAAATGGTGTTCATTACAGACTGAGCCAATTCCGGCTTGTGCGTTGTGCTCCGTTCAGGGTCCATACATGTGGGTTCTACAGCTCCGGCTGGGGATGCCAAATCATGCTCTGCACTTGAGAGAGCAGATCCTTCCTCAGTGGTTTTTCCCATAGAGGCCCGCCTAATATCTCCATCATTTCGGAGCCATTTTGGCACAACCAACAGAACCATTTCCTTGTCCTGTCGGACTGACAGAGTGGAGGAGACGTACTGGGGAAAACGCATATTTGCGTTTTGTCGGCCTCTTGTGGCCCAAGGCAGCCACTTCCAGTGGGGCTTGGGACAGAGAGTACCAAAGAGGGCAGTGGGCTGTCTCTGCGGAGGCAAATTGGTCAACTGCCACTTTGCCAAACATTTCCCAAATCCTCAGAACTGTCTGAGGATGAAGTCTACATTCCCCCCCCATTGGTCCATGGCGCGACGCTCCTCACGAGGAGGCGTTGTGCCAGGCTCATCATTGGTAGCAATTGAGTGCCGCCCTGGCGATTTATATATGCTACCACTGACATATTGTCTGACCAAATCAGAACATGATGATTCACTATGTTGGAATGGAAAGCTTTCACCGCTAAGAAGACGGCTAGCATTTCCAAGCAGTTGATGTGCCACGCCCGTTTCGCACCTGTCCAATTGCCGAATGCGAATCTCAAGAACAGCCTGTGGTGTGGTACAGTTCGGATATGAATGTACGCGTCCTTTTGATCTATTGACGCAAACCAATCCTGTGGGCAGATGTGCGATAAGATCTGTTTCTGAGTTAACCTTTGAATGGCCGTTTTGCAAGCATGCTGTTCAAGTGTCTCAGATCTAAAATTGCCCAAATCCCGCTACCTTTCTTCGGAAAGAAAAGGTAGCAGCTGTAAAAACCCTTTGCGGGCATGGCAGCTCGGAACAATCTCTATCACATCTTTTGCGAGATTGTGAATTTCTGCACGTAATACCAGCATGTTCCATGACAGAACCGTTGAGGACAAAATGCTGCTGAAGCAAGGTGGTCTGCATGCGAATTGGATCGAATACCTGTGTTCGATAATTTTTAGCACCATATCTGACATGCCCGTGAGCACACGCCACGCGTTCACGTAACAGGATAGTGGGCGCTTTATATTTAACACTAATTGTGGTAGCGCGCTGCTCACCATTGGGAAGCAGTTGTGCACAGTGTGTGAAATGGGGAAGCAAGGCAAACTCTCAAGATTGGCCTGAGCCAAAGTTAATAAGTACACTAAGGTATGGTTTAGGAGCGTACAAACATAAGAGAGAGAATTGTTTGTATGTGATCATTATGAACAGAACCCAAAGAGGGCTCAATTCAAATGTCACAGATGCAGATAGGCCGGAGGCCACCGTCTTTTTGCATTTTGATGAGAAAATAACGACTGTGAAATTCTCTCTGTGCACCGTATGGGGAACTACCCCTATTGCATCTCTCACAAGGATATTTACTACCTTGCAATGCAGAATGGGCATGTCCTGCACTGTAATGTGGAGGATAGAACGCTGTTGAAGCGAGGCGGCCGCATTGCGAACTGGAATGTATAACCGCACGCTGCCGATTTTTAAACACACTGAGAAATGCTCGGTAACGCATGCCACACGACCACATAATGCACGGGTGGGCTCCGAGTTTCGTGGGTGTGTTGAGGGGAGCTGCCGTTTATAAGATGGGAGAATTTTGTGTGGAGTATGGGCTGATTTTTTCTCTGAGATGCTAGGAAGCGCACCGCGCGAGTGGGCCGGGCACAGATAGCGTCTGCTTATCAGACAGCAGCTTCTCACTCAGAGTGTGTCACGCATCCGTGCACAGCGCTAATAGTGTAAAGGCTCGAGTGAGCTAACAATAGACACCAATCACCCGCGGTTATCATGGTGAGTGAGTTTAGTTGGAGAGGACGAAAGACCTTTTTCAGCCTTCAGCGCGCGTAGAGCAGCCACTACGATGTACACATGCTATTCAAGCAATGCAAGGAAGCATTGCAATAAAAACTGACTCGTTCCCGGTGAGAATAGCAGGGAAGGGTGAGTCAAAACATAATAGAAAAAGGCAGGAGCTCTAGATTCCTATGAACACTATTCTTCCAGGGGGATTCTTCCCACTGGGGACTGACAGCGCTATTTGCTTTGCAGTACAAAGATGCTAAAATATGCCTGAGGACGGCAGCCCCTCAAATCTGGGTGCGCACAGTTTAGGGCGTACGCCAGGTCTCAGTAAGCTCCGTGTGAACCTCAGGGAAGAACAACACTGCTTTCCGAACCACGGTCTTTTAACGGTGGAGGGTGTGCAGGAATCATACATTCAAATGAGAAATTTTTGGCTCGACAGGAGGCGACCACTCAAGGCCGAGCTCTTCGACCTTGACACGGAGTAACTCGTATCAATAGCCATTGCGCGCTTCTCACCCTTGCTGGGGGGAGGGGCTGCAACATCCTCCATGTACCATTCTCAGATGCTGCGAGGGACACGGCATCATTATCATCATCAGGCCTGCCGAATGTGACAACACCGTGCTCATTCATAGAGGGCCGGTGGTCATCATGTGCATACTGCACTGGCGAAGATGCTGCATGGGAAAATCATGGGGCTCGTGGGGCTTGCACAGGCCTGAGATCCTACTCAGGATCTTCCATCTCTACCTCGCGGCCCTGCCGTGCTTCCTCATGTGGTCCCTCGAGACTTAACACAGAGTAAAGTTGGGAGGGCGCGGGAGGCGGAATCGTCCCTCAGAACAAGGGCAACCCTAGAACGGAGCTTCTTGAGACTCATGTCCTCACAGTGAGGGCAGTCTGTCCCCATGAGAGCTGCTTCGGCGTGGGTGCGGCCCAGGCAGCGAACTTAGCTCTCATGTTGGTCAGACGGAGCGATGTGTCGCTCACAGGAACACTTGCGATACGACATCTTTAAAAAGACACTTACACACAAGCAGCTCTTTTATGTGTGTTTTATGTCACTTGGACGGAATTATATTATATATATTGAAAGGATACAACTCCTGCTTGGATGCCGCGGGAAGCGGGTAGATGTCTCGCTGAGCGAAGAACCCGACCTGGCAGCGGAGAGACTTCTTCGCCGGAACACTAGAAGGGGTGGGTGAATCAGCAGGCGCTGAACTCAGGCGAAGAATGTCCTGATGTGTCTGCAGGGAATCCCATCTGCTAAATTGTGTCCGTTGACGGCAAAGAGCGGCTGATCAAGATGAGATGATCCATCATAGTCAAGACAAGACTATGTCAGTCTTGAAGGAAGAAATTCTGAAGAAATGATGTTTGAGCACCTGCTTATATAGGGCAAATGCATGCCTAAAGGGGCAGAGCGCAAACATCATTGTCAATCCCAAAATTGCCGTTATGATACAAGGACTCCAACTAGGTCGTGGAATAGGGAATTTCCCTGTAGCGTTCAAATGCAGTGTCGAGTGAACTGAATCGATAGGGAACTTACCTGCACAAGTTTGTCTAGAATGCATAAAGGATTTTTCATGTGGCGACACATACGTAGAAAATATGTGGAACAAAATCATAAATCATTATTACGAGTTATAATTATAATGGGAACATAAGATCATGTTGACGTGTGCTCATGCGTTTATGACAGGTGCCATTTTACATAGAGACGGAGGCTCATGTGATGCGAGTTTATCACAAATGTAGGCTAAAACAGTTAAGTAATCCCATTGTTAAAAGGACAAACATCCGTCCATCCATGAAAAATCATGTGAATTGCTCCAACGCCTGAATTATAATGAATTTTGATAATATAACACTAGAGGACAATACCTGAGTATGAATAAATAAATAAATAAATAAATACATTTCAAATAAAATTTCAAATAAATGGCAAGAAGGCACTGTTGTTTACAGTGGAAAGTTATTTTTCTGACATCTCATTTTTTATTTCCTTGATTATTGTATAGGCCTATATACAACATTGTGATAAATAGATAGATAGATATAATTTTATTAAGTTTTCAGCTAATTATTCAAGACAAAGAAACAGTTAGTACTAAAATTAGAACAAAGAAACAAATTAAGAAAACTGTGCTTAAAGTTATTGTGTGTATGGTTTCTTGTACAATACACTTTGAAATGCTGAATGTGTGTATGTGTGTGCCAATAAACTTAAAATGGCAACAGAATTGTGATTTTTGTTCTTACTTTATGACATAGACAAGGACTTGTAACTCGGACTTGTATGCAGTTATTGGCAACTCAGCTCGGACTCGATATCTAGTGACTTGACTGCAACACTGCTGTGCACTGCTGTATGCCTCAACTGAGTGTTAATAAGTGTTAATCTGTTGTGTTTATAACTTTATAGAAGCTTCTTATGACCAATGTAAGGACATTTTGACCAAACACGGGTTGTTATATATTTTCAATAGGATTTCTACAAATAGGATCCTTTCCTGAATCAACTGGTCCTGGAATGAAATTCTTTAGGACCTATTGCATGCCTTGAAAGTTAGTTTTGTATGTTTTGTTCCTCTGGTAGCACACATGGCTCTATGAGCTGGTGCAAGTTATTGACTTCTGTAGTATTACAGTAATTTTATGACCTCACAGGCATTACTTCCAATGATGTATTTTGTATTCAAAAGTGGACTAGTAACTCAATAGTAGAATATCAATTTATTGTCGCAGAGCACAGCGGGAATTACCTAGACAGCAGTTCAGCCCAGCTTGACAGAGTATAAATAAATGCCTTGCAATAGCTGCGGAGAATCCAAACTGGAATTATCACTTGCATGCCCACAGATTCACAAACTAACATAAGTGTTCACCAGATCTTGAGCCACACACTCCTCGCACCCTCACAGTATTCCTCTGTAGGCCTCCTGACAGAGACTGCTGACGCTCTGCATGTCAAGGACAAAATCAGAATGCTCCGATAGAAGGTAAAAAGACAAGTTCTCACTCTGTATGATTAGTCAGGCCCTGAGAGGATTAGGGTTTGACATTCAAACATCCACTCAACTCTGCAAATTATCGGATGTCTGACTGGAATATGAGCCAGTGTTTAGGAGAGGGGACACGTCAAAAAAAGCTGCTTGTTCATTTTAGTCCAGGTGGCTTATTCGTATGAAATCGTATGAGTTCGTTCATATGAATTAGTACGAATTGTAGACGTGCAAATCCCCGGATGTGTAATGTGGGAGTAAGCAGAAGTTATGCATGTCAGACATTGTGTACATGTTTCTTTATTTTATGCCCTTACTCAAACCCCATATCTAAACCTAACCATAGAGTAGTCTCAAAGCATGATTTGAAGGAGAAAGAGTGTGTTATGACAGAAGAAAGTAAATGTTGCACTTTAGAAGGAGACGAGGGAGAGTCACCTGATTGGCTGTTGTAAAACATGAGAGTTTGTTGGTTTAATTAATTAAAAAGAGCAATGAAACACAATTGTTGGACATTTTGTCACAACTTAATTTCATTGTGTGCAATCAATTTAAATTAGAAAAAGGGAAGTTTAAGTAGATTTGCATTGGAACTACATTAATAATTTAAAAAATGTAATACTCTACTTAATTAAAATACTGTTTTTTCTTTATTTCTTACTGTATGCCAGAAAACAAAAACAAAATATAGCCAATATTTGGTAAAACAAACATTGAAAAAAAAAAAAACTCCATAATACTATATATATATATATATATATATATATATATATATATATATATATATATATATATGTAATGCTTTTAACGATTTGCGTCATGCCTTTTACCTGTGGTAAAACATTTATTACATTTACTATTGATAATTATTGGAATAAACAGTTATGTCACCAAGTAATATTGTTCATTATCCTAACTGTAAGCTGTTGCCAGCGGTTACAGGTGACCGTTTATATTTAACGACGGCTTTGAATGCGGCAGATCCAATCATAATTTAGAGCCGAAACTATCTGTTTTATAATAATATTTTAAATATGCCATGGACACATCCACAAAAATTCGTTTTTGTTTGAAAACACATTGATTTAGCTTAATCTACGACTCCACATCATCCACATTAGAGCAGTGTTTTCCTCCAACGAAAACAGAGACTTTTGAAAACGCTCTCCATAATTGCATACTTTACAAAACGATGATGTCAGGAAACTGAAAATGGAGGTTTCAAACTTAAGCGGATTAGTGCGGACGTGAGTGTGTTAAAGTAGAATGACTTCATTAAAAAGCATGCGGTCTGTTGTGTTGCATGTTCTCAGGTGACCCAAGTTTAATTCCCACTCAGTCCTAATCATTTTCATTGCATCTAGTAGGCAAAACGAAATTAATTTAAGATTAAATTCAAAATTTCTGTTCAAATATTTTGCTGAAAAGGCTTCCTCAATTTAATTAAGTTCATTGAACGTTTTTATTTCCTGAGTAAAGGACAACAAGGGTCTTGCTGAACCTGTTGTTTAAAGATCATCCCAAGTAAACATCTGTCTCCTGCAGAATCGTGCCACTGCACAGTAATATTAGTGTGTAATTTATTTCCCTTCAAGGCCAGCACACCTCATGTGTAAGGGAGGTCAACATATGGTGCTACTTAGCCTGTGACTAACGCTGTGTGTGCATCTGAGTGTGTGAGAGAAAGAGAGTGGTTAAAACAAAGACGATATTACAGTGTGAGTGTGCAGAGTGTATTTTCTGCAAGAGCATATTGGATGAGTGCATGAGGGTGTATCCGCCCCAGCACAGTGACTGATGTAATTTACACTGTCACAATATGAGGCCAGTCTGAGGGTGACAGGGAAGAGAGGGAGAGCAGGGCACAGTGATGACTGACCTGTCAGCACTGATCATTCTGCATGTCATGTACAACTTGCTGAAAATGTTGAACCTGTAGTGCCAGGAGAGGACCTGAGTGAGAACTACCTCTGGGTGATAATGCTGTGTGGTCACCTATGTGGTGATTTTGCCAAGCCAAAAGTGGATCAGCATATTTTATTTGTCCTTAAACAACACTCCTTTTTCTTGTCAACTTCCTGGAACAACATTCCTGTCAGTTCTAACCGTAAAACTAACCGTTACCACTAGAAATGTTGTTCTATAACCAACAATGATGTTGATCAAGGAACACGTCCTACCTGGGGAAAGTACAGTAAGTCTTGTGGTAAGCAGAGAGGACCTTAGTGAGAGTGTGGAAGGTAGCCTACAGTAATAATTAGCAACCACAAGCAAATATTCATTCTGGAAATAAGAAGACCTGTGGCCCGAAAAATTACAAACTTCTCTGTTCACATTGGGGAAAACAAAAAAGGTGGGTTATAGTACGTCTTTCTCCTCTTAGTAACCTATAGGCCATGCAAAATTTCGAAAATTCGTATAGGCTGATAATATATCACACTTGCAAATTCCCTGTGGATAATGCACAATCACGACATAGATTTCTATAATTTAATCCAACTGTATCTGCTGATTTGGATTAAAACGTCCCATAAATACTTACCAATATAAATTGTTCAAACTTTATTTTTGTGGTGTGAATCGTAACTAAAGAAGTTTACAGACATTTAAAGTAAATGTATTAAAAGTAAAATAGTAATTAAAATAGTTGTAAAGAAAAGAAAAATTAAAAGTTGTAAAGAAACGTGTTAAGAAAATGCAATAATTTATTTATTTTCGTTTTGTAAGCTCTGTATTTATTTAATTCAGGGAATAATGCTTTCATATTGCTGAAGCGTTGCACTTTTCTGCAAGTACTTTCTGCTTATTTATTTATTACAACTTTTTATATAAAATGAAAAGAAGAAAAAACATTGAAAGAGCTTGAGTAGAGTGATAACAGGGCACAAATGTTGCTATGGTGGTGCAGACGCGGAGCAGGTTTCTTTCCAAGTGAATTGGGGTGCGAGAGAGATGCGGACTATCTCATCTGTTGTAATAGCAGTCACTATATGGCTGCGATGCTAAATTTCTGACACTTAGTGGTGCTAAAAGTGACAGCTAAATTTTCTCTCAAACAGATGGGTTTTTACAGGAAAATTCTGTATTCAATATAATTTCAGTTCAATCAACAGCATTTGTGGTAAATAATTACCACAAAACATAATATCGACTCGTCCCTCCTATTCTTAAAAAAAATAAGCACAAATCGAGGTTACGGTGAGGCACTTACAATGGAAGTGAATGGGGCCAATTTTTGGAGGGTTTAAAGGCAGAAATATGAAGCTTATAGTTTTATAAAAAGCACTTACATTAATTCTTCTATTAAAACTTGTGTACTATTTGAACTATAAAGTTTTTCTTGTGGCCGAGCGGATTTCGAATCCACCTATTGTCCCATTCTTTTCCCCATCCTGTTTCCTGACTCCACTTGTAGTATTTCCCTATATACAACTTATAATAAAAAAAAAGTTAATATAAATATTGATTTTCTTGCAGTGATTTGGTCTACTTAATTAAAATACTGTTTTTTCTTTATTTCTTACTGTATGCCAGAAAACAAAAACAAAATATAGCCAATATTCTTTTCCTTGTCCGGGGTGAGAAGGGTGATGGCTTTCTCCCGTGGCTTGGCATCAGTTGTGTGTAGATTGTTTTTGCAAAAGTCTCGGAGGCTAACCATATGAAAATCCACCATGGTTTTAGTATAATAATAAACTATGTTTTTGGCAGAAACCATATTTTTGATGTAATTAACCATGGTGTTATTACAGTAATATAGTGTTAATATAGTATCCATATTATATTTTTTGTGGTTATTGATTTTACAACAAAATACCATGGTGAGATGGTTACTGTAGGAAAACCATGGGTCATTTTTTAAGGGAAAGTTAGGTTTAGGGTTAGGGGTTGGAGTAGGGGGTCTGTGGGACACAATAGACACAATAAACATGCCTATAGACCATTTCAAGGACTGTTCATTAGTGATGTCAAGTGACGTCATTGTTCCATGAACATTTCCTGCTTGTCAAAACTATTTTGCAGAGATGGGCCACTTCTGTTAAAATGAATGGGAGAAATTGGAACGCCCAACTGCAGCCAACGGTCAACGGATGTAGAAAGGAAATCCCTTCTTACAGGTAAAATAGCCATTCACCTTTTTTATACAGAAATAGTCTGTAAAACAACTCGAGAACGCGCATTCGCATTAGCTATACAAAATGGTAAAATTGCGTTTTTTTTAACACAATCTGAGTTACAGACGCACAATTTATTATATCAGTTGTGGCAGAACGATACACCCCTCCCATGGATCATCGTTGCCCGTGGTGACTTTTCCCCGTTTGGGCGTGACTGGGATTACCTGAACCCAATGAAGAGCCTCATCTCCGCTGGCTTTAAACACCGAGTGCGCCTCTCCTCGGGAGTCCGATCTCTACCTGCTGACGTCTTCGCAGGTCCAGGAATGGAGCGGGGAGGGTCCAGTGCGAGTTAGATGCAACACCGGACCCGCACCTCAGAACCCCTGCATGAGTTAGATGTGACGCTGGGGAGTCGCTGCCGATGGGCCAGGATGCCGGGCCGCAATTCCCCTCAAGTGCCGAGACCCAGGGAAGCTGGACTGCTCGAGTGAAGCCGCCACCCCACGCGCCTTGGACCAAGGAGGGGAGCATGTCGCGGCTGCTGGGACCCCACCCACTATCACCTGCACCTTATCCTGTCTTCACTACTCTTCCTTCCCAAAGCCTTTTCCACCACGAAGGCCTACGATTCCCATTTGTTTTGGACATT
The DNA here is from genome assembly GCF_019703515.2 of Myxocyprinus asiaticus. Taxonomy (NCBI): domain Eukaryota; kingdom Metazoa; phylum Chordata; class Actinopteri; order Cypriniformes; family Catostomidae; genus Myxocyprinus; species Myxocyprinus asiaticus. The sequence goes on from NC_059391.1 coordinate 15,422,199, forward strand.
TAATTGCCTCTCCGAGGCCTGACACCACACCCACTGTGTTCGTCTCTTGCTCACCCCGCCACACAATGTTGTCAGATTTTACTGCTTTTTTGAAATATGTTCTTTTATCGTAATCTTGACCAACCGTTTTGGAGATTTTGGTCTTTCCCCATTCAAAGAGATAAGAGCTGTGCTTTCATGACGCTTGTTCACATAGAAAAGAGAAAAAGAGTTTACAAGAGTGTTTCAAAGATGGCCACCGAGTGGACTGACGTACCTTGAAAAAGAGACTTGTTGAAAGGATCCGGAAATATGTTTGGACCGTTCTAATTCCTTTGTTTTTGTTTACATTCTTGAAATAGTCTATACTGTATTTTAGTTTTTAATTAGGGGTGATCACTATTTGCACTTGGAGTAAATAGCTTCTGCCTTGTTTAAATCGTAGTTTTTACAGTCATTTTAGGGTTTACAGTTATGTCTACATGGCAACAACGTTGCCTACACAGAAAGCACGGCTACACTACATGGGCTGTGTGCGTGCTTAAAATTTTGTATGAAATGCTGCATTGACCCATTTTATATATGTGTAAATAATCTATATAAATTACATATTACTCTTTGTGCATATTATTTTAGTGAATACAAGTGTAAAATATCACACTTCACTCTTGTGTTGTTCGAACAAGTAAAGCACGCTGCTTTTTTATGCATTCATTTGTCCACAGAAGTCAGTGAACGCATGCACGCAGCCATACGTGAAGTTGTGCTTCAATAGTAGTCTATGGCAGATACCTGTACAATAACATTTCAGGGGAGTAAAGATTGACCATTGAACGAGAGGCTCTAAACATGTCATTTTGGGTCCTGCCCGGATGCTGTGCTTCTCTGGGAGTCTACGGTAGCTTCATGAGTGCTGTTTGTATTGAATGTGCATCTGATTCAAGGATGTAACCACATATTCAGGATGGGGGTGACCAAATGATATAATTTAATAATCAACCATCCAGGAAAAAACCCCACATCAGTAGACCACTATTATGAAAATTGGGTGGGATGTGTCCCGCTCAATATCTATGGTGGTTTACAGCCCTGATCTTATTGCCTATTAGACTCTGGGCAATCAATGTTTTTTATCCTGCCTGGAAGCTCGGCTTCTCTATATGATAATTGGTTGAGCTCTCAAATGGGCAGTACTCCGTGACAAACAACAACAAAAAAATGTAGACAGTGATGGACATTAGAGGTCGACCGATAGTGGGTTTTGCCGACACCGATAACTAAGGTGGGAAATCAGACCGATAGCCGATTAATCGGCCGATAGTTTTTAAAATGTATAATTCGAATAAAAACTTTACACTCAATGTACAAAACTTTAGTAATACTTTCCATGGCGATACTTTAATACATTTCTCCCACACTGGTACCTTCTTCAAAGCCTTTGCCATCTGAAATGGATGAAAATATTAATTAAAATATTACCGGTCAAATGTGTTTGTACAATGTACAAGAAAGGAGAGAGAAAAAGGGATAGAAAAAATTCAACTCAAGTCTTGTCTTTTGAAAGGTAATTTTAGAATGGCATTGCCTATATTATATATATATATAGGCGTATCAACGCATACGCACAAATTCATAAGTGACTTTTTTATTCAAAACAGCGTATTAAGAGGAAAGGTAAGCAGTTTCCATCCTTGACTTTGGAACATTGTTCTAACCATTCAAACAGCTAATGTCCATTTGCCTGTCCTCTCCACCTTGTCAGCATTGCAATTCTCCAGTGCAGCGGTTAGTTCTAAACAAATGTATTATCAAACCACCTTTTGTTGTCTTAAATGACTGATTTATTGTACAATGATGTGCATTGTATACATACTTTGGCTTTTCTCTGTTGATGTTTTAAACCCGCATTTTAAGTTTCCGTCTATATAAATAGCCTAGTCATGTTGCATAACAAACTCCACGCAGAGTCAGTGATTGTTTTTATTTAACTTCTAGAGGGCGCCGTTATATAGTTGAAGAAAGGAGTTCAGGCTGTAGAACCCTCCAGTGCCGGCAGGGTTGGGAGGGTTACTTTTTAAATGTATTCTACTACAGATTACAGAATAAATGCTGTAAAATGTAATTTGTAATGTATTCCATTGGATTACTCAAGGTCAGTAACGTATTCTAAATACTTTGGATTACTTCTTCAGCACTGGTAGATTTTTTAACTTGTTTTGACTATAAAAACTCTGCCAGAGGGGGGCCTGGGTAGCTCAGTTGTAAAGATGCTGGCTTCCACCTGTGGAGTTCGCGAGTTCTCAATCCCAGGGCATGCTGAGTGACTCCAGTCAGGTCTCCTAAACAACCAAATTGGCCTGGTTGCTAGGGAGGGTAGAGTCACATGGGGTAACCTCCTCGTGATCGCTATAGTGTGGTTCGCTCTCAGTGGGGCATGTGGTGAGTCGTGCGTAGATGCTGCGGTGGATGGCGTGGGCCTCCACACGCACTATGTCTCCATGGTAACACGCTCAACATGCCACGTGATAAGATGCACGGGTTGACGGTCTCAGACGCGGAGGCAGCTGAGATTCGTCCTCCCCACCCGGATTGAGGCGAGTCACTATGCCACCATGAGGACTTAGAGAATTGGACATTCCAAATTGGACAATTTACACAAGGTTTATTTCTATTTCTTCTGCTCCAAACTTACTTCAGACTTACTTCTCTGTCTGCTCGTATGAATGTAACACATCATAAGAAAGTGTTTTACCACTGTTCAAATGCACTTTGGATCACATCATTTATATGTATAAATGTTTTCCATCTGAAAGGACTAAATATTAAGTAAAACAACTGACAATAAAATGCAAAGTAATCTCTTCAGTTATCAAAATACTTTTTGAATGTAACTGTATTCTAATTACCAATGATTTAAACTGTAACTGTAGTGGAAAACAGTTACTTATATTTTGTATTTTAAATACGTAATCCCGTTACATGTACTCCGTTACTCCCCAACCCTGAGCGCCGGCCATGGAGAAATGAGTCCAAAAATAGGTATCAGAAACAATCTGAGTTTATTTTTTTCTGATAGCTGATAGTTAAAAAACGCAACGATCGGCCCTGATTAATCTGTAAATCTGATATATCGGTCGACCTCTAATGGAATTAATTGACAGAGTATGAAATGTAAAGGCACCACTCTTGAGCACAGAGTGTTCATGCGTCATTATTTGCATTCTAACATAACATTTGTTTCAGCTTTCATAATCTGATATTTTGTCTATTTTGTTGCAAAAACAGGTTTGAGGTTAATTATTTTTGTTAAGCAATTTCAACGCTAGAGTAGTAGTTTGAGCAGCTTTGGGAGCAGACACCAAAAACAAGTCTTTTGAATACCAATATAAGATATATGAAGTGGGGGGCATATTTAGAGATGTACTGTGTGAGAAAGAAATTCTGGAGATTTTAGAGATTCATGCTCTTTTTTTACAGATTACTCTGTATATCCATGCGGAAAGCTGAACTGATAGATGAGGGATCTGAGAGCTCGGAACCAGGTTTATACTCCCTCTCCGTTTTTCCCTTGATCCCCAAGTAATCTCAACCCTTCCTCCATCATGTTATAGGAGTGGTTTACTTAATGAAAAAATGTTGTGATCTGTAAATGAAAAGGCTTTGGTGGCTCTCAAATCATTAATCCACGCAAGTTAAAATCACACATGCTCAGGAATCAGTGCAGTTCCTCCCTCTGAAAGCAAAGACACAAAGGACAAAAAGTGCAAGAAATCGTCTGATTTCTCTCATGAATATCCTAAAACACTATATGATCTGAAAGCATAAACTCTGAGTCATGCACGCTGCAGTATAATTTTTATTCAGTGTGAGAGAATCATTATAATGAGACATCTTTCATTCACTCTCGTAATACCGAAGGTAGTGGGCTTGAGAGTATTTCAAGGATAAGCTAGCTTCTCGTTTGTTCTAACATTTAGAAGATAAATGCGCGAGTGGGCATAAAAGCAGATTTTGATAGCCAAGTTATTAATGCAAAGGCGTCCCATATCTCAGTTAAATAAAGATCAGTTGATTTCTGTCTGTGCAGTAAGAGTGATTTATTTCACCATTTCAGTATGATTAGGGAGGAAAAGTTATTGTAAAATCAAGTCATTTGGGTTTCCATATTGTGGTGTATTTAAACGGGGCTTTTTGTACTTTATTACATTTTAGTAGAAGGTTGAAAGGCTTTTTTTTATTTATTAAATAAGGCTTAATAATCTGACTTTAGCCTCTCTTTTTATAGATGTGCTGTCATGATTTAGACTGTACATTTAGCCTCTTTTGTGGATGTACAATATGTTCACTTGGTAAATACCCTTTAAGGTCAGAAGATACCAAAATCCATTAATCCAGGTTTTGACGTCATTGTATCCTACGCAGCTTTCAAAAGGCTTTAGACCCTCTTTTGGCAAACAAGGAGATTGATTCTACTGTAGATACAGTATGTTAGACTGATTACAACCACATATAGAGATCCTAATTTGGGCACTTACTAAAATAAATTATATTAAAGGGAAAGTTCACTCCATAATGAAAATTCTCTCATTATTTACTCACCCTCATGATGTCCCAGGTGTGTATGACTTTCTTTCTTCACCAGAACATATTTGAAGAAAAATGAAAAATTTCTTAGCTCAGTAGGTCCTTAAAATGCAAGTGAATTGAGATTTCTCTTTTGAAGCTCCAAAAATCACAGACAGTCAGCATAAACATCATCTATATGACTCCAGCGGTTAAATTATGTCTTCTAAAACATCACGATTGATTTTGGTGTGAAAAAGATAAATATTTAAGTACTTCTTTAAACTCTAAATCATGCTTCGGTACGCGTGTGTGATGTAATCTCATTGGTATTTGAAACGCGAGAACTGTAGCACGTGAGTCACAGCTGGAAGAGCAACGCTGTTTACAAGTGAGAAGGAGGAATGCTGTACAGAAGTTTGGTTGGTTTTGGTTTAGATATGTTTTTATCTGTTTCTTTACTCACAATGATGTGTTTTAATGCTCATCCTGGATGTCTCAACTGAGTGGAGAACGTGAGATTACGTCGGTATCATGGCAACGCTAATATGTCACATGAGAGACTGCTTGGACTCCACCCTCTCGTGAAGCTTACCCTCACATTGGATTATAGTTAAAAAGTACTTAAATATTTCTATTTTTTCACACCAAAATTGATCTTATCGTTTAAGAAGACATTAGTTTAACCGCTGGAGTCGTATCGATGATGTCTGTGATTTTTAGAGCTTCAAAAGAGAAATCTTCATCCACTTGCAAGATATTTTTCTATTTTTCTTCAAATGTGTTCTGGTGAAGAAAGAAAGTCATACACACCTGGGATATCATGAGGGTGAGTAAATAATGAGAGAATTTTCATTTTTGGGTGAACCATCCCTTTAAATATAAACCATGTTGGCCTACTTTATCTTTGACTGTTTATTTAATGTTTTGCCTCTGTTATCACAAGGATGTAACCAAAAATTTTAATTCTATAATTCTTTACTCGCCCTCATGTCATTCCAAATTTACATGCTGTTGTTTTTTTCTCCACAGAACTCAAAAGAATATTTTTTTAAAATCTTCTTCCAGTTCTTATCCATACAGTTCATAGTGACCACACTTGTCAAGCTTCAATAAGGAAAAACAAAGAACAATAAATGTAATCCATGCATCTTATGTGCTATATTGTAAATCTCCTGAAGTAATATGATAGCTTTTAAGTTGTTATTCACTGATAATCTTCCCATCTAGTGAGCCGTTACCATGAGAATCGCTACAACTGGATCATTAAATCAGTGAGTCAAGATCTGGAACTGAAGGTCTGGATCAGTTTAATTCATAAACAAATCAATCTTTTGAGCCAATTCTTTTCAGCGAACTGGTTCATTTGGGTCACACATCTCACTGGAGGGGAAGATTATCAGTGAATATAGCGACTAAAATTTCCTCGCACAAAGCTATTGTATGGCTTTAGAGACTTGGAATACACCGATCAACCACAACATTAAAACCACCTGCCTAATATTGTGTAGGTCCCCCTCATGCAGCCAAACAATCATGCCACGGTCTAAATCACTGAGATCACATTTTTTCCACATTCTGGTGGTTGATGTGAACATTAACTGAAGCTCCTGACCCGTATTTTATGCACTGCACTGCTACCACACGATTGGCTGATTAGATAATCGCTTGGATGATTGTTGGTGCTAGATGGGCTGGTTTGAGTATTTCTGTAACTGCTGATCTCCTAGGGTCTCTAGAATTTACTCAGAATGGTGCCAAAAATAAAAAACATCCAGTGAGGGGCAGTTCTGTGGATGGAAATGCCTTATTGATGAGAGAGGTCAACAGAGAATGGCCAGACTGGTTCGAACTGACAAAGTCTATGGTAATTCAGATAACCGCTCTGTACAATTGTGGTGAGAAGAATATCATCGGAGATGCGGGTTGGCACTGTTTTGGCGGCACGAGGGGGACCTACACAATATTAGGCAGGTAGTTTTAATGTTGTGGCTGATCGGTGTATAGCGCACAAGTCTTATGGACTATTTACTTTTTCTGTCATTTTTGGAGTTTAATAGACCTGGTCACTTTTTATGGAAAAGACCTGCATCGAGGTTGTTCATAATATCTCCTTTTGTGTTCCATGGAAAAAATAACGAGTAAATAATGATTTTTATTTATTGTATTTTTTTGGGTGATCTGTTCCTTTATTAAACCTGTCATCGAAAACCCCATATTGATGGATTAATAATCTGAATACTGGGGGGATATTCTCCCTCAATGTCTATGGTAGTTACAGCCCTGATATAGATAAATATAGTTAGAAAAATACATTTCTTTCTGTTGTAAAGTTAAATACAGAGCCTGTTGTCAAAACAAAACCATGCACAGAATCATCAACGTACTAAGGCTGCAACGGTACACAAAATTCACAGTTCAGTACGTACCTCGGTTTTGGGGTCATGGTTTGGTATGGTTTCGGTACAGTAGCAAAAACAAAGAATATTTCTTTAAATATTTTTGAAAACAGTGGCTGATGGGCAATAATTCTTATTGTGAAGGCTCATTTATACATGACTGCACTATGCATATTTCTTCAACGAAATTACAATACAAAACTTAAGAGCCTCATATATGCACATTGTATAAAAACATAATAATAAAAGTTAAAAAAAGTGCAATTATAATAATTGTAACAAAATTAAGACATTAACAGTGCTGATTTTTGTGTCTTTTGCCTTTCAGCTCACCACTTGTACTTATCACTTAATTTTCAAGCTTTTTTTTTCAGGAAAATCAGAATATCCACATTATCAGAGGAGAGGACAATTCTTGGACAATTACAGCGTGTGCTTGTTTAGAGCGGACACTACAGAATTGCTGAAATGCGTTCTTGTAGGAACTTATATAACAGGGCTGAAGCATGTTAAGCAGACGCTTAAATCCTGTGTTCTCGATGACTGAGTTTGGTCGCATATCTGCAGCAATAAATACTCCTATGGCATTCGTTATCGCTTTAACCCTGTCTGAGCTTGCAGCGAGAAGCTGCTTGAAGGCTGTGGTGAGATTAACTTGCACAGGCTGTTTATGCTTTGCTTCCATGAGCTCAAGAGACACATGTGGATGATGTCGCCGCAAATGAGTCATCATGTTAGATGTGTTTCCTGAGACATATCTGACTTTGGTGAAACAGAGCCGACACACAGCCTTCGTCCTGTTCACTACTTGTTGCCCAGTATTACTGTAGTTTACTGTGAAATCATAATGCTCCCAAACAACAGATGTTAGAGATGGTGGTGGATCTTCAATCTCTGGCTTATTTAAGTCCGACATATTTATATTTTGTTTAGTTCCATCACAGTTGGGAAAAATAGTGAGCTAGCTAGTATAAGCTTCACATGCATTTATCTGATCTGCAGATTCTAGTGTACCATCTGGCACTCTGCTCTGTTCAATTTTGGTTCAGCGCGGTCCCGTGTTTCTCCGCAATCTTTTTTCATTTGAGTTCCACACAGTTTGTGTTGTTTCTTATATGTTGTTTTAATATTGGTTTAACACATGCTATGATATGTAATCATTCGTGTGACTGCGAGTACCATTCCGAAGGCCCTGTATCAGTTCGGTTCGACGAGGACACATGTACCGTTGCAGCCCTACCATGTACTAAAATTATTTTGCCTTCAAAATTTAATTACATCCAACAAATAATGTGGAGAAAGTAGGTGCTTAGATTACTTAAAATTTGTCTGCAAATTATTTTATTATGGGCGAGGTTTGCATGTTGTAAAGCATTTCATATTAGATCAATGATTTATTAATTTCTAATTCTGGAGCAAATGATTTAACAGGCTTAATAATTGCAAAAGTGTGGTATTATACAGAGCAATGATGAATGTGTGTTCAACAAGGAAGGATGTAGTGTGAGAGCGAGGGAGAGAGACAACGGAGGAGCTTACAGTGATATTGATTTGCGAGTATGTCCACCATCTGTCACCATAATGAATGTTAATATGAGACTACGCAGAATACAAAAGCTCAACAGATCGTGTAACCAGGGGTTTAAGACTCAGGGCTCTTACATTTTGACAGTACCACAACCCTAAAGCTTTCCTCACACTGCACAGATTGGAAATTCCAATCTGGTCATTTTGCAAGTGATGAAATCAAAACCAGTAAATTCAATATATGATGTATCTACTTTGGTTGCTATAGTAATTATGTAAGTGTAGGCATGATGCCATTTCCAAGAGACTTTGTCATGAAAGTAGCTGTTAGTCTGGAGAAAGAGAAAACTGGATGGAAAACTGGACATTTTGCCTCTGCTCATGTCTATCACGTCATCTCACTGTGGTGCTGAACGTACAAGGTGCATGAGAGAACATAAGCAACATTTTAAGCATTCATGCAAATGTTGTGTCCAAAACTGCTGACTTGTTCACTCATTCACTATTCAATACATCCACTTACCGACCACTTTATTAGGAACAGTATGGTCCTAATAAAGTGCCCAACATGGTCTTCTGCTGTTGTAGCCATCTACCTCAAGGTTTGATGTGTTGTGCATTCTGAGATACTATTCTACTTACTACAATTGTACAGAGTGGTTATCTGAGTTACCTTAGCCTTTCTGTCAGCTCAAAGTAGTCTGGCCATTCTCTATTGACCTCTCTCATCAACAAGGCATTTCCATTGGCAGAACTGCCGCTCACTGGATGTTTTTTGTTTTTGGCACCATTTTGAGTAAACTCTAGAGACTGTTGTGTGTGAAACTGCCAGGAGATCAGCAGTTACAGAAATACTCAAACCAGCCCATCTGGCACCAACAATCATGCCACAGTCCAAATCACTGAGATCACATTTTTTCCCCATTCTGATGGTTGATGTTAATATTAACTGAAGCTCCTGACCCATATCTGCAGGATTTTATGCACTACACTTCTGCCACACTACAGTACTGGCTAATTAGATGATCGCATGAATAAGTAGGTGTAGGTGTACCCAAGAAAGTGGTCGGTGAGTGTAGTTCACTTTATGAGGATAGAGTGAGTGAAAATTACGGTATTGTGACAAAGCTGCAGACAATATTGCACACTTTGTATGATGTTACCTGGGCTTGAATGGCAAAAAATCTACCTTAAATTCGAGCTGTCTGTTCAGAAGATGCATTCCAAAAAAATCCAAATTTAATCTGATTTCAAGACATATATGGATGACTTTTTTTCTGTTCAGACAACAAACAACTTTGTCATATACTGTACAAACAAAAAATTATTAACAAATTTTGCCTTTCTGAACAAAGAATCTTTTTTAGCATAGATTTAAAGATAAAGCAGTCTATGCACATACACAACATCACTTGACTTATAATTATTCAGTATTGTGCAGACAACTGTCAAAACAAGTAATACAAAATTTAATCTGTTTAAGGAGTTTCAGAGATTTATGACTGGGTAATTGAGCACGTCTGGTTTTTGCAAGCTTTTTATAAGGTTGCAAATTTCTTCCCACTTACAAATACAATCAAATTTGATTGAAACAGGCCACTATACTGTACCAGAATTACCAGTCATTAGCATTAATATATGCAGTCCTTCTTGATTATTATATCCATTTCAGACTTGTTGTCAAGACAGAACAATCTTCTGGTCACCACCAGGTAAAGTTAAAGGGATAGTTTACCTAAAAATGAAAATTCTCTCATCATTTACTCCCCCTCATGCCATCCCAGATGTGTGACGTTCTGTCTTATGCTAAACACAAACAAAGATTTTTAGAAGAATATCTCAGCTCTGTAGGTCCATACAATGCAAGTGAATGGGTGCCACAATTTTGAAGCTTCAAAATGCACATAAAGGCAGTATAAAAGTAATCTATAAGACCCCAGTGGTTAAATCAGTGTCTTCTGAAGCAATATGATAGGTGTGGGTGAGAAACAGATCAATATTTAAAAATAAATTTTCCTCCCTGCCCAGTAGGGGGCGATATGCATGAAGAATGCACATCACCAAAAAAAAAAAAGAAGAAGAAGGACTTAAATATTGAACTGTTTCTCACCCACACCTATTATATTGCTTTAGAAGATATGGAATTAACCACTGGAATCTTATGGATTACATTTATGCTGTTTATGTGCATTTTGGAGCTTCATATTTTTGGTATCCATTCACTTGCATTGTGAGGACCTACAGAGCTGAAATATTCTTCTAAAAATCTTAATTTGTGTTCTGCAGATGAAAGAAAGTCATGCACATCTGGGATGGCATGAGGGTGAGTAAATGATGAGAGAATTTTAATTTCTGGGCGAACTATACCATGCCATGAATTAGTGAGTGACTTATGGTCTTAAAGAATAATTATTTATTCAGATACAGCACAGAAAGTCAGAATAACTTAAAGGTGAATTGTGTAATTTCTGTGCCACTAGTGTCACTAAATGCAATTGCAAAAATAATGTCTGTTTTCTTCTGTTGGTCAGACAAACTCACGCCATTGGCTGAACCAGTGTTATTGTGTCAGGCTGGTCGGGATGTTAAAAAAAAAACAGATCAAAGGTTTAGTGCCACAGAGCCACTCCGTTTACATTTTTCGGAGAAATCAACCTACAAATAAAAACACACATTTAGAAATTATAACATCTAATTTTCATATTTAAATCTTAACCATGAATATTAAAAACCAGACTAAATAATGATCAATTACATCAAGCAATTTCTAAACAGATTGTTTAATAGAAACATTAATTATTGTGTTAACTGTCAGTTAGACCAGAATTATTATACTATACATTTCTATTTTATTTTCAGTTTGTCCTTAAATAAATTTCGTTTAACTTTAGTTCTTTCAGTGTTTTCTATTTTCAGTTTAGTTTCAGGTTTTCAGTATACAGTATTTAGTTTTTATTTTGGTATTTTAACGGTCAAATTTAATTTGTTAACCAATATTATTTCAATATGTTTAATGGCATTACATTTCTCAGGGTTGTGTGTTATCTGTATACAGTATAGTGGCATTTTCATATTTAATGAAGGCAGGTTTTAAAGGTTTTGAATTTTAGAATATGCTCTGTATCAAAAACGAAAATCTTATTTTTTTTTTAGTTATATTTTGTTCAGTTTATTTTTATTTTGTTTTAGTTTTCATTAATGATAATAACACAACAATGAAGTACCTTTGACCTGCTTTTGAACTACAAGTTCACAAGTTCATGTCAATTGTAAGCTCATCTGATGAGAAGCTCCTGTTATTAGCAGAAGATCCTCCAGCTCCAGTGAAGAGAGCAGCTCTAGATTACATCCACAGATTTCCTTTTACTTCTCAAGACCCCTTTAAATCCCACTATCATCCAGGTCAAGAATCGGCATTATCACTGGGACTGAGGTAATGGGGGAAGTGGTCCAGTCCAGAGAAAAGCAATCAAACCCAGATAAAAGGATAGGGGGGCGTCTTGGAAGGAGCAGGTGCACTGTTTTTTTTTTTACTCAAAGCTATTGTTAAAGAAATCTAACCCCCATTACCTTAGCCTTGATTGCCTGCAAAGATGCGAGTGTAAACCTCAAGCTGCAATTTCAGTGTTTTGATATGTGAAGATGATAAGCCCGGTTTCCATCTGGTTGAAAGCTTGATGTTTTTTTTTGTTTTTTTTAAGGATTTGGCACATTTACATTGAAATGCTAAATGGAAAGTGCTTTCAAGCAAATAAAAATGACTTTGCAAGGCAAATGAAGGAACATTCACACTGTGCTACAAACAAATTCAATAATTACTGGGCTTTGATTTATTTTGATGAAACAGGACCAATGACTATACCAAAGGTTATATCTGTGAAAATGTGCCACTGTCGTTTAATATGGATAATGTTATTATACACAGTCCTATTAATAAAGCTAAAAGCAAATTAATTCACATCAATCTATAATTTCCTCCTCAGTGCACCAGTTTAGATCTTTTTGGTGTTAAGCTCTACAAGGCACATTCTATGATGAATGTACGTAATAAGAATTTGTGTTTGTGTGGGCCATGTGAGTCAGTCTAATCTCAGTGCATACTGAGAATACACATGGAACAGGCAGTGCAAGATGTTGTGTGTGGACTCCAGGTCTCTTTGGCTTGGAGCACATGATTCCTTATGCTACCTTCACCTGCTGAGAACAGCAAACCAGGAACACACACACACACACACAAACACACACACAGCTGTGCCTCACTTTTTCTAGTTAGTATTCTCTGTTTTGCACACTCTTTTTGGAAATGGGACCTTGCAGTCAGCAGAATATTCATCAGATAAACCTGCGAAAATACAACACGCTATTTATATAAATGCATGCCTTATTTATTATGCAGTAGACAGATGAGGAAATTCACAACTGTGATTCTTCAGACGCCCCATTGTCCCTTTTCAATTTACTACTAAAACTAATAAAAGTTCTCTGTAGACCCCAACAGCAGACTTAATTGGATTTGTAAATTTTCTGAAGAAATGTGAGTGCAGTTTGCCTGTAGAAAACATGCCACAACAATGCTAAGGTGTTGCTACAGTATTTTGCTTCAAAATAGCTCACCCCCAAGTCTCTGTGATATTATGGTCTCTAGATATGATTTGGGTCATCGTAAGTTTGAAGGTAATAGCACACATTTCTTTAACAAGCCACATAATTTGAGGTATCATTCATGTCTGTAAAACAAACGTTGTGTGACAAATCACATGCCAAAGTTTAATACTTGGGGTTAGGGGTTTGTTCAGATCCCTTATGCCTTAGCAAGCACCACAATTTTTGTTTTTGCTGACTAGTGTGTCTTGTAATAGAGGAGCAGTCACAACTTCCTTGGTTGCTTTGGTTAAAGTTTTTTTTTCTTTTGTGTGTATGTGTTTGTGTGTAGGTCCAAACGTCTGGGCCGTGCGTCACAGGCCGTGATGTGGGCAGAGTGTAGGGTGCTGGAGGCAGGCTGTGGAGTCAGGAGGAGGTTTCTACGTTCGTCTGTCATGAGACTCCCATGCTCCTTCTGGTTCCTGCTGCTATTGGGTGCTGGAGGTCTTCTTCTGCTGCATCTACTGGACCTCTCAGAGACACTCAAGCAACAGAACCAAGGTCTGTCAAACTTGTACCTCAATCTTTAACAGAGATTCAGACTGCTTTTTTCTCTCCGTTTTAAAGGGTCTGTTCACTCAAAAATGAATATTCTTGCATTATTTACTCATTGTCATTTTGTTCCAAACCTGTATGTCTTTCTTTATTCAGTGGAACATGATTCACACGAAAGACTGTCAAGAAAATGTCCAGGTCCTATTTTACTCCATAGTCAAAAGAAACCAATAAATAAACCATATTTTACCAGCCAATACTCATTACCACAATGCATACATTTTTTTATTATGATATTCTCATTACCTCAATGTGAAAAAGAAAATCATAAATTATTTAAATTGCAAAGTATTTATGCATCATAGTAGTTCTTCCTTGGTACTGTCTTTTGTTTTTTGTTGATTTTGAAAAAAATGTAATACAGTAAAAACAATGACTGTTACAGTAATTAAAAACAATGTGAATAGTAAAAGTAAAACATCCAGATGTGTTATGTTAATAAGAATTGCGGTGTAAAATGTGCGTAAGTGTCCTGAAATTAATATCACAATGCAAAAAAATATTAATGGTCATAAATGTAGGCTTCATTGTCATCATGTAAAATACAATTTATTATTATTTTGTATTGATTTGGGGCTAAATAAAATTTCACATTTTCTTGACAAGTTTAATAAGTATCATCCCATTGCATCTTTTTTTTTTTTTTTGAACAATGATTGTATATGGAGACTGAGGCTGTCAGTCTCAAACATTCTGTCTAATATCTCCTTTAGTGTTCCATGGATGAAAGAAAGTCATACAGGTTTGGAACTACATGAGAGTGAGTATATGATTACAGATTGTTTTTTGGGGGGGAGAACTATCCCTTTAACAATACCATAATCGCAACAAGACATGATATTTTTACACACTAAAGGGGAGTTCATACCAACAGCAATTAATCGCTGGCGGTCACGGAGTCTGTTCTTGCTTTCTGGTAGATTTTCCTGCTTGACTGCTGTGTCAAACTGTATCAGGCCGCAGATCACCTGAGCAACACTGCCATTCCCACTGGTAGTCAGCACATTATATTGCTGTTCATTTGCATCACCAATGGTTCCTGCCGCTAATGCCGTTGGAAATTGACAACTTCAGGTCACTTCAAATCACTGTCAGTGTAAACGCCCCTTAAGACACAGAGTGATTTGTACCCTTTAACTGAAAAACGTGACGGACCAAATACAAACAACTGAAGTTGTTTTAAGATATGAATAGAATCCTTGAAATCATTAAATTGTCATATAGCACTAGAAATATTGTACCACCCTAGCAAAATAACCATTAAGCCAAAGTTTCCTCTGAAAGAGCTAACACTGTGTTTGATTACTGTCATTTTTCTTTTTTTTATGTGATAGCATGCAGTGAACTGAGCTTTAAAACTCACAACGTCTACCCTACTGAGCCATCAAAAGCAGCTAATATTGTCTGTTTCCATCTTGCGACAGAGGACAATTGTTAGCTGAACGCACAAGCTCATGAAAATGATATTATACTGATTGAGAGATACGCAGGGGAGATATTGCAACGTTGTCTCTCCGAAATGTGGGTCAACACAAAACTCTACCAAATGACTTTTGAAAGGAAGTTGCCTGTCGACCTCACTTCTGTTTGTTGATGCAGTATTTAACTTGATCAGTGTAAACAAAATGGAACTGATTTACAGAGAAACATTTTTAAAAAAGCACTTATGGCTAGGTTTGCATGTTAATGTATGCAACTAAATCCCTATAGGAATATTTTTAAATGCAGGTTTAAAAAAATGGGGGAAAATCACTGAACTTGTGGAGTTTAATCAAAACTAGAATAGTAGAAACATATTTTTATGTTTCCGGGGACACAATGTTGTGATATTGTTCTTTATTTGTCCCAGTTTTCATAAATATTCCAAATTAGAGTGCACCACACTTTATTTTCTGAAGGAACTTAGAGACGGTGACTGAGTGACACTGGCAGAGTGGATCCTCATTTTTACGTCTCAAGAATGGTAAGATATACTGTAATTCTTCTTTGACATTATTGTTGGTACTCCTAAATTACTAACATTAAATCATCTTTTTGTTAAACTAAACAGTCACTAGAGGTTAATTAATATGCATATAGTTTTGCCGGTACTTATCTAACACTACATGTTAGCTCGTGATCAAACAGTTATAAGGTTATTACATGGATGCTATGTGAAGAAATATCTTTGTCCATTTATTATGCTGCGCCTGTGGCAAGCGGCCCTCACTCAATATCTTTAAATACGCAATCCATTCTGATATAGTGATAACAGAAAAATCAATTCAAGAAGGCATTTGGTAATGTTCAAATATGAGCTATGTCTATTTAAAGCTCTTCCATTCACTATGCATCTCAGCCTTGATGATCACTATTTAAATAATAAAAAAAATCATCTGTTATTGAGCTTAACATCTTACCCTTGTCTTACAACTTAAAATATCAAAAGGACTTATTTTAATCAATATATCGAGTTATTCTTTAAATTTTTGGCAGGATTCCTGTAGTGAATCTTGGGTAGTGGTGTGTCCGTCTGACATAATTATTCAGTTCAAACGGGGTAGACAGTCTCTTGATTTTGTGGCTACCTGCATTTTTTCTGCCGTCCTGAACTCTTTTCTCGCTCACTGCGATACCGTCATTATCGTATTAATGTTATTAATGCATTAGAGTTGATGAGTGCCTATGCAGTGACACAATCAGAGATGTAATGTATTTAATGAACATAGTCTGGAGCAGAGATAGCGAGTTACAGCAGAGAACTGAGCTGAGTAAGAACATGAGGCAACAGTGAATCTGTTTCAAGCGTTGGGCATCTCCAGCACAAAAGTGCAGCTGAATCAGGTAAACTATGTTTGTGATGTTTGTTGTCAGGTAAACATGTGGCGCCCTTTTGTCATGTTAGAGACACCCAAAGAGGAAGAGAAAGGAAATAATAGAGTAACAAAGATAATATCAATATTTGATTAAAGAAGACCATGAATAGCTGGATTAATGTTGTAAAACTGTTTACCAGGGTGGGAGTCAGTGTAAGGGGACTCCCCAAGAGCTTGGACTCAATTCGAACACTGCATTTGTTGGACAAAACAGATTGTCCCATCCTACACCATTGTTTAAGCCATAATATTGGGGTCACTTATGATTCAGTAATGAAAAGGTGGAATTTCTATATCAGAATGAAGCATAAATAGCTTTTTGGCGATTGGTTAACAATGTTCAGTAGTCTGCGAAGTGATGTCACCAAAAACAGGATTTCTTATTTGGAATAACCTGCACCGATGAATCCTTTACATTAAGACTAGTAAGTAAGAAGGTAAATAGGGTCAATTTTGATTTCATGTCGACTTTACATTTTACAAAAGCTCTGATGCCAGAATTTTTTTTAAGAGGGTATACATTTTGTTGCATTAGAATGTAATTAGAGAATGACTAGACTTGAGATAATTAAATCAAATCCATTACTATTGACTCAAGTCTTATGTAAGCACTCATTGGTGGGAAAACTACTGTAGGTAACAGTTCAATAGTGTCCTGAAAACGGAGTCCCTCTCAGTCTATTCAGTTTCATCTCTCCTGTGCTGATTGATCTGTCTTTCTATACCCTCTGATCCCAACCGCCCAGTCAATGACAGCTGTCTCTGTGGACCCCCCCACCTAATTTCAGTATGATTTCACAGTCTCATAGTATTGCCATTTATTATAGGCCAGTTACAGTCAATGGTTATTGTATACTTGCCAGTACAGTGGTCTGATGTTTGCTCTCATGCTCTATCACTGCAGTGATACATTATACAATACGTTCAGCAGTGAGTGTGGTAGTAAGAAAACTTTTTTTTTGAGTGTCTGTTTGAATGTGAGCCAACATGAATTGAAAGGAATGAGATGGGCCCAAGAGAAGGCATATCTTAGTGTTCATTAAGAAAGATACTTTGTTCATGAAAGAGAATAAATAATGTAAGTAACACTTAGGTTTTTTTTTTTTAAACTTTCTAATTACTGCTGTGAATGCCTTCATGAGTAGCAATTGTCTAATTTGATATCTTGCTAAAATGTGCATTTGCAATATTTCCATAGATATATCCCATTTATTTGCAATTACATTACGCATTTGGTAGACACTTTTATCCAAAGTGACTTAATATAATTAGACACAATCATGATTTTCTTAGTTCAGTGCCCCCTGGAATTGGAAATTGGTGAAATTTGGCATGTGTCCTCCTCAGAATGTCAGAATTGTGAAGTTTGAACATTGAGCTCCAAAGATACTGGCCAATAAGCAATTATGGGCCATGTCCAAAAAAATGCATTGGCTTATATCTTCTGAATTTTTTGACAACATTTTGCCAGGAACATGTCTAGATGATTAATTCCAAATTTCATGCAGAATGGACAGTCAGCCTAGGCAGTGGCAGTGGTGGCTCAGCAGTTAAGGCTCTGGATTACTGATCAGAAGGTTGGGGGTTCAAGCCCTGATGCCACTGTTGGGCCCTTGAGCAGGGCCCATGAGCAAGGCCCTTGACCCTATCTGCTCCAGGGGTGCTGTATCATGTCTGACCCCAGCTTAGCTGGGTTATGTGAAAAAAAAGAATTTTACTGTATATGTGCAAAATGTGTGATAAATAAATATAATTATTATAATAGGACGAGTAAAAAATTTTCAAAGTGGTGCCATTTTTGGTTGCAAAAATTGAAATCCATATTGATGGTTTATTTGGTTGATTTTTAAAAAATTTATTAGAAATGATAACAAATAAATAATACTTTCCAGCCCTTACAGTTCCAGAGTTATTAGCAAAAACGTGAATTAGTTTATTATAGCGCCAACTCAACTTGGTATACAGTAGATCTTCTTGTAGACACCGTGCATGTGTATACCAAGCTTCATGTCCATCTGCCATTCACAAATGAATTTATTGGCTGCTGAATTTTGATTGGCTGTTGGCAGCCATTTTTGTTGATATGTCTGAGTGATATTAAAGGATATTTTGCAGGACAGTGCATTCAAGGCCTATGTTTAATAAATGTGTTCTTTGGGAATCAAACCCACAACCTTTTTGATATTAACATTTATTGATTAAAAATAAAACAAGATTGAAGAAACAGAACATAAACACACAGAATCAAATTATAACAAATTATATGTCCCTCCCACTACAAATATCTAGTGGTCCAACACAAAAAGTATACACACATTCAAATACAAATACCAATACAAAAAAAAAAAAAAAAACAGACAAGAGGAAACACTTAAAGGTTCTATATGTAATATTTTTACTGTACTAAATCATAAAATGACCATAATATGTCATTATAGAATTAGGAAACATGCTTAGTTGAAATACTGGCTTCTCCGATAACAATGCTACAGCAGTATATTCTATTTGAAGCTTCCATTCTGGGCCGGAATTTCTGTTTATGTTTTGGCTTGTGTGATCCTGCCCACTGCCCACTCACCAATAGTATTTCGACACTGCCGGGTTGCCATATTTGAACAAGTTTGCAGGCAAACAACACTGCGTGCTGCAGCCATGGAAGTCAGCAAACGAACTGGATCAGAGATAACAGATTCCACCCGACCTAAAAAGCCGTCTAAAAACCACCATGACCAGAGGTGTAGTAAAACAAGGATAAATATTGGAGATGCCTTTGGAAAATGGAGACAGCTTAAAGCCCGGAAATCCTTTAAAACGGATGCTGAGTTGGCTAATTTGCATGTCAACATTCTGGCAACCCGCATGAGCTTCGAGTCTGGGCCGGGGCAGACAACTCTCCAATATTTTGAATTTGGACTGCAGTACCCATTTGAAACACTTGTTGTCAATCTTACATACATCACCTTTAAGAATATATATATATATATATATATATATATATATATATATATAAATCATACATTTAAAACTACAATCTCCCTCCACTGCCCCTCTCTGAGAATCTTCTAAAAAGGCTAAATAGTTGCCCCATTTTTTATGAAATAATGACATATTACCTAGCCTTCTATATGACATTACTTCAAATGCCGCTACCCTGCCCATCTCTGTATGCCACTCTTGAAAAAAGGGCAAAATGAAATTTGAGTGCCCAATACATCAACATAATACTCTGAATCCTCAACCAAAATTCTTGGATCTTAACACACCACCAAAAAACATGGGTTGTGTCCCCATCTTCTGATTCGCATCACCAGCAGGTGGGTGTGTCTTTAAGACAAAGTATATACAATCTAGAGATCGTATAGAGAATCTAGAATCGATGTAAAATCTTAAATTGCATAAGGCGCACCCTTGCATAGATGCAGACTTGACGTTTTTTAGAATCCTAGTCCACACTCCCTCCTCCAAGTTTAAGTCTTTCTCCCATAATCTCTTGAGAGAAGTTGAAGCTCCATCCCAGAACTATAGAGATCATGATAGAATCCTTTAAAAGCATTATTAATATCAATGGCCGAGTGTAGCAGCCAATTATGTAATAACTACCGTTAATGTAATAACTGCCAATAATGTAATACATTTTTTATTATTATTTTATTAACCCAGCCAATAATGTAAGAACTTATTACATTATGGGCATAAAGTTATTATGTTATTGGTTCAGAAATTGTATTACATTATTGGTAAGTTATTACATTATTGACTTTTATTACATTAAGAATGGAAAATGTATTACGTTATTGGCAGTTATTACATTAACGGTAGTTATTACATTATTGGCTGCTACACCGAGGTAAATATTTTACCACCAGCAGATTTCACTGAGGGAATGGTAGAAAGAGATTCTCTCTGTTTTATATATCTAGCCAGAAGCTTCCCTGCTTTGTCCCCCGACTCAAAGTATGACTGTCTTGCCCTGAATAGCCAAAACTCCACCTTCCATGACAAAATAGTATTATATCTTTATTTCAATTGGGTCAATTCTCTGAGGCCATTAGATAACATTCAGCACTTCAGCTCTGCCTCGGCACCTTTAATATTCCCTTCCAATTCCACAAGTTCTTATGCTTTGGATTTTTTGGTGATTGAGGCATACTGTATGATCCGGTCCCTAAGAACGGCCTTAAGTGCCTCCCAAGCCACACCTACCGAGGATACTGAGGACCAGTTGGTCTCCATATACACATTGATTTCAGCCTTTAGCATTTGTTGGAATTCAGGATTTTCCAAAGGGATACATTAAAGTGCCAGCTATATGATTTCTTTTTCTCTGTATGTGGCAACACCTCTAAACACACCAGGGCATGATCTGAGACTAAAATGTTTCCAACTGAGCAATCAACAACAGATAAAATGAGGGACTTAGATATAAAAAAAAAAATCTATTCTAGAGTAAATCTTATGGACTGAAGAAAAACATTTATAGTCCCTACCAGATGGGTTCAAAAGTCTCCAAATATCTGTTAGACCAAGATTTTTACACATCCTGTGAAGCGTCGGTGTTGCTCTAGGGGGCTTGCACACTTTTGCTTCACTATGATCAAGTCCATCAAAAGATTAAAGTCTCCTCCCAATGTTATATCATGAGGGGTGCCAGCTGCTTGCAACATCCCTTCAAGATCTGTAAAAAAGCCCTGACCATCGATGTTAGGTGCATATATATTAGTCAAAATAAGACTTTGTCCCTGAATTTCAGCTAAAACAATAATGACTCTTCCTAATTTATCTTTACACTGTTTGAGACATTTGAATTGTAGATGTTTACTTATCAGTGTAATGACTCCCCTGCTCTTGCTTGAGCCAGCACTATAAAAAAAAGCCCACCCCATATCTTCCCAAATTTTTCAGCTTCCTGCAGAGAAAGGTGTGTTTCTTGAAGAAACACTATATTTCATAATTTCATAATTTCATGGTACTCCTGCAGTAAAACCAGACATTAAATACTATGGTTTTTAGACCCCATTCACATTAAAAGTCAAAATTGAACCTCTCAGCCCTCTTTACAATTATCAGGTCAGTGATGGACACTCCATTATGAGATAATTATCATAGAGTTACAGTGAAACCATTTTAAAGTGCCTGTTCAAGAGTTCTCAGCTGCCAAAATAGGATGCAATCAATCACAGGATAATCAGTTGTATTGCTTTCAGACAGCCTATTGCAGTCAATGGGATTTTAAAGAACTACATTATGGTGCATGCATTTCCGAGACCGTTCCCCCCACCTAATTTGATTGCAGTTGAGCTCACTTTGCACACCACTTAAGCAAGATCAATACTCGTTTACAGCCCTGCTAGATTTACAAGGCGATTTAGAGCAATTATTCAAGTCAATTTTATCCCCACCTCTGCAGAACATTAACAAACTAGAGTTCCCATTTAGGATATCATTATTGTTAATAATTTGATGAGTGCTTAACCTTTGACCCACAAGCGACTTCCTGAATTGTATAATAAGTGACAGTTGAGGAAACTACCTTGAAACTGTAGCTATAAGCTACAGTCAAGCTGCAAGTTATTTATACAACCCATAAAATTAGAAAACACCATTTTTTTCAGAAATGTGTCTGAAATGAATAATTTGAAAATAAATAAATGAAAATTAATTTTAAAATGTCCAATTCACAGATTTTGCAATAGTGAAGTACAAGTATATCCCCAGTATTTCACTATGCAAAAGGAATACAGTGCATCCGGATAGTATTCACAGCGCTTCACTTTTTCCACATTTTGTTATGTTACAGCCTTATTCCAAAATGGATTAAATTCATTATTTTCCTCAAAATTCTACAAACAATACCCCATAATGACAACGTGAAAGAAGTTTGTTTGAAATCTTTGCAAATTATTAAAAATAAAAAAACGAAAAAAAAAAAATCACATGTACATAAGTATTCACAGCCTTTGCCATGACACTCAAAATTGAGCTCAGGTGCATCCTGTTTCCACTGATCATCCTTGAGATGTTTCTACAACTTGATTGGAGTCCACCTGTGGTAAATTCAGTTGATTGGACATGATTTGGAAAGGCACACACCTGTCTATATAAGGTCCCACAGTTAACAGTGCATGTCAGAGCACAAACCAAGCCATGAAGTCCAAGGAATTGTCTGTAGACCTCTGAGACAGGATTGTATCAAGGCACAGATCTGGGGAAGGGTACAGAAAAATTTCTGCAGCATTGAAGGTCCCAATGAGCACAGTGGCCTCCATTATCCGTAAATGGAAGAAGTATGGAACCACCAGGACTCTTCCTAGAGCTGGCCGCCCGGCCAAACTGAGCGATCGGGGGAGAAGGGCCTTAGTCAGGGAGGTGACCAAGAACCCGATGGTCACTCTGACAGAGCTCCAACGTTTCTCTGTGGAGAGAGGAGAACCTTCCAGAAGAACAACCATCTCTGCAGCACTCCACCAATCAGGCCTGTATGGTAGAGTGGCCAGACAGAAGCCTCTCCTCAGTAAAAGGCACATGACAGCCCGCCTGGAGTTTGCCAAAAGGCACCTGAAGGATTCTCAGACCATGAGAAACAAAATTCTCTGGTCTGATGAAACAAAGATTGAACTCTTTGGCCTGAATTGCAAGTGTCATGTCTGGAGGAAACCAGGCACCGCTCATCACCTGGCCAATACCATCCCTACAGTGAAGCATGGTGGTGGCAGCATCATGCTGTGGGGATGTTTTTCAGCGGCAGGAACTGGGAGAATAGTCAGGATCGAGGGAAAGATGAATGCAGCAATGTACAGAGACATTCTTGATGAAAATCTGCTCCAGAGCACTCTGGACCTCAGACTGGGGCGAAGGTTCATCTTCCAACAGGACAACAACCCTAAGCACACAGCCAAGATAACAAAGGAGTGGCTCCGGGACAACTCTGTGAATGTCCTTGAGTGGCCCAGCCAGAGCCCAGACTTGAACCCGATTGAACATCTCTGGAGAGATCTGAAAATGGCTGTGCACTGACGCTCCCCATCCAACCTGATGGAGCTTGAGAGGTCCTGCAAAGAAGAATGGGAGAAACTGCCCAAAAATAGGTGTGCCAAGCTTGTAGCATCATACTCAAAAATACTTGAGGCTGTAATTGGTGCCAAAGGTGCTTCAACAAAGTATTGAGCAAAGGCTGTGAATACTTATGTACATGTGATTTTTTTTTTCTTCAGTTTTTTATTTTTAATAAATTTGCAAAGATTTCAAACAAACTTCTTTCACGTTGTCATTATGGGGTATTGTTTGTAGAATTTTGAGGAAAATAATGAATTTAATCCATTTTGGAATAAGGCTGTAACATAACAAAATGTGGAAAAAGTGAAGCGCTGTGAATACTTTCTGGATGCACTGTATATCTAGGGCTGAAACGATTAGTCGACGTTATCGACAACATCGACAATAAAAAAAATGTGAAAAAAATTTTCATTGTCTAATAGTCGTTTGATCTCATTTAACGTAACATGAGATCATATGAAACTCTAATGATGACACTCGAGAGCAGCACTGCAGTTCGCGCCTGACTAAGGAGAGGAAGAAGACACAGCTCACAATCCAGATGCTCTCTAAACTTTCCAAACAGCTTCAGGTGATGTAGATCGCAAACTATGACTATAATGCAAAAATACAAAATAAGTAAATACAGAAGCACTCTCGTTGTGGAATAAGTGGAGCTGGAGCTGCCGCTCCGCTGAAGCAAACTTGCGTGTCCAGCGTCTTTAAAGGAAACACCCCGGCATTACATCTTAAATGCAGTTATATTTAATGTGTTATAGCTTTAGTAAAGTTCAAATCATACGGAAGCAGATCATGTAAATAACTACAAACTCCGAAAATGGCATTTCTCTGTGCGGTCAGCGCCTCTTCTATGAGTTGCGTGAATGTCCCAATCTAAGGGGGAGAGATTGCAGCTGCACCCGGCTGAGGCACACTCTGTCGCAAGATATTTTAAAATATCTAAAAATCCTTTAAAAAAGATGCATTCACTTGAGAAGCTGCATATAAGATATTTAGACTTGCTTTTAGAGAATAGATCTTGAATATAAGTATATTTTGTCTTTATTGCACTCGCAGAAGTATAACCAAGTGGAAAAATACACATATACAAAATACACTTATATTTAAGATACATTCAAGTCAAGTCAAGTGGGTTTTTATTGTCATTCCTCTATATAGCTTATATGCATTGGAACGAAATGTCGTTACTCCAGGACCATGGTGCAACGCAGAACAGTATGCAAGATTACATAAAGTGCAATACACAACAGAGTGCAGGACAATAAATACATTCTCTTAAAGCAAGTCTAAATATCTTATATGTTTCTTCTCAATTAAACGTATCTTGTTTTAAGGATTTTTAGACTATTTTAAATGGAAAACAAGACAAAAACACTTGATAACAATAGGATTTTTTGCAGTGAATTTCTTTACTGAATTAAACTTAATAAAAAGTATTTTTCCCCTTTAATTCAGTGAATGTCATTTAGAGGTATTTTTAAAAGATGATTTTGTTGATTTGATAACTCAGATTTAAAGGATCCGGAAATTATACTGCAATGCTTCGGGGCTAGTAGCATTTTAATTCCTTTGTTATTGTTTACATACATCCTTGAAATGGTCTATACAGAACTAAAAGGAGAAGGCATACAATAGTTTTGATGAGAAGCAAACTGAAATTCAGTTAATTTGTCATTGAAAATCTTGACATCCGTTGCATGTTCGTGAATGCACGAGAGAAGCTCGTTCACAGTGACATGCGTTCATGTGAGAACATGTTTTTAGCACTGAACAATGAAAGTGAAAATGAAACGGACATCAAGATTTTCACTGAAAAATATCTTGAATTTCAGGTTGTTTCTCACTACATCCTATCGTATGTCTTCAAAAGGCTTGGAATATGACATATAAGTCACATGGATTACTTTCATGAAACTTTTAGGTCTTTTTTTAAACTTTAAATTGAGGCCCTATCCACTGCTGTTGTATTGAAAAGACAGACCAAGATACAGTATTGGCATCACCTTTTGTGTTGACAGAAAAAAGAAAGAAAGAAAGACATATGTGTTTGGAATGACATGAGGGTGAGTATATGATAGCTGAATTTTAATTTTTGGGTGAACGTCAAGATTCCTTTAAGCCACGGCAAAAGTGTGAGACATATTATATCACACAATAGCATTTTCATCCTCTCTGCTTCTGATATGTGAGGCTGTAGATTAAATTTTTCCCCAAGGTTAAAAACTCAGAGAGGTGAGAGATGTTTGAAATCTCCACCATCCTGGATCAACACGCAAACATGTCTCTGCACGGAAAGGTCTCGTCAGAGCGTTCAAGTTTAATTAGAGTTCACACAGAATGGGCTTCTTCACAGTCAGGTTTCAGACGAATCCACAGTCCGGAAATATGAATATATACTGGTGTTAGGCTCCTATGGTGTTCAGTTATTTGCTTTGAAGCAAGTGTATCTCAGATCCTGTTCTCAGAATACTCATAACTTTATGCGAATATATCTGATTATAAGATCCAAATCCAATTATATGTGTGTATTTTTAAAAAAATTCATAAGCTAATTTAGTGGAAGAGTCCTGTTTAAAACTGAGCCTTTTCCAAATAATGCTTTCGTTTGTCCAAACAACACCCTCGAGGGGTCTTAATCAAGGGGGCGTTTACCTGACAAATCAGTAATATAAAAAAAAAATCATCCAAGCCGCTGCTGCAGACCTCGCTGTTTCATGCTAAACTGCTTTTATACAATGCAAACAACATGTAGCTCCAAAATAAAGCATGCAGAATTTTTTCCACAAATTGCAGACAAAAACTTTCAATGGGTACAGAGGTGAAGCACATATGTTTTTGTTCAAGGAAATCTGAAATTTGCCAGTGGCCTGTATTTATTTTTCGACAAAATATATGCTGTCTTGAATAGGCATAAGCAGCTCAGTGCATTGACGAATTGAAGTATATACTGTATCTCCTACATACAGCCATTGCTTCACACATGTCCTTGTAACTTCAAGAAAAGACAGAAGTAGAACAGCAGAGTGAGAGTGAGGGAATGATCTTTTAATGGTTTTGTGAGCCATTCAGTCAAACCCACTCATACTGGGCACAGAGGTCGTTGCACTTGAAAGAAGTTTTTTAGTGTCGAATACATGCAGCTTGTTAACATTCAGCCATGCTCATTAAGTTCATTTAGGCCTGACATGAAGGTCAGTTAGTATCATATTCACTGTACAATTATGATTCTTACAGGTTTGTAATTTCTGAAAGTGCACATAATGTGCATGTTGTCCATTTTACTACATGACACTTTTAAAAATGTAACAATGTGGTGATTTTCGGTTCCTATAATACTGAATTAATGGAGGTGAATTACCAGACTGGAGGTGAATTGCCAGATCAGACTCTGATAAAGGAATAGTTCACCCAAAAAATCAGGATTTACTAACATAGGGAAATTCATTTAGGTTTGGAATGACATGAGGGTGAATAAATGATGACAAAATTTCCATTTTTGTGTGAACCAATCCTTTAAGGCCACATGGTTTTACTCCTCAGCTTGCTTCACGCATAAATTGCAGTGTTAAATCAAATCAGTTCAATACACAACAGCATACAGCAAAAAAATTCAATTTCAATCTCTTTATTTATAGAAATCCTGATATTTGACCCCCTTTCCATGCCCCTTTGAGGGTGCTGTGCTAGGTTGATGCAGTGGTTTGTTACTGGGGTATTTATAGACGAAAGATGACGGAGGAAGACTCTTGTGCTTTGTATTGGGCAGCCTGACTTGTGTGGTATCAGAACACAAGGCTATTGGATTCCTTCGAAAGAGGGCAGAAATTTTTGTCGGCCAGTAGCATCTAATCCATGTTCAAAGGCACAGCCTGACCCCTCCTCGCTCCCTGTGCAGAGGTCTCTGAGCGTACAGAGTTCTGACACAATTAGGCCATTGGCTGCTATCCATACAGCAGGTGTTTCCTTAATTAAGATGACAAATGAGAGAGTTGACACTATATGTACGCCTTTATCTGGATTTATGACTTTATGAAGTGTCCAACCCTGCATCCCAATCTGCATAATATTTGTCCATGAATGGTCCATGGATTGTGATATTCAATGTAGTGCCAGTTTCTCCCAAATTACAGTATGTTTAAAATAGTAAGCCTGGTTTATGTTGATACTTTTGAAATTTTCTGGTGTCAGGGTTCCCACCATAGATTTACATGTAGATGCCTCATTCGCAGCTCTTCCTATGGACTGTGATATTTCAGCTCGTCTATCATATTGGAAAGGTCATGTGCCATAGTTAATATGGTAAATAAATCCTACTTAATGCAAAATTCCTGTGACTCCTCTTGTAACATTTGCAGTAGGGGTGTGACGAGATCTCGTGCCACGAGATCTTGCGATATTAAAACATGACGATATTTCTCGTTGAGGTGAAAAGCTGTCTCACAATATCAGCATGACGGAGTGTGAGGGTGAAATTAGCATAGAAAAAGCCCCCCCGCCACTTTTAAATAGTTTGTGTGGCAGCATTTTAGGTACCCGGTGGAAACAATAAACTGTGACAGAGTGACAGACAAAACACGAACAAAGGCTGTGTCTTGTTTGGAAGGCTGCGTCCTCCGGAGGTCACATTTATCGGCCGCATACGTCATCGAGGCTGTCTTGTTTCATTTTTTCCGATGACGTATGTGGCCGACAAATGCGACCTCCGGAGGACGCAGCCTTCCAAACGAGGCACAGCCAATATGTAAGCACTGTAAGAAAATAGTGCCGTACACCGCGGCTAACACAAGCACTATGCAAAGACACCTACAGAACCACCACAGCTCTCAACTTAAATCAACCAGGTCTGAAGAGACTCATGTGAAATCATACAGGAGAGAAGCCAGTCAGTTGAGTTTGTGGCAAAACCTTATACAGTGCTTGCATATTGTTCTGTCTTTTACTGCATATGATAATTCATACTCAGAAAGTAGAACTGGAGTGACATTCATTACAAGATGATTAGTTAAAACATTTTAAAATGCACCTGCATTGTTTTGCATTTTGTGACTTTCAGTTGAATAAAAGACTATTTTTCCAGTCATATACACTACCGGTCAAAAGTTTTGAAACACTTGCCTGAAATGTTTCTCATGATCTTAGAAATATTTTGATCTGAAGGCGTATGCTTAAATGTTTGAAATTAGTTTTGTAGACAAAAATATAATTGTGCCACCATATTCATTTATTTCATTACAAAACTAAAATTTATTTAAAAAAAAAAGTTTTTTCAAGAAATTGATGACTTGGACCAAATAATAAAGAAAAGCAGCCACTAAGTGCCCAGCATATAGATGGGAACTCCTTCAATACTGTTTAAAAAGCATCCCAGGGTGATACCTCAAGAAGTTGGTTGAGAAAATGTCAAGAGTACATTTCTGCAAATTCTAGGCAAAGGGGGACTGCTTTGAAGATGCTAAAATATAACACACTTTTGATTTATTTTGGATTTTGTTTAGTCGCAACATAATTCCCATAGTTCTATTTATGTTATTCCATAGTTTTGATGACTTTACTATTATTCTAAAATGTGAAGAAACAAATTATAATAAAGAATGAGTGTTTCAAAACTTGAGACCAGTAGTGTATATAGTGTTAAAATATCGTCTTGTCTCGTTCTCGTGAACATAGTATCGTGTATCATCTCGTCTCGTGAGCTAAGTGTATCATCACACCCCTAGTTGGCAGCATTTTTTTTCGTAGCAAGCTCCAAATTAAGTTGTCTATAAATTAATTTATCATGGCAAACATATTGAAGAGTAGCACCCAAGCAGTCAGTTTATCCTATAATGAACACAAAAGTAGTTTAATTGCTCTGAGGCATTTCCTCCATTGACTTTCAAACAGGTGTCTTTGTTGACCATTCCAAAATGGTCGACGACGCGGTTGACGTATCTGAACCAGCCAAATGAGGTATCTACATATGTATATTTATTGTTCCAAAGGTCATGGAATACCTGAAAAAAAACTTGGAATACCTTTTTCCAGGCTTGGAATTTTTTTTTTTAATCTTAAAAATAATGAAAATTTCTGTAATGAGTATACGGTTTTCAAAAATATTTCATTGGTTATATATTGCTCTTGTGTAGTAAAACATGCTTGCATGCCATGGTGTTGACTGATTTCTGAGCCAGTATCTTTCTTTTGAATTGTTTGTTTTCAATACATGAGTCAGACCTGTTCACAAATCATTTTGAATGATTCATTAGCAAATTGATCTAAATTTGAATGATTTTTAAAAATCATTATCCAGTAATCACAAACAATTGACAATATCATGGGAAAGTCATGGTAATTTATTGGTCAAAAAATGTGTGAATGCTTTTTAGGATAGTATTGCATATATAGGGTAAAATGGGTTTGTGGTTGTTTACTTATTTTAAGAAGAAAAGTGTCGAAGAATATGATGCTGCTACATTAGTTTTTAAATGTTTAAACCTAACACTTAAAGGGGTAGTCACCCAAAAATGAAAATTCTCTTATTATTATTTTTTACTCTAAATCTCCACTTTAACTTTCACTTTCTGATGTAAAAGTGAAAATGGAGATTTAGACTAAGAAAAGGACATACATTTTGATCTGTTTCTCACCCACACCTATTATATCACTTCTGAAGATATAAATTAAACCACTGGAGTATGGATTACTTTTACACTGCCTTTATGTGCATTTTGGAGCTACAAAGGTCTGATCACCGTTCACTTGCACTGTATGGACTTACAGAGCTGAAATATTCTTCTAAAAATCTTAATTTGTGTTCTGCTGAAAAAAGAAAGTCATACACATCTGGGATGGCATGAGGGTGAGTAAATGATAAGAAAACTTTCATTTTTGGGTGAACTATCCCTTTAAAATTATTAATTATTCAATAATATATAAAATTATTAATATTAAGGAAATTAATTTAGCTAGATGCTGATGCTTACAGTACATGCAAAGTTTGCAAACACAAACAAGATGAAAATCAAAAGCTTAAGTTTTCTCAAGAGTCTTTTTTTTATTTATTTTTTTTAACTAGCCATATTCTAGTGATTATTTAAGGTTGATACAAAAATTGGCACTTCACACAAAGACCATAAAATGATAAGGCTTGTGGGTATGTAATCACATTCAAGACAAATGTTTTGGAAAGCAGTGACAAAGTGAAGTAGTGTAATTTGGAATTTAGAGATCCAAAATGATTATTCGGCCAAAATTAACTCATGGATATCCTCCAAGGCCAGAAATTTGCTGATGTTTATCAAATGCATATCAGGCATGTGGAGGAAGCATTTATTAATGGTAGGAGAAGCTCTAGGCTTCTATATAAGGAACTAACTGCAAGGCATGTGAATATGAATGCCAGGTATACAATATTAATGAACAAAACACCTGTGTTGACAGTATCTCTTCTTGCAATAACTTCCCCATAAGCTTTAGCTCCCAAAAAAATAACAATCTCTGTAAGGCTTTGATTAAAATCAACCCCCAGGCAATGTGTAGAGCTTACATAAGCTGATTATGTGTTCATCTAAAATGCATCATCTAAACAACAGGTTATTTCAAGCCATGCCAAAATGAACACAAATACATTATTCAGAATGAATGACAAATTTTAATAAAATAAACCCTTTTTTATTAAAGGCTTATTTTATCTGCCCATTATAATTGTAGTCGACTTGAAATGTTGTGGGAAATTGTCATGTCCTGGGTGTGACATTCTACATATCTTAAACTATTTTAAACAGCATTTGTTAAAATTATTATAATTATTTTTATACTAGCAGAATATTTTTACTTTCGAAAAGTCATTTCTTACCGCAAGATGATTTAAAATGAACTATTGAAAGCAAAATGTATTAAAAAACGTAAAAGAAATGGTGAATAGTTACAGGACCTAAGATATACAGTACACTTTCCCTTATACATATATATAAATTAAAATCATGATAAATAACACATTGTGTCCACTGTCCAGTTCAACGTGTTGGTTACAGGGTATGATAATGGACAAGAGGGAGCCACTCTAGTAAGCCACCTCTGCTGTTAGAGCCTTTTATCTGGTCTATCTTTAGGAGTGTGCGCCATCCGAACATGAACCATCGCTCAACGCGGTTCAGGCAGAGTTCAGGGGCAAGGGCGCTTTTCTCCCAGTGATGGCCTCTTGCTGAACTCTCAATTGGCTCTCTGATCTTCTAAACCAGCTGAAGACAGCACAAGTAGGATCAAATATGTATGGATTTTGTTAAACATACATTTCAAGGCTTTTATAACTGCTGTTTTATGAACATGTTGTCATATACATATTACACAAAGTTTAAGGGTCATTCATGTTATGCTCAGTGCTGGGCGGATTACTTGTGAATTGTAATCCAGTAATGATTATAAATTACATGACAAAAAATGCAATCAGTAACGTAATCTCGTAGATTACATTTTGTGGTAATCTGATCCGATTACTTTTGGATTACTTTCAACCTAATTCTATTTTACAGATTACAACCTAATCTTGTTTTATGTCACATGCATTTGAGTAGGATAATCATTTTAACATAAAAGATCAAAAAGGAAGAAAATGTATACCAATCTATATTACTAACAAAAAGAGCTCCTTGTGACATTCTTAAAAAGTGCATTAAACATTACATGAATTAAATAAACATTTAATCTAACAGCAATGACAGTGCATGGCCAAAGTTTATAATTCAAAACACTGAGACATCAAGTTCATTTTATGTGCATAAAACAATAGCAACACTAAGAACATTAATGACCATAAAATCAACAGCATTGACATTGCTAGGTCAAAGCTTTCATCTAAAAACACTGAAACAATTTTGACCCTTACTGCTTACTGATGGTCTATCACCTATTCCAAAGCTGAGGTGCAAGATATTATCTTTTGAACAGCAAGAATGTTCTAAAAGAGTAGAATATTTTAAAACAGTTCCACTGAGTCACACAAGAAACTCAGTTCCACTGAGTCACACAAGAAACAATTGTGGCAAGTTTTATGTCAAGTTTCATGCAGTGGACTCTGCATCAGCAGCAACGGTAGAGCGATGGGCTTTGTTCCATACTGTTGCACATTTTGCAGTTGAACTATTGTGTAGCCTGCGGGCAGGACCCTTAGAGATGGCATCCACTAGATCCTTTGAAGCAGTTAAGTTTAATGTGTGAGCTGCACACTATTGGTGTAATTTAATTCTTAAAAATGAAATTATCTCTATAGATCCAGTGGTTAAATGGCTGGGTTGTAGCAAGTATCAGTTCTGAGTGCAATAGACACAAACCTCCCCTTCTCCCTCTCTTCCGAAAACACTCGAAGATTTACCGAATGTATATCAGCGGTGTGCTGATTTAGAATGAAAAATGTAAAAGATTGAAAAAAGATAATTATTAAGATGATCAATACATTTTTAACAATTTACTGCCGTTGCCTTGTTAATATATAATCATGTAATCTATAAAAAAGTAACTGTAGTCCAATTACAAGTAATTTAAAATGTAATTTAATCCAATTACAAGTACTTGGTTTTTGTAATATGATTACGTAATCCAGATAACATATAATCTGTTACTACCAGCACTGTTGTACCTTTTTCTAGAACCCTTGAAAAACTATGTATGGCTGTGTAATTTAAGGAAGCATTTATATAAAAGGCAATGCCAGACTTTCAGAAATATGCTAATATTTAATATGGACGTCAATTTAAAGTTAATTTTGATAGTCTTGTAACCATGTTTTTAAATTTTGACAATATTATTCTGATTTCTGTAATTTTATCTAAGATGATGGAATGTTTAGAGTGAGACAAACTAAAACGTGCTGTTGTTTTCCCTCCAAAATGATGTCATTTCCTGGAGGATGATGTCATTTCCTGGAGGATGATGTCATTAAGGAACTGGCTTTTTTTAGTTATTACAAAAGAATGAAAGGATGGAAAGTGAAACTGAGGCCATGATGAAAACCTATGAAATTATGAATATTAAATTAAGACAATGCAAAATAAATTTTTGTTTAAAGCATTTTGATTAGAATAAATAAATAACTGAATATTTCTTAATGAATTGCCAGTTTTCCAGATTAGAAGTTAGAGTATAGCACCTGGAGACATTAATTTTGATATTGTTATAAAAGAACACTAAGATAATTTCAATTTTTAGTTTAATATTAAATCTGACATACTGGAGATATGAAAATATACTGCATAACAGGAGTGACCCTTAAACAGTAAAAGTGCTGTCAGTGTATGACCTTTGGTTTCCTATCACTGATTATTGTTTGAAAATTTGACTTGTGTTCTAAATGGGTGAAATCCTGTCATATTGTCCCCTACAGTTAATTCATCTGTTGCATGCAGTTTCAGTTAAGACACATCAGCTAGAAATAAATGTCAGCTAAATGTCATTTTTTAAATGACTGTGGACAAATGGATCTAAAGGAAGAGTGTTGCAGTCAATGATTTCACTAATTAAACTGAACAAGAATAAAGAAGATGCTGACTTTTGGATGTTGTAAACATTTGACTATCACATAGTCTTTCCCCATATCATTATTATGCCTTTTACCTACCCAAAGACTATAATCTTTCTGCAAAAAAAGACAACTTTCAAATTGATTTGACAATTTGGTGCTGTTTCTCAGTAACTAAAGGTCGTTACTCTAATTAGTCTACAGCAGCATCCCAGAGATCACTTGTCTTGTCTTTCTAAATTAAGAAGAGTTTTTGAAGCAGAAAGCAAAGGACAATATATATATATTCTGTTTTATATTTTCTACAAGAATCTTTGAGAAACCTCTTAAAGTCTCTTTTTTTGTTGTGATACATTTCACAAAAAGCATAGACTTTGCTGTCTCATTACTTTTTTCAAAATATTAGAGGCACAAATCCCATATTTTTTTTGTTATGAGAACTTTAAAGTAAAAATTAAAAAACAAATTCTAACATTGAATTAACCTAAAATGAAAAGTTGTGATTTAGGCCTGCCCCACTTCCGAGGTCAGGATCTGCTTGACTGTATCCAACAGGGTTGTCCTGTATTGGTTGGGACATCCCGTATTTTGGCCAAAAGCAGGACATCACATATTTAAGCGGTAAATCACTTGAGAAGGAACCCACCCCCCCAGTGTCCAACTAGGATATTATCATAAAGATGATCATACAGCAGTGGCATAAAATGTACATCATCTGTTGAATCTATATTCAATTAATTGCAGTAAAAAAACAAACAAACAAAAAAAAAAATTAATTAAATGTAATCACGAAATACATCATATTTAGCCGTGTCCCTAATTTTTTCTATTTAATTTTGTTGTTTATTTAATCTATATTGCTAGAAAATAATTATATCACACAAATCAGGGTTTAAAGAATACCAAATTTGTACCAAATTTTGGTAACAGGGTTGCAAAAATGGCAAACCTCATTGAAAATGGGTAGAAAATGAAACAGCTCATTTAATTTGATTCATTTTTAATTTTATTTGACTTTCTGAGGCTGATGATCAACCTTTTCTTACAATTTGTTAAAAAAAATATTAAATATAATATTAAAAAGAAAAAATATTTTTGTTTTTGTTTGAGGTCCTATTTTTAGCCTATTCATGGAAAGTAGCTTGTCTTTTCCATCACTTTAAACTCCTAAAATGGCATAAAATGATCATGATTTTTGAGATTTTTGCCAGATTCAGTTAAATAATAAAGCAAAAACCTGGAATAAATTTAATTGTTAACCTAGCTGAAAGTCGATAAAAAGATTCATATGTGATATATCTCAAACTTTTAATCCACGTGATGTATTAAACTGACCTTTTATCAGTGTTTGTTACAGAAGTGTTTGTTACATTGCATACAACCGAAGGATGAGTCCTTATATCTCTTTAACTGAATTACAAAATTAAAGTTGCATTTCATGCTTTTGCCAATATCTCAGTGTTTTTATAACACACTGTAGACCAGTGGTTCTCAATGTTTTTTTTATGAACGCCCCCCTACTTCATTCCCTTACCCCAGCCCCCACCCCCAATTATGTGACATAATTTGAAAGCGGAGACTTTGTTGTACAAAAGGAAAGAAAAGAAAACACAAAACTCAATATTTGTGTTATTTGCATAATTTGCTCAATGCAACTTCGATGCATAATTTTAAAGTTTTGTTAATAAATTCAGCAGGCTTACGCATCATGAATGTGAGACCAAACCTTGCGTTTCTTGAATTCAAGCAGATGGAGGGCTATATCTGGGGCCTATAAAATGAAAATGTGAAGACAGGAATAATAATAAAAGTGATATTGTTAATATATTTTATATTTGCCTTTTTGAAATTTTGTATTTATTCATTAATTATTTATTTTTTATAGTTTTAACAGTGGTATTTGTAACAAGACCATAGTAAACACATGGAAGCATGGATCTTCTTCACTACCATGGTTAGATGTTACATGATTTCTATAAAACAAATTATGGCATTTTTGTAATTATAAACAGTAGACCTGCTCTAAAAACAAATAAAACAATAAATACAAAATACAAATATTTATAAGTTGTAACAAAAATTAATTATATTCCCTCACTCCCCTAATGTAGACTATGACAAATTTAATAAAGCTGAAGTAGTGATATGATAATATTTTTTATCAATCTGTTTCTGCCTAAAGTACAGTTAGTGTTACTATAGTAAATTCAAGGGTGGTGATGTAGAATTCTGTGCCGAATTCAAATGGTTTCCCCTTCTCGCGCCTTACTTCTCACTGATTCTCGCAATGCTGCGAGTTTAAGGTACTCAAGCTTTAAGAGCTTTGCACTCGTGCTGCTCTGTCCATTGAGCCGTATCCATCTACAGAGCCATACAGGTGCATTAGCCAAGGTTGTATTTGACGCTGCTAAACCAGATACTTCAGATGCGTCGCTAGATTTCAAAATCAGATGAACCGTGGTACAAATGCGTACCAACCCGTATAATTGAGAACCAACTGATAAACTCCAAGTCTAGATAAATGTTTTAATGCAAAGAGGAACTTGACGATAGATTTGATTATAATGACTGATAAACGCCCCCCATTTGTAACCTAACGCCCCCCCTCTCTAATAATTTGTTCTCAGCGCCCCCTGACATACTGTACTTTTGCAGGGAATAATGCATCAAATTTAGCAGATAAGGGAAAGTATATTAAACAGAGGTTGTTTGCAGGTGTGCAATTTTATACATCTGTGTATGTGTAATAATTTCCTGTTTTCATCTATGGTTGTGCACATGTGTGTGCATTTGTGTTTCTGTCTTTCTTGTGTATTTCAGTCAGAGCTGCACAGTCCATCTCCCTACGAGAAGTTTGTGCATTGAAACTGTTTACTGATTCCTCACAGACAGTGCTGTGATGTACAGCAATGAGGCGTCACCAGGGTAAAATTGATAAATGAATATGGGTGGGTGACCATAATGGCAACTGTAAGAAATTGGATACTTGGCATTTCCAGATTTAATTTACTGTAGGGCCCTGCGTTCTCAGAGTGCTATGCCACGGCCCACTTTCTCGTGACAAGCACCTAATTATTTTCACCCATCCAAGTGTAGACCTTTTTCAAACCATGGCTAGGAAAAACAGCTGCCAAATCTAGAGCTAGAAATTGCTGGGATAGATGAATTTCTCTGCTTTACAGAGACGTCTAAAAGAAAGAGGTACTCATGCTTCAATGTGTAGCCTTATTTATGAATTGCCTAATCATGGATAGATAGATATACTCAATACTTTTATTGTGACATGCTATACAGTACTTAATTTAAAACGATTTTGAACAGAGTTTTGTTTTTTGTTATTATTATGCATGCCGTTTTTATGACATCATATTAAATGAGAGACTACATATTTGCACTTCATTTGTCACACCTTTTAGTTTACCCAAAATTATAAAATTAACTAATGTCAGCAAAATGGTTATTAAAAATTGTGACCAGTCACAGCTCCAAAAATATTAATTTCTTTTATACAGTCTTATAAATTTTAACCTAAAATCTTGATGTTGATTAAAACTTCCAACATATAGGGAATGTCTGAGCGCATAAACTATATTATATTTAGGGTCCAAAATTAACACTTACTGTATCATGTGGCAAATAAAATTGGCTTACAGTAAAATTGGCTTTGTAAACAGTGTGGGTAAACAAAACAGAGTTTCTCGCCAGTTGGCTGGTTACTTTATTATGAACAGCAAAATTACATGGTCTAAAGTGATTTGTAAGAATCCTAATCTGACCCCCGCTGATAGAAGTGACATTAGTGATTAAAACCATAGACACAAAACATCTATTATAGAAAACATGGGATATTTACCATCAGAAGTTACGCTAGAAGGTTTTTTTTTTTTTTCTCCAGAACTCTATGTGGTGACATGCATGTGGAATATTCCTCACATGAAGCCACCAAAATGAAAATATGAGGAATAAAATCACAATGGGTCTTCAAGTTTCTGTAACAGGCGACACAAATACCTGTGCTATTTGTCATGGAAAAACAGGTAAATAATCCCATTTTCATAGTGAAAAAATAATTATTATTTAAAAATAATTCATAATACAGTTTCATGATCAGTATGAAATATTTATGGCTGGTAATTAATTACACAGGGGAACTTCTAACTTTATAAATCACAGAAATATTAATTTGAGAAGTTTCATCATTAGTTTTAAACAATTTTAGTAACATTTTAGCTTTTTAAAATATACAAATTCCATGCAGTCCATCAATAAATATGATGTCTTTAAATTGCATATATTATATTGCATATACAGTATATATTTTGTTACATGTTGTTTACATGCATAATTTGTGCTATTTGTAAGTGTATGTAGAACATATCATGTAAATGTTGATATGTAACAAGTGCTAAAGCGGTCTCTTTAAGACCAGCGGCAGGGACTTTGGCAAAAGTGTTTGGTGGAATGGCTTCTTTAAAGCATATGTGCAGTGTGTGATTCAAATTAAATGTTTCTTATTATTGTTAAGAACAAAAATTATATTAAAAGAGACATAAATACACATAAAGAGTCAAACCAAAATTTTACTCTCAGCACGGATTGAAAAGATCTGAAACACTGGTGAGTGAAATCTAAAAAATTACCAACCTGTGGCAAATCACAGATATTTTTTAGTGGCATATGCGAGTGCATTATGGAGGGTCGCGCAAAGAGTAAAAGTGCGTTCTTAGGAGTTTAAGAATCAACATTAAGGTTATTAAAATGAAGATTGCGATTAAGCGGGAAATCTATATTTTTGCCCGATTCTACTGTCAAACGCGTTAGAGAGGCCCACGTGTCCACAAGAGATACAGGCTCAGTTTCAGGCTCTCTCACACCTCGTAGAAGCATCTCTGACTGCACTGAGGAATGCTGCTTTCAGAGTTTGCACTTATTTAGACGACCTGCTTTTTTATTGAAATGCTGGACATGATATGAATACACAAATAGTTGAATTTAAATATTTAAAGTATGATTTTAAAGTATCAATACAATATCATGAGAATCAGTAACGTGATATATCGATATTTGATTGTATTGACACAGCCTAGCCAAATATGCACCTAAATCCAAAATCAGTGTGTCACTCTAGGGGATCTGATTATAGTGATGTAATAATTTTCCCATTTCTTGCCCGTCCTGAAACTATTATATGCATGATTTGTCCTTTCGGTCCCCTTGAGTCCAGCGGGGTGTGCTCAGCCTTTCTCCATCCTCTTTTCTTTCTATCCTTTTACTGGAAAAGTATTGTCGTTCATTCCCTTTGGATTTCTAATCCTTGTGTGGGCAGTATGTGCTCAGAATTTTAGCAGCAATCTTCTCAAGGCCTCTAGGTTAGAGAGCAGACAGTCAGAGGTCAAGCTGTGTCTGACATCTGTGCCATCCCCATTTCATTTCCAATCATAGTGACATTACTGAAGGCCTTTGATGTCTCCTAAAATCTAAGAATGAGGTTAATTCGATCCTTTAAAATGTTGTGTTCGTCCTCAGAATATTCTCACCCCATAAAATCAAAATGAGATTTTTATGGCATTTAGTACGTCAATTAGCTTTGAGATCACCTATATGCTAATGTACTCTGAAATGTTGACAAAATTCACTTTTAGCAGGTACATACTTTTGAATATATACATTCTTGCTCTTGCAGGAAAACAAAGTTAAAATATTGAGGCACTACACAGATTTTTGTCCAATCATATGCTCTCTAGAATGAGAATGTCCCATCCCCTAGTACCATCTGCAACCGAATAGCAAGTACCAAATTATTGTTTTGTGGTATGAATAAAACCTATTAGCTAATTTAAAAAAGGCAGGGCAAGCCTTTCGAAATGCCCCTCCCAAACCTCCTATTTCAATAGGAAATACTGTATGTAAACACAAGAAAGAAAACTGTACTCGTCACGTGATTTAATTGGGATTTAACACATCAACCATTTTTACTTATGTCATAAACTCAGACTTGTTGTGTAGGCCAAATACACACACATGCACAGAGGGAGTGTTTAATGTGATGGTGTCACAGAAGTGATGTTTGATTTATGAAGAGTGCCTGTGAGAGGAACACAGTAGGCAGATCATTAGTGTTCAGTTACAACTTGATCTCTCTCACCCTTCCACAATACTGATGATGTTTGACAAGCACCATCTCTCTTTCTGTCTGAAATATTTAGCATTCACGTGAAGACACAGATTACTCCCAATTATTACCTTTCTAACCATAATTTATTTTGTATTCCCAAAAATGCTCAGTGATCAATTTGAACTATAAGCTCTAAAAGCCAATCTTAGAAATTACATCCCATAAATAGATAGACAGACTGGCAGATAGATAGATAGATTAGATGGATGGATGGATGGATATTATGTTAGTTGATGTTAATGGCTTATGTCGTGGCATTATGACATCATAGTGGTTTATGCACCCTGTGAAATTATGAGCAGCCATAATGACATTAGTCTCCAGATTCTCTTAACTTCATACACCTGACTCAAGTTTTTGCCCCAACATCTTGTAATGTGGAAAAAATATATTGTACAAGACATTTTCCAGAGTTTTTTTGTAAAAAATCCAGTTGTTTTTGTTTTGTCAAAATATGGTCTACTTTCACTCTACTGTACTTTCACCTCAGTCATTGCTTCTCGCTGCACATTTTGATGTTTAAAAAGGATGTTGAGGCAGACATATTTACTGGCCTGCTTTTTGTTAGAAAACAAATAATATCGGCTCATAAATGATACAGATAAGTGTAGCCTAAAACCAAATGATGTATGACTGGTCAGCAGTTGCCAGGAGTCTTGTCAGCAAAGTTCTGCTTAAATGCACAAATTGAATTACATTCCCTGAATAATTCTGTTACAGCTGAATTGAAGTCCTCATTTGCTGCGTAAAGATTTTACAGTTTCACGTCTTTTCAATGTGACTATTTTTTATCCCTTTTATGCCATAACCTCATACCCCATTTGGGTCGATCTTGTAAGGTTTCAATTAACTGTTAGAGCTGGAAATTAATAAGACTCATAAAAACTCAAGTTGGAGTGACCTTGCTCTGAACCAGTTTGTGATAGTTATTAACTACAGTGGGGTCCAAAAGTCTGAGTCCACATTGAAATCTGTTGTGTGTTAAAGGGAGAATGACTTTCATTCTTCTGTGGAACACAAATGAGATGTTAGCTATTCCCTTTCATTGTATGGAAAACAGATGCAATGAAAGTGAATGGGGACTGAGACTAGCATTCTTCCTACAGGACTGGAACAACATGAGGGTGAGTTAATGATGACACAGCATTCAGTTTTGGGTGAACTATCCCTTTAAGGTCTCCCCAAAGTGTTCAGAAGACAGTTACAAATGCTCTGTTGTTTGTTTTTCAGACAAGTGTGGTTGCTAGGGATTGTTCAGCTTGGCCTTATTTTGAGCTTATGTTTTGAAAAAACAAGAACTTCGGACCCTTAATATTCAGCACACCGATACACTGCATACATCCTCAGTAGACCGAGACACACAATAATCCTGATGTCTCTGCATGCCGCAATATCCTGTGCAATATCATTATGAGATAGAGGGAGAGAGAGAGAGAGAGAGAGAGAGAAAGAGAGACGTTGCTCAAGATTTCATTTCAAGCACTTCATTTCACCAGTATGACATTTATTGTGAAGGCAAGGGTTCTTGGCTTTAATATTGTACAGCTTTACAATGCAGCAGCCCAGATTTCAATGTTTCCTTATAAAAGCCCTCAAGGTCAGAAGAGGCCAGCCCCTTTCTGAGCCAGAGAAATGTTCAAATCCACTCACCCTGGGAAAGAGTAGCCCACCTCATCTTATGTGTGGGCGATGTGGATTTCAATCATGGAATAATCCATGCTCATTATTTCTTAAAATTGATCTATGCAAACTAAAGGTGGTGTGGAGATGTCCTTGTAGCTCTGAAGCCTTATAAGAACAATAGCTGGGGGTTATGGAGGGATTTTGACGTGTGTTGGATTCTAAAAGGATTGTTTTTGATTGGACAAACTGACATTCAGACCATACAGATCTGTAACTCACCATGTGCAAAGTTGTTCTGAGTAGGGCTGCAACGGTACACAAAATTCACGGTTCGGTACGTACCTCAGTTTTGGGGTCACGGTTAGGTACAGTTTTGGTACAGCAGGGAAAACTAAATATTATCTTTAAATTATTTACTTTGAAAACACAGTGGCTGATGGGCAACAATTGTTATTGTGAAGGCTCATTTATACATGACTGCACTATGCATATTTCTTCAACGAAATTACAATACAAAACTTAAGAGCTTCTTATATGCACATTGTATAAAAACATAAATAATTAAAAAAAAGTTAAAAAAAATTGCAATTATAATAATTGTAACAAAATTAAAATATTAGCAGTGCATATTTTTTGCCTTTCAGCTCACCACTTGTACTTATCACTCAATTTACAAGTTTTTTTTTTTTTTTTTCATGAAAATCAGAATATCCACATTATCAGAGGAAAGGGCAGATCTGTTAGCACTGACAATGTCCCCTGCTGGACAATGACAGCACATGCTTGTTTATATACACTGATCAGCCACAACATTAAAACCAACTGCCTAATATCATGTAGGTTCCCCTCATGCTGCAAAAACAGCTCTGACCCATTGAGGCATGGACTCCACAAGACCTCTGAAGGTGTCCTGTGGTATGTGGCACCAAGACGTTAGCAGCAGATCCTTTAAATCCTGTAAGTTGTGAGGTGGGGCCTCCATGGATCAGACTTGTTGGTCCAGCACATCCCCTAGATGTTCAATCGGATTGAGATCTGGGGAATTTAGAGGCCAAGTCAACACCCTGAACTCTTTGTCATGTTCCTCAAACCATTCCTGAAAAATTTTTGCAGTGTGGCAGGGACACAGTTTGCAGTTATCCTGCTGAAAGTGGTCACTGACATCAAGGAATACCAGTGCCATAAAGGGTTGTACGTGGTCTGCAACAATCTTTAGGTAGGTGGTACGTGCCAAAGTAACATCCACATGAATGCCAGGACCCAAGGTTTCCCTGCAGAACATTGCCCAGAGCATCACACTGCCTCTGCCGGGCTGCTTTCTTCCCATGGTGCATCCTGCTGCCATCTCTTCCCCAGGTAAACGACGCACACATACCCGTCCATCCACATGATCTAAAAAAAACATGATTCATCAGACCAGGCCACCTTCTTCCATTGCTCCATGGTCCAGTTGTGACACTTTCGGCGGTGGACAGGGACATGGGCATTCTGACCGGTCTGCGGCTACACAGCCCCATACGCAGCAAGCTGCGATGCACTGTGTGTTATGACACCTTTCTATCATGGCCAGCACTACGTTTTTCAGCAATTTGTGCTACAGTAGCTCTTCTGTGGGATCGAACTAGACAGGCTAGCCTTTGCACCCCACATGCATCAATGAGCCTTGGGCGCCCATGACCCTGTCACCAGTTCACCGGTTGTCCTTCCTTGGACCACTTTTGGTAGGTACTAACCACTGCATACTGAGAACACCTCCCAAGACCTGCCATTTTGGAGATGCTCTGACCCAGTCGTCTAGCCATCACAATTTGGCCCTTGTCAAAGTTGCTCAGATCCTTATGCTTGCCCATTTTTCCTGCTTCCAACACATGAAATTCAAGAACGTCATGGTTACTTGTGTAACCTCCGTTCCCTGATGGAGGGAACGAGATGTTGTGTCGATGTAGTGACACTAGGGGTCACTCTTGGGAGCCTGAGACACCTCTGGTCTTTGATAAAATACCAATGAAAATTGGCGAGTGGTATTTGCATGCCACTCCCCCGGACATACGGGTATAAAAGGAGCTGGTATGCAACCACTCATTCAGGTTTAATGCTGAGGAGCCGATATAAGGTCCGGCCAGTTCAGTGGGTAGTTCAGCATTGTGGCAGGAGGGACACAACATCTCGTTCCCTCCATCAGGGAACGGAGGTTACACAAGTAACCATGATGTTCCCTATCTGTCACTCACACGACGTTGTGTCGATGTAGTGTCACTAGGGGTCCCTATACGAAACGCCACAATTGGCTGAACTGTGTTACGTGAACTGGCGGTGTGTGGTGGGCAGACTACTGTGTGCCTCATAGCCAGCACACCAGGTCGACACGTAACCTCCCCAACATAGTTATGAGTGTCGAACGGCTCTTTTTGGGGACAAGTCAACTACCCAAGAGATTTAACTTTTTAAGAGATTTAAGAGAGGCTTAACCCAGTCGTGGCCTCTTTTCCCCATCTCTTTTTTCCACTCCCTAAAAAAGAAGGGGGATTATCTGACTGGGCCGCCAGGTCTAGTCTGGGGGGTGTCCCTCCCAAGGGAAAGACACAGCGGAGACCACACCTCGCCCAAAGAGAGGGGGGATATTTAAGTGGAAGAATACGTCACATTGTCTTTCCAACCATGTGGAGAGTCTTCTAGGTAGATCCTGCCCAATGGGGCAGGAGTTACTACAAACATGGAGACTGGGGCAGAGGGGCTCTGCCCAAGGAAGACGCAGTTTGCTGACAGGGAAAGAATTAGTGGAAGATATATATATCGCATGGGGTTAGCCTTACAGGGAACCGCCACATGCGGAGTACCTACCCAGAACAGGACTCTTAGTTAGCACGTGTACTGGGCCGGCAGCGAATCTCTCCGAAAACTCGACTGCCACAGGGCTCGGAGGAAG
This sequence comes from Myxocyprinus asiaticus, assembly GCF_019703515.2. Classification (NCBI taxonomy): domain Eukaryota; kingdom Metazoa; phylum Chordata; class Actinopteri; order Cypriniformes; family Catostomidae; genus Myxocyprinus; species Myxocyprinus asiaticus. The sequence goes on from NC_059391.1 coordinate 15,466,987, forward strand.
TCAACCAGGGAACAAACTTGTGAACACTACTGGGAATTAATGGCACACGTCTTCAGCTCAAAAGGAGGTGGAAGGCGCTATGTGCAAGCGATACACCCGGCCGGCTATCCCGGGCTTATCCGCTTGTGTTGCGTGCCACTACCTGGGATGAAACCGGTTCCACCCAGAGGTTGTAGAACCTTGCAAAGGTGTTGGGTGTTGCCCAGCCCGCTGCTCTGCAAATGTCTGTTAGAGAGGCACCTCTGGCTACACCCCTGGTAGAATGGGCTCGTAGCCCTATCGGGGGCAGCATGTCCTGGGTGAGATATGCCATAGTTATGGTGTCAATGAGCCAGTGGGCGATCCTCTGCTTGGAGACAGCGCTTCCTTTCCGCTGTGCACCAAAGCAGACAAAGAGCTGCTCAGAGATTCTAAAGCTCTGCGTGCAATCCAAATAGATGCGTAAAGTGCGCACCGGACACAGCAACGACAGGGCTGATCAGGTCGTGCTTCCCTAAGGACTTACTGTCGACTGCGTCGTGGTGTTCTATGGCGGCAACGTACACCTTCAAAGTGGAAGGGGACAGCCTCCCTTCCAACCTCTCCTGCATGAAGGAAAGCAGTGATCCGACTGCGCATCTCTGGGGGTCTTCGCGTCAGGAAGAACACCACTTAGCGAACAGACGCCACTTAAAAGCATACAGGCACCTCGTAGAGGGGGCCCTAGCCTGAGTGATCGTGTCTACCACCGCAGGTCTTCCGCGTCCCATCCAGGGGCCAGACATGGAGATTCCAGAGGTCTGGTCACAGGTGCCAGAGGGTGCCCCCTCTGAAGAAGGTCCTTCCTCAGGGGAATTCGCCAGGTGGGAGCTGTCGCGAGGTGCGTGAGGTCCGAGAACCACATCTGGGTGGGCCAGTAGGGTGCTACCAGGACGACCTGCTCCTCGTCCTCCCTGACCTTGCACAGGGTCTGCGCAAGCAGGCTCACTGGGGGAAACGCATATTTGCGAAGTCCAGGGGGCCAGCTGTATTCCAGCGCGTCTATGCCGAGAGGAGCCTCGGTGAGGGCGTACCAGAGCGGGCAGTGGGATGATTCTTGTGAGGTGAACAGGTCAACCTGTGCCTGTCCAAAACGACTTCAAATCAGCTGGACCACCTGAGGGTGGAGTCTCCACTCTCCCCTGAGGGTAACCTGCCATGACAGCGCGTCCGTTGTAGTGTTGAGGTTGCCCGGGATGTGAATGGCTCGCAGCGACTTGAAGTGCTGCTGACTCCAGAGGAGGAGACGGCGGGCGAGTTGTGACATACAGCGAGAGCGCAGACCGCCTTGGCGGTTGACATATGCTACCATTGCCGTGTTGTCTGTCCGAAGTAACACATGCTTGCCCTGGATCAACGGCCAGAACCTCCGCATTTTGGAGGTGTCTGTTGTGACCACAACGTGCCTGGAGACCAGTTCTAGAGGAACACCTGCCCGTAGAAATGAGAGGTCGGTCCAAGGGCTGAAAAGCCGGTGACAGACTGGCATGATGACCACGCGATGTGTCCCGTTATGCCATGCCCATCTCGGGACTCGAGTCTGGAGCCAGTGCTGAAGCGGCCTCATATGCATCAACCCGAGCGGGGTGGCCACCGCCGAGGATACCATATGCCCCAGGAGCCTCTGAAAAAGTTTCAGTGGAACTGCTGTTTTCTGTTTGAATGCCTTCAAACAGGCCAGCACCGACTGGGGCTGGGCCGAAGGGGCGCACTTGGCGACGAGCAGATGGGGTGCAGGATCTTGAGCCGCGCCGGGGCAGGATGTGCCGGATTGCCTCCGTCTGCTGCTTCACCACCGAGAACTGCTGGGCAAAGTCCTCGACGGTGTCACCGAATAGGCCCGCCTGGGAAATGGGGGCAGCAAGGAACCGTGTTGGCCTCGCCCATCTCGACCAGGTTGAGCCAAAGGTGGCACTCTTGGACCACTAGTGTGGCCATCGTCTGCCCGAGAGACCGCGCCATGACCTTCGTCACTCAGAGAGCGAGGTCAGTCGCCGAGTGCAGTTCCTGCATCAAATCTGGGGCGGAACTACCCTCGTGCAGTTCTTTCAAGGCCTTGGCTTGGTGGACCTGCAGGAGAGCCATGGCGTGCAGGGCGGAGGCGGCTTGTTCAGCAGCGCTGTAGGCTTTAGCCGTCAGGGACGACGTGAGCCTACAGGGCTTGGACGGGAGCTTAGGGCAACCCGTGTTCTGCGGGCATAGGTGCACCGCAAGCGCCTTATCCACCGGGGGAATCGCCGTATAGCCCCTGGTTGCCCCGCCATCGAGGGTAATGAGAGTGGGGGAACTGCGGAATCGGGGCCGGGCAGTAAAAGGTGCCTCCCACGACTTCGTCAGCTCTTCTTCCGGGAAGAATGGCACTGGAGCGGGGCATGGCTGCTTTGAGCGGTGCCGCGAGCCCAGGAACCAATCATCAAGCCGCGAGGGTTCAGGGGAGAGTGGATGGTTCCACTCTAACCCGACGCTCGCGGCTGCCCGGGAAAGCATGTCCGTCATTTCGGCATCGGCCTGTGACTGGGCAATTGTCCCCGAAGGGGGAAGCCCAGCTGAGGCTTCTGCGTCCGACTGGACAAGCCCGCTCTCCAATGCTGCGCTCGAGAGCTCATCATCTTCGTGGGCTCCGAACAAGAAGCCAGACTCGCCATGAGACGAGCCGGCGAACTCATCCGGAAGCCCGATTGGGGCAGACGAGTGTGCTGGGGAATGAGAGGTCTGCGGGGGGATTCCTGGCAGAGACGATCCCATTGGGGTCCCCAAATCGCCCCTAGCCACGCTGGCCTCATACCCGTAGGTAGAAGGACCGAGGCGGGGAGCCGCTGGGGTTCTTACGAAAGCAAGCTGCGACTGCAATGTTGCCATGGACGTGTTCTCGCAGTGAGAACATGAACCATCCACAAACGCTGCCTCCGTGTGGGTCGCGCCTAGACATGAAAGACAGCGATCATGACCATCCGAAGTTGAGAGATAAAGACCGCAACCAGGAATAACACAATCGGAAAGGCGTCTTTAAAAAGACGTTCCGTGTGTGCCGCTCTTTTAGAGAAATATATACTCTTTTAGAGGAAGAAAAGCTCTTTCAGAAAATATACTCACTTGTTTTTCTGCCGAAGCGCCCAGGGGCGTTCTCTGCAGTGCACCAGTGCAGAGGAGGGAGAAGCTGCTGAAATGCGCTGTCAGATCCAGCAGAGGTGAATGAACAGTAGTATTCAGCTCAATGAGCATAACCATTCGGCTCCGAAAAGAAAATCTGAATGAGTGGTTGCATACCAGCTGCTTTTATACCCGTATGTCCGGGGGAGTGGCATGCAAATACCACTCGCCAATTTTCATTGGCTTTTTATCAAAGACCAGAGGTGTCTCGGGCTCCCAAGAGTGACCCCTAGTGTCACTACATCGACACAACATCGAGTGAGTGACAGATAGGGAACTGACTGTTCACTTAATGCCTAATATATCCCACCCCTTGACAGATACCATTGTAACAAGATAATAAATGTTATTCACTTCACCTGTCAGTGGTTTTAATGTTGTGGCTGATCAGTGTAGAACGGGCACTACATAATTGCTGAAATGCATTCTTGTAGGAACTTTATAACAGGGCTGAAGCACGTCATCTTTCATTTTAGTTCTATGTGGTTTGTGTTGTTTGTTATATGTTGTTTTACAGTTTTTCTCAATTGCTTTGGCTCAATTCTCGAATGAGAATTATATTTTCAAAACAATGTTCAAATCTCTGAACAATTAGTTTCTTGTTCACACCAGATTTGAATTTCTTATTCATTTAAGCAAATTAAGAGTAAGTACAATTGTCTACAATTTGCACAATAACTAACTGCACATGGCTTGCTGATCAAAACTGATGAGTTGATTCTCAGTGAAATTGTCATACTCTTCACAACTTCTAAATATTCTTTCATCATGTGAGCCATCACATACAAAATGATCCATTCAATTATCAAAATCTGTCAGACATACATGTATATTCCATAAATATCTATGACATGGAATGTTTGTGATGTCTGCTAAATCTCTGGCCAGACAAACAAGAGCGACAGGATGTCCACCAAGAAGATGGGAACTTGAAGTGGTACGTACTGTGAGGAGGTACAATTTATTGTTTTTTACAGAAAAACCGTAGTTTTTTTTTTTTGTGTTTTTTTTTTGCATTTTTGTCATTTTGTGGCAATTTTCTGTTCACTATATATGACTTTACATGTAAGAAATGTGTAAAAATGGACATACAAATGTGAATTATCTGTTTACATGTAACACATTGCTACAAAATAAATGTACTGTATACATACAAATGTGCATATCCTTTTACTGTGTACTACAGTATTGTACAGTATTGATTTTTCCCAGTAAACTTTTACCTGCTGTTGAAATCGGTGTCTAAAAAGCTCAGTGTGATACACAATAGCATTCAGCTAGACAAAACTGGCATTTTTGTATAGTACAGTAAGCAGCCAGTAACAACAAAATGAAATTAGTATATAGCAAACATTTCCAGGGTTGACTTTTATGGTGAAAAAACATCTAAACATTTTGACCACTATGGCTCACACGATGACAAAAAAACTTTTCATTTTGGTGGCATTGGCCAATTTACTGACACAATAACTAGGTTTTGAAGCATGAATTAAATGTTATGGGTGAGTTACTACATTTTGCAGACATGCAATAGAGTTGTGATGTCCCATAAAACAGTTGTGAAAAAATGACCCAAAGCAATTGAGAAAAACTGTAATATTGGTTTCATGCATGCTAAGATATGTAATCATTCGTGTGACTGTGTGTACCGTACCGAAGGCCCTGTATCCGTTCGGTTCTGCACGGATACATGTACCATTGCTGCCCTAATTCTGAGTGTTTTTTTTTACCACATGTTATGCAGTTGCTAGGTGGTTACTTACTGGTCCCAGTCAAAATATCCCAGCCCCCAGTCTCTTTGATATAGGATGGTCCCTAGCAATGACTAGGGTCACTCCTTCACAGTACATCAATGGAATTTTGTCACCTGTTTTATCGCCCAGCGGGTAAAAATAATCTTATTGATCATTTAGACAAGTAATAGCAAAGTTATTATAGCAATGAGGTACATGCAGAGTTTAATACTAAGGGTTAAGGCTTTGTTGAAATCCCTAAACCAAAGTATAAGAAATAGTCCCTTTCAAGGCAAGTCAGTCCACTTGGCGGCCATTTTTGGAATGCTGTGGGGCAGGCTGGGCAGCTAATTTGTCAATGTAAACAAGTGGCATACAAGTACAACTCCAATCTACTTGAATGGGGAAAAACCATAATCTCCAAAGCCATTAGTCAAGATTTCAAATCAGCAGTAAATTCTGAGAGCACTTCATCATAAATTGGGATTCTTTTCCTCTGATTATGCTAAAAATCTAAATTTTCTCGGATTGCCTAGCTAATGCGTATATTATGTTCTCGAGTTGATTGACAGGTGATGTCTGTATCTAAAAGGTGATTGGCTCTTTTACCTGTAAGCTGGGACTTCCTTTTCTACATCCCTTGGCCGTTCCAATTTCTCCCATTCATTTTATTAGAAGTGACCCATCTCTGCTAAATAGTCTCTGGAAATAGTAAAAGTGATGTTTGCCGTCATTTTAAATATTTATTAATATAAATCATTGTCCTGGGCAATCCTTCATCCTACATGCTATAGCCTTCCTTTTGGAGACCTGAGTTTTAATTTCCAGACAGGTCTTGGTTTGTGGTCATGATCTGGATCTTTAGGGTCTGTTCTTGATTTCCACTCTGCTGCACAGTAATGCACTTCCTCTGGATCTCAGTCACTGAGTGCGGCAAGTTTCATGTAATATTCCTGGGTGCTGACTGGTTTCTTATGCTCATGTGACTGTCCTGTAAATTATACATAGTATATTGTAACGGGTTCACAAAGTGGTGCAAGGAGGAAGCGGGAGATGACGAATTCCAACTCAAAAGGTATGTTTATTTTACAAACAAAAACTCGCTTTTTAGCAGACTCAAAGCAACACAGACTCTGGGTGTGTGCAGCTCGCTCTCCCCTCACTGGCTCACTCTTAAATCCGTCTCCACTCTCACTGCAATGACAAACAGCTGTTAGAGAGAATCAATGAGAGGTTATGATCCTTCTCATCTCCCAATCTTGCTCTCCATTCACAAGCCGGCACTCAACCACACCCCCACCATCTGACTACAAGATTGTTGAACATACATGCTTAACACAGTAGTAAAATATGAATGGAAGTGACCAGAAAACAGCTTACAATGGAAAAGCAGTTTTATATTTTTTGTCCTTATTAGTGCAACTAGGGTATTTTTTTAGACATATTTTTGTCTAGAAATAAGAGGATGGATATGGCCTAGCCCATTCTCAACAGCTGTTGTTCGTAAACAAATTTGAGTATAAATAATTCAGAGGCTTGTAAATAAAATATTGCTGAGAGTGAGGTTTGTTACTGTTCACAACATACAATATAGGGAAAAAGAGAAGCACAGAAGGTCTTGAAAGGGCATAAGGTTAAAGGTGAAGATACAGTGTTGGTGATATCATAAAAGATACAGTGACTTTTAAGTTTTGTCTGCCTCTTAAAAGACTGTACCTATAAGAACATTTATGGCATAACATTGATTAAGATTCATCCCTTGTTTATTAAAAAACAAAACAGCAATAATTGTGGTTACAGTAGGACAATTACAATGGAAGTGAATGGGGAAGTGAGCGTAATGCTGATAAATCCATGATTTTATCATACTTTAATCATGTTAACATGTATAATGTTTAGGTCTTGTGGCTATACTTTTGAAAATTTGAGTATTTTAGTGTTTATAGACTGATCCCATTCACTTCCATTGTAAGTGCTTTTCTATAAGCACAATTTTTGCTTCTTTTTTTAATAAACATAGGATGAGTCAAAGTTATTTTTTGTGGTAATCAACATTATGCCTCAAATGCTGTTGGTTGAGCTTAACTGGTGTTAAACCTAGGACATTATTATATTCCGTGTTCAATACAAGGTAAGCTCAATCAACAGCATTTGTGGCATAATGTTGATTACCACAAAAATTAATTTTGACTCGTCCCTCCTTTTCTTAAAAAAAAAGCAAAAATTGAGGATATAGTGAGGCACTTACAATGGAAGTGAATGGGGCCAATATTTGGAGGATTCCAAGGCAGAAATGTGAAGCTTATAATTTTGTAAAATCACTTACATTAATTCTTCTGTTAAAACTTGTGTATTATTTGAGCTGTAAAGTTTAAATCGTCATTGTTACAGTCATTTTAGGGTTTTAGGGTTTGTTGACATTACATCGTTATGGCAACGAAGTTGTAAAATTGGCTATAACTTTGCACAGAAAAGGTTTGTAAGTGATTTTATCACACAACAATCATGTTAACACATATTGTTTATGTGTTGTGGCTAAACTTTTGAAACAGTGAGTATTTTAATGTTTACAGATTGACCACATTCACTTCCATTGTAAGTGCCTTACTGTCACTTCGATTTTTGCTTTTTTTAAAGAAAAGGAGGAATGAGTCAAAATTTGTTTTTGTAATAATTAATATTATGCAAATCATTTTTGCATAAATGATTTGTTGATGCAAATCATTTTTAGATGGTATCCTACATTGTAAACTTCTTTAGTTGTTAACCTTGATATATGTGGGTGATACTTTATGACTTTTGATAATCTTATGAGAACTGTCTATAAAGAAAACTTCAGTTAGAGAACACGCTTTAATTGTCCTCCGTGAAAAAACATTACACTACTTCAGTTTGGGGTCTCAACGACCCCAAATATAAAACATTAATACATTTCAGAAAAGTGCATGCCAACTTTATGATAAATCAGAAGGTTAAAGCTTCTATAATATCTGTCCTCTGGGTTCGGTATTTAAACTTATTTAAAGAATTTAAAGGGAACCTATCAAAATTTTGAACCTACTATTATAATTTTACACATAAAAACGGTAAAGTCAATCTCAACAGAGCATGAGAGTTAGAACTTAGGAGACTCATTTATTTTAAGTTGTTTACTTGTTTATTCCTGTTGTATACCAGCAGGCCCCCTGGTGGCACAGCCGTCTGTTGTCAGCTGCTGTGTTGAGAACCATTGTGCGTGTGTGTGCCTGGCCCTCTGCAAAAGCCTGTGCTGGAGAGAGAAGTTCATTAGCTTTATTAACATTCATCTCCCTGCTTCCTTCACCTCGTACTGTCAGCTGTCGACTTTTTAACAAACTTACTCTCCCTCAGTCCTGTGCTGGGCGTTTGTCTTGACATTGGTGCTATCTTTCATACTAGGTATTTATAACATAAAGCTAATAAATATTACATAATTAAAGGGTTAGTTGTTTCAAATCATTATGTTGTGCCCAACATGAACGAAATTCTTTCTTCTGTGGAACACACAAAAAAAAGTTTAGCAGAGTCTTCGAGGTGCTCTTTTACATACATTGAAATTGAAAGCTTCATAAAAGCACCATAAAATTAAACAGCATTGATAAAATAAGTGTCTATATTAAAATGTATTTGTAAATAAATGTGTGAGTGAGTATGTGTGTGTGTGTGTGTGTGTGTGTGTGTGTGTGTCACTGTGAGATGATAATTGGATGTGGTGTTGGCATTGTATTCATCAGTAGGCAGAAGGACACTTGACTGGAAATAGGCTGGATTTGAACGGGAAATGACCAGACACAAATTGCAAACTACATCCTTAACAACCATATCCATCAGGTTACCCATCCTTATAGCCATCTAACCATTCCTACGTCCAATCAATCACAAAATCTATCACCCCTTCACTCACTAAATCCCTCCATCACACTGCGATTTGCTCATTCTCCCTCCCTCTCCTGCAGTTCATTCCCTGACTGTGGCAGCTTGAGGTGTTTACTCTTTCTCTGACTGCCTGGTATAAATAGGTATAAATATTGATGTGTGGAAGGGCTGAATGGCTCGCACAGTCCGTTCAGATAGTGACAATCATTCCAGAGACTTGTCTGAAGAATTATCTGACAGAAAGATGACGGAGGTCATTTTATATTACAGTAACAAAGAAACCAATGAAACTTAATGGTGGAAGTACTTTCGCTTATATTAGAGTGTGGATAGCTGAGACACAGTACTCCCATCTAACACAGATTACTGATTACAGTTCTAGATAGATAGATAGATCAGTCAGTCAGTCAGTTAGGATGGGCACGAGTACCTGCGTACTCAGAAGCGACTGCAATGATCAATAATGAAAATGTTTGACATCACTTTTCACTGAATTCAAAATTCAGTGACAAATACCTGACAACTATACACAAACATTTCAAAGATGGGTCTTTTTAAAAATTTTGAGATAGATTACATTGTGATTTTCAGTGGTACCTTGATTGTCAACAGAGACGTCTCATTGTAACCAAACTGATAAATGATGCTGCAATGCTAGCATTTGTTCTACAGGCAGGGTTGGGGAGTAACGAAATACATGTAACAGGAATACGTATTTAAAATACAAAATATAAGTAACTGTATTCCACTACAGTTACAGTTTAAATCATTGGTAATTAGAATACAGTTACATTCAAAAACTATTTTGATTACTGAAGAGATAACTTTTTATTTTATTGTCATTTGTTTTATTTAATATTTAGTTCTTTCAGATGGAAAACATTTATACATATAAATGATACAATCCAAAGTGCATTTGAACAGCGGTGAAACACTTTCTTATGATGTGTTACATTCATACAAGCAGACAGAGAAGTAAGATAGAAGTAAGTTTGGAGCAGAAGAAATAGAAATAAACCTTGTGTAAATTGTCAGCTTTACGCTAAGCTAAAGTGCTATTTCTAGCCATTTTACATGCACGTTACCAGGCACGATCATATTTTTTTATCAAGAAAATTCACGTTGGATCATAATTTCTTTTTTTCTAGTAAGACCTTTGATATTAGGGCAAAAGTCATATTCTTGACAATAATTTTTGTATTGTTTTCCTGTAAAAATATCTCAAAATCTTTGAAACAAGACTGCATAAGATATTTAGGTTTTTCAGAGAATGTATTTTTAAAATGTGTATTTTGTCTTACTGTACTGGCAGAGTTTTTATAGTCAAAACAAGTGAAAAAATCTACCAGTGCTGAAGAAGTAATCCAAAGTATTTAGAATACGTTACTGACCTTCAGTAATCTAACGGAATATACAAATTACATTTTACAGCATGTATTCTGTAATCTTTAGTGGAATACATTTCAAAAGTAACCCTCCCAACCCTGTCTACAGGTTTACGATAATCAAAAGAAAGTTTAATCCACTGTGTTTTGAACATCTGTCTCTGCAAACGTTTGCTAAACAAGTTTTATTGTCATATAATGTAGAAACTTTGACTCATTAATGCATATTATTTAATAGAAGTGAAGGTTTATCATTGACTGTAAATCTCCCTCGGTGCCGACATGTGTCACACCTGCATTTCAGCGAAATCAGAGCTGAAGATTTCCGCACAAATTGTAAGTCCAACATAAAGTGGCATTCCATTGCAGTTTTCCCAATATGAAGTTTAAAATTCAGAGTTAAATGAGAGCAAGCATGAATCATCACAGCAACAACAGAGCGCAGCATGACAGCGCTCCAGCCTCTAGAGAAGCGCGCGCACACACAGAAGGTGAGCTCTTTCTTTCAAACATTGAGATGAAGCGGAGCTTCTTCAAAACTATTTTAAACTTAACACTGCATTTTAAAAACGCAATGGTAAGATGGCTACACAGTGATGTGCACCTACTAAGCTTATTACAGTAACCTGAAGGAAGAACAGACATGCACGTTCTGAGCATTGTTTCAATGAATTGGCCAGTGAGTCTTTACATAATGTCTTTGCATAATGACAAAATATCATGCATTATATTTTGATTATGCCCTCTTTTGTACTTATTGTAACAGACTACATTATAACAGCCTATAATAATGAATAGACACTGGAACAATGACATGCAATGCAGCAGCCAAAGACATATAACATAAATGTACATATATACTATACAGTATATGTACATGTCTATGTGCCCACCCCCCTTCGCCTGAGTACTCGATGATTAGTTGAGTAATTACTTTGAGTACTCTAGTATACAAAAAGACCAAAATGACCTTTCCTAATAGATGGATAGATACATAGATAGATAGATTATATACAAACCTTAGTTATATATAAACTTTCAACTCCTTGCATGACCATGTAAAGCCGATGTTACGTTATGTCCCCCAGTTACGCCTATAATGCATAACTAAAAGTTGATCAACCTAGAACAGTAATCCTATTGCTAAAACAATGATCAAGGAATATCTTTTTATGGAAACATTAACATAAATACTTACAAAAACACAAGCTTAACATTTCTACTTTTAAACGCTCCGGAAAGCCTTGCCCCATAGACTGTAAATGCGATTTTCATTTGTTTTTACAAACTTTGACAGCATACCAAAGAGCTTAAAAGGATAGTTAACCCAAAAATGAAAATTATTTTAACATTTACTCACCCTCATGCCATCCCAGATGTGTATGACTTTCTTTCTTCTGCAGAACACAAATGAAGATTTTTAGAAGAATATTTCAGCTCTGTTGGCCAACTCGATGCAAGTGAATGGTGGCCAGATCTGCTTTTTGGAGCTTCAAAGTTCTGGCCACCATTCACTTGCATCGAGTTGGCCAACAGAGCTGAAATATTCTTCTAAAAATCTTCATTTGTGTTCTGCAGAAGAAAGTCATACACATCTAGGATGGCTTGAGGGTGAGTAGCCTAAATGATGAGAGGATTCTCATTTTTGGGTGAACTAAGCCTTTAACTTGTACTGAACGTGGAACATTGAAGATGATACCTTTTTTAATTGTATTATTTCATTTACAACTTATGTCGTTGCAGCCACACAGGAAATGCTACCAAAGCAAGACAGATGATTTTCTTGTGCTTAGCTCTACTTTTATAGAGCTATTTTTGATACACAAAGAAGCACACATACACACCTGTACACCCACTCTCTGTCTGGCAAATAAACAAATCCTTAACAAGCATACAAGCCGGTACACATATATATCCTGCAGCCTTTTTCATACTTACTTACAAACACATCTTGGCTTCCAGCAGAAGATTGCATGATTGTGTACAACAATTATAGAACATTTCTTGTTTTCTATTCATGCTCTGATACCTGATATAAGCTCTTTTCCTGCTGCTTCTTTGCTTAGCCTATATACATATGCTGAAACATATGGCCTCATGTTCAGTTTCTATTTCAAGGTGAAGTTAACTCAGCTCTAATGCACCAATTGGCATATTTATTGTAATTTATAGTAACATATACTGAAGTTCCCTATCTGTCACTCACTCAATGTTGTGTCGATGTAGTGACACTAGGGGTCACTCTTGGAAGCCCGAGACACCTCTGGTCTTTGATAAAAGGCCAATGAAAATTGGCGAGTGGTATTTGCATACTACTCCCCCAGACATACGGGTATAAAAGGAGCTGATATGCAACCACTCATTCAGATTTTCTCTTCGGAGCCGAACGGTCGATGTTTACTGAGCTGACTGTTCATTCACCTCTGCTGGATCTGATGGCGCATTTCAGCGGCTTCTCCCTCCTCTGCACTGGTGCACTGCAGAGAACGCCCCTGGGTGCTTCGGCAGAAAAAAGAGACTATATTTTTCTAAAAGAATATATTTCTCTAAAAGAGCGGCACAAACGGAACGTCTTTTTAAAGACGCATCTTTTTAAAGATGCCTTTCTGATTGTGTGTTATTCCTGGTTGCGGTCGTTACCTCTCAACTTCTGATGGTCACGATTGCTGTCTTTCGTGTCTGGGCGTGACCCATGTGGAGACAGCGTTCGTGGATGGATCATGTACTCACTGAGAGAACATGACCATGGCAATGTTGCGGTCGCGGCTTGCTTTCGGCTTGCTCTACCTACGGGTATGAGGCCAGCGCGGCTAGCACTGGGGGCAATTTGGGGACCCCAATGGGACCACCTCCGCCGGGTATCCCCCCACGGACCTCCCATTCCCCAGCACGCTCGTCTGCCCCGATCAGGCTTCCAGATGAGTCCGCCGACTCGTCTCATGGCGAGTTTGACCTCTTGTTCGGAGCCCGCGAAGCTGAGGAGCTCTCGAGTGCAGCATCGGAGAGCGGGCTCGTCCAGTCGGAAGCAGAAGCCTCAGCTGGGCTCCCCCCCTCGGGTGCGGTTGCCCAGTCACAGGCTGATGATCGATGATTGTTTCCTGGGCTCTCGGCGCCACTCAAAGCAGCCACGGCCCACTCCAGTCCCTGAGTGGAGAGCGCCGCCACCTGGCGCGGACGCCCAAAGCTCCCGTCCAAGGCCTGTAGGTTCACGTCGTCCCTGACTGCAAGTCCACCAAGCCAAGGCGCTAAAGGAACTGCACGAGGGTAGTTCTGCCCCAGATTCGATGCAGGAGCTGCGCTCGGTGACCGATCTCACTCTCCGGGCGATGAAGGTCACACCGTGGTCTCTCGGGTGGGCGATGTCCACCTTAGTGGTCCAGGAGCACCACCTTTGGCCCAACCTGGTCGAGATGGGTGAGGCCGACAAGGCACGGTTCCTTGCTGCCCCCATTTCCCAGGTTGGCCTATTCGGCGACACCGACGAGGACTTTGCCCAGCAGTTCTCGACGGTGAAGCAACAGACGGAGGCTATCTGGCACATCCTGCCCCAGCGTGGCTCAAGATCCCACACCCCGCCTGCCCGTCGCCAAGGCTGTCCCCCTGCGGTGACTGCACCGGCTCCACTGCAGCCCGCCCCTTTGGCCCGGTGTGGAGCCCACCGCAGGAAGCAGACGCCACCCATCTCACGGCCAGCTGCCAAGAACCCTCGTAAGGCTTCGAAGCGCCCCTGAGACGGGCGACCCAGGGACAACGAAATCCACCTTGGAGCTGGTAAGCAGGCCACTCCATCCCCCGGTGGAGGGCTGGGAGGTGAATCTTTTGTTGCTTTTTCATTTAATTTCGCCGCATGCCTAAGTGGCTGCGGTACCCAACAGTTCAGCAAAAGAGCGGTTTCCTTGTTCTTTGGGTCACGTACCCGGTGTGCACGGCTGTCATCATGACCATCATCCATCTTTCCATCCTTGCCGGTTTGGCGCTCCAGCGGCGGTCTCCCCGCCCCTGCGTGCTCAGCTGTGGCACAAATCCGCCCCTGATGTGACAGTCTACACTGGTCACGAGGACAGGCCTCTTCCTCCCCCATCCCAGGCTGTTCCGGGGGTGGTCACAAGGAGCCAGGTAAGTGCTTCGATGTCCCTGAACTCATTACGGCCACAACATGGCGTGGCGCCTTGAGCTCCGCCCCGCCACGAGGCCCCACCTGCCGGTACATCTGACAAGGTTGTCCCCTTCAAGATTGGTTCGCGGCGGTAGACCTGAAGGACGCATATTTCCACGTCTCGATTCTAACTCGACACAGACCCTTCCTGCGGTTTGCATTCGAGGGTCGGGCGTATCAATACAAGGTCCTCCCTTTCTGTCTGTCCTTGTCCCCTCGCGTCTTCACGAAGGTCGCAGAGGCAGCTCTTGCCCCGTTAAGGGAAGTGGGCATTCGCATTCTCAACTATCTTGACGATTGGCTAATCCTAGCCCACTCTCGGGATATGCTGTGTGCACACAGGGACCTGGTGCTCTCGCACCTCAGCCGACTAGGGCTTCGGGTCAACTGGGAAAAGAGCAAGCTCCTCCCGGTTCAGAGCATCTTTTCTCGGTTTGGAGTTGGACTCAGTCTCATTAACGGCACGCCTCACGAATGAGCGCGCACAGTCGGTGCTGACCTGTTTGAAGGTGTTCAAACAGAAAACAGTGGTTCCACTGAAACTCTTTCAGAGGCTCCTGGCACATATGGCATCCTCAGCGGTGGCCACATCCTCTCGGGTTGAGGAATATGAGACCGCTTCAGCACTGGCTTCAGACTTGACTCCCGAGATGGGCATGGCACCGCGGGACACATTGCGTGGCCATCATGCCGATCTGTCACTGCCTCTTCAGCCCTTGGACTGACCTCACATTTCTACGGGCAGGCATCCCCCTAGAGCAGGTCTTCAGGTGCGTCGTGGTTACGACAGACACTTCCAAAACGGGCTGGGGCGCTGTTTGCAACGGGCACACAGCCACTGGCTTATGGACGGTCCCGTGGCTGCGTTGAGTCAACTGCCTCGAGTTGCTGGCAATTCTGCTCGCCCTGCGGAGGTTCCGGCCGTTGATCCAGGGCAAGCACATGTTAGTTTGGACAGACAACACGGCAATGGTAGCATATGTCAACCGTCAAGGCGGTCTGCGCTCCCGTTGTACGCCACAATTCGCCCGCCGTCTCCTCCTCTGGAGTCAGCAGCACCTCAAGTCGCTGCGAGCCACTCACATCCCGGGCGACCTCAACACTGCAGTGGACGCGCTGTCACAGCAGACCACCCTCTGGTGGTCCAGGTGATTTGAAGTCGATTCGGGCAGGCACAGGTAGACCTGTTCGCCTCCCAAGAATCCTCCTACTGCCCTCTCTGGTACGCCCTGACCGAGGCACCTCTCGGTATAGACGTGCTGGCATACAGCTGGCCCCCTGGACTTCGCAAATATGTGTTTCCCCCAGTGAGCCTACTTGCACAGACCCTGTGCAAGGACCCATGCGATGTATATCTTCAGCTAATTCGTTTCCTTGTTGGCAAACTGCATCTTCCTTGGGCAGAGGCCCCTCTGCCCCAGTCACCACGCTTGTAGTAACTCCTTCCCCGTAGGGTAGGACCTACCTTGTGACTCCCCCACATGGCATACTTCCGACATAGCTCGGCAAGACCATGTGACGTATTTTCACTTAAATACCCCCCCCCGGGCGGGGTGTGGTCTCCTCGGTGTCAGGGGCACCCCCCTGACTAGACCTGGTGGGCCCAGTCGGTTAATCCCCCTTTTTTTAGGGAGTAAGAGGCCACGACTGGGCTAGCCGTTCGACACTCATAACTGTGTTGGGGGAGGTTATGCACTGATGCACTGGCTATGAGGCACACAGTGGTCTGTCCGTCACGCACCGCCAGTTCACGTAACACAGTTCAGCCGGTTGTGGCGTTTTTGTATAGGGACCCCTAGTGTCACTACATCGACACAACCTCGAGTGAGTGACAGATAGGGAACATCCTGGTTACTTGCGTAACCTCCGTTCCCTGATGGAAGGAACGAGACGTTGTGTCCCTCCTGCCACAACGCTGAACTACCCGCTGAAATGGCCGGGACCTTGTCTCGGCTCCTCAGCATAAAACCTGAATGAGTGGTTGCATACCAGCTCCTTTTATACCCGTATGTCCGGGGGAGTGGTATGCAAATATCACTCGCCAATTTTCTTTGGCCTTTTATCAAAGACCAGAGGTGTCTCGGGCTCCCAAGAGTGACCCCTAGTGTCACTACATCGACACAACGTCTCGTTCCCTGATGGAGGTTACGCAGGTAAGCAGGACGTTTTCCTGGTTTAGTTGTTGCACAAAGGACATAGATTGTAACTCAGTTAGACAAGCATACAAATTAGTTGTGTGAAAATGATGTTATTTTTTTCACAGTGCATTAGGTCTTAAGAAGAGGGCCAGAGTTAGGTCACCATTAAGTGCAATCAATAAATTGAGTCACGCTTACTGTGCAATGTACAAATGGAGATGTTGACAGCTGGGTACCACCAAATTTAGCAAGTCCCTTGCTATTGATCTCAGTAGTCTGTCACTTGATACCTCGCAGTCCTCCAAACTGTTAAACAAAGTGAGAAACAGTGTGTCCAACCATTGTATGTAAAGTTTGTATTGAGATAGTAGCCAGTCAAAGAGAAATAGGGGTGATTGGGGCTGGTTGTCACATGGGGAAGTTGTCACAAGGGCTATATCAAAGTAACTATAAGGTTTGGAGTCAGAAGTCAAATTACACCAATGTATTTTATCTAGAAGTGGTTTTGTTTGTATGTTCACTTCAAACAGCTAGTTCAAAACTGTCTTGAATGAATAATTATTGTGAATTCTCTAGATTTTTCTCTTTTATTTTGATCTTGTGTTTTACCTGTTTTATTGTTCATATTTTCTAAAAGGCCTAGTATAGGTGGTTTAATGGCAGGTTCCACTGTTACAACGTGTTGTATGACAACGTGCCCAGTTATCGGTTCATTGTGTTCAATTAACTGTTTTTTTTTTTCCCGTGCATTAACAGTGAAAATATTCTTTAGCTTTTTATTAGCCAAGAATTTAAGTTATGTGCCTATATAGAAACTGACTTTAAAAAATAAACCTACCCTGAGAAATAGCCTATTTACTGGAGTAAAAAGTGTGACAACTAGCCCGGTTTCTTTGATATTGTAAAATGCTGCTTATAGGATGTAACAGGGGTTAAAATGGGTAAGGAGGAGGCGGGAACCAGCTGAACAGTCAAAGTCATATTTAATTTAAACAAAAATACACAAACATAAACTCACTCTCTCTCTCTCGAACTGCCGCATCTGGCTCGGTCTTATCCCTCTCCTCGGCTGATTAGTCCGATTGGGGGCCAGCCGTGCGCACTCACGGCCTGGCCACGCCCCCCCTCTTTCAAAAATTGACCTTTTGGTTGCACCTGCCGGCAGGCTTTTCCCGCCTTCCTCAAGGCATGGGAGGGAAAAGGGGAGAGGGAAAGGGCAAGGCAGAGCGACAGTGAGAGAGAGAGAGGAGAGAGAGAAAAAAAATTGCTTGCCGGTTCTCAGACACGCCATCGCCTGGTCCTCAACCACTCCTCCACCCTCTGGTGGAAGACAGCCGCTCCTCCCCGGGTGGACAGGAGCGAGTCCTCCAACCCCTGGCGGATGGAACGCCCCTCCGCGTTCTGGCAGCCGGTAGCGAGCCCCTCCGCCCCTGGCAGTGGCTCCACCACTCTAGGCAGCCGACAGCGAGCCCCTCCTCCCCTCATGGACAGTGGCTGTTCCTCCACGTCCAGGCGGCCAGCAGCGACTCCTCCATCCCCCGGCGGAAGGCCGCGGCTGCTCCTTTGGGCAGACGGTAGTGACGAGGGCTCCAAGACAGCGCATCCCTCCTTCTTCCTGGATTTTGGCACCAATGTAACAGGGGTTAAAATAGGAAAGGAGGAGGTGGGAACCGGCTGAAAATTCAAAGTAATATTTAATTTAAACAAAAAGACACAAACATAAACACACACAACAGCTGTGTGTGGCTCTCTCTCTCTCGAACTGCAGCATCCGGCTCTGCCTCATCCCTCTCCTCGGCTGATTAGCCCGATTGGGGGCTGGCCGTGTGCACTCACGGCCCGGCCCCGCCTCGCCCTCCTCGTCGTCACATAGGACAAATTGCACACTTTTTAAAAAGAAACAATTTATGTATCAAAAAGTCTTTCCATCTGCTCTTTATTCAAGTGCGATTAGTCAAATTGTCTGTCCTGCCCTTTAATTTCACCAATACAAAACTTTCTCAACAAAGTTGTTATTTTTTTCCTCTGCAGATTCTTATGATGGATAATAGCTCAGAAAGAAGTGGCATTTTTCTTTGGGTGATCTGTCGTCTCCATTTCCTGTTCAAATTATGAGTGAAAACCTGTTATTTTAATTCATTTGCTACTCAGGCGTAAACAGAGCTACTCTGTCTCTGTCAAATCAGTAACATCCCATCATGCCGGAGACTGCTGCCATGTTTATGACATATTAATTTGATTTTGTGGAAAGCTGCACTGTGGTAAACGAAGACCTCCTACATTAGAAGTGACAGGAACTATGTTTGCTCTCATTCTTCTCTGCCTCTGCTGCTGTCTGTGTGGAACTGTACAACTTTGAGCTTAGAGAGTATAATATACAAGAGAGTACTGTATATTATTCAATCCGGTTATGACAAGTCATCATAATTAGTACAAGATGACAAAATGGTAAGAAAACTTATAACTACTACTTATGCAGAAAAATAAATCAGTGCACAATGTTATTAAAATATTTCTTATGTTTAACCTCTAACCCCAATCTAAACCTACTCTTACACTATTCATAAAGTGTAACCCCTTACCCAAACCATAAACCTAACAATCAATTTAATAGGAAAATAACTTTTGTGTACCATGGAAGAAAGATAACATCTGGGTTTGGTACAAGATGGGGAAGTGTATTACAGGTTGTTCACTTGATTCCATCATTTGTATTGCATAAATATATATGGAATGAGTTATTACATTTGTTCACAGACGTTTCCCTTCTTAAAATGTTGAACAGGAGACCAGCAAAAATTTGATGCCTGTACTGTATCAGTTTCAAATTATATTTGTTTATTGGTTGGTCTCTTTGGGAATAAAATTTGTACCTTTTCATATGAGCCAAGTTGTATGATTTTGATTTTGCAATCTTGTACGAATTCTTACAAGTTGTCTTGTGACTGTGTGGATTATATTCCACCTGAAGGTTAGCCACTGCCAGCAGCCAATGTTACTTTTAAAGTATAATTTGTTACATTATTGTTACGTTACATTGCGTTAGTTTCTTTCTCAGTAAAATAGTTGGCACGTAATGTCAATGACACTTTTACATGTCATATAAATTAAAATGTTAATTTAATAAATGTGGTGTAATTAATTTTTACAAATATTTAAAACAGTAAATAATAAAAAAATATAATAAATTAAAATCCACGTCTCTTATAGAGGTTACAAAAGCTGTGTACATAATAATAGAACAATTGATTTTACTTATTTCAAATAAATGAATTACAAAAGAATAAGAAAAAGTGCTAATTAAAATAGTTTTAAATGTATTACAGCATGTCACACCGTGGCATATGTTAACTTCCCAAAAGTGTCAATTTTACTGCAAAAAATTTAAAAATTGCTCATTTGACTAAGTACTATGTACTTTATACTATGTATTATGGTGTAAATTCAAAAAGTACATGTTGCCCCCAACATTGACCACTGTAAGAAGCCTTACTATAACTATGATTTCTACAAAATCAGATTTTTTTCTGTTTCTTCAGAAGGTTTAACCTTATAAAGGACCAGCATGTATGAGAACATTCTAGAAGATCCATACTGCGGTGAGATCAGTGAAAGTCACTCGCTCTGTGTTTTCTGTTCCTGCCCACTTCCCAGGATTTGAGTTATTCATAAGCTGTAAAGTCATTGGGAGCGAGGTTGTGTGCCGTGCCCCATTAATGCCGACTGCCACAGTGCAGCAGTGTCGCTCTCCTGCTTTGCCTCCTGTCGTTTAGGTTGCCCATCTCTGACAAGACTCTGATCTAATAGACCTGAGTGATCTGCCAGTGCCAGTGGGAGGGAGGCATACAGCGGCAGAGACATTAGCTGTTTACAGGGATGGTCTGTTATCTTTCACACAATCTCTCCTGCCTTCACTTCACCTCCTCTCTCTGTCTCGTTCACCTCCTCCCACTCAAGTGAGAGATCTTGCAGAGCCACAGAGCGTGAGAGAGTTGCATGTAGTCGGGTCAGTGCACATACTGTAACTGTGCCATATCTGTGCAGATATGAAGAAATTATTTTCATCTTATCATTCAGTGATGATTCCAAATACTCTATCTATCTATCTATCTATCTGTCTGTCTGTCTGTCTGTCTGTGGAACTTTGGAATGGTTTTTATTAGTGGAGCAAAAATTGGCAATATAACTGGCCACAATGTGTCTAAAATGTGTTGTTGGAAAAAGTTAATTGGAAATAATTAACTTATTGTTCATAGAACAGTTGTATAAAAGCAGTATCACACTCACAATTGTGCCGTTGTGCTCTTGCTTGTGTGATATTGCTTAATTAAACTTAAGTACCCTACCCTAAACAATCATCATTCAACCTAAATCTGAATTCTAGCAACTTTAGTCATAATTGACAGTAATTGAGCATATTTAACACTAAAATAACGGGATAATTTGTTAAGTTTGGTATATAATTAATTTAGACATGATAATGTTCTGAGAGGTCTGTGCAATCCTTATGAAGGTGCAGAATATGCAGTAACGTGCTACAGATGTAGCACACAGCATTGCAGCCAGATTAAGTGAGATAATCCATTATGACACAAATTGTGCTGAAAAAAATGGGGCTCACCAGCAGCATTCTGAATATATGAATAAAAGAGAAGAAACACCATGAATATATTGCAGATTCTCTTTGAAATTCAAACTCTCTCTCCTCTGTGAGAATCTGCAACCTATACAGTGTCCTCATTACAGGGAACCACCTCATCAGATTACATACAGGTCTATTTACCAATGCAGTGGACTGTATTGTTTTCCAGAAGTGAGGACAAATAGGACAAACTCTATTGCCTATATTTTAGCATTCTCTACCCTAAATTGGGTATTATCCACATTTGTTTAGTCTCAGCCTCAGATAGCCTGCCCACTGTTCGCTCACTCACAGTCTGATGCATATTGCACACCAAACTTGAAAGCACTTTCTAGATGTTTCCTGGAGTAAAGGCACACATTTTTTTATCAGTCTACCTTGGAAACAAAGTTGTGTACCGGGATGAAACAGTGAGCACTTCTAATGAAGAACTAAGCACTGGATTTGCTCAAATTCGTCATGAGATAGTGACATCAGATCTTTAAAAGATATTCAAAGTTTGATTTGAGACACTTAATAGAAGTTAGCTAGTCTTTAAAATAATCTGTATTAATTGCTCATAAAATACTGATCATGAAGTCCATACACATCCGATATGTCTGATATTCTTGCACCACTGTTTTCTGTACAACCATTCTAGCAGACTATTATAATGCAGATGTATATGCATCTATACAGTATATACACACACATATATATATATATATAGAGAGAGATAGAGAGAGAGAGAGAGAGAGAGATACAGTTGAGTGCAAAAGTTTGTATCCCCCTTTTGTCTCATAAGTTTAAACACTCCTTGACTGGTCACGTGACGCCATGCGAGAGACAGATGTGTGAGCGACAAGCTCTGCGCACTTTGCTAGTTTTTAAATTATTTTCATGTTATAATCCGGCGAGATTCAATACACCCAGTTGCATATTTGCTCTTTGAGGTAAACATGGCGAAGAAGTCAAAATCCTCAGACTCTGGAGACATTAAAAGACACTTACATGCTCTAGCTGAAACCTCTGACAGCCCTCCGAGCCGGGGACTCAATTTGGAAAGCACGTCGGGAGAAGAAATTCAGTGTCAACTGTCCAACATCTCGGTGATGCTGACGAAGGTTGTTGCTGATTTGGAGGATCTCGCTGTAATACGTCGATCGATTACGGTGATAGAAACAAAATTCAACAAAAAGAGTTGGTCACAAGAGTGGCAGATGTTGAGAAACGGATTGATTATCTGGAATCATCGGAAAGAGAATTATCCGCTAATCTGCCTGCCTCCAAAATAGACCTGCAACACGTTTTGGAAAAACTGGAATATCTCAAAATATGAGCCGAAGGAATAACATACGGATTGTTGGAATTCCTGAGCATGAAGAAGGCAGAGATATGGTGAAATTCCTAGACGAGCTCTTCCCGAGTCTTCTTGACATAACAGGCCATAAGCTGGAAATCGAGCGAGCTCACAGAGTCCCGGCTCGCAGATCTGCTGAGGGAGACAGGCCCCGATCAATTCTGGCCAAATTTCTGAGATCATCCGATAAAGATCTCATGTTGTGCCAGGCGAGGAGCAAAGGAAAGCTTTCTTGGAAGAATCACAATATTTTCTTGTTCCCGGACTTTGCGAATTTGACAAGAGAGAAACGCGATCGGTTCGAGGAATGTAAGAAACTCTTACATCAACGGAAGATCGCTTTTGCACTGATGTTTCCGGCCAAACTGAGAATAGACACCAAGGACGGCAGCAAAGTATTTTTATGCCCCAAGCAGGCACTGGCCTACATAGAAAGTATGGGTGAGTAAAACCAGTGGGCGTTTCTTATGTGAGTGGACTGACTCCACCATTTTTGTTTCTTTTTGTGTTGGCTCTGCCTAGCGGCTGGAGTTTGTTTTGTGGCATGACTCCTTCAAGAAACTTTTGCACTGACGGAAGATCACTTTTACTCTGAAGTTCCTGGCCAGATTGAGAATGGTCACTATGGATGACTGCAAAATATCTACATGCTCACATAAAGGACGTCCTTTATAAAGTTGAAGGACTGAGTAAGTCATGGTGGGTTTTTTTCTACGCGGCCTCCAAGTGAATTTGACTCGGCCTAACGGCTGGAGTTTTTTTTTTGTGGAATAACACTGCTTCGGGACAGCTGTGGATGAATCTGTTCGTTCTTTGTGCTTGCGCCTCCTGTTGGCTGGAGTTTGTTTTTGTGGAATATTTTTAAGGGACATTAGAATGATTACGTCATCTGCTGCACTCATAACAGCCGGCTCACTGAACACTTGTTTGTCTGTCCGAGGAAACTGAATGGCTTTATATCAGCTGGAAGTTGTTTTGTGGAGGAACACACCTTCGAGACAGTTCTGTGAATGAATCTACATGTTCTTTGGGTTTATTCTGCCTGTTGGCTGGGGTCTGTTTTACAAAGTATTTTCTGTTATGTAATTTTGGCTCACAAAATTTGTGCAGAAGCACTGGACTTGAGAAATCCGATGGCAAAGTTGTCGTGGGGGCTCTCATAGGCGTACATAGACCTTTTGAGTTTAGAGGGATTGACGCCAGTTGGCACTGTCGTGCACGGGGTTAATGCGCATGTTTTTCTTTTTTTCTGTTTGTTTTGTTCGGGGGGAAGTTCGGGGTTTTATTGTTGCACTAATGGGGAATGTGGTCTGTATAATCTTATTTTTGACACACAGTTTATTTTTTCTATTATATCAAAATGTCAAATGTTAATATGAGTAGGTTATCTCTCTCCACATGGAATGTTAATGGATTGGGGCATCCCATAAAAAGAAGGAAGGTTATTTCTTTTCTTAAGCATAAGAAATATGATATAGTGTTTCTTCAAGAAACACATCTTTCCCCGCAGGAAGCTGAAAAATTTGGGAAGATATGGGGTGGGCATGTTTTCTTTAGTGCTGGCTCAAGTAAGAGTAGGGGAGTCATTATTGTGATAAATAAACATCTGCAATTCAAATTTCTCAAACAGATTAAAGATAAATTAGGAAGAGTCATTATTGTTTTAGGAGAAATTCAGGGGCAAAGGTTGATTTTGGCTAATATTTACGCACCTAATGCTGATGATCAGGACTTTTTTATAGATCTTGAAGGGATGTTGCAAGCTGCTGGCACCCCTCATAATATAATATTGGGAGGTGACTTTAATCTTTTGATGGACTCAGTCCTTGATCACAGTGAAGCAAAATTGTGCAAGCCCCCTAGAGCAACATTGACGCTTCACAGAATGTGTAAATATCTTGGCTTTACAGATATTTGGAGACTTTTGAACCCATCTGGTAGGGATTATAATTTTTTTTCATCAGTCCATAAGAGTTATTCTAGAATAGATTTTTTTTATATATATCTAAATCCCTCATTTCATCTGTTGTTGATTGGTCAATTGGAAACATTTTAGTCTCAGATCACGCCCTGGTGTTGCCACATATAGTGAAAAATAAATCATATAGTTGGCGCTTTAATGTATCCCTTTTGCAAAATCCTAATTTCCAACAAATGTTAAAGACTGAAATCAGTGTTTACATGGAGACCAACTGGTCCTCAGTATCCTCTGTGGGCGTGGCTTGGGAGGCACTTAAGGCGGTTCTTAGGGGTCGGATCATACAGTATGCCTCATTCATCAAAAAATCCAAAGCACGAGAACTCGTGGAGTTGGAAGGGAATATTAAAAGTGCAGAGGCAGAGCTGAAGCGCAGAATGTCATCTGATGGTCTCAGAGAACTGACCCGATTGAAATACAGATATGTAAAAGATGAGGCGAGGAGCAGTTTTTCCTTCTTCAGGTGAGGCTTTATTTTCCCCTCTTGGCGACACCACTTTACAGTTTACCTTCACACACTAAACTGACACTAACACACACAGCTTTCATAAATAAACTTTCACTACTAGAAAAATCCTTGCTCTGGCTCGGCTCTGTCGTATCCAGTCTCTCTCTCGACTGAGTGTTGTGTCGCTCTATTTATGTCGCTCTCCCCGTGCTCACTGAAATTAGAGACAGGTGTTAGACATAATTTAGCTCAGGTGTAAGCGCCCTTACCGCTTTCTCTCTCCGGAGAGATGCTTGACCACGCCCCCGCTGCCACAAGATATAATACTATTTTATCGCGCAAAGTGGAGTTTTGGCTATTCAGGGCAAGACAGTCATACTTTGAGTCGGGGGACAAAGCAGGGAAGCTTTTGGCTAGATATATAAAACAGAGAGAGTCTTTCTCTACCATTCCCTCAGTGAAATCTGCTGGTGGTGAAATTTTTACCTTGGCCATTGATATTAATAATGTCTTTAAAGAGTTCTATCTTGATCTTTATAGTTCCATGTCTTCGTCTACGATGAAGATATTAGAAAATTTGTGGAACCATTAGAACTCCCTAAATTGACGACTGAGCAAAAAAATTCTCTTGATTCTGAGATAACCTTGGAGGAGCTTGACGAGGTAATTAAGGCCTTACCTACAGGCAAGGCTCCGGGGCCAGATGGTTTTGCTGCTGAATTTTTTAGATCTTATGCTACAGTATTGGCTCCACTTTTGTTAGAAGTATATACAGAATCATTAAAGAATGGAAAGCTTCCTCCAACCATGACACAAGCCTGGATCAGTCTGATTTTTAAAAAGGACAAAGATCCAAGCGAGTGTAAAAGTTACAGTCCTATTTCCCTGATCCAGCTAGATGTAAAAATTTTGGCAAAAATTTTGACTAATCGATTAAGTAAATTTATGACATCTCTTATACATATAGATCAAGTTGGGGTTTATTCGGGGTCATAGCTCTTCTGATAACATTAGGCGTTTTATTGATGTCATGTTGTCAGTAGCGAATGATCAGTCTCCGGTCGCTGCCATCTCACTTGACTCCGAAAAGGCATTTGATATGGTAGAATGGGATTATCTTTTTAAGATTTTGGAAATATATGGGTTCGGGAGTACATTTATTGGCTGGATTAAATTACTTTATAGACACCCTGTAGCAGCGGTACAAACAAATGGATTAATTTCAGATTATTTTACTCTGAAAAGGGGCACTCGGCAGGGTTGCCCTCTTTCCCCATTATTGTTCTGTCTTGCCCTGGAACCATTAGCAGCTGCGATAAGAAAGAAGGATGATTTTCCAGGGGTGATTGCAGGAGGTATTTGTGCATAAGCTTCTGCTTTACGCAGATGATATTTTATTATTTGTCTCTGACCCTACTAGATCTATGCCTTGCCTCCACAGAATTATTAATTCCTTTTCCAAATTCTCAGGATACAAAGTCAGTTGGGCTAAATCCAAAGCTTTGGCTCTGACAACGTACTGTCTAGTAGCGGCCTTCCAGCCGGGCGTCTTCCAGTGGCCCAAACAGGGCATCAAGTATTTGGGTATTTTATTCCCAGCAAATGCTCCTTGAAACAACCACACCATCTTTATCCAGACCAGCCTGTATTTCTCCTGAGGTTACCTGTGTGTTTTTCTTTGTATCCCGAACAAGTCTTCTGGCAGTTGTGGCTGAAATCTTTCTTGGTCTACCTGACCTTGGCTTGGTATCAAGAGATCCCCGAATTTTCCACTTCTTAATAAGTGATTGAACAGTACTGACTGGCATTTTCAAGGCTTTGGATATCTTTTTATAGGGCCATTTGGGTGATTTCTGTTATCATTATGATTTAAAAAGGAGCCAAACAACTATGTGATAATAATTGGCTTCATATGATCACTATCCTTAAATAAAAGACAGTTTTTTTTGCATGATCAGTCATATTTTCAAAATCAATGCCAAATTTTCACAATTTCTGCCAGGGTATGCAAACTTTTGAGCACAACTGTATGTGTATGAGAATGTGTATGTGTTTATGCATATATATATATATATATATATATATATATATATATATATATATATATATATATTCATTATTATTATTATTATTTTATTCTCTGTATATGTGAGTACTTAGGTAAGACCACTGGGATGTTCATTTGGGGTCAGGTGGGGTTCTTGATTGGGGAGGGGTAGTAGTGGGATTTAATGTTGATTTATTGTATATATGTTTTGTTTGTTTTGTTTGCTTTGAAAAATCAATAAAAATGTTAATAAAAAATAAATAAAAATAAAAAAAAACACCCCTTTCCAAATTTATACAAATATAAGTGATTTTTTTTATTTTTTATTTAGTACTGCCCTTCTGAAGCTACATAACATATTTACATACAGTATATTCCACAAGACAAAATAATAACAATTTACACAAATTATCCTGTTTAAAAGTTTCCATCCCCTTTGGTTTTTAATGTAGTGTGTTGCCTTCTTGAGCATCAGTGAATGTTTGCACAAATAAGCATTGTGGGTCAGACCTTGTGCTGAAAGTCAAAGGTCTGGCTATGCCGACTAGTATTTGTCATACTTGTAAATGTGTGGGAATATATGGAAGATCGTTTTTGCTGAATCAGCCAAAAACGTCTACTGAACAGTGCAGTTTGGAAGATGAGCTGATCATGACCAATTTTGCCAAGTGATGTATGAACAGATCAAAGTAGAAAAAGAGTCCCTGAAAAGACATCCACCTACCCAGCCCCTTCTCCTGGCCTGTAAATAACCTGCTGTAACTCTCAAACCTGTGTCAGGGTGCAGCAAGCAATTAATCCATCAACGAACAGTGTCATGGTTTTGGCGTTTAATCGATACCAGTCTGGCCTCTTCCATAGGTCAGTGTCAGAGCATTGAGACATCTCAGCCAATCCCGGTCTGATTCAGGATGACTCAGGACATCTTCTCGTCCCCTGCCAGAGTCCTTGAGGTGTAATTCTGACCATCTAGTCCTATGTTAGTGAGAAACAACAAGGGTTTGGGCTCCACTGTCAAGTGTGCACCACCAATTGCTTTGTTCTTTGATATTGTACTCCAACTTGCAAGAATAAAATGTCTCTGTAAGCATATAAAGAGAACTGAAGACTAAGCTTTGTTCATACAGCACAGAAATCTGATTTGGTGTTCATATCTGATCTTTAGGACTGACTGTTCTAACTGTCATTTAGCAAGTGATGAAATCTGAATGCATATACTGTGTGTGTGTATAGTATATATATATATATATATATATATATATATATATATATATATATATATATATATACACACACTACCGTTCAAAAGTTTGGGGTCACTTGCCTGAAATGTTTCTCATGATCTTAAAAACCTTTTGATCTGAAGGCGTATGCTTAAATGTTTGAAAATATTTTTGTAGACAAAAATATAATTGTGCCAAAATATAAATTTATTTAATTACAAAACTGAAATTTTATTTAAAAAAAAAAAAAGTTTTTGAAATGGATGACTTGGACCGAATAATTAAGAAAAGCAGCCACTAAGTGCCCAGCATATAGATGGGAACTCCTTCTATACTGTTTAAAAAGCATCCCAGGGTGATACCTCAAGAAGTTGGTTGAGAAAATGCCAAGAGTACATTTCTGCAAAATCTAGGCAAAGTGTGGCCACTTTGAAGATGCTAAAATATAACATAGTTTTGATTTATTTTGGATTTTTTTAATCACAACATAATTCCCATATTTCCATTTCTATTATTCCATAGTTGTGATGACTTTACTATTATTCTAAAATGTGAAAAAAGAAAGAAAGAATGAGTAAGTGACCCTAAACTTTTGAACGGTAGTGTATATATATATATATATATATATATATATATATATATATATATATATATATATATATATATATATATATATAGTATATTCACCAATCAGCCACAACATTAAAACCACCTGCCTAATATTGTGTAGGTCCCCCTTGTGTTGGCAAAACAGCGCCAACCTGCATCTCAGGATAGCATTCTGAGATGATATTCTTTTCACCACAGTTGTACAGAGCAGTTATCTGAGTTACCATAAACTTTGTCAGTTCAAACCAGTCTGGCCATTCTCTGTTGATGTCTCTAATCATCAAGGCATTTCCATCTGCAGAACTGCCGCTCACTGGATGTTTTTGGCATTATTCAGTGTAAATTGTAGAGACTGTTGTGCTTTAAAATCCCAGGAGATCAGCAATTACAGAAATACTCGAACCAGCTCATCTGGCACCAACAATCATCCATGCGATTATCTAATCAGCCAATCGTGTGGCAGCACTGCAGTGCATAAAATCAAGCAGATATGGGTCAGGAGCTTCAGTTAATGTTCACATCAACCATCACAATGGGGAAAAATGTGATCTCAGTGATTTGGACCGTGGCATGATTGTTGGTGCCAGATGGGCTGGTTAGAGCATTTCTGTAACTGCTGATCTCCTGGAATTTTCACGTGCAACAGTCTCTAGAATTTACTCCGAATGGTGCCAAAAACAGAACCAAAGCAGACAGGACCGACAGGATACATGAAACATGACTGATAACAAGACGAACTGACACTGGACAGCAAACACAAGGTGCCTAATATAGGGAGAGAAATCAAGAGGGTTAACAGACAGGGCAGGTGTGACTAATGAAAAAATAATGAGTAAACAAGGAGGCAGGGAATGGCATCAGACTGAGAAACACACGGCGATACTGAAATAATAAAGCCACGTGTTCTCACAAGACAGCAAACAGGACAATGAGGTGATATTCTCTCATTCCAATCGACAAACAAGACGAGAGAATGCGTAGCAACACTAAACAAAGCTATGCCATGCATTCTCAGACAAAACAATACCTGAGCATACATCGAGAGGCAAACGCCATGCGATGCACGTAACAGGAGACAAAACGAGACAGGACACTTGTGTGAGAGTTCTGCCACACAAGCACCCGACACCGAAGACAGAAGTGACTGAACCTCAGCATAACATGAAGACTGCTCTCGACCCGGGCACGCAGCGCACAGCGTGCACCTGCGGCCACGAGAGACAGTCACAAAGACTGACATAAGTTATTGACGTGAGTGCATGCAGCCAGATGACACAAGCGCAGAGCACCCACATCAATAACAGACAGACAAGGAGTATGGACGTCCGGGTCCCGACACAGACCGGAACCGAACTAGACAGGAAGTCAGGACCCAGACACCATACTCCAGACATGAAACACAGACAGAAGTGTGCACGGCAGGGAATAAAACAGAGACCGCGCGCTCACACAAAGACAGACATGGGTGGATAATGCCACAGTCCCGTCAGACCAAAACTCAGACTGACAAAGTGACGGGAACTGTGACAGGACCTACACAATATTAGGCAGGTGGTTTTAATGTTGTGGCTGATTGGTGTATATACACACACACACACAGTACACTGACTATTTTAATACTGCCAGTCAATAAGGGTCAGGTTGTAAAACAAGAAGTATTTACACCTGCCGATTCAAGAGAAAAACAGCGGAAGCGGTGATACACCGTATTCTGCTATTCAGGGGAAACTTTCAACGGTGGGAAACCAGACTTTTAAATATTATATTTTATAAATGCAATGACTGGAATTGTTCAGTTGAAGGGGGTACCAAACTGTGAATCCTGAACCAAACAGATTGGTGAATACATGTTTACACATTCGCTTCCACTCAGTTGCAAGGTATGAAAGTAGCTACGTGGTTAGCTAGTTAGCTATAAGCTCGTTGTCACAGAGAGTAAAAGATGGACCAGCATTGCATCTCACCAACTAGCTACAACATAGCCTGAAATCAACACTCAACAGACAATCCACCACCGCTCCGTTGTCTGCTGAGCTGCAAAAAGATGCTCTGATGTTTACATTTCAATCTGCTACATTACTGACTGCACTGACAAACTATAGCTGGCTAAAACAGCAAACAAATATGATAAACATGAGTGACATGGTTGTCAGGGACAGGGTTCTCGTTATATTAGTTATATTGAAAAGGGAAAATGATGGGATCATTGTTTATTAACTTTCCAATATGTATTTCACAAGCTCTGTAAACAGTGGAGTCGAAGCGCGCTCTGCTTGAAAAACTACGTTATGACACCAATTCTAAAGCATTGTTTTCTGCATAATATGTTCTGAAAAAGTTTTCGTATCTGTGCATATCGGTAAACATATACGCCGATACCGATATATCGGTGAAAGGCTAATATCGTATTTTTGACACACAATCTATTTTTTCTAATATGGCAAAATGTTAATATGAGTGGATTGTCTCTCTCCACGTGGAATGTGAATGGGTTGGGGCACCCCATAAAAAGAAGGAAGGTTATTTCTATTCTTAAACGTAAGAAATATGACATCGTGTTTCTTCAAAAAATGCATCTTTCCCAGCAGGAAGCTGAAAAATTTGGGAAGAAATGGGATGAACATGTTCCCCTTCTGTCACTCACTCGATGTTGTGTCGATGTAGTGACACTAGGGGTCACTCTTGAGAGCCCTGAACACCTCAGATCTTTGAGAAAAGGCCAATGAGAATTGGCGAGTGGAATTTGCATGCCACTCCCCCAGACATACGGGTATAAAAGGAGCTGGCTCGCAACCACTCATTCAGATTTTTTCTTCGGAGCCGAGCGGTTGTACTATCAGCGAGCTGAATACTACTGCCGTTCCATTCACCTCTTAAGAAATGTATGCTGTTGGATATACAGCAAATTTCCAGTGGCTTCTCTTCTTCTGCACGACGAGTGCAGATTTTGCCCCGGGTGCTTCGAATGCGCTTAAAGAGTGTATATTCCTGCTAAAGAGTATATTTTCTCTATTAGAGCACACACATTGACATTGAACGTCTTTTTAAAGATGCGTCTTTATAAAGATGCCTTTCTGTCTTTGTGTGATTCCTGGATGCAGTCGCTATCTCTCCGCTTCCGATGGCCACGGGCGCTGCCTCACGTGTCTAGGCAGCGATCACACTGAGGCAGCGTTCGTGGATGGTTCATGTTCTCATTGCGAGAATATGACCATGGCAACGTTGTGGTCGCGGCTTTCCTTCTTCGGGGGGAAAGCCACTCTAGCCGCCCCCCGTGCCTCGCCTTTTACCTCCGGGTATGAGGCCGGCCTGGCTGGCGCTGGAGGCGATTTGGGGGCTATGCCGGGTAAATCCCCGTGGACCTCCCATTCCCCAGCACGCTCGTTTGCCCCCAGCAAGTTCCGAGCTCACCTCAGGACCAGCTTAGTGTCCCTTTCGGAGCTCCAGAGTGGGATGAGTGCTCGATCGCTGCATCGGTGAGTGTACTGGCGACTCGACCGGGCTGCCACCTTCAGGTCGGCCCGCCCAGTCTGAGGCTGACGGCGAGATGACCGCCATGCTTGCCCGGGCCGCGCGTGTGTCAGGTTGGAGTGGAACCTTCCACCCTCCCCTGAGCCCTCGCAGCTAGATGATTGGCTCCTGGGTTCTGGGCGCCACTACCAGCCACGCCCCCCCCCCCCCCCGTCACCTTTCTTCCCAGAAGTGCACGACGAGCTGACGAGGTCATGGAGGGCACCTTTTTCTGCCCGAAACTAACCTCCCAGCTCATCCGCTCTCACTACCCTCAATGGTGGGGCAGCCCACGGGTTTACGGAGGTCCCTCAGGTGGATAAGGCGATTGTGGTCCACCTGTGCCCGCAAAGCGCAACCACCTGGCGGGATCGCCCGGCACTCCCTTCCAAGGCCTGTAGGATGATGTCGTCTCTGACTGTCAAAGCCTACAGTGCTGCTGGTCAGGCCGCCTCTGCCCTGCATGCCATGGCCTTCCTGCAAGTACACCAGGCCAAGGCACTAAAGGAACTGCACGTGGGTAGTCCTGATCCCGATGTGATGCAGGAGCTGCGCTCGGCGACCAACCTCGCCCTCCGAGCAACGAAGGTCACGGCGCGAGCACTCGGGCAGGCGATGTCCACCCTCGTTAATATAATATATTATATTGAGCGTTAATGGCCCCAGCCGAATAAACTCTGTGGAGAGAAAACATAGAGAGAAAAGGCCGCGGCCTGCTTCCATACTAGATACGTCTCTTCCCCCCCCCCCCCAGGGATGTGGGGAACTATACAACATTTTTTGGGGCGTTGGGGGAGGCTACGTGCAGACCGGTGCACCTGCTACTATGCACGCAGCAGCTTGCTTGCACCTGCACCGGCAGTCCATGTAACACGGTTCAGCTAGTTGTGGCGTTTTATATAGGGACCCCTAGTGTCACTACATCGACACAACATCGAGTGAGTGACAGAAAGGGAACATCACGGTTATTGTCGTAACCTCCGTTCCCTGATGGAGGGAACGAGACGTTGTGTCCCCCCGGCCACAACGCTGTACTACCTGCTGAAATGGCCGGGACCCTGTCTCGGCTCCTCAGCACAAAACCTGAATGAGTGGTTGCAAGCCAGCTCCTTTTATACCTTTATGTCCGGGGGAGTGGCATGCAAATTCCACTCTCCAATTCTCATTGGCCTTTTCTCAAAGATCTGAGGTGTTCGGGGCTCTTGAGCGATCCCTAGTGTCACTACATCGACACAACGTCTCGTTCCCTCCATCAGGGAACGGAGGTTATGATAGTAACCGAGATATTTTCTTTAGTGCTGGCTCAAGTAAGAGCAGGGGAGTCATTACACTGATAAGTAAGCATCTACAATTCAAATATCTCAAACAGATTAAAGATAAATTAGGAAGAGTCATTATTGTTTTAGCAGAAATTCAGGGGCAAAGGTTGAATTTGGCTAATATTTACGCACCTAACACTGATGATCAGGGCTTTTTTATAGATCTTGAAGGGATGTTGCAAGATGCTCACACCCCTCATGATATAATATTGGGAGGAGACTTTAATCTTTTGATGCACTCAGTCCTTGATCATAGTGAAGCAAAAGTGTGTAAGCCCCCTAGAGCAACACTGATGCTTCACAGGATGTGTAAAAATCTTGGTCTTATAGATATTTTGAGACTTTTGAACCCATCTGGTAGGAACTATACATTTTTTTTCATCAGTCCATAAGATTTATTCTAGAATAGATTTTTTTATATATATATCTAAGTCCCTCATTTCATCTGTTGTTGATTGCTCAATTGGAAACATCTTAGTCTCAGATCACGCCCTGGTGAGTTGAGAGGTGTAGCCACATATAGAGAAAAACAAATCATATAGTTGGTGCTTTAATGTATTCCTTTTGCAAAATCATGAATTCCACCAAATGTTAAAGGCTGAAATCAATGTGTATATGTAGACCAACTGGTCCTCAGTATCCTCTGTAGGCGTGGCTTGGGAGGCACTTAAAGCGGTTCTTAGGGGTCGGATCATACAGTATGCCACATTCATCAAAAAGTCCAAAGCACGAGGACTCGTGGAGTTGGAAGGGAATATTAAAAGTGCCGAGGCAGAGCTAAAGCACCGAATGTCGTCTGATGACCTCAGGGAATTGACCCGATTGAAATAAAGATATTATACTATTTTGTCACGGAAGGTGGAGTTTTGGCTATTCAGGGCAAGACAGTCATACTTTGAGTCGGGGGACAAAGCAGGAAAGCTTTTGGCTAGATATATAAAACAGAGAGAGTATTTTTCTACCATTCCCTCAGTGAAATCTGCTGATGGTGAATTTTTTTGCCTCAGCCATTGATATTAATAATGCTTTTAAAGATCTTGATCTTTATAGTTCCATGTCTTCGTCTACTGATGAAGATATTAGAAACTTTGTGTAACCATTAGAACTCCCTAAACTGACGACTGAGCAAACAAATTCTCTTGATTCTGAGATAAACTTGGAGGAGCTTGGCAAGGTAATTAAGGCCTTGCTTACAGACAAGGCTCTGGGGCCAGATGGCTTTGCCGCTGAATTTTTTAGATCTTATGCTACAGAACTGGCTCCACTTTTGCTAGAAGTTTATATAGTTATATAGAATCATTAAAGAATGGAAAGCTTCTGCCAACCATGACACAAGCCCGGATCAGTCTGATACATAAAAAGGACAAAGATCCAAGCGAGTGTAACAGTTACTGTCCAATTTCCCTGATCCAGCTAGACCTTCAAATATTGTCAAAAATTCTGGCTAACCAATTAAGTAAATTTATGACATCTCTTATACATGTAGATCAGGTGGGGTTTATTCAGGGCTGCAGCTCTTCTGATAACATTAGGCATTTCATCAATATCATGTGGTCAGTGGTGAATGATCAGACTCCGGTCGCTGCCATCTCACTTGAAGCTGAAAAGATGTTTGATATGGTAGAATGGGATTATCTTTTTAAGATTTTGGAAATATATGGATTTGGGAATACTTTTATTGGATGGATTAAGTTACTTTATAGACACCCGGTAGCGGCGGTACAAACAAATGGATTAATTTCAGATTATTTTACTCTGGTTAGGGGCACCCGGCAGGGTTGCCTTCTTTCCCCATTATTATTCTGTCTTGCACTGGAACCATTAGCAGCCGTGATAAGAAAGGAAGATGATTT
Organism: Myxocyprinus asiaticus; assembly: GCF_019703515.2. Classification (NCBI taxonomy): domain Eukaryota; kingdom Metazoa; phylum Chordata; class Actinopteri; order Cypriniformes; family Catostomidae; genus Myxocyprinus; species Myxocyprinus asiaticus. The sequence goes on from NC_059391.1 coordinate 15,502,429, forward strand.
TCCAGGGGTGGTAAGCTTTTGTTTTATGCAGATGATATTTTATTATTCATCCCCGACCCCACTAGATCTATGCATTGCCTCCACGGAATTATTCATTCCTTTTATTCCTTTTAAGTTCTCAGGATACAGTCAGTTGGTCTAAATCCAAAGCTTTGGCTCTGACAGCGTACTGCCCAGTAATGGCTTTTCAGCCAGTGCCTTCCAGTGGCCTAAACAGGGCATTAAGTATTTGGGCATTTTATTCCCAGCAAATTTGTCTGATTTAGTTAGTTAATTTTGACCCCTTAATAAAAAGGTTTTCGAGCGATATGGGCAGGTGGGCTTAATTACATTATCTATGAATGGGAAAGTTAATGTTTTTAAAATGAATTCCAAGTATTCCACAATTTTAACTACCTGCTGAATTCTCTCCCTGTAGATGCCCCCCTCTCTTATTTCAAGCAATTTGATAGCATAGCGAAGTCTTTCATTTGGAATGGTAAGCGTCCCAGATTACATTTCAATAAGTTACATAGGCCGATTGACAAAGATGGGCTAGGCCTACCCAAGATTTTGTTTTATTATTATGCATTCGGTCTCAGACATTTGGCTCACTGGTCGCTTCCACCTGAGAGAGCCCCTCCCTGGTTTTGTATTGAACAGGAAGTTCTTGCCCCTATTTCGCCATTGCAAAGCTTCTCTATCAAACTAACCGGAGAAATTAAGTTACACCCCGTTATCTCGCATTTTCACTCAGTATGGACAGAAGTGTCCAGAGTGTTTAATTTGGACATTTATTTAAATGTTGCCTCGAGCATATGGCTGAACCCCAAATTATGTATTAATAAGTTCCCTTTTTGCTGGTCAGAGTGGATCGTAGGGAGTGGACACTCGGTGACCTATATGAGAGTGGAGTGTTGATATCCTTTGAAAATTTGGTTCAACATTTGGGATTCCCAGATCTCAGTTCGATAAGTATTTACAGCTGTGCCACCTCCTCTGTACTGTTTTTGGGAGTAGTGTACACCCCCCTAAAGTGGCAGATACTCTGGAAGTGGTGATTACTGCTTTTGGAAAAGGTCATGAGGCATCAGTGTATTACTCCCTGCTAATTTAGAGTCTGGGGGACATAGCTTTAACTTCTATCAAGAGAAAGATTTAAACTTGATATTGGAGGAGGAAATGTGGGCTAGTATTCTAAAAAACGTCAAGTCTGCATCTAGAGATGCAAGGGTGCACCTTATGCAATTCAAGATTTTACATAGATTCTATTGGACCCTCTCTAGATTGTATAGGCTTGGTCTTAAAGGCACACCCACCTGCTGGCGATGTCAATCAGAAGATGGAGACACAACCCATGTCTTTTGGGGGTGTGTTAAGATCCAATCATTTTGGTTGAAGATTCAAAGTTTTATGTGTGAGGTATTGGGCACTCAAATTTTATTTTGCCCCAGAGTCTGTATTTTAGGTGATGGGGTAGTCTAAAAAAATGGGTCCTAACTAGCATTTATAATCACCAGACAGATAGTTTTAAGGGGATGGAAGTCCGCTGGAGTGCCCCCATTTCAGGAGTGGTGTTCAGAGATGGGCAGAGTGGCAGCTTTTGAAGAGGGGTCATCTAGAAGACTGGGGAATTTAGACTTGTTTGTGGGGAAATGGGGCAAATATTTGGCGTATTTGGAGTGCTCTCGGGGAGGGACAGTGGAGAGAGAGGTGTAGTGGATGATGTGTGTGATTATTATATTTTTTAGTTTAGTTTTTTTGTTAGTTTGTGTGTCTATAATCATGTGACCACTGGGGTGTTGTTGGGGGGTGGGGGGTGGGGTAATAGTGGGGGTTAAATATTGATTCTGTTTGTATATGTTTTGCTTTTCTTTGTTTAATAGATGAATCAATAAAAAATGTTAATCATAAATAAAATTAAAAAAGTTTCCAATGCACGTCCTTCAAACTTATGACTGCTCTTGTGGTGAATACTAATGAATATGTTTCTGAATATACTGTATTTTGACACACACCTCTCTTCATATACAATAACCTTTGATGTCAAGATGATGTTTGTCAGGCTGCTGGGCAGCCATCTGGAGCTGCTGCAAACAGTGGCACATAAACATTAGCAGTCGACCATGGGAGTCAACCTCCCTCTGTCCGCCCGCCCTTTCTCTTCACTTTGTCTGTGTAAGATGAGGAAAACATGAGCAAGGACAAAACTTCATTGAGCCATATGGTCCTTTATTTCACGTTAGGGTGACCTGTGGGTTTCAATATAACAGTTCGCTTTCCGTTGGTTACGCTTTAAATGTAAGCAGCCCGATGAAAATTCCTGGACCCAAAAGTTCACTTTCATAGTTCATGGATTGTTAAAAGGGATGAGCATGAAATGTCATCCTGATATTCATTCTCTCTCTTTCTTTTTCCCTCAGGTCCAAAGGTCTTATTCACCCAAGTACAGTCAGTGAGGAAGGTAAGCTTATTTGTCTCCTGTGTCATCACAAGGTTTTACCTCTGGCTGTACTTGTTTTACATCGCTTTCACAACTGCCTGTTTCATGCCGTGTGCTACAGTAAAAAGAACTGAGGGGCCATGCTGCTGAAATTATTGTGCACTGGCTCCACTTTGTGGTTGCTGTTGGAGCAGTTTTAGGGAAGCTTCTTTTAATCTGTTGCTTGCCAAGCTACAAGCTCCACATAATTTCAAGAAGTTAAGCTCTTCTTTAAAAAAAATTTTAGCTACACTACAAGCTTTTAACAAAAGTAGCAAACTATATTGAAGCTATTTTAGGGGGCAATATATTTCTAAATATATAACTACAAGATTATATCATTTATAATTTAATTTAGCAGTACTTATCTGGCACTTGTAAAAACAATTTTTTCGAAAGATTGAATGAATGAACATTTATGGTGACAAAATTTACATTTACACTCAATATGATCAATAAAACTAGAAAACATACTAATATATGTAACTGAGGCAAAAATAAACTAAATATTTTGCAATTAAAAAGAAGACCTGAATACTGCACAGCAACTTCTGTGCAGGGGCTCAAATGAATTGGTGAATCTTTTTTTTTTTTTTACTGGTTCATTTACATGAACTTTCCAAACAAACCAGTTTACTAAAATGAATCAGATTCTCCTAACACTATATATTAGAGAGAGGAAATGCTGGGAGAGTGCATTTGATTATTGTCTCAGTTTGCTTGGCTTTTAAGCTGAGTAGACAACACAATGTAACCAAAAACAGCAATGTACAATTTGGAAAACAGCTCAGCAATTGTCAAGCTGCTGAAAAATGTTGTTAAGAAATAGCATTGCTAATTCAAGATGGAGACGCAAGATTAAAAAAAATTGCATGTGACACCTATTTAACTTTGTAAAGATGAAGAACTATAAAAAGCAGGAATAATTATATGGGTGTTTTTCAACTTTGGGCATTTTTATGTACCAGGTGTTGATTTTTAATAAAACAATTACATTTAACATGTTTCTTTTTGTTATATAAAGGTTGCATCAAAATTGACTTGAAAACTTTTTACCAGGCCTTCATCATTTAAAAAAAAAAATATTTGCTTTTCAATTGCCTTTTATGTATAGATTTTACTATTTAAATTTGTCCCAGACTTTCAATATTAAACTGTGAAAATCCATTATAAAAATACAAATGACTACATGTTTTAAACTATGAAAATCTAAACAATGAGTAAAACAAAAATCAACCATTTCAATATTTATTGTATGACAATGATTAGTATATTTTTTTATTATTATTATTTTTTCAGTTTAGCATCATTTCCACCACACCAAACAGTTTTGCCCCTAATGTTTTTTCTTTTTCTTAAATGTTAGTGCTGTACTTGTTTATCTTGCCAACAAGAGTGTCAGTGCATGTTTGAAATGAAAATGTGACAAGTGATGTTTGAAGAAAAACAGAAAAATCAAGGTGAATATCACTGACAGAGTGTTTTTATTGGCCATCATTTCCAATCAAGCTATAATTTTACCAAATTAAGTTGGAAAATATTATTTGTGTGTATTTATGATACATTTACATAAAATGTTAGCTATAAAATTTGCCTAAGCAAGACAAAGAAGTTGCCCATTTTATTTAAAAAACATTAATTCTATATTATATATATAAATATATGAGTTACTCCTCTATAGGAGTTTATAAACATATATTGTATATGTGTGTGTATGTATATATATATATATACACTACCGTTCAAAAGTTTAGGGTCACTTACTCATTCTTTCTTTTTTTCACATTTTAGAATAATAGTAAAGTCATCACAACTATGGAGTAATAGAAATGGAAATATGGGAATTATGTTGTGACTAAAAAAATCCAAAATAAATCAAAACTGTGTTATATTTTAGCATCTTCAAAGTGGCCACACTTTGCCTAGATTTTGCAGAAATGTACTCTTGACATTTTCTCAACCAACTTCTTGAGGTATCACCCTGGGATGCTTTTTAAACAGTATTGAAGGAGTTCCCATCTATATGCTGGGCACTTAGTGGCTGCTTTTCTTAATTATTCGGTCCAAGTCATCCATTTCAGAAACCTTTTTTTATTTTAGTTTTGTAATTAAATAAATTAATATGTTGGCACAATTATATTTTTGTCTACAAAACGAATTTCAAACTTTTAAGCATACGCCAAAAGTTTTTAAGATCATATGAAACATTTCAGGCAAGTGACCCCAAACTTTTGAATGGTAGTGTATATGTATATATAAACCCCACTCAGCTGTAATAATTGTTGCTGATAGAACTTAATTTTCTCTTTCACTACAGGAACAGTGTTTTCATTGTCTTGACAATGACAGACAGATTTCTGATGCAATGGAGGACAGCTTTCCTAGTCCTGCCCACCCTGTCCAACATCCAGTCTCGTCCTGGGCCCAACGCTCCTCTCTAATCAACCCCAGAGACATCACAGCTTCTCACGTCACTAAGAGCCACCGTAAACTACTCCTTAAGAGCGGACCACTTATCCAGCAGCCCAACACAGACCCTCCGTGCCAGACCAAGGACTGCACAGAGCGACTGACCCGGGTACAGCAGTTCCGTCAGAAGCTTATGAGAGAGGTATGTGACAAATACACAAGCGGAACCACTAAACAGACTATAACCCGTATGCATGTGTCCCGGATCTTTGTGGAGGACACCCACAAACTCCTTTACTGTGAGGTGCCCAAGGCAGGTTGCTCTAATTGGAAGAGGGTACTCATGGTGCTTCAAGGACTCGCCCCATCAACTGGAGAGATCCAACATGATGAGGTACATTATGGGAATCACCTTAAACGTCTGGACTCCTTTGATCACAGGGGCATCATCAAGCGTTTGAACACCTATACCAAAGTCCTCTTCCTGAGGGAACCTTTCGAGAGGTTGGTATCTGCTTTTCGGGATAAGTTCGAGAGTCCAAACTCATACTACCACCCAGTGTTTGGGAAGCCCATTATCTCAAGATATCGTAGTAATGCAACCCAGTATGCCTTACGCACAGGAGCTGGTGTGACCTTCAAGGAGTTTATCCAGTATTTGTTAGATGTGCATCGGCCGGTTGGCATGGACATCCACTGGGAGTCTGTAGGCCAACTCTGCAGCCCTTGTCTGCTAAACTATGATTTCATTGGGAAATTTGAGACTCTGGAAGAAGAGGCCAATTTCCTTTTGAGAAGTATTGGAGCTCCTTCCAATTTAACATTTCCTAGTTTTAAAGATAGGAACCCTAATGCAGAAAGGACTTCCTCACAGATTACAAGGAGATACTTTGCACAGCTAAATGCAATTGAAAGACAGAGGGCGTTTGACTTCTACTACATGGATTATCTGATGTTCAACTACTCCAAACCATTTAAAGATTTGTACTGAAGCCTTTTTACAAAAACTTGTTGGCTTGATGTTCACATTTTGTCTTAGTGAAGTTTTTTATTACTAAAAAATCGTTGTTTATTCTTTATAAAGTAATCACACTCTATATTTTTTTCAGTAATTGCAGGCTGGTCCTTGCTTTTATCTTATTTACAGTGCTACACATATTTGATGCATATTTAATCAATTTAAACTAAGTCCCCACATTGTGAGTGTAATTTGGCTTAGTGTGACATTTTTTTCTCAAGACTGCCTAGAATGAATAGAATTAACTCAGAGTGTCTAAATTGTGCTGTACTGTGTCAGATTAGGAACACAAAGAAAGCTGTGTGAATATGATGTTATATACTGTTAAAGAGATAGTTCGCCCAAAAATGAAATCTCTGTCAATGTTGTTCCAAAACTATATGACTTTCTTTCCTCTGTGGAACACAAAAGGAGATGTTAGGTAGAATGTTAGCCTTTCCTTTCACTTTTTTCACTTTCCTTTCACCTTTCACTTTCATTGTAAGTAAAAAAGAAGCAATCCAAGTAAATTGCGACTGAGGCTAACGTTCCTCCTAACATCTCCTTTTGTGTTCCATGGAGGACAGAAAGTTGTACTGGTTTGGACCAATATGAGGGTGAGTAAATGATAACAGAATTTTCATTTTTGGGTGATCTGTTCCTTTAAGAGGTGCAAATTTGTGCACATAGAGTGCAAATGCAACTGTTGTCCAACTTTTAAAAATATGAGTCAATTTACTCCATATATACTGTGATGCAGTGGAAATATTTTTAACATTGTGACAGGAACAAGTTGTTGCTGGATTTGGTTCATACTAGTATAATAATAAGAAATGTAAACTATTGTGAATGTATAACAACAATTTGTCTACAATATGTCATGTATCAACATGATCTGATACACCTTTGCCTTTCTATGACATTTTTCATATTAGGACATGTCCTTGTTTCTCATATAGTAGATTTTTCTGTATATCAATAAATGTTAGCACCATCTTTTAACATTAGTCTGCTGGCATCTCTGTGTTATTGCCTTCCTTGTTGTTATAATGAAGTCATTATATCATAAAATATCAGACATTACGAGGACTGCGCTGAATCTACGCCCACAGAATTCTGCAGAAAGCTCTGCAGAATTTAAACGCCCATCATTTACAAAGTTCCACATATTTCGTGTTCATTTGAGGGTTGCACTTTCAATTCTGTTTTAAGAGATAGTTCACCCAAAAGACATTTACTTATCATCGTGTTGTTGTAAAACTGTAACACTTTCTTTCTGTCATGGAAGTGAGATGCTAGGCAGTATGTTAGTTTCAGTCACCATTCACTTTCATTGCATATTTTTTTTATGCAATGAAAATGAAAGGTGACTGAGGCTGTCATTCTGCCTAACATCTCCCTTTGTGTTTCATGGACGAAAAAAAGTAATGCATGTTTGGAACAACATCAGTGTAACATGAGTAAATGATGACAGAATTATTGGGTGAACTATCCCTTCAACACACTATTTTAATCCATCCTGTGGAATTTCCCTTACAATCAGTTTATAACATTATATCAGTGTTATATTACCCTGGAATTAGTTTTAAAAAATGAATTACCACAGATGCGAGGGGGTTTCTTTTACAGCTGCTGAGAGAGTGACAGTAAATTTGGCATCTTTTCCCATCTGACTGTCTTAATCCACCGCTCTCTATTTTTTTCCACTTCTGGAAATTCATTGAAACGTAAAAGTGGATTTTTTTTTTTTGGTCTTGGAGCAAATGGTTATGTGAACATTATATTTGCTGTGATCTCCCATTCAACAATGTCGAAGTTTACCCTGCAAACGTTTACTTCCGCTTTTCAAATCCCTGAGTGTGAAAAAGGTCTATTATGGTGGCTTTGATCATTATATTGATAGCAATGTCACTATAAATCACACTTTTCTGATTGATATATGGGCACATGCAGTGGTCGATTTGTAAAAAAAAAATTCAAGGGGATGGTGGTGTCAGACTTTTTTTTATTTTTTTGGAGGGGGGATCTTTTAAAATCTAGTTTAAAACACATGTCAGGTTCTTAGAAATGTAATATTTGTGTCCAATTTGTGTCCATTTATAGCATTTACCACAAAAAAAAAAAAAAAAACAACTTTAAAAATGTAATGTTTGTCATAAATTAAAAGGCATTATAATACTTTCTTTTCACCTTGAATACATGAGAGTATAAACAACTTAATCATTAATTTCAAAAAAGTTTTCAAACTAATTTTATATATATATATACATATTTGAGTCAAAAATATCAAGAAGTTTTCTCAGAGTTACACCACATGAACAAAATATGACTTTTCATAAAAATGTCAAAATACATAATACAGTTTTGAATTCACCCTGGAACACTGAAGTGCCTTTACCTCAGATGAGTAACAGGTCAGGTAAAAAGTCCACTCCATGTACTGTGTTGTAAGTTCATCAAAAGAATAATACTGGATTGCTACCGCATTTCCAACATCGCACACTTGCAGTGTAGACAGATTTAGGAATTATAATGGAAGCGGTTGTGTTGTTTTCAGTGATAGACATTAAATTTGTCTTTTATAGAAGATTGACATAAACTGAAGGAGCTGTATGGTTCAGACAAAGCCAGTTTGGTTTTGTTGAAACTTATAAGTCATTAGACTAATCACATTCAGAAAAATACCATTAGCTTTCAACATAACGGGGCTCCCAATACGCATATTACGCAGTCTCCCTACGGGGGCACCGGAAACTTATCCTACCTTATAAATGGCACTATATGTGACGATAGTGATGCATTACACATAAAAGCAAAAACATTAAAGGATATTAGAGCAAAATGATATCAGCATATTTAGTCTCTGGGGGGAGGTGATTTTGGATGGGTCAAGGAGGCCAATTGCACCACCTTTACATGGCGCCCCTACGTATTGCATAACTTGCATAAATGGTTTTTACGCCTCTGCAAGTCACACACAGAAATCAACTCTCGGCATAAAAAACGCAACAATGGTGACAATTAACAAACATACTTTTATGTAAAAAAGTCAAAGCTGAACATTAAAATACAAGTAACTTAGACTACAACAAAAACAACGTCAAAATAAACCAGCAAATAGTAAAAAATCGAAGTAAATTTTTCATGCCGCAGTGCATGCTGGGAACATAGCTGTTAATTTCAACAACAGTAGACAGTATGTAATTTAACAGCAATATGCAGCTAAATTGCAGTTGTATACTGTAGCTGTCAAACAGTATCAGTCTCTTGCTGTTAATTTCAAGAACTACAATTTCTAAATAAACAATAAAAATGCTGCAGTGTCACTATACTATTTGTTAGTATTTAACAGGGGTGTAAGAGTATCTGCCACTATTTACACTAGAGTGCAAATAGCATCTAACGCTATTTGCACTTAGTGCAAAGAAGATGCTCTTTGTCGCTATTTGCACTTAATGTAAATAGCATCTGTTGCTATTTGCACTTAGAGCAAATAGCCTCTGCTTTTAAAATTAGTTAGTTTAGAGTGATGTCACAGTGTTTAACGTACTGTTCCAGCCACAAGTAAAGCCAATAATGCAGGTTTTTCTTTCCGTGGACCGCCGCTTTAATTTCAGAGATGTGCGTGAACAGGAGAAATCTCACCAAACGAACACCTGGCAGAACAAAAACATCACTGCATTTCGTAATCATTTGTAGGTGAATTAGCAAAGCTTGTTCGCCCAGTTAGTATAAATAAGCCTTAAATCATCACCCTGGCAGGATATTTCTAAACTGTGCAAGTGTAAAGATCTGATTGGGGGATGTCACCTCTTGAAATCTGGCAACCCCAATCATGTCGAAAACTAATGGCTAATCGCCATTATTTAAAGTCTGTTATTTAACAAATAATTTATTTATTTTACTTGCATGATTAGTTCTAAGTAATAAATGACACAATTAATCTAAAGGGGATGGCACGGGGGGATGGTGGTTTTACAAGGGGGATGGTTTTGGTATTTCTTGCAACAAGGGGGATGGCATCCCCTCGCATCCCCCCTCAACTCGAGCCCTGGGTACATTCCAATGGAAGTGTCATATGCTAAATTTGCATTCTATAGACTATGTTTATCAAACATTTTACCCTGCACTTATAAGAGCTGCACTGCCCCTTGAGCTGAATTTAGCAACTATAAGGTAAGATAGCTCCTTAAAACCCCTTCAAATTGCTTGACAATTCGAGTTTCATTTCCTGTGTTGACATATTTCCCATTGAAACAAGACGTTTGGGCAGGACAAATCAAATAGGTCATCCAATATACATTAGTTACATCACAGCTGTACTCTGCATTTCTATACGGCAAAGAGTATGGTAGTATGCTACTCCGGACATTTCTCTGGATTTGCTGCATGATTTGGTTGCAGGTGGTATACTTGATGGGACAGAAATCTGTGTAGTGCAACATGAATTTGAGCAGATTTAGAAGAACAAGATTTAGAAGTACAATGGCATATTGATGGCCTCAAAGCAAACACAAATGGACTAATGGCCACAAATCCCTTATTTTGATTTCATGCTAACTTTAGAAGCTGAAGTTAAATTTCTCATTTACAGTCAAAACTGGTGTTGATCTTTACATCTTGTCCTCCCACTCCAATAAGTCCTCTCCCGCCTGGAGCAACTGCAGTTATTTTAGCTCCACCTCCTCGTTACCCCCTTATCTCACAGGGCCCTGGGGCCTTGACATCCTGTTCTCTCTCACAATCTACAGACTCAAAGGGCACATCACATCAGCTACCATTTGTCACATGGAAGACAGAACAAAGAAAATCCTCATTTTTTTAATTCTTCAGCATCAAAATCATATTTAAAAAGGAAGGAATAAACGAAAAGAGAAAAGTAGTCTCCCTGTGTGATTGGGTTTTGGAATGGAAGGACCTGGAGGAAGGAGAATAAGCTGTGAAGTAACTTTTAGAAATTAAGTTATTACAAAAAGACTCTGTAAAATCGAATTGACCAAAAGATGTTGTAGACAAAATGCAACAGCGTCAAAAAATGTTCAAAGATGCTTGTGAGGTGAGTCGCCTATACTATTGAGATGTTTGAAATTACCAGTTATGTCCTGCAGATGGCGCTGTGGTTTATAAGGGGCAGCCTCATTAAAATAAGCAAGAAGAAATCTAAACGTATTTAGATTTATTTACGCATTTATGACTGTTGCACATATAGTACAGTTTTCTTTCCTGGCAAAAATTGGCTCCAGCCTCTAAATGTATGAAAATTCTACAAAGGCTATTAGAATTACAAATACATGAAAAATAAGTGCCTACATCATTTAAATTTTAACACTATAATTTCAATACTATTAAAGGTAATAAAATAATAATGTAGGCCCAATATTAATGTTATAAAGGCTTCATTGAGAATAATTTATTTCATGTGAATCCAAAAAGTTTTATATTGAGATCCAGGATGCTATCTGTTGTCTCTTCAGGCTGCTTTATATGACGTGCATAAAAATAAGTTAAACTGCAAGACTAGAGATAGTAAGTGTTACTCAGATATAGAATTCTTTGGCATGATGCACATCATTTGGATAACCATTTCTCCCCTCATCTGTTTTACAACCCCTGTAAATTAAGGAAATTAAGTGCGGGCGCTCGAGGCAACATTCTAAGCTATTTAAATCTTTAAATTTACATCTTCCTCCAGTCTCAAGTAATTGAACTAACTCCGGGCTTCTTTCTTTAATTGAACAAAAATATCTTGTCTTCCTGCTGTTCTCCTCTGATGTGGGAAACTAATTTCAGCCAAAGGCGGGAAAAAAATGCCGGTTGTTAAGTCCAAATAGTTTGCAACATATTCCTGTGTACAAATAGATTTGCTTTGCTGTGTTTTCACTCGAGAATGTATGATATTATGGGGAAGGTGATAACATAAGTCTACGCCAAAATTCTAAAATTCAAATTTGTGACACAAAAAATCATGGTACCATCGCATTTCCGTTTTTATTTTTTTTTATGCAAAACTAAAAACTGAACAAAAAATAATTAATATAGCTGTTTGTTTATTTATTTATTTCTGAACATCTTAACGTATTATTTATATTCAGGCTATCTCATTTGCCTCTGTTAGTATTTGAATTTGCCATGGAAATTCCATTTGGTCACTGGTTGGCGCCAAATGCAAACGAATGTATGCATGCAGGACATTTTCAGTAAACAGGGAAACAATATTATAAAGGTCTAAAACTGTCACATATTCTCTATGTAAAATCTGCTTCTTTTCAGCACAATGAACCTGCCTTCCACCTGAAAGCTGTGCGCCATCAAGGCAGACATCTCTATCTAGCCGCGCGCAAAAATTGAAATGGCGCCTTTGGCTCGAGGCGGATTGTGTGGGCGCCTTTTGCAGAGGCACAATGCATATCGATATACGTCATTTCGTTTTCATGGCCAGCAGAATATTATAACAACGCTCAGAGGTACCCAAATATATTAAACCAAATTAAGAAGATAAAGCCCATAAGAAGCACATCAAAAAAACGAAAAAAAAAAAAAACCTGCCGTCGCGAAAGTGCAGTGCATTTTTTTTAAAAGCCAATAAATAAAAGTATATATTGTTTCAAAATAAATTTTTACAAAAACTGATTTCTCTTTCTGCTGAAGGTTAATCAAATGCATGGAAGAGCACACAGGTAACCTAGTAAACCGCTATCCCCGAACACACTCTCGCGTTTGCGCACATATCTTTGTTCAGACGTGGCAAAGTAGATAAAATTTCGATACGACTAAAACACACACATATACGTATACTTTCCGAATGTTAATAGCGAAATTAAATGTTGTTCTTGTAACTCGCCCCAGCTCAGGCAGGGTTGAGCTAATTGTCGCCTAATCCTGCCCCGGGGCGTTTGGAGAGCCTTGAGCAAGAATTCTTGTTCAGCTGTCCTCTGTTATTCGGGCTGGAACGCTGTGCCTTCAACGCACTCTCGCGCTTCAACAAAAAAGGAGCAAGAAACAAAAAAGCGCGAGACGAAGACACGCCACGATCGATCTCATGTTTTAAAGAGGGTTGAAGATACATTAACAGCTATGTCTTCCAAGGTAAGGACGCAGGCTTGACTGACTCCCTTGTGTAGCTTTTGTGGAAAGTGTCTTTAGCCGTCTCTGGTCTTACACCGACACCTCTGTGTTTTAAGCGAGTTTTAAAGCCACAGCGACCTAAATAGCGCGACTGTTGCACCGGCGTTAGATTTCGCTGGATTCAGAACCCGGATTGCGGGATTCAAAACATTTGGATTCTGTTCGAGGAAACCTTGGAGTGCCGAAGTGGGTGGACCGAGGTTGTAAAACATTTACGAAAAGTTTTTCTAAAGGACACAAGCAACCTTCAACAGAGACTGATAGAATCCTCAGATGAGTCGGACATCGTAAAATGTTTGAAACGGTATGGTGGATTCCATCAATTTCTCGAATGCTTTTGTAGTAGGTACATATTTGCCCTTGTTCTCAGTGTGTCGTGTTTTTGCCAATTTACAGCAGGGAGTGCTGATTTGAGAATAAAATGAGAGGTCAGTCAGAGCAGTACTGTACTGCGTGCAGGAAGTGCGGAACAGAGAGTTTTAGGGCTATTTGACGCACTCCCACCGGGACCTGCTGCAATTTTAACATCACAAACTATCTCACTTTGATGATTCTGATTTTGGAAAAATCTTAACTTTCGCTCCTGACCTTTAACACACACACACACACACACACACACAAACACACACACACACACACACACACAATGTTAACCTAAAAATGGGCTTCGTGTGGGAACATCTAAATGAACTGTTTTTACAGTGCACCATCACTATTAAGAAAAAGTGGGACAGTTCTTCCGAAAGTGATGCCTGGGCCAGAAACCCTTTGGATATTTTGTTCAGTATTGAAACTTGAAGGAATAAACTCATAATATCAAACTCAGTTTGTCTAGTCTTTAAAATGAGACCGGAAGGACACACTGAAGTTATTTTCGAAATAACAATTTTAAAATGGCTAAAACGTGGACTTATCAAGACTTAACCATTCAATTTTCGACATTTGTAAATGTATAGTTCAACTCATTTTTTGACATTGGATATATCTTATAAGCACATATACACCCCTGAATTGAAGTGAAAAAATGGGCACACATTGCTCTAGGCATTGCGCCTCAGGAAATGGGACTTTAACCATGTGTTTAGTGATGCGTTGGAATTGTTTGTTTCTCCAAACAAAGGTCTATTTAACAGCAGTGAAATCTAACCTACTTTGCTTGAAAGGAGTGGTTGTTTATATCATGCTTCCTGTAAAATATAAAGTGCTGTAAACAGTTAAAACTTTGTGGCACTTGAAACTTTATTCTGACATAGCACCATTTGAAATTTGAGCGGGACACACATTTTGACACATTTTGTCTTGTTTAGCCTCTTAAATACCCTGTTTAAATTCAAAATGTTGATTCATTTGCTGTCCGAAACTTTCAAAAATCTGAAAAGCTGTTGGTGATGAGGTGTTTTGCGTCTCACACATTTGCCCAATATCTTTAATTAGGAGTTTACACTTTTTCTCTCTTTCCCTGGAGGTAGACACCTACAGTACTATGATCCATCCCTCTCTCTCTCTCTCTCCCTCTCCCTTTCTCCCTTTCGTGCTCGCTAATAAGCATCACTCCATTTCTCCCCTCCGGTTCTATGAAAAAAGGAGGAAAAAAAAAAACGGCAGGCAAATTTTCTTAATTAGAGTTGTGGTGCTAATTCTTAAGGTAAAAATGCAATTGGAGGGGAAGATGTAAAAGTGATCTCCTGCGTGCTTGCAGGCCAGAATCGCTCCTTGGATCGCCGAGATTGAAGGGGAGAAGAGAACTGGAAGCAGTTTATTTGACACTGTGCTGTTTGTACAGGAGGGAAGGAGCATGTCTCGGCTCTCTTTGACCCGGTCCCCAGTGTCTCCTCTGGCCACTCAGGGAATCCCACTGCCGGCCCAGCTGACTAAAGCCAACGCTCCAGTCCACATTGATGTAGGCGGGCACATGTACACCAGCAGTTTGGCCACCCTCACCAAATACCCAGACTCGAGGTAAGAAAATCCATCTTGTTTTGATGCTGACCGTTGGGCAACCTTTTTGGGATTTACTAGGATGGGTGAAGCTGATGTTGATGTCAAACGATATATCATAGTGCTGTTGACAATTGTGGGGCACGAGCTGTTGTGACTGGTTTGTATGCTTGCCCATGTGTTGAGTTACAGTCATACTCAAGTTCTATGGTCCAACTTTATTTCGCCTCTGTGCTATTACAATGTAGTGGCATGTTAGTTACAATGTAACAATTAAGTAAGTCTAACAAGGCAGTGCATTCTTGCACACAATTTAGTAATGTATTTTAAATTATGTACTTTTAAAATGCATTTGACATCATTTAAAGCTAATTTGTGGGTACTAATTAAATTTAAACAGGACTCTAATATTTTATGTGATCAAAGGAGTCATCCTGGTAAATATTAGAATGCGTGTCTTTTAACGTGTAGATTGCAGTTAGGCACGATTTGACCACTGCCACTTGTAGAATCGTGCAATTCCTATCTGCTGCATCATCCCAGCCATAATCCACAGAGGTTTGAGATAAAGGGTGGAAAAGGGACACCACCTGTTAGAGATGGTGTGTGTGTGTGTGTGAGTGAGATAGGAAGAGAGTGTGAAAGCATTGCCACATCTGTTCAGGTTAACAGAGAGCATGGCTTGCTCTGATTTATTAATGGATATGGAGCAAGAGAGCAAGGGGACAGGGGGAGGAGAGGAAAATGGGGGGAGGGCGAAAAGCAGGCAGCATTTTAATTGCTTTTTGGAGAAAAAAAAAAAAGAGGCTGAGATGAAAAACTAAGATTGCCCAAAGCTATATGTTGAAATTATAACTGGGGGAACGGCAAGACCATATGAGAAAAGGACCACCCGAGGCACAAAAGGAGGAATTGGTTTTCTTATTAAGTGTTTTGCATCAGTTTCCAGAATGAAACAGAGAAAGAGAGAGAGAAAGAGAGAGAGAGAGAGAGAGAGAGAGAGAGACAGGGAGAGAAAGAATAAAATAGAATGAGAGAATGATAAAGAAACATCTTTGCAAAAATAAAGTAGATTTATCTAAAGAACAGAAATAGCGTACAACATAATACCAAACGGTTGACCAGAGATTAAATCTGGTTAAATAATTAACTCACATGTTTGCTGTTCAACTTATCTCAAATGTAAAATGTGAAGAGCAAGTAAAATGACTTTAAAAATTATTTCAGGAACCAGAGTTGATAGAGTGAGTTTCTGAATTCAGGAATTGTTAATACACAGTGTATTATTTGCTTTTAATACAACACGATTTTTAATTTTAAAAAATCATCAATTTACATCTTCTCTCCCCAGAATCAGTCGTCTGTTCAACGGCACTGAACCGATTGTTTTGGACAGTCTGAAGCAGCATTATTTCATTGACAGAGATGGAGAGATATTCCGCTACATCCTGAGCTACCTGAGAACCAGTAAACTGCTTCTTCCTGACGATTTCAAGGTAGAGTTAACACAGTGCAGACGCACTCAGTGCCTCTTCAGCTGGTCGAAACTTTCATTTCCTCTTTTAGCACCAGAACATCATGTTAATGGCTTTGAGTTGAAACAGAAGAAACCAGGCTTCCAAGAACATAAAACACATTTATTTTGCCACATCATATTATGTTAATTTGGGACAAAATAAAAGAATAATCACTGACATGGGACGTTTAAAGTCAAGCGAGTCGAGACAGTGCTGAGATTTGCATCGCCATTCTTAAATTATTTCAAAAGAAATCAGGCCTACATTTTACCCGAGTTGTAAGTTTGCAGTCTAAATTGACTTTGACGAGGAAAGACAACACACAAACAGCACATCTTTCTAGTACATTTCTATAAATAATTATCCTGCAATTATTACATCAAAATGACCCACAAACTCAGTGAAATTTTATGAGTTATCATTTAAATTAATTTATAAAATTACTTGGTGAATCCGTTCCACAGGAATTTTGTCATAAAAATGATATTTCAATTATAAAATAAAACATTAAAATATGTTACAAAAATAGTATTGTTTATTCCCTCTGCAAAAACACTATTCTGTAGGATACACTTTAGTGTAAAATGCTGTTTATGACTTCATGCATGCATATTTGAAAGTGTTTTCTTTCAGATGGGAAGAGGTATTTGTGTCAGTGAGATTAATTAGGGTGAGGCTAGTCTTGTTTTCGCCTCAGGCTCCGAGGCTAGCTTTCTCCATTGTATGAGGCAGTTTGATAACACCACATAAAAAATGTACAGAACTGCACATAGACACATCACTACATCTTATTACACTTACGTTTTCACACTTTGTCTGTAAATAGTCACCGATCCCTTACCTGTGTGGTAAAACTCAGCCACCAAAGACTTAAAGGACTGATCTCTGCACATGGCCCTGTGAAACCACTTTTAGATTTGGCTGTTGCATGCTGGTGACTCCAACATAGCAAGATCACCGATTCAGTATGCGCGTTTGCATATGCCAAAACGATCTCTTACTGCATAAGAGGTTATGCAGTAAAAATAACAGCAGTAGTGAGAAGTACCATCCTATAAATTTCAATTAGAGCCAAAATGGGTTTACATTTTGATGCCATAGGAGGAAATAACTTCCCAGAAAAAAAACATTAATGTGCTGGTGCTTTCAAAAAAATAAAAAAATACATAAAACAAGAAACCAGTATGCTGATCTGAAAAACCTTTAATGTAATGTTAAGAACATTTTATTCCAAATTCAAGGAACTAAAAAAAACAAAAAAAAAAACATGTTTTGCCAGTTAACCTAAAAATGGGCTTAAAGGAATATTCCGGGTTCAGTACAAGTTAAGCTCAATCAACAACATTTGTGGCATTATGTTGATTACCATAAAAATTAATTTCGACTCATTCCTCCTTTTCTTTAAAAAAAAAAAAAAAAAAAATCTAGTGAGGCACTTACAATGGAAGAGAATGGGTCCAATTTTTGATGGGTTTAAACACAGAAATGTGGAGCTTATCATTTTATAAAAGCACTTACATTAATTCTTCTGTTAAAACTCATGTATTATTTGAGCTGTAAAGTTGTTAAAATTGTCATTTTTACAGTCGTTTTAAGGTTTTAGGGTTTGTTGACATCACATTGTCATGGTAGCGAAGTTGTAAAATTGGCTATAACTTTAAACAGAAAAGGTTAGTAAGTGATTTTATCACACTAAAATCATGTTAACACACATATTGTTTATGTCATGTGGCTATACTTTTGAAACAGTGACTATTTTAACATTGAAAAATTGGCCCCCATTGACTTCCATTATTAGTGCCTCACTGTAACCCAGATTTTTGCTTTTTTTAAAGAAAAGGATGAACGAAATTTTTTTTTTTTTTTAGTAATCAACATTATGCCACAAATGCTGTCGATTGAGCTTAACTTTTATTGAACCCGGCACGTTCCTTTTATGTGGCAACATCTAAATTAATGGGTTTCATTCAAGTAAAAAATATGGCTTATTATGAGTGAATCAACCTGAATACATTAGGTTATACCAACATTGGGTTAGATCAAGTAGAAATAGAACCTTGAGGTAAGAATGGCAAGTTACCATTCTTCACAGTGCATATCAGCAACTAAAGAATAAGGAATGATCACGATGGTCAACTAGTTGTCCAACAACTGACTAGTCAATCTGTGATGTTGACTATCGAGACATTTTATCTAGATATTTCTATTTTTTTTAAAGTTTTGATAGTATTAGTGGTTGTGCTTTAAATACTGTAATGTGCTTTGCTGTTACACACTTTACGCCTTTAACTTTACCCCCTTTAAAGCACTGCTGGTACAGCCATAAACATTCAGAAGAATGTCTTTGGTCGTTGCATCTCAAGCTTTTTTTGAGCATGCCAACATGAGCGTGTAGTTGACGTATAGTCAAACTTTTAAAATCAGACCTCTGCATTCTGTTCCATATTGTTGCTCTCAAAACCAGTTAATTATACAGGGCTTTCTTCAGACTGATTAGTCAACTAGTCATTTAGGAAACACACTGACTAGTCGATTTAAAAAAATATATAGTTTTGTATATCCCTGAAGAATCATATTTATTGACAAATGGTTATGATAAGAAAAGTGTTACTTCCTGAACCTAAGAGGCTGCAAAGAACCATACTTTTTAAAAGAGTATATCTGACTTGAAATAAAGCTGTACAACGTTTTTCTCTGGCGGAATGATAAATGGTGTCAGACAGAGTCCCCCCACTCCCCCACTTATGTCTTTTAAATTAGCATATTTATAAGATTTAAAGTATTGTTGAAATTGGTGACATTTTTGTTCTTCTGGAAGTGTTTGCTCTTGAAAAAAGCACCATGAACCACATCCAGTTTCATTTGACCATATGGATATGGCCTAAGTCTAAATTCTCTTCTGTGGGCTGTTACTTTTAGATTCTCTTTCCCAAAAGTCACTCACAGTAGAAGCCCTGTTAAAACATACCCAGCCCTTACTGCAGACCTGGGAAAGAAGCAGAGCTTGTTTTTCTTTGAATTAGCAAGAGCCTGAAGGCCTAAAGTCTCTGTATCCATGTTGTCAGCATCAGTATGGGTGAAAGAAAGAAAGAGAGGAAAAATAAGGAGAGAAAGAAGAGAGGCTGAAGGAAGGGTGTTGGATAGAAAACAAATCCTTTTCTTGTGGTAATCATAAAAGAGCGTCATGTCTGAGATGGTCGGTGCTATTGTTCCGAGTGCCATAGCCTGCAGTGGAATGAGTAGTCTTACAGGGTGGGGATGGAGAGCCAGAAGGCCAGAGATCACAACTATCTTACACGGCCACAGAGGAAATGGGCCACCAGGTTCTGAATGAAACAACTGTATCAGTATTACGAGTTTGAGTAGGTTTTAAAATTTAGATGCTCTTTATTTGTCCATAATCTATATTTTTCTTCAACCTTTATCTTTAACCCTCACCATCATAACACACCCCAAATAATCATATAAGTATAGAGACTAAAAATGACATATTTGACTAATGGCATCTCAATGTTTAGAGATTTTTACTTTATACTGTATGGTTGACCAAAGCACTCTATTTATGCTGGAAATGCAGAATTATTTATTTAGATTTAGATTTTTTAGTATTTGTAATTGCAGGACTGAGGCACATTGCCATCTGGTTTAGCGGTGAATGAAATGCGAGTGCAACTGGGGTAAATGTGCTTCAGGGTGAAGGAAGCCTCAGGCATAGGCAGGCAATCTGTGCTGTACGATCAGAGTCTCTGTTTGTGATGGGAGAGCTGGGAGGCTTAAACCCCCCCACCCCCCATTCCACTGCTCCAGTCCTGGCTAAAGATGGGTCATATAGGCAGAACCGTCCATGTGTTGGTTTGAGTGTATTAAATATAAATTATATGTACTTTGATACCATGAATGCAATAGTCTGTATTATTCAGTTGTGTTTTAAAAAAATTGCTTTTGTAAAAAAACATGTTATTTCTTATGTCCATTTCTTTTGTAGTGCTTTCACAACATCAGTCAAATCACTTATGATAAATGTAAATTCAAAAAAATGTCTATATTAGTACAATAGTAGCAGCTCTGGGAAATAACTTGGGATATTGATGAAAAATTCCTTTTCTTTAACATTTGCATGTTTGTTTATTCATTCGTTTGTTTTTCTTTATTTGGTTGCTCACCTGTTTGTCTGCTTGATGGCTTAATAATTTGTTTGTACATTCACTTGTTTGCTCATTCGTTCGCTCAATGTTTTGTTTGTTTGTTTATTAGTTTGTTCATTTCTTTGGTCAATGTTTGTTTGCTCATTCGTTCACTCAATGGTTTGTCTTTTCATTCATTTGTTTTATTGTGCTCTTTGTCTGATTGACTGCCTGTTTATTTGTTTGTATGTCACTTGTTTGTTTATTTGTTTGCTTAATGGTTTGTCTGTTTGTTTATTTGTTTTCTCATTTATTCGAGAAATGGCTTGTTTGTTCGTTCATTCGTTCACTCAATGGTTTGTTTGTTTGCTCATTTGTTCACTCAATGGTTTGTTTGTTCATTTGTTTAATCATTCGTTCACTCAGTGGTTTCTTTGTTCGCTCAGTCATTTGTTTATTTGTTCGCTCAATGTTTTGTTTGTTCGCTCATTTGTTTTCTTATTCATTCGCTCAATTGTTTGTCTGTTCAAACACTTCCAGAGTGAGGAAAAAGGCTGGAAAAATCACTCTGGACCCCACTCACCCTGCCCATTACATTTTTGAACTGTTGCCTTCTGGCCGACGCTTCAGAGCTCTGAGCACCAGAACCGTCAGTCACAGGAACAGTTTTTTCCCTCAGGCTATCCATCTCATGAACAGTTAAATTGCCCCATTGAGCAATAACTATGTGCAATACACAGTTTAGTCTTTCTTATATTTATCCAACACATCCAACCTCTTCTGCCATTTCATTCCTCTGAAGAAAAAAAAAAAAAGCATTTGCACTGTACATAACAGATAACAGATTTGTATTAGATTGCACTACGTATGTGTATGTATGTATGTGTGTGTGTCTGTGTATGTACGTATGTGTATAACTACTTTTATTATTATCTGTCTTGCTGCTGTTCTTGTATTGTTTTTGTATTGTTGTACACTGGAAACTCCTGTCACCAAGACAAATTCCTTGTATGCGTAAGCATACTTGGCAATAAAGCTGATTCTGATTCTGATTCATACATTTGTTTGCTCATTCATTCGGTCAATGGTTTGTTTGTTTTATGCGCTTGTTCATTCACTTGTTTTGTCACTGGTTCAATGGTCTTGTTTGTTTGTTTATTCATTAATTCACTCTTCCATCTATCTATGTGCATTCACGTCCATGTGTTATTCCTGAAGGAGTTCCAGCTGCTGTATGAGGAGGCTCGGTATTACCAGCTGACGCCTATGGTGAAAGAGCTGGAGCGCTGGAAACAGGACCGGGAGCAGAGACGGACATCTAATCCCTGCGAGTGCCTGGTGGTGCGGGTGACCCCTGACCTTGGCGAGAGGATCGCCATCAGTGGAGACAAGGCCCTTATAGAGGAGATTTTCCCAGAGACAGGGGACGTCATGTGTAATTCAGTCAATGCCGGCTGGAACCAGGACCCAACCCACGTTATTCGGTTTCCACTGAATGGTTACTGCAGGCTCAACTCCGTGCAGGTACAGCATTGTCATTAGCTAATACTAAGTTCACAGTATTCGATGATCATCATTTAGTGATATAGGCTACTTGGGTGAATCTCACGAAACTTAAAAAAATACGGTATTACAGTAATGAGAAGTATTATCCAGACATGTTGCGCTAGGGTGCTCAACAGGTTCGAATTTGGCCTGCAACATCTAATTTTCCCCTCTTCCTATAATTTCCTGTCTCCTCTCTACTGTCTCTGTAAATAAAAACATGCCAAAAGCTCCAAAATAATCTGAAAAAGAAACAAGTGTGAGGCACTCCATATTGGATGTTATATACGAGGCTTTTGATAGTTCTTTGAATACACTTGAATGTGTTTTGTAAGGTTATCTCATTTAAAAGTTTAGACATGGACTTTGAAAGAACTTTGGTCTTGCTTGCTTGCTTGATTAGTAGGATATTTAGTATTCTGGGCTGCTGTGTCTTGGAGGCAGCTTAACTCCTGCCAGCCAACAGGAGGAGATGGAGATGTGAGAGGGTGCAAGGTGTAGTAGGCAGGTGTGGATGAAGGTGTGTTTCCACAGCTGCAAAGGTGCATTTATGCCCAATGAGATATTCTCACATACTCCACGATTTGGCTGTTTGAAATGTGCTGCAACACATACGACCCCAAGCACATACACATAAACACACTTACACTGCACGTGCACAAATGTACAAACACACATGATAGTGTATGCACAGAAACTTTCATATACACAAATATTATAATGTCCACTACCTTGAATCCTGGAGGCAATGATAATGTAGGAATATATAGTCATGAAAATAAGAGGAGAAGAGAAGGGAAATGATATGCATAATTTATTTTTAACTCATCCTTAAGACAAATCTCTCTATTTGAAAAAGTGCTCCCACATTTCTTTGCCCGAAGCGTTTAAACACACATACTACATTTTTAATGCTGTACTTTGGTTTCTTTGAACAACCTAAACTGGTTTATGCTACTTTTTACACACGCCTAATTGACTTGCTGTATAACTAATTAGTGGGTCTGATAACACTTATTTCACCCCTCTTTTGCATACTTAACCAACTGAATCGTGCTGGTGGATTTTTTTAGTAGCGTTTTTGTCACACACATCAGGTGTTCATGAAAACCCACCTAAGAAATGTGAGTAGACAGATCAGAGAGGAATTACAAAGGATGAGAGATATAGAGTAAGACAGAGTGAGAGAGAGAGTTTGTTGCCAAGTAATTGTAGCCGTTAAGTTCAAAGTGATGCAACCATCGAGAAGTGAGTGTAATGTCAGAAATAATCACATGCTTTCACATCAGTGCATGAATACTTGAGAGGCTTGTGACATTCTATGGTTCTTGATATGGATTCATTTCTTGCACTTATTTAGAAATATTCAAGATTAAATACAAGGGAACTTCATACACCAGATGTGGTCGATTACCACTGAAAATAAATGTTCAAC
The DNA here is from genome assembly GCF_019703515.2 of Myxocyprinus asiaticus. Taxonomy (NCBI): domain Eukaryota; kingdom Metazoa; phylum Chordata; class Actinopteri; order Cypriniformes; family Catostomidae; genus Myxocyprinus; species Myxocyprinus asiaticus. The sequence continues at coordinate 15,525,980 of NC_059391.1, forward strand.
CTGCAGTTTGTAACAAAAATAAAAAAATGTGTTGGGGTAGTTGACATAACATGTCCATGGACGTTTTTATAATCAAAACCAAGATTTTAGGTTAAAATGTATATGACTGTAAAAGGGAAAGTCTAAAACTAAGGTCCTGTAACTGGACACTATTTCTTTCAAGTTTTCACCATTTATAATCAGCTTTTGCCTTCACTAGTTCATTTTAAATGGTCCTACAGTGTGACAAATAATTGTTTTCAATATATAAATATTCCATGTAGACTCAGTTAATATACAGTTAATATAATGCCATAAATCTGCATGCAAAATTCTGGACTTGTCAACTACCCATTGACAGAAATCCACTTACTATGGAATTCTATTAGAGAAATTGTAGTATATTTCCCCCCTCGACTTCCATTGTAAGCACGTAACTGTCAACACAATATTTTTGTTTGTTTTTACATACTGTGGGACAAGTTATTTTCTGTTGTATTAGAGCTTAAATTGTAACCCAGAATATTCCGTTAATCTTTGACATGAAGTGGCTAAATGACGACTGTTCAATTCTACTGAAAAGTTTGAAAATTGGACAAAAAGAACAAACTTCTATGTCACAAGACTCAAGCATTTTAATTCGTTTCTGTAATAATGATGCAACAAAACCTAAGAAACTTAATATCGATACATGGTATGTTCTCAAAAAGATGCTTTCTTCAGTAGGTCCTTGAATCAGGGTGTTGACTACTTTTATACCTCATGTGTGTTTAAGTCATAAGAAGTGTTCATTTCCTCTTCAAGTTTATCAGCAGCCTCAACTTCCAAAGTGAGGATAAGGGTGGATATTTTTTCTCAGGCCCTGTGCATTTCAACTGATTCCTTCTCACTCTCTCTCTCTTTTTTTCTTCCACGGAAGGACTTTTATCTGGCTCTGTAGCCCCGAGCCACAACTTTCATTTTCATGTGAAGCACACTTGAAAGAAGTGCAGGAGTAAGTGAATACTCAAGGCTGAATGTATTGAATTTCAAAAAAATATACAAGCACTCCAACAGATAAAAAATTTCATTTGCTTTCGTTCGCGGTGGCGGGAATGAGAGTGACAGTAGATGCCCAGAGACGGCTCTTTGACGATGAGGGATCTCTTACAATAGCTCAGATTGTGTATTGGGTTTGTAATGAAAGAGCCAGGCGACTTCAGTGTGGGCCATCAGTTGGGGGAGCCTATTCTCATTTGACTCTGCATCAAACCCCTGTAAACAGCCCAGGGGATGTCTGCTCACTCCTCATCCCGGGTGGATGGTCTGGAGTGAGAAGCGTCTGAGGGTAATGTAAGCGTGAAGTTGTTGATAGTGCTGTTACTGAGATTGCAGATTTGAAAAGCATCTTGATGCAACTATGTGAAGTGCTGTTAGAGTGGCATAAACAGGAGTTTACTTGGAAAACTCATAGCAGTGCTCTGTTTCAAAACCTAGTCAAAATGTTATTCCTCAGGTTGCTTTTACATAGTTCAGGAAACATATTTGAGTTCTCAATTGTTTAATTTAAGTATCAACTTTGTCTCTGATGTTTCTCCTAAAATCCCTTAGGAGAAATAAAAATAGACACAAATGAGACAATTAAGGCATTTATTTGCACAATCTTACACAGATTTAGCTTTACATGTAAACACCTTCCTTGGCATTCTTACTGGCTTATCCAGTGTGCGCAAGTGTCAAAAGCTTGACCGAATTATTTCAAATCTCATGTAAACGCTGTTTTCTTGCATTGTTGGATATTTTTGTAGCTGGGGGTTGTAAAGAAACAACACAGGATACAAAAATATATTTTGGGTAACAGCGGTCGATGGGGCCGTGTATATATATATATATGTATATAAAAAACAGTAAAATGAAAAAGGGAATACAACAAATTAAATATGGCAGAGGCTAATGTCAAAAGAAAATACAAACTAGGCATTAGCTTAACCATATACCTCAACACATACTTAATACATGCTTATAACATTCACAGCATTTTATACATTCAAGTACTTGCTTAAATCACTCAAAGCATTTTATGCATTTAACACATGCTTAAATCACTCAAAGCATTTTATGCATTTAACACATGCTTAAATTACTCAAAGTATTTGCTTATTTTTAACCAGACTTTAAGGGCATGTATTGCAGTTTAAAACAATAGAATTCTCATTACACGTTTTCACATAAAACACGTATTACCCTTATCCACTAAACTGGAAAACACTCTGGGCTGTAAATTAAATAAGATATGATTAATATTAAATTTACGTACCCAGTTCTTTGACCACAAACGGGGTCAAACTCCACACATGCAATCCATATGCACCCTTTAAAAATAATCCACAACAAACATTCAATTTCAACACATGACTCCTGTGAACACATATTTAATGCAGTTTATGAGCATTTTGTGCAAAATGTGACATTCACCCAAAGAATTATCAACCAATGAACAAAACCGGGAACTCTGTTGCCCAACGTATGCTCTCACGTTCTAACCAGCACACGTGTAACTTAGCGGGCTTGTGAAACTCTTAAAAGGGCCACGTCCAATTTATGACCAGAGTTAAATTACATGAAATTTCTCCACTTTTTACATTTTGCTACATTTTGAATTAGCTGATTTTAAGTTTGTTTTTAGTTACAGTATCAGCGAATTGATGTGCATGTAAACACACTCATTTGTTGACATTCAGGGAGGGTATAGAGCTTTAAATTTATGTTGATACTGTTGTATAATTTGGTCTCTGAAGAATTGTATTAGAAATGTTTAAGTTCATATTGAAATCTGTTACTTTTGAATCTTTACACATTTGCACAACGTGTGAGACATTGTTGAGATCACTTCTGAAACTCAAAAAAAAAAAAAAAAAAAAAAAAAAATAATAATAATAATAAAAAAAAAAATCTGAGGAGCCGGAGACTAAAGCAAAAGTCTCCATTTGCTCTCCGTCTTATTGCCATCTAGGAGAAACAATTGAGAAAAAAAATTAAAAAGATCTCTTTTGTGAAGAGATTTTTTGAGAGAAATTATGATTATATTGTACATGTACTTAGATTTCATTCAATACTGAAAAGTATCTATGAAAAATAGCTGTGTAATTAAAATGTATTCATTTACCCTATGTTTGTGCGGTATGTATTTTTTTGCTTATTCGAGTATCATATCGTTAGCTTTTCAACATGCTAACGTCAAACTCAATTGAAATCAATACAGTGCAACAGTGACCGCCAACTTTTGCAGCTGTCTTGGTTCTGAAAGTATTTTTCCCATAAATTTTTTCCATAGGAATTTCATAGAATTCTTCATAAAAGAATTCTTCATGAGACAAACCAACCAGCTCTGAGATTAATAACAATATTCCAAACTTTGATTTGAAGCAAAAAATTATCCATAAATCAGACAGAATGACAAAGGTACAAGACTGTGTTCTTAACATTGTTACTGAGGGAATTAACTACAATCCCATGAAGCATTGCGATGGACGTAATCTAATTGAAAACTATGGAAATATATAAAACTATTGATTAAAAGTGGTTGATAATAAATAGAACCAATATATTTTATGTTTATTGCAAAATATTCAGATATATACAAATAAATCGACTCGATTGCGTCACTTACAGTCCATTGTGGAAGTGGCTGTTCGCTACTGGGCTCTTTTGCTGCAGTTTGTTTGCAGTGATTCTCTGATTGGTGGATTATTTTCCTTCAGGATTATGGGTAGTGTAGTTCTTCACCAGAAATTCCACTATTAAACATGATTTTATAAAAAATATTTCAAACTGATGGCTTCAACCGAAGGATATACAATTGATTAACAACCTCAGAGCTCATGGTAGATCTGTCTTTAAAGGCTTATAAATTACCGTTAAAATCCCCCTATGGAAAAAATTAATGGGATTTTTACTTCCGGAACCAGACTGAGCACTCTATTGCAAGTGAAATTGCCCCTGCAGTGCTGTTTATTTAGAGTGCTATTTGTGTGGCATGCAGAGTTGCTGCCTATGTAGAGCATTCCAAATCAGTCTCTTCTGAGGTTCCATTTAGACTAGGATGCTGCCTTACAAGGCAACTGCCTATATAGGCAGTAGCTAGCTTAGCAGATCACTAGGTTTTGGAACAGAATCCAAGTTTCTTTTATTGAACCTAGGACTTATTCATATACAAAAATATTTCCCCTGCTTTCTCCTAGGTCTTGGAGAGACTCTTCCAGAAAGGGTTCAGCATGGTGGCATCTTGCGGGGGAGGCGTTGACTCCTCCCAGTTCAGCGAGTACATCCTGAGTCGAGAGGACAGACGGTGTCAAACCAGCCACACGCCCATCAGGATAAAACAAGAGCCTCTAGACTAGACCACCAACGCCTCAGTCTGCTTTCGATTAAAAAAAAAGGCAAACGGACAAACACAAGACGTTCGTTTGCAAGAAGAGTCTCCTGCTTGACCCTTCAGACTCTTAAGAGGACTGAAATCAAAATATACGATTATTATGGCTTCATTTCATTGACATCTTTTTTTTTTTTTTTTTTTTTTACAAACGAATTAAGTCATATGATATTATTTCAGCCATTTTTCACCTTGAGTTTAAATTTTTAGCTGTTGTGTTGGCTTGATTCATGAAAAATGTATAGTATGTTGATCTTCCACATTTCTGCAGTGCATATTTTATTGTAGTTGAAAACCAAGAGGTAATTTTGCCATTGTATGTGCGTAAATGAAAGAAAGAACTCCATAAGGAAGTTAAGCTCATGGCGAACACATACCTTTCGGCTAGATCATTTTCAAACGATGCACCAGTCAGATCTCCAACCTTAAGGGCAAAATTAACAGCACAAAATACAAAATTTGTCCTCCATTTTTAATCTAGATATCTAATGTTCTCATTTTCCAGTCCCATCTTATGTAAATCAGTTCTTTTATGACCTACAGGTTTATCGCTGTTGCCTCACTACATGAAGGATATGAGAGCAGTTCTCAGAAGTCAATTGGTTGTAAGTGCAGACTTCTCTGTTCTGGCTGTGTAGATGTTTTGACTAGAGGCTACATGGTTAAAGCAGGTAGCCTGGTAATGCATTCAGTGCTGGGCAGAGAGGCTTTTTGTTCAAGCAAGTCTAAAGGGAAACCTGGACTCATTTGTGAGAGCTTTTCTGATGGCATTGCTAAATCCGATTGTACACAAAACAACACTTGATCTTTATGTTGGATCCCCGTTTTCTTCAAATTAGCCTTGAACGTGCCAAAAGAGTTGATATTGTTCCATCTAGCAATGTATGACTTTATTATACATGATTGCTTTGATAACTGATTTAAAAGATCAGCAAAGATCTCTTGTAGATACAATGCCCTGTGCATCCAAAACAACGTCTTGTTTGATGAAGGCAGCTTTAGGAGATGGTAAAATGAGATTACTCAGATTGTTAATGAATGCAGCACTCCAAGGCTGCTTGCACTGTATATTAGAGTCGCTAGTCGGACCATTGGAGAAGGGGGGGGATTACTGTGCCCCTTAAGGCCCAGAGCAATGGAGACGGATGGGTTAAGGGTCAGAAATGAGGCAGGTGCCTCTCCAGGAGTTAAGGTCACTTTCCCACAATCCCTTTTACTCATGCTCTCCCTTAGCAAAATCACTATTAGAGACACAAGGCGAGAGACTGAGTAAGAATAAACTTGAAACGTTAATTTGGTGGCTGGTAAACAGACTGAAATGCGTAATGTATTATAAAACAAGGCTTCATTTTTAAGGCAGTCTGCCTCACCATTTCAAAAGTAAGGGTCATGGAAGTGTCATGAACATGTTGAGTTGTGCTATGTGTTGTCTTAACTGTACAGCGACTGAGAAAACACATGCAATTATTCAGCAAATGTGTTCAAATTTAAATCTTTGATTAATCGCACATTGTACATAATGGCTCATGGCAGCTTTGTAAGACCCCTTAATATAACATACCATGTCAGTTTTTGAGTTCATAGACAATATTATAAAAAGACAAGCCTTCAAGGATGCAACCTGGTAACTTTGAAGGGGATCGATGAATTTGTCTCCAGTGCGAAGATGGTCGGAGGAGCTGCGTTGGATATTACATAATCAAATCTTAATTTAAATACTGCGCTAATGGATGTTGTCAAGATGTATATTGCAGTATGGTCCAAATGTATATTATTTAAATAAAACATTTTTTGTAATGGATTATTATTTATATGAATCATAGTGGTATGTCAGGCATGTGTTTATTTGAATTGTAACATTCTTTTTGTAATCGATGTTGATAAAATGAACTTTTAATAAATTGTTGGGATTTCTTTCCCTATTTTAAAGCATTGAAAGCGTCAATGTGTCCAAAAAAAAATAAAAAATGAGCCCTGAGCAAACATGAGGAAAATATTTTTTAGCATGTTGTTGCATTTAAAGTCAACATGAAATCATAATTGAAAGTATATTTACTCCTAATACAAAATCCTGGATTTATTGTGAACAATTCATTAATGGATGATTCCCAAAAAATCTGTCAAGAAATTTTTCTGGTCCTCTCTATATGCACTGATCAGCCACAACATTAAAACCACTGACAGGTGAAGTGAATAACATTTATTATGCAAGTGAACAGGCAGTTCTTGAATTTCATGTGCTGGAAGCAGGAAAAATGGACAAGCGTAAGGATCTGAGCGACTTTGACAAGAGCCAAATTGTGATGTCTAGACGACTGGGTCAGTGGTTAGTACCTTCACTGTAAAAAAATAAATAAAATAAAATACAAAAAAAACAAAAAACTAGCAATTGTGGTTGCCAGAATAATTATGTAAAAAATACAGTAAAAATGTAAACAACTTTACAGAACAACCTGTACATTTTACAGTTTAAAACTGGTTTATTTTATGGTGCAGTACCGTTGTTTATATTATTAAATGATAAACTTAATATATTAACCTTCTTAAATCTGCTTTTCACTTAATAATGTATTGTTAAATCACTGTAGTAATTATAGAAGGGCACATGATGACATGAAGTTCATCAATAGTGGCTCTTCCAGGAGCAATGACCAATAAACATGTAGAGACAGTGCTCAGTGTCTCTCACACAAACACTAAACACTATCAGAGTAAACGTGTGAAATTAAAATAATACAATAAACATGAACTAAACTACATAAAATATAACATACATAACTGATATTAAAAATAAGAAGAAACATAACTATTCCCATAAAATATAATGAAATGTAATGGGTCATGCAGGGAATTCTGGGAACGCCCGATTACTGTTCTTTACCGTAATTTTAACAATTTACCATAATAAGTACATGTACTCTCTTGTTAAACATAATATAAATTTTTACAGTTAATTATATGGGAAAATCATACTTTTGACATCTAAAAAATTATTTATATTTTACCGTAAAACTACATGTATTGTCTTTTTAAATATATCAAAAAAATGTAATGTATATTTTACAGTAACTACTTGTTTTTACAGTCTTTTACCATTAAAATTACGAAATTTTTTTACAGTGTACCAAAAGTGGTCCAAGGAAGGACAACCGGTGAACCGGTGACAGGGTCTTGGGCGCCCAAGGCTCATTGATGCGCGTAGTGCTGGCCATGATAGAAAGGTGTCAGAACACACAGTGCATCACAGCTTGCTGTGTATGGGGCTGTGTAGCCGCAGACTGGTCAGAGTGCCCATGCTGACCCCTGTCCACCGCCGAAAGTGCCTACAATGGGCAAGTGAGCGTCAGAACTGTACCATGGAGCACTGGAAGAAGGTGGCCTGGTCTGATGAATCATGTTTTCTTTTAGATCATGTGGACAGATGGGTATATGTGCGTTGTTTACCTGGGGATGAGATGGCAGCAGGATGCACCATGGGAAGAAGGCAGGCCGGCAGAGGCAGTGTGATGCTCTGGGCAATGTTCTGCAGGGAAAACTTGGGTCCTGGCATTCATGTGGCTGTTACTTTGAGACGTACCAACTATCTAAAGATTGTTGCAGACCACGTACAACCCTTCATGGCAACGGTATTCCCTGATGGCAGTGACCACTTTCAGCAGGATAATGCGCCCTGTCACACTGCAAAAATTGTTCAGGAATGGTTTGAGGAACATGACAAAGAGTTCAAGGTGTTCACTTGGCCTCCAAATTCCCCAGATCTCAATCCGATTGAGCATCTATGGGATGTGCTGGACCAGCAAGTCAGATTCGTGGAGGCCCCACCTCTCAACTTACAGGACTTAAAGGATCTGCTGCTAACATCTTAGTGCCAGATACCACAGGACACCTTCAGAGGTCTTGTGGAGTCCTATACGATATTAGGCAGGTGGTTTTAATGTTGTAGCTGATCGGTGTGTGTTTATTTTTGCATAAAGAAAATAAAGTCTACATTTAGGGACATTCAGACTTTTTTGCATCGTGACATTATTTTCAGGACACTTTAGCATCTTTTACCCTGAATTCTCATTACCAGAATGCATCTGAGCGTTTTACTTTTACTATTACCATTGTTTTCAATTATAACTCTCATTACCGTTATTCTTTTTTAATAAAAACATTTTAAATATTAAAATGAGTAAAAATGAAAGACAGTACCAAGAGAGTACTACTATGATGTACAGTATAATTGCTTTACAATAATTAAAAAAAAAAATTTCACATTGCACCAATGAAAAAATCTCACCATCTTTTTTCGCGTTGCGGTACAAAATGCGCATAACTGTCATGTAAATGTCACAATGTAAAAAATCTTAATGGCTATAAAATATGCTTGATTTTCTATATGCAAGTTAATTTTTCTTTTGATTTTGTAGTAAAAGGACCAGGACATTTTCTTCACAGCTTTCATGAGAATCACCCTAATTATTGTTATTCCAAAGAAATTAAGGTTTGTCTTTGTCTATTTTGGGCTGTGAACACAAATTCATGTTGACTTTAAAAATCATAAACATACATTTAAGTACAACCAATAACGTCAAAGAAAATCATAACAAATATAATTAGGAACTTTATTCTTTTACAAAAGTACAAATTTAATAGAGATGAGCGCTTTTTTCAAACCAACCAAACATTCAAAAATTGTTAAATTTAGCAAAAATAGAAATTCTAATAGATGTTTTTTTTAGACAAAAGACAATCCCTTGATCAACAATGCTGTTTGTCCAAACATAAGCACAAACAATAAGAATTAAAACAAATCTGAGAGATGGAAAAAGATTTTGCCTCAGATCTCAAAGGAATCATTGCACACATGAATGTTGACTGTCTTCCAACATACGCAAACTGTAAAACCGCGAAAGTTACAGAAATGCCAAAATATTTCACTTCCTTTCCTGCTGCATGTCATAAAAGGGCAGTATGCATGTGTTTAGTTCTTGAGACAAACAATAACGCCCAATGCACTTATAACACATATTGAAAATGTACAGCGAACTTGTTTTTCCAAAAGAACAGGAACCAAAATTCAACATTAATATTTCAAATGTATTCCTGCAGTCTATCAAACCACATGTATGTATTAAAAAAAAATCTGAAATTCATCAAATTAATATAAATTCTCAAAAAAAAAAAAAAAATAAGTTATGAGAGATCCTGCTCTAGAATTGATGTTCAAGCGATGCATATTAGTATTAACATTTTAGATATTTCCATGCTGTTCATGTGAATAAAAACAATGGTGTCCCAGGAGGGCCATGTAAGGCACCATTTCTTCTTCACAGTATACTTAAGACAGTTCACCCAAAAATGAAAATTATGTCATCATTTACTCACCCACATGTTGTTCCAAACCCATAAAACCTTCTTCCATTGAACACAAAATAAGACGTTAGGCAGAACGTTCTTCAAAATTTCTCCACAGAATAAAGTCAAATGGGTTTCGAAAACCATGAGGGTGAGTAGATGACAGAACTTTCATATTTGGGTCAACTACCCCTTTATCATACAGACACTAGTGAAACCGTTCACACCTATAATCCCACACTGAGTGTGCGAGAAAAAACTGTCACTGAATTTCAAAAGACCATCCAATAGGATGAAAGACAGTCAGTGTTTTATAACACAAGAGTTTCTTCATTTTGCATAATCAGTAACAAAATAACAATAAACATCCACACGTTCCCTCAGAGCATGATTTAAAGATACACTACTTATAAGTTACTAAAATACTCAACTCATTAGACCTCTAAAACCAAGAACTTTGCATTCACGTTTTCCAGTGTCTATATTGCAAATGAGGCTTTCGGTTAAAAACGCGTCTCAAGTCCAGCCGCTATTCATATAAAACAAATCTCAAAATCTTTATACTGAAACGTAAAACCAATCCGAGTTCAAGTTAATGAATAAAAAGATCAACATTGCTCAAAATGATGGCTCATTAATCCAAAACAAAGGGAAAATAAAACCATTAAAAGGTGACCCAAAGGGGGAAAATTTTCATGTTGTCCACAGCTTTCTTCTTATCCAAGGGGCTTTTCAGGACTTCAGAAGTCCCACATTTGGAAGATTTACAGCAACACACTCCTTCAGCCTCAGATCAAAGGGTTCATGCCACAGGTGAGTCTGAAGGCACCAGCTGGAAATGACTTTGGAGGTGAGGAAGACTTGAGCATAAAGAGTAAAGCCAGGGTAAATCAGGAGTACCATTAGCATGGATGAACTCATCCATCTGTTTTGAAGCTTTTGGGTTGGGATGAGGAACAGTGCTACTTCAGAAGAGCCTTGTAGAGCAGCATGGACCTGGCTGTGGTTCGCTCCTGCTCCAAGCAGAAGATCAAGTCCCTGAGGTTGACTCGGGTGATGCGCTGACGGGCCTGCCGGCCCGAGGACGTGGAGGATGAGGTAGAGCCAGTCGCTGATCCAGAGGGGCCTGCAGGACACTGAGTGGAAAACATGAAAGAATTAGGTGAGTTTGATTACAGATTTACATTGAATAACAATTTTGACATTGTTCAAGGTTTCGGTTCTGACTGATGACAATAAACTAATAAACCATAAACCTTAAACTACGCTAATTTGTTCTTTTAAAGCTGAAGTGTGCACTTTCTGCGCCAACAGCATCATCAATCCATGATAAACTGTCATCATTTGTACAAGATGGTGACATCATAAGATATTGTGCAACTTTTAGTCCTGATAAAGGCCCGAGTATGCAAACATATCATCAAAAAAAGTTATATTTCTTACATTACTCCAGTAATGCACTTTGTTTTCCAGTACTGTGTTTTTTTTTCATGCACCTTGTTGGTTTTGTGAAGCTGCACCAGAACAATTCTATAATAGATTTATGTTGGGTTAAGAGGTTAAACTTAGGAAAAATCGCACTGTTTGTCGGTTAGTTTATTTTTCTCTGTGGGAGTCAACTCTTTCGATTCCAGTTTCACCATCTCATACAACTATTATGACTTGACATGAGACAGGGTTGCGTCATCAAATGGAATAAAAAAAATAAAAAAAATCGTTTTTCAAACAGATTACCCTTGTCTTCCACTGGTGGTAAAAACAAATAGTCCCAACAGGAATGCTTTGTGTTCATATTTTATATGAAATCAACCTACAAATGGCTTTCTTATAGCTGAATCTGCATATTAACCATGTGCGACACCGCATCCTCCTGCATGTACATTGTGTTTTGTCTTTGCTATACACTATGCATAATTTAAATTGAATTTAAACTGACTGATCTCAGTTCAATACACACTAGGCTGTCATTGAAGGGTTTTGACGCATGATGCCGCCGATCTCAGTGGAGTTAGTCTTTGGGAGAAACGCCAAAAATCTTCTAAGAAACCTCATTACGTTTTTACATTGAAAACCTGTTTGTATTAAAAGAGTAACATGTCTAGTTTCATCCGATATGCCATTTTAAAATTTTCAGCGATTTATCACAAAACAGTACCCTGTTAAACACTATGACCTCCGGCAAGGACAATGGGACTAAATTACCTTAGAAATTCTATACTCACTGTGCATGATCATATTGAGAATCAATGGGTGCAACCAAAAGCTGGAAAATGTTGCTTTCAGAGGCTTTATATGGAGTTAAGGTGAAAATAAGGTGCATTTCAAACTGTTCTGAGACCAGTGCAGACAGACAGCACACTTGAGGTTAAGTCATCCACTAATTAGGGAGCAAGGGAGCATCCTCTGGCTTTCCTGTGCAGTGCATTCACTCTTAACATCTGGTCAAATGTTTCAGGCTGCAGATAATGTTTGCACCACTCATCATGGTTGACAGAAATGGGACAATGGTAATCAGTACATAGATTCAGAATTTATAACATGGTTTGCAGTGATTGGACAATGCTGGCCATTACTTTGAAATAGAATTATAATCATTTTTGATTGGTAAAATGCTTCAGCACTGGCTAATACTTGTTTGTTTGCAGTGCAGAGCAGAGAGAACATTGAGATTTTGTTGCCAAAGTAGAAAAAACATCAAATAAAAGTCCGTCAAATTTATTTATGCTTTTCCCAAATGCATTTTTCCAAAGCAGCTTTACAGAAAATCAGCTGTAATGTCTGTAATGTCTCAAAAACATGATTAACCAACAATCCCAAAAAAAGCTGACTTTCTATAGCTTGGTATTATTCACAACTTGGGTCTGCTGTCCCCATATGAGTACATCAATTTTCAGGAAACCTATTTGCTCTTTAATAGATTTTTGTTTTTTGCAAGTTTATTAGGGGCTACTAGTTACAAATTAAAAAGGGAAATGAAAAATGCACACAGCAGTTACACTCTGGTCTCAGGAGGTTAAGCTTAGATATACACAAAAGCTTTGTCAAATTAATTTGAAATTGTATTTATCTCAACCTTGAGTAAAAGAATTATGGATTATTGCTTTATTTTTTATTTGAATTGTTTATTTGGACTTTTTCAAAGATTTAATTATAGGATTTTATGTTTAAAATAGTAAAAACAAATGTACAGAAAAGACATTACGCTACAGATCTATGTAAAAACAGCCAGGCCTTGCTCTGATACTTATGTGACCATTTGTGTGATAACGCCCTAGCAGTACTCGAAGATCCTCAGCTTTGTGCTTTTGTGTTTATCAGCACACCTGCACACCATGTGATCGTCTTTTCTCTGCTTTAGGCAAGAGAACCACACCTAACGCCTCGGGCATCAGACTTTTGATCTCAACAGCAGCCTTCAGAGTCAGCGAGTGGGAAAGGGTGAACAAGATAAAATATAATCTATGCTTACATATTACCAAGTCAAGTTGAAAATGAGTTGATGAAATGGAGGGCTCCTGAGCAGCCATTGGATCAGTAAATGTAAGATTATTTACACAGTCCACCTCGAGGGAGAAGAACTTACATCCAATTCACAGGAGAGCAGACAGAGGAGGGAGGATGATCACATGCGTATCATATTCATCAGCTGTACAGGGGGTCTATAGCGTGACATCACTCGGATGGAATGAAGTTAGGGTCTCCAGCCTTCACTGAATACTAAGTACAGTATACGTGAGAAGGTGTAAGACACCCTCCAGGCACAAAACACACACACCACACCCTACAGTAACAACCCACAGCTTTGTGGTATCTGTATCACTCTTGTACACACTCTTACACACCCTGTGTGATTCCGACACTCTCACACACACCCAGGGCTGGCAGACTTTACCACGACATGTTTATGCGGGCAGTTCAGTGCGCAGTCTTGTACAAAGATCTACATTGGTAATATTTCATCATTATTTGAAAATATTCAGGAGAACTTTTTGGGAAGGATGACATACGACACCGAAATCAGAGATTAATGGCAGAATTTTCATTCGTAAACCACACCCAGTACAGACCATACCAGGAAGGTTAGGAAAGAAAGAAGGCACTCTTGTGCTCGGCCTCAGGTTACGAATCACACACACTTAAATAAACCTGAAATCAATGCATTAGATGGCCGTATGTGTTTAGGGAACAATCATAATACGTTAGTGCTGGATTTCAGAGTCTGACTCAATGCCACGCGATAGTTGACACATAAACGTCAAATCAACAAACACTTGTGAATTACTACTTAAAAACACATACCCACTGCACTTAGTGAAAATAAACTACTAACAAAGAGCACTAAAGCAATACGGTAATAAAAATCCCATGTGTAATCACCTAAACTCTAGCCTTTTTAAGAGACACTTTTACTTGCAAACTCGACACTGCAGTACATGAAGTCTGCGTTTCAGTTAGCATGTGTGGGTGAACATGCTCAGGGCATTTTGCCACTATCCTAGTGGTGTGTTAGAGATGGAGCTTGTTAAGCCTGCATAAATGTGTAAAGATATGGATGAATATATTACAGATGTGAGCATTAACATGCCTCAGGCACTGACTGAGATATATTTTTTTTTAAACCACATTAACTGTGGAGTGGAATGTGTAGGGTGCACAAGCGATCTTTTCGAGTGTCATTAGGGTTAAAATTTGTTGTAAACCGTTGAGTTGTGTTTGTGCGTGTTGTGTGTGTAGAACAGCAAACACCTCCAGAGGAACGGACTCCAAACCCTGAAGAGATGCGGAAGCTTAACGTTGTAGGGTTCTGAAAGGCATGAATTGAGCAGAATGGCATAAAATGAATCCTTCAACCAGATGTAAAAGGTCTCGAAATTTTCAAAACAAGCAAGTTTTGCATTTAAGGCCAAAATCCAAGGGTTGCCACACTTTTTGACCAATGAATTTCCATGACCTTTCCAGTTGTTTGTGATTATAATAGTAAAAACTTTTTTATTCAGACTGATTCATAAATGAATCAAAGACTAGTTTGAATGATCATTCAAAAGAATGATTCACAAATTTTACTCTACACATGAACAATAAAGGACAACAGTCTGGTTACGGAAGTGAAAATCCCATTAATTTTTTCCATAGGGGAATTTATTTTTAATGATAACTTAAGACAGATTTACAGTGAGCTCCACGGTTTTTAATCAAGGGTATATGCTTATACTAAAGCCATCTGCGTGATTTTTTTTTTTTTTTTATCTGGATACTTTGCAATAAATTTAAAAAACTTTAAATCAATAGTTAACAATTTTTCATTGTTTTCATTTTTATTCCAACTTCAGGATTTATTAGAACCAGGATGGACAAAAAAGTGTGGCAACGGTTGCGCTCAATATCTAACTGAAGGAATGCTTTACAACAGAACATAACTAAAATAATATAGATTCACTACAGAAATTGACATCACTTTTCCAGGCCTGGAAAACACAATATTAAAATTCCCTGATACTTCCAGTTTTTCCATGACGGTGGGGACAGTGAAAACCAAACCATAGAGGAGAAGTTGTGTTAAAAAGTAATTTTAAGCCACCTAACAACTGAGAAGCTTGAGAATTCCCTCAACTCAAAGTGACCCAAACACCAACCAAAAAACCCTCTACACTCTAGAAAAAAAAACCCCAGCTAGAAATAAAAAACCCTTCTTACTCCACCTCATTCCTCCAAATAACTGTGAGCACTTCTGGCCTCCAAAGGTTAGAGAGAGCCTTAGGGTGCTGTGTGTCTGCAGAGTTTGGGGAAATGACTTGCCTTGCCTCTGCACAAAACTACAGCCTGGGGCCATTCAACCCTGCTCCACTTCACTTTAACCCTTTACTATCCAGCTTATGACAGACTTTCACTCTGATCCAGGACCATCTATCCTTAAGTGATTCCAAAACCTGATGTTTGAGGAACATGGTTGGGCCTCAAACCAGGAATTAAGTGGTATCTTCAACCAACAACTCTTTATAGATCCTCAGAGAAGGTCAAGTGGTGGAAACAGAGGTGCCATGAGATGGTGCTCAGAAGTGTCAGAAGGAAGAGCACGAGAAGATAAAACCATGGTCACTTTTCTGCCCCATTTAAAGTGCAATCCTGGTTTGTAGTTTGGTGTGTGCATTAACTATGGATTTAATCTGTAAAATAGTTGACACTACACATAATTAAAAAGTCTTGCTTTAGGGAAGGAGATTTTCTAATTAGTGAAATGGTGGCAAAGCTGCAGTTCCTTTGCCTCCAGTGAAGTTAAGGAGCTGATGGGCAGAGCTGGAATAAAATCCAGGCCTATGGCCAAGACCATAACAGAGGCATATGAGACTTTGTGGTGTTCCATCATTACCATACCTCATAATTAACTTGAGACAACAAAATATGGAAAGCAAAAAACATGTAATATTTGCAAGCATATAAACATCTAATGTCTGCATATTGGTGCAATTGATGAAGATGCCAACTTTAAATATAATGTGTCACTGAATTCTTGTCACTGAACACCTAAGTCTAATATTCTGGCATTTTTACTGATCGGATTGATATTCAATCAAATAAATGAAGAAAAAATGTGTCTCTCCTACAAGTTACAAACCAAAGTTTAACACACGAGGTTAGGGGTTTAAATCCCTAAACCCAACACAAGCAATAGTATTAGTAAGAGTGTAATAACTGTAATAATTAGTAATAATTGTTGCAAAATGGCAGAAATCAAATCATAATGAGATGGTGGTTCAATTTGTCTGTTTTTTCGGGAACTTGGAAAGGGGTTTTATGCAGGTCGATCAAATCGAAAACATTAACCAAGAAAACAAATGCATGACTGGCATTTAGCGACATTTAAAGTTCTAAAATTTGCCATAATTTATTGCCAAAAATATACTAAACTCTAAATCAGAATAGACGTCAACCCTACCTCTGTGAGAAACCTTTAATGCCAAAACACTCTGCACAGGTACGCGAACGCAGACGCATCTGGCAACGCAAGCTCGATTTCACGCATCGTTGCATTCTGAAATGTGTCAGACCACAATTCATAACAACAAACCTGACTTTCATTGTCAACGTTGCCGCAAGGGACACTATAGCGCGATAAGTGTGAGATTTCTCTTTTTATTAACTACTGTCATGGCATAAGCAACAGTTTGATGAGAATATTACTGAGCAAGTAAAATATATTTATACCAACTTACCTGAATAAAAACACATCCAGTTAAATGGCAGAGATGTTTGAATGTAACTATATTGCCCCCTTAATTACGGAGGTTTGTTCCCGCCATGGTATCGCAAGAACGTATGATAAGTACATTAAACCGGAACGTGTGTTGGCAGTGCATTGGCCAAGTGCTCGCATATGTGTTCATGTACTTGCATAATGTTTGTTTCGGCCTTTAGTGTAAAACCCTCAGTAAGGCTGAATCATCCAGGCTTCATCTGTTGGAGCTGCCATCGCTCCTGATCTGCTGACCTGCAAAATTGAGACGAAGTAGAGATGTTCCTGTTCCTGACAGCACGCTGCGCGAGTGTTTGTAGCCTGCTAGCCTGCTTAGCATTGCTTATTCTTATTCTCAAACGTTCATCGTTTTATCCTTTGTCATTTTACTGCGTTTCGTGTTTTTCTGCTTTTCTACTGTTTCATACAGAGTATTTTACCTGTTGCTGCTGGCGCTAAGTCTGTGTTTGTAACCTGCTAGCTTTTTAGCATTGCTTATCTATCTGTTTTCAGCTTTTAATCTTTAACATCTGCCATTTTTCAGTGCACATCGGGTTTCCCCCCACATTCTCTTATTTTGATTCAATTGCGTGCATTTTCCACGTGCATCCGCTGTCTATTTTTATCGCGATTAAACTGCACGCATTTTACAGTGCGCACCCGTTTTTCTCCTCTGTGTTACACGGATTATTGCATCGATCTCAAAGCACCGCTTATCAAGAACAACAATAACAACAAACAATTGCGTGAGGGATTTACATCGATCTCAAACCCTCACCGCTCAGGAACAACCAATAACAACAACAAAAAATTGTGGTAAGTCATGGCATCTGCTTATGTTATTTCTTCCTGCATTGCATGTCACATGATTACTATAGCTTCTTCCGTCAGCAGTGAGGGATTCACATGTGATAAATGTAAGGAATTAGTCAGGCTGACAGAGAAGGTTAATGAGTTAGAGACGCATCTGAGCGCTAGTGGAGGTCAGTGAGAAAGAGAAGCCGGTAGATACTGTTTCGGATGCGGGTAGTACAGCGAGCAACACACACACTTTGGTTCTGAATCTAGAGCACCCGCAGCAGGGCGTTTGGGTGATGTCTTGGTGGCATACTCGCTCAGCAAAGCGACACCACTCTCCCATTCCTGTTAGGGTTTCCAATTAATTCTCCCCACTCAGAATCATGTTGAAAGAGCCTTAATAATTGGTGATTCTTTTATAAGGAACGTGGAAATAGAGACTCTAGCCACTATTGTTTTTTTTGTAATTAACATTTTTTATTTTTTTAAAAATAAAAAAAATTATTTTTCTTATAATAACAAGTTTATTAAAAATT
This sequence comes from Myxocyprinus asiaticus, assembly GCF_019703515.2. NCBI lineage: Eukaryota > Metazoa > Chordata > Actinopteri > Cypriniformes > Catostomidae > Myxocyprinus > Myxocyprinus asiaticus. The sequence goes on from NC_059391.1 coordinate 15,544,275, forward strand.
TAAAAAAAAAATGTATTTAATAAAAATTTATTAAATCTTATAACAAGAAACACACACACACACACACACACACACACAACATTTAAACCCACAACCCACCCTCCCCAAAAAACAATCCTGTGGTCACACATAAGTAAATATATACATACATACACATACATATACACACATAATAATCATACTCACTTAAAAACTATACTACAATACTCTCTCCACACCCCACCCGAGAGCCCCCCAAAAATTCCAAATACCCACCCCATTTCCTTTTCCAAAAGCCGCAATCACCTCTCCCAAAGCATCTGCCTCCTTGGGGGTGGGGGGGGGGGGGTGCTACTCCCAAAAATAGTACAAAGCAGGTGGCGCAGTTGTAAATACCTATAAAACTGAGGTCTGGGGATCCCAAAATGTTGGACAAAGTTTTCAAACGATCTCAACACTCCACTCTCATATAGGTCACTGAGTGTAGCAAACCCCCTCACAATCCACTCTGGCCAGCAGAAAGGGGACTTGCCAATACACAATCTTGGGTTCTGCCATATGCTCGAGGCAACATTTAAATAAGTGTCCAATTTAAACAATCTGGACACTTTTGTCCATACCAAGTGTAAATGTGAAATAACGGGGTGTAGCTTATCTTTTCCGATTAGTTTGATAGAGATGCTTTGTAATGGCGAAATAGGGGCAAGAACTACCTGTTCAATAACAAACCAGGGAGGGGCTCTCTCAGGTGGAAGTGACCAATGAGCCAAATGTCTGAGACTGAACGCATAGTAATGAAACAAAATCTTGGGTAGGCCTAGCCCACCTTTGTCTATCGGCCTATGTAACTTATTAAAATGCAATCTGGGACGTTTACCATTCCAAATGAAGGACTTCGCTATGCTATCAAATTGCTTGAAATAAGAGAGGGGGACATCTACAGGGAGAGATTGTAGCAGGTAGTTAAATTTTGGAATACAATTCATTTTAATAACATTAACCTTACCAATCATCAATAAATGTAATGAAGCCCACCTGCCCACATCGCTCGAAAACCTTTTTAATAAAGGGACAAAATTAACAAACAAAATCAGACAAATTTGCTGGGAATAAAATCCCCAAATACTTAAAGCCCTGTTTGGGCCACTGGAATGCGCCCAGCTGGAAAGCAGTTACTGGACAGTACGCTGTCAGAGCCAAAGCTTCGGATTTAGACCAACTGACTTTGTATCCTGGGAACTTGGAAAGGAATGAATAATTCTGTGGAGGCAAGGCATAGATCTAGTAGGTTCAGAGACAAATAATAAAATATCATCTGCGTAAAGCAGAAGCTTATGCACCACACCTCCCGCCACCACCCCTGGAAAATCATCCTCCTTTCTTATCGCGGCTGCTAATGGTTCCAGGGCAAGACAGAACAATAATGGGGAAAGAGGGCAACCCTGCCGAGTGCCCATAACCAGAGTAAAAAAATCTGAAATTAATCCATTTGTTTGTACCGCTGCTACAGGGTGTCAATAAAGTAACTTAATCCAACCAATAAATGTACTCCCGAACCCATACATTTCCAAAATCTAATATCAAACGCCTTTTCGGCATCAAGTGAGATGGCAGCGACCGGAGACTGATCATTCGCTACTGACCACATGATATTGATGAGACGCCTGATGTTATCAGAAGAGCTGCGGCCCCGAATAAACCCCACCTGATCTGTATGTATAAGAGATGTCATAACCTTACTTAATCGGTTAGCCAAAATTTTTGACAACATCTTTACATCTAGTTGGATCAGGGAGATTGGACGGTAACTTTTACACTCGCTTGGATCTTTGTCCTTTTTAAGAATCAGACTGATCCGGGTTTGTGTCATGGTTGGAGGAAGCTTTCCATTCTTTAATGATTCAGTATAAACTTCTAGCAAAAGTGGAGCCAGTTCTGTAGCATAGGATCAACAAAATTCTGTGGCAAAACCATCTGGCCCTGGAGCCTTGCTAGTAGGTAAGGACTTAATTACCTCGTCAAGCTCCTTCAAGGTTATCTCAGAATCAAGAGAGTTTTTTTTTGCTCAGTCTTCAGTTTAGGAAGATCTAATTGTTCCACAAGACTTGGAACTATAAAGATCAAGATAGAACTCTTTAAAGGCATTATTAATATCAATGGCTGAGGTAAAAATTTCACCACCAGCAGATTTCACTGAGGGAATGATAGAAAGAGACTCTCTCTGCTTTATATATCTAGCCAAAAGCTTCCCTGCTTTGTCCCCCGACTCAACGTATGACTGTCTTGCCCTGAATAACCAAAACTCCACTTTCTGCAACAAAATAGTATTATATCTATATTTCAGTCGGGTCAATTCTCTGAGGCCATCAGATGACATATGGTGCTTCAGCTCTGCCTCGGCACTTTTAATATTTCCTTCCAACTCCACGAGTTCTCGTGCTTTGGATTTTTTGATGAATGAGGCATACTGTATGATCCGACCCCTAAGAACCGCCTTAAGTGCCTCCCAAGCCACGCCCACAGAGGATACCGAAGACCAGTTGGTCTCCATATAAACACTGATTTCAGTCTTTAACATTTGTTGGAAATCAGGATTTTGCAAAAGGGATACATTAAGGCACCAACTATATGATTTCTTTTTCTCCATATGTGGCAACACTTCTAAACTCACCAAGGCGTGATCCGAGAATAAAATGTTTCCAATTGAGCAATCAACAACAGATGAAATGAGGGATTTGGACTCTCTTGCTCTTACTTGAGCCAACACTAAAGAAAACATGTCCACCCCATATCTTCCCAAATTTTTCAGCTTCCTGCGGGGAAAGATGCGTTTCTTGAAGAAACACTATATCAATTTTCTTATGTTTAAGAAATAACCTTCCTTCTTTTTATGGGGTGCCCCAACCCATTCACATTCCATGTGGAGAGAGACAGTACACTCATATTAACATTTGACATTTTGATATAATAGAAAAATAAATTGTGTGCCAAAAACAAAATTAAGACCACCACATTTCAACATTAATGCAAACCCCGAACTTCCCCCCGAACAACACAAACAGAAAAAAGAAAAACGTGCGCATTAACCCCGCGCACAAAAGCGCCAACCAGCGTCAATCCCTTTAAACTCAAAGAGTCCATGTATGCCTACGAGAGCCCCCGCGACAACTTTGCCATCGGATTGCTCAATTTTGCCTCACAAATTTGTAAGGCAAAATTACATAACATCAAATATTTTGTAAAACAAACCCCAGCCAATAGGCAGAATAAACACAATGAACGTGTAGACTCATTCACAGAACAAGGTGTGTTCCTTAAAACAAATTCCAGCCGATATAAAGCTGTTCAGTTTCCTCGGACAGACAAACAAATCTTTAGTGAGCCAGCTGATGAGTGCAGCAAATGACGTAATCATTCCAATGTCTCACGAAAATACTCCACAAATCATACTCCAGCCAGCAGGAGGCAAAAGCACAAACAACTGACAGATTCATCCATAAATGTCCCGAAGAAGTGTTAACAAAATAAGCTCCAAACGCTAGGCGGAAACAGCACAAAAGGAAACGAAACACGCATCCCGGTTCCTTGGATGGTCAAGAGTCATTCACTCGGAGGCCGCATAAAAGTATATCCCATGATTTACACAGTCCGCCAACTTTATAAAAGACATCCTTTGTGTGGGCATGTAGATAATTTGCGGCCATCCGTAGTGTCAATTCTCAGTCTGCCCGGGAACTTCATTTTAAAAGTGATCTTCCGTCAATGCAGAAGTTTATTTAAGGAAAAGTGTTAATCCACAAAACAAAACAAACTCCAGCCACTCGGCGGAGCCAACACAAAAAGAAACAAAAATGGCGCCCAGCTTCCTCTGAAAGCCAGAGTTTGTACAGTGAGTCAATCCACTCACAAGAAAAACACCCAATGACTACTCACCCATTGTTTTAATAAAAGACATTACCTGATTGGGACATGTAAATACTTTGCTGCCGTCCTTGGTGTTTATTCTCAGTCTGGATGGAAACATCAGAGCAAAAGTGATCTTGCGCTGATGTAAGAGTTTCTTGCATTCCTTAAACCGATCGCGTTTCTCTCTTGTCGAGTTCGGGAACAAGAAAATATTGTAATTCTTCCAAGAAAGCTTTCCTTTGCTCCTCGCCTGGCACAACACGAGATCTTTATCAGATGATCTCAAAAATTTGGCCAGAAACGATCGGGGCCTTTCTCCCTCAGCAGATCTGTGAGTTGGGACTCTGTATATATGGATAACTCTGCCCTCCTCATGCTCAGGAATTCCAACAATTCAAATGTTATTCCTGCGGCTTCTATTCTCAAGATCTTCAAGCTTTTCAAGAACACGTTCCAAATCAACTTTGGTCGCGGGCGGATTAGCGGCTAATTCCCTCTCTGATGACTCCAAATAATCGACTCGTCTCTCAACATCTGTCACTCTTGTGACTAACTCGGAGAATTTTTTTCCATTGCCGTAATCGATCGACGTATTACAGCGATATCCTCCAAGTCCGCAAGTACCTTCGTCAACATCACTGACATGTTGGACAGCTGACGCTGGATTTCTTCCCCGCCGTGCCATCCAAATCGAGTCCCCGGTCTACAGGCCTGTCTGGGCTTTCATCTTGAACCCGTAAGTGTCTTTTAATGTCTCCAGAGCCTGAGGATTTTGACTTCTTTGCCATGTTTACCTCAAACAGCAAATGTGTAACTGGGTGTATCAAATTTCACCGGATTATATCACGAAAATAATTTAAAAAAATTAGCAAAGTGCGCAGAGCTGTCCCTCACATGTCTGCCCTTCACATGGCGTCAATAAAGGTCAATCCTCTAGCCACTATTGTTAAATGGGGCTCGAGCGTCTGACATCAGATCAAATTTACAAGTGCTGGCCAATGCTAAATGTAAATTTTCTAAATTTTTTATTCATGTCGGCACTAGTGATGTCCGGCTTTGCCAGATGGAGATAATGTTAAAGAGGTGTGTGAACTTGCAAAAACTATGTCAGACACTGTAATATGCTCTGGCCCCCTCCCTGCTCATCGTGGTGACGAGGCTTATAGTAGTGTCACTGAATGGCTGGATGTCTGAGTGGTGTCCGGAGAATAGCATAGGATTTATAGACAATTGGAAGAGTTTTTGGGGTAAGATCTGACCTGCTAAAGAGAGACGGACTCCATCCCTCCAGGGAAGGTGGCGCTCTCCTCTCTAGTAATTTGGCTCATAGTCTTAATATCGATAGTATCTGACTAACTGGGACTCAGGTCAGGAAGCAGACAAACTGGTTAATCCGAACATCTGCTAGCTGCCTTGAGACATCACACAGGTCACATAAACAACACAGACTGTGTCTGTTCCCCGAACTACCAAACACAAAACTCTTACTAAATCATTTAGAAAAAATTTGATTAAGGTCAAACTTGAAAAAAAAAAAAAAAAAAAAAAACTTTTTTAAAGATAAATATCATATGAAGGTAGGGCTACTAAACATTAGATTTCTTTCAGCCAAAACACTAATTGTAAATTAAATGATTACAGATCATAGTTTGGATGTGCTCTGTTTGACTGAAACCTGGCTTAAACCAGATGAATATATTAGTTTAAATGAATCTACTCCCCCAGGTTATTGTTATAAACAAGAGCCTCATCTGAAGGGTCGAGGAGGTGGTGTTGCTACAATTTACAGTGAAGTTTTTGGTGTTAGAGGACAGGATATAAGTTTAAGTCTTTGACAAAATTAGTTTTTGAGCTAATAATGCTTAATGTGACACCATCAGATATATATATAAAAAACCTGCTACAGTAATCACCCGGGCCTTATTCTGATTTCCTTGGTGAATTTGCTCATTTTTTATCAGATCTTGTAGTTACTGTAGATAGATCCTTAATTGTTGGTGACTTCAACGTTCACATAGATATTGAAAATGACACATTGGGATTAGCATTTATCGATATTCTCAACTCTCTTGGAGTCAGACAAAATGTGACAGGACAAACTCATTGCCATAATCATATGCTAGATTTAATTCTGTCATATGGAGTTGATGTTGATACTATAGAAATTCTTCTGCAGAGCAATGACATCTCAGATCATTACCTCATCTCTTGTGTGCTGTGATCAGCTAATGTTAATCTACACCACGCTATCGTTAAGGTAGAACTATTCTTTTGAGCACTAAAGATAGCTAATAATCTTCCAGATCTAGCTCATACACTCAAGCCCCAAAGTCTAGAAGAACTTGATGAAATAACAGAAAATATAAATACAGTCTTCTCTAGCACTCTTGATAGTGTCGCCCCCATTCGATTAAAGAAAATTAAAGAAAAAAGCCCCGCACCATGGTACAATGATCACACAAAAATAAAACATTTGAGGTATTTCATGGTGCATGGAAGGATTGTGTCTGTAGCTACAGCTATAGCACTAAAAGCTGCCAGGTCAGTATATTTTAGCAAACTCATAGAAAATAACCACAACAATCCTAGGTGTTTATTCAGTACTGTGGCTAAATTGGTTAGGAATAAAGCCTCAACTGAACCAGATATTCAGTCACAGTACAGAAGTAATGACTAAATGAATTTCTTTACTGATAAAATTGATATAATTGAAATAGAATTATGCAATCATCTGTCACAGTACCTCAGAAAACAGTGTCTCATAATTTTCCTCATGTGCAACTTCAATCTTTCACTGTCATAGGTCATGAAGAGCTAACATAACTTATAGAAACATCAAAAGCCACAACATGTATGTTAGATCCAATACCAACTAAGCTCTTAAAAGAGGTATTCCCTGTAATCTCAGAACCTTTTCTTAATATTATTAACTCCTCGCTATCCTTAGGACATGTCCCAAGAAACTTTAAAATGGTAGTTATCAAACCGCTTATTAAGAAGCCACAACTTAATCCTGGAGAACTGGCTAATAATAGACCGATTTAAAATCTCCCGTTTATGTCGAAAATACTAGAAAAGGTAGTGTCCTCCCAACTATGTTCATTTCTACAGAGAAATAGTATATATGAACAATTTCAGTCAGGATTTAGGCCCCATCACAGTACAGAGACTGCACTTATCAGAGTTACAACAAATGACTTGCTCTTATCATCTGATCGCGGCTGCATTTCACTTCTAGTGCCTTTAGATCTTAGTGCTGCCTTCGACACGACAGATCACTGCATTTTCTTGAATAGGCTAGAGAATTATGTTGGCATTTGTGGACCTGCATTAGCATGGTTTAGGTCCTATTTAGCAGACCGCTACCACTTTGTCTATGTAAATGAAGAATTGTCGAACCAAACAAAAGTATGGAGTGCCACAGGGATCAGTTTTAGGGCCTCTGCTATTCTCCTTGTATATGCTTCCCCTGGGAGATATTATCAGGAATCGTGGAATAAGTTTCCACATTTATGCCGACGATACCCAACTTTATATTTCTTCTAAACTCAACGAAAATTCACAATTCTCCAAATTAGCAGAGTGTATCAATGAAATCAAAGATTGGATGGCCACAAATTTCCTTCTACTCAATTCCGACAAAACAGAGGTACTAATTATTGGACCAAAAACCTCTAAGAACCAGCCGCTAAAATATAATTTGACTCTGTGGATGTACTGTTACAGCGAAGATATTTGATACCAATCTGTCCTTTGAAAATCAAATTACCAGCGTAGAACAGCATTCTTCCACCTAAGAAATACTGCTAAATTACGACATATGCTCTCTGTTGCTGATGCCGAAAAACTAAATGTTCATGACCTCAAGACTAGATTATTGTAATGCATTACTGGGAGGATGTCCAGAAAGATCAATAAATAAACTTCAATTGGTTCAAAATGCAGCAGCCAGAGTGATGACTAGAACCAAGAAATGATCATATAGCCCCATTTTATCATCGTTACATTGGTTACCTCTTAAATTTCGTATTCATTTTTAAATTCTGTTGACTACGTACAAAGCTTTGAATGGTCTAGCTCCGCAGTACTTAACTGACCTTCTACCATGCTATATTCCATCATGTTCATTACGATCGCAAAATTCTGTCCTGTTAATAGTTCATAGAATATCAAAATCCAAAAAAAGAGGTAGATCCTTTTCATATTTGTCTCCTAAACTATGGAATATTCTCCCTAACACTGTTCAAAATGCAGACACACACACTCAGTTTAAGTCTAGACTAAAGACTCATCTATTTAGCCAGACATACACTTAATTTATCCTTCAACTCACAATTAGGCTGCTTTAGTTAAGTCTGCCGGAACCAGAAACCAGAAACATTGATCATGATCTACGACTCTGCAATAAATTGAATGGCATCTATGCTAATATTATTCTATTTGTATCCCTGTCTCAACCTCGGGACTCCTAGCCTGAGGTCACCAGAACCGGCTGGATCCAGCTCCATTCCTGCTTCATGTTGGACCCTACTGCTACGTGTCTCTGAGTGATGACGACAAAATGCAGCCGGTGCCAGCCAAACATCACTTCAGTCTATTACGATGGACTTCAGAGGATGAAACTGATGCCAACTTCAACCATAAGACATGGGATACATCATATGCCATTGCCTGAACCTTGGATTTTGGATTGACCTCACCGAAATTACCGGCCGGTTGAACTGTGTTGCACCTCACTGATCTCTGCCTACATCAGCTCGGTCTAATGATGGACTACACTCTTATAATGGAATACATAGACTATCAATTAATTGCCAACAAAACCCTTCATCAGCCAACTAACAAGGACAATGTATCTATGTGAACTTTTGCAGTTAATCCAGGATGAACTTCAAAGAAATTAGTCATTAATTTTACAGTTCTTACAAAACCTTTGTTTAAACACTGACCCTCAACACTTACTTAGTTTAATAATTTTAAACCATGACTTGCACTATACATAAGTAATCTTGGCATTATATTCATGATGTTAGCCAGAGGGGAACTGGCCCCACAGTGAGCCTGGTTTCTCCCAAGGTTATTTTTCTCCATTAACCAACATCTTATTGAGTTTTATGTTCTTTGCCACTAGTGCCCGACCGATATATCTATACACTATACAAGTAAAAATGACTTGACATCTTGTCCAGAACTTTCCAACAATAATTATGCTTAATCCCCACAAAAAAGCAAACAAACAATTTAAATGTACCCTGAAAACGTACGTCTGCAGAATTTGTGTGGTAAATTTCCATGCTGCATATTTACCAAAATCAAGCGATTGCAACTATTCTGCACCCGTTTTTGAAACACCATCACCCTTTTCTCGCTGTTTTTTACTCTCTCAGCACAAAGAACCGGGATGCTTCAGGCAGCACTTGCGGGAGAACAAACATTCTTCCTACATCTGCGTGGAATTCAAACAGCTCTCCCACATTGTGTTTGCTCTATATAAAAAAAAAAGGGCACTTGTCAACAGCTTACATGGCTACAAGGTACATATTAAGCTCCAGGGCGATGCTATACAAATACATAAAGTAGCTCAACAAAGATATTGGCATGATGGTCTTAAAAACACTCTTTTAGCTTGGAGTACAAAAATACTCCATTAATGTGGACTGGAATGGTGAATGTCTAAACCAGTGGTTCTCAAACTTATTTGTACCAAGGCACATCTTTGTAAATATTAAATTTCCAAGGCACACCATTTTTTTCCTCAAAATACAATGATGCACACATCCTCATAAATGTGAAATAAACTGTATTAAACCTGAAACACAAATCAGAAATTAAAAATGGACTTGAAACCATGGTAAATTATATCTGTGAAAAAAAATATTTAAAAAAATGTACTACTCAAATTTCATGGAATATTTGAAAAAAGGTTATACGCAAACATTTTTATTTAGGAAAAAAATGCAAAAGAATAATGATGGATAAAAATAATATGATGATTATAAAACAATGTTTGTTTATTTTTTGGAAATTGCATTGACCTGGAATTTGCATAAGTGTGATGCCATGCAGCATCTTGGTAGTCTCATTATAAAGTGTGAGCATTTCAACAGGATATGCAATTTTAATAGGTTTTTGCAGTCTGGCAGTGCGTGGTTATAATGTTACAATGCGCACCTCCGTCAGAAGCAGAATAAGGTTCGGTTCGGTGTGCTGTCATCCTCTCACAGTTGTGCAAAGAGGCTCTTATTGTTAATGACATTTCATGATTATTTTTTTGAGATTTTGCTTATGATGATTTAGACGAGGACGCTGATACGCTGTTAACTGGTATCACTCATTTTATGGAATCATGCATTTTATTTGACTCGCTATTTTTCTCAGAAACTTGAGAAACTGAGACTGAGAAAACGGCGCTTTGCAAAACTAACGTGCCTCTTTTAAAAGTACTTGGTATATGACGCAAAATGCATCAGGGAATTTTTATTCTGATTGTAGATTGCAATAATAAGTTCATAACTTTGGGTGTAAGATCAGCTGTCACTTGCACTGGTGCAGCCAAATAATTGTACGAATTCAAACGCAGTAATTTTCACTCGCAAATGCTGAAGCTCTACAAATTCCATGGCACACCGGCACACCGTTTGAGAACCACTGGTCTAAACAACTATTAATTTTGTGCATCTTACCACATTCAAAATTGTTGAAGTTGATATGACACTTCTGTGGCGACGGAACAGATTTAACAAATAATCTTTCATTTATATTAGTTAATTTATGAATGGTAAAACATAAACCCGCTGTGATGGCTTTTGTGTTTCTACCCTGGATAAACACGATGTATAAAGAGCAATAGTAAGTGCTGTAATGGTAGCTGAACAGCTGGAGGGAATCAGGAGGGTAAGCTGAGATGGTACCAATAGCCCTCTGGCTTCTACATACACAGATGGTCATTGAGGTAATATGAAACATATTATTTACCCAACCAACCAGAGATCTCTGGGAGCGAAAAAAAAAAAAAAAAGAAAAAAAAAAAATGCAGGAAATCCATGAACAGTGTATAACCGAGGAAATGCATTGACATAATGCATGTAATATATGATGAAAACTAACACCACAATGTATAACAACTGGAGAAAACCACATCCATGATATTTATTGTAATTTATGAAACTGACAAACAAGATGTATAAAGCAATTGACGAAATTCATAAACATGAGGTATACAGCAACTAATGAAATCTACAACCACATTGTAACAATTACAGAAATCCACAACCAATGAAGTATATAACAACGGAGGAAATCCATGACCACAATGTATATAACAACTGACAACACCCCCCCCCCCCAAAAACAAACCACACAAAATATATAAAAATGGACTAATTCCACAATCACAATGTATAGTACATAAAGTAAGAATTGCCAACATCCACAACAACGATATATAAAACAACTGAGGATATCTAAGACTACAACATACAATAACAATTGACGAAATATAGGCTACAACAACTATGTATTAATTTTTTTTTTTTAAATGAAATTAATTACCACAATTTTTATAACCATTTATATGGATGTTTTGTTTTTATTCTTTAAGCTGTCAACAAACACACTGGAAAGTATTGTTATGCTACAATCTTACACCATTTTACCCTTGAACATGACTTCAATATAAATAACAACTGATGAAATTCGGAACCACAAAGTATATAAAACATAAAATCCAAGGCTAAGTTGTATATAACAATTCAGGATCATGGCTGTTCTGTTTTACTTATTTAAGCTACCAACAAACAGACAAGTTTCAAGCTATTAAACACTCAAGCAAGACTGAGTGTTTTGAGTCAGATTGTTCTGGTTAATAAACTCTGGAAAGGTGTTTACATTTAGATTTAGCTGCAAATGCTAAAATGCAGATAGAGATCAGACTGTGTGACTTTTATTTCTTGCAAGGTTGTGACTTGTTCCAACTGATGAGATGGAGAAGTGAGAAACTAAATGCAGGGAAAGGACAGGCAGAGAGAGAGAAAGAGAGCAAGGAGTGAAGTGGTAGAGTACGACTTGAATTTAATATTTCATGATCGCCTGAAGGATTTTTCACAGATCAATGTGACTCTATACCCAAGCCAGTGTCAGGCAGAGAGCATCAGTAGAAAGCAAGAGCAAGAAATAGAGAATGAGAAAACAGTTGAAACTATGAGATATATAGAGTGAAAGACAGAGAAAAGTGTTTAAGAAGGACAAGTATAAAAAATAAAGCAAAAAACGAGAGAACAAAAGTGACACACAAAGAAAGATTTGGCTCATCGGTTCAGTAGACTGTTTGTCTTCTTAACACCAGTGTGTGTGTTTGCTTCATGAGAGATACACCCTCCACTGCCTCCATACCCACGGGCTTCGCCAGAGGCACACATTACCTCTGTTAATGGGTTTCCATTTGAGCAGCAGGAAGGAAGCCAATAACCTATCCACACTAATGGATTAGTCTACATGTAGGCAACCTCTGCAGCTAATCTTGGACCAACTGTTTTCTTCCTTCACAAAACAAACCGAGGAAACAAAGGATGTCACCCTACATGGGTACAAAAGTGAAATTATGAAACAAAAGGAGGCAGAAACTGTTGTATCAGTACTATCAAATGAGGAAATCCATGAACATGATGTATATAACAACTGACAAAATCCACAACATATACTACAATTTAAGAAATCCACGAACATGATGCATTTAGCGAGCAGGGAAATCTAGGAACATGATGTACATAACGATTGAGGAAATTCACAACCATGAAGAATACTGTAAATGAAGAAATACACAAACATGATGTATATAAGAATTGAGGAAATCCACGAACAATGACATATATTGCTTTTGAAGAAATCCACAAACAATGATGTGACAACTGAGGAAATCCATGAATATGACGTATTTAACAATTGAGAAATTTATGAACATGACGTATATAACAATGGACCATTTTCAGAGGCCTGAGTAGCTCAGCGAGTATTGACGTTGACTACCACCCCTGGAGTCGCGAGTTCGAATCCAGGGCGTGCTGAGTGACTCCAGCCAGGTCTCCTTAGCAAACAAATTGGCCCGGTTGCTAGGGAGGGTAGAGTCACATGGGGTAACCTCCTCATCACAACTGAGATTTGCCCTCCGCCACCCGGATTGAGGTGAGTAACCGTGCCACCACGAGGACCTACTAAGTATTTGGAATTGGGCATTCCAAATTGGGGAGAAAGGGGGATAAAAAAAACAAAACAAAATGGACCATTTTCATACTTCTGGGTTTTGGAAAGTGGAAATAAAGGATTGCAGGGTAAACCTTGAAAGCGGTAAATGGGAATGAATGTGAGACCACGGCAAATATAATTTTTGCTTATCAATTTGCTTCAACATCAAAAGAAAAATGCCACTATTACATTTCCACAACTTTTCAAATGAAGTAAAAATAGAAAGCAGTGGATTATGACAGTCAGAAGAGAGAAGGTGACAAATATTCTGTCCTTCTCTCAGTAGCTGTATTAGAAGCCTCATCACATCTGTGGTAAACTTTTTTTTTTTTCTTTTTTTTTACTAATTCCAGGGTAATACAATACAAAGTAAAATGTTACAAATTTGCACTTGATATATATATATATATAAAAAAATGTTAAAAAAAAAAATTAAAAAAAAAAAAAAAAAATCGCAAATATAAAAAAGTTTGCTAGATTTACGCTGCTAAATAAGGCGGAAACGTGTAATCAGGAAATCTACGAAGCTGATGTAGGCATATAATGATCAAGGAAATCCATGACCATGATATCTGACGATTGAGGAAATCCATGACACTGACGTTCATTACAATTGAAGAAATCTACAAATATGACGTATTTGAGGAAATCCACAAACATGATGGGTCTGTTCCAAAAACTAGTGAGCGTCTTCTGGAGGCAGCATTTTAAGACATCTTAAGACATCTTAGGTGCGCTCCCGATGCAAGGCTGTTTCAAAAGGTAGGTATCTTAATTTTGCTGCCTCCTAAGATATCTTGTTTTGGCCAAATTTTAAGGTAGCATCTTATGTACCCTTCCCCTGAAATCAGTTGGGAGTGTCCCGTGCGCTGTGTGTGAGAAGCGCTATTTGAATGATGCGAGGCGCTGCCATCTATGTAGAGCTATTCAAATCGGTCTCTTATGAGGCATCATTTCAGCTAGGATACTGCCACAGATGACAGCTGCCTATGCCAGGAGACAGGGAGGCAACTCACTAAGTTTTGGAACAGACCAGATGTATACAATGATTTAGAAAATCCATGAACATGACGTAGATAACGACTGAGGAAATCCACAATGTTGATGTTTAAAACAAATGAGGAAATCAATGAGTATGATGTAAAAGACAAAAAATTTTTAACCATGACCACAATGTATAAGTGTAACAATTGACTGAATTGTTGTTGAACTATTGCCAAAATTATGTCACCAAATATTGGTACAAAAGTGTCATTATGAAAAAAGTAGAAACTGTAGCATCAGTTGGATCTATTGAATGAACAACAAAAAAGGTTTTATCTGGCCATTATTGATGAAAATTTCTCCCATTGTTCAGATTGGTGTTACTCAAAACTAATTTTTACAAAACTCTTGCATAGTTGAAGGTAACTTGGTAAGTGTTGTCCTTCCACGGCCATCATGAACCAATAAAGTTTTTAAAGATTTTAATTAGCTAAGATTAACAAGGGAGGTAATTAATTTCTGAGATGGGCATCTTAAATCTGCCGAAGGCTTGACTTTGTTGACGGAGCCGAATGCTTTTTTTAAGCTGGCGAAAAGCATGCACTTGCATTCTAAAAGAGTAGATGGATGGTAACATTCTTCTTTGGGGGCTATTGTACTGTAGGATATTATGCAAACTGAATGTAGAGCACCTTATTCTTTTCACCAAACACCCACAGAATCTTTATTAGCTGTAACAGGTAAAGAAAGGGGAAAAGTGCTATGCTAGGAGTGTGTATCTCCACAAACATGCTGATGACAATCCAGTCACAATCCAGCAAACTAAAAAAAGTGGTCGAGGTAAAATTCAGAAGTAAAAGTAAAGCTATTAAAAATGTTACCACACAATAAAATCAGCATCATTGAGATGTACTCAACATGAACAGCAGGTGATTGTGAATGTTTAGGGAAGCTGAAACATATGGCAGGGCTGCCATTCAGAAATTACTTGATTCCAAGGGCAATAAAAGATTTAAACATGCTTAACCTGGTTCTACACCACCACCACATGGCCCCCAGAGCAATAGAAGAGAGCAATATAGTCTAACACGGCATGTTTCTTCTTTTCTCCTACATCCAGACAGGTATACATTTGGAAGTTTCATATTCATTATGTTTAAAATTAAGATAAGGTCTAATGCTATTTATGAGCATCATCGAACCTTTAAGTGCGTTCTGGAGCATAAAACAGAAAGCAGATTCTTATCTCCATCTCTCAAAGAACTTTCCTTCTTGGAGAATGATGCAATATTCCACTCTCCAGAGTTCAAAACTTTTATGACAGTGTTCCAAGAAGGACCAAAATTGTTCTGGAGGCCAACTGCTTTGGTGGCCCTACTCCTCATTTGGTCATCGTTAGAAACATCTTGCACGGTATTTCTCTTATTTTGTCCACTTGACTACACCAAACTTGGTGTTACACACATTTATCTTGATATTGACTGTGTCTTTTATACTGACTTTATTTCAGCATTATTTTGTGTGTTTTGTGGGTCAAAACTGACTGATGTACATGAAATTATTATTATTGGTTTAGTTGCTGAAATAAATCATATAGAAGGCAATACCCAGATCTACAACGAAATATTAAATGCATAACATACTAAATAAAACCACCATTTTGAATAATGAAGTATAAGTAATAAGTCCATTATAAGTAAAAATTCCTTAAAACGATTTTCTTCTTTTGTAGCCTTCATTGATAATATCACGAAATTTGGTTCCAAAAGATAAATGTTATTTCTGAAATATCTTCACTTAAAAGCTGCTCGAACTTGACAACAAAAGGACACTAAACAGCCCTCTTCAATTCAAAATCTGTTTCAGTTGGATACTAGGATTTACAAAGAAACAAACCCAGTTTGACCTTAATATAAAGGGAAAAAATCGACTATCAAGGCAGGACTTGATCAATACAAAATTAAGTAGAAAAATAAAAAAAAAACAGAACACATCATGACTCTTACAAAGCTCTAACCACAAACAAAGTACTTCCTCTTCTTGAAGTGGTAGCCTGGCGTCAGAAAGAGTCAATTTTTGGCATTATGTTATTCCACGCAACCCCTACGAACTGATAACAGACTCTTCATGCTGCTCCTTATCATGTCAAAACACATGCAGATAACCCTCAGATAGCACACACAAGACTCATCACATCATCGTGAAGCTCCAATCAACCGGCAAGATCAGCCACAGGAAACAAAAGAGATTCTAAATTTTATATTAGCGATACAGCTTTCCAGACCACAGAGATAAAATACCAAGGTCAAGGTGACTCACCATATTTGTATTGGACGCAAACGTGAATGAGCTTTGAGAACAAAAGTGGGGGGGTTCTGAAGCTATCATGTGGCTTCAGAAAACTTGGAAAGTAGCAAAAGTTGTATGATCTTCTTTTATAGTGCTTTTCTGTCCTTTTTGGAGCCGGACAATCCCCATTATGGAAAATGTTCTTCTTTGTGTTCCACAGATAAAAGAAAGTTATATGGGAACGACAGGAGGGTGAGTACATGATAGAATTTTCATTCTTGAGTGAACTATTTCTTTTGAGGAAATAAAACACATGCACACACTCTCATTTCAATGACCAGTAATATTTAAACTCTACACCACTACTGCAAAAAGCATGCTTTGGTACTGCTCATTACTAGCTAAAAATTTCAATCTGCCTTTGGTATTCCATGTCTGCCCCATCTCCTCCCTCTCTCCCCCTGCTCAGTCTCTGCCCTCTGGGTGATCTGGCAGAGGGGGAGATTTTAATTGTGGCTATAGAACTCTGCACGGTTCTTTGCCTGTGAGCGAGCCCTCACTTCAGTGAGTGAGAGCTTGCTTTAGTGCTATTGGGTCTAGTCCATCCCTTCAGGCTGCTTTTAATGGCCCGCTCCTCTCTTTCAAAGCCGGGCTGAGATTGTTTTCCATGTGATGCCTGTTAATTCTGCTGCAGGGAAGGGCAACAGTATATCCATCCTCCTTTCTGTATGAGAGATACATTTCTTCTTTCTTTCCTTCTCCATTTCGCCTTCTCATAATACTCACTTTTACTTGATCTAGGCTGATTGCAAGTTAAAGGCAACATGTTACACTTCTGGAATGCATGCACACCAACAAAATGCTCTTGATTAGGCAACGTCAGGAATTGTTTTGATCTTTAAAGATTAATACAGGACGAGATGTGTACCAGACATAATTCAATAACATCATCTCTTCCTCTTTTTCCCACATGGTTCCACATGGCCACCTTTTCTTAATCTTGCAGCATCTGTTCTCAACGCGTTATTCTCTTACCCCCCTTGGCCTTTGGACTGGGATGAACATGTTTATATGGGTTGGCTATGTTGGGACAACTCTGAACCCTTGTGTGGTTCAGTGTGATCCGCCCTCAGGCTCAGTCTGGTATGTAGGCCCACAGGAACTCACCGGCCTTTATTACAGTGTGCCCTCAAACTCGCCCTTCAGAAATGTCCTCATCACCTGCCCTTGTGACTAATCTACCCCCGTGCCACCCTGCAGGGTCGCCCTCTTGCCTAAACACTTCATCAACCCAGAGACAGACGGACTAGCAATCAAACACAAACTGCCTTGAGGCCACACAAAGGGCAAGCCAAAAACGGTGCCCTTTCCTCAACTGCTGCAAACAAGCCATGGGAAAGGATTTTATCTCAATGTCCAAGACAAAGTTCTCTGTGCATGTCTGCATCTAGCCATGTATGTCTGCAAAATTACACCGCATGACGCTTTTATTTAGAAGTGAACGGGGAGCAAGGACGAGGTATTTTGCTGTCAGGATGCGGGGGTGGGGAAAGAATGAGTGGAGCCATTATGACATGGCTGCCTCCTGCTTCGGGCCATGCTGCCCTTCAGGCACATTGCTGTGGAGATTAAATCTCTGACTGGATCCTTCAGAGCAGGCCCAGCCATGGACCCCTGGGCGAGGACCGACCCCTTTAGAAAAGTCACATTCACTTTGCTCCATTTCGAGGGGGAGTGTGAGTGAGTTTGTGTGCACGTGTTGGGAGGGGACTGCCAGAGGCTATGTTGAGTTGGATGTGAAAGAAATGATAGATTGAAAATGAAGAGCAAAAACATCTCCTTGCCTTCATTACAGACGTGTGATATGCAAAACTATCCTATCTGTGATACCAAATAGGGACTGGCAGAACAAAGAAGGTTTGGTTGGGTTTGCTGATCTGTTTTGTTAATGGTTTATGTGGGCAGATGAAGGTAATCCATTGTGAAAGAGGTCAGCAGTGCATTCATAGAGCAGAAATAATGCTTTTATTTGGTTATTTATGCTCTCCATAAAGGGACATTTAGTGCCCTCCACAGCAGCAGATTACAGTAATGCAAGTAAAGTGAAGATCTAAGCTACAGTATGTGGCGGGTCATTAGAATACAGTTCCTACTGCTAATGTTGATAGTAGTTATGATCACAATGTCTGACACATTTCTTATTAATAATATCCCACGGGCAGCAGCGTGTGGAGTCTCAGTATTTACGTAGAACTGATATGACGCTTGATTTACTAAATTAGCACATGGAAAATAGTTTCACTGAAGCAAAGACTAGGGAGCGTGTGATTGGATGGGATGTTTTTGTGTGTAAAGCTATACTTTTTAAGTAGACTTAAAAGGGATAGTTCACCCAAAAATGACAATTCAAAATGACATTTTATTTTTATTAATTATTTTTTTAACTGTTCCTACTATAAAGAAATTTGACTTTGCTTCTACTTTGTTCTTGCTAATTATATAAAAAATCTTTATATTTTCTTTTTCTGGGCTTTAGCACAAAATAACCTTCATACAGTTCTATGCATGTGAGGGGTAGGGACTAAGACAATATTTGGCCATTTAGAGACTGAGATTGAAATTGACATGACTCGGTTCCTTGTTAGTTCCAAAATCTACCGATAGCCTTGCCAATGGAAAATGAACATGTTCCATTCACATTATTTATTTATTTGTTCCAAAATGAAAATCATGCCATTAAATACTCACCATAATGCCACGCGGAACAGGTATGGCTTTATGTATAAGGAACACAAAGGGAATGTTTTTTACAAATCTTCACCTCTTTGTGCCATGTGATGAAAATGAATCACGCCGGCTTGTCAAGCTCCATAAAAGGCAAAAAAAAAAAAAAAAAAAAAAACCACCATAAAACCACATTAAAAGTAGTTAATATGACTCAGGCACTATTTTCCAAGTCTTCTGAAGCCATACGTTGTGTGATGAACGACCGGATTTAATTAATTATACACTCTCAAATCAAATCACTTGGCGCGCTCACATGCACATTCTTCCACCGGTTATGCTAAATAAGCCATCAACGCCCGTGTTCATGGTCCGTGTACATTGCGTTCATTCGTTTAGAAATTGAACACAAAATATTAATTAATACAAATTTTAACAATTGAGTGGCCAGGTTTACAATTTATTACTTGACCAACTGTACCTTTTTAGGCAAGAATCCTTTTAGGCTTTGAATTTTGGTTTTTCATTACAAAAGAAATGAAAAGTCATTTTCAACAAGAAAATTACTTGTTTTTCGATTATTCCTTTTATTTAAAAACTAAAAAGTAAGAAATCAGCTCACTTTCTCATGTTTTGTGGTCATGGATATAAAATGAAAATACTGCTTGAATATTTGATTTGCACGTGTGGGGTGGACCACAGACACGATTGTTCTGTTTATGCTACCATCTGTCCTGCCTCAGTCAAGTCCATCAGAATAAGAGTTCAACACGATACAGCTCTGCAGATGGATTAAACTTATTTTAATTGAAAACATTCACATTCTTCTATACGTTACATATTTATTGCAACTCTGCTCTTGCACATAAAGCAACCAAACAATGGATTTATGCGACAGCCCACCAACTGAACGCAGCAACATCTTGCTAGATAATATGCCGTAACAGGTTTTAACAGATTATTAGAAGATGTTGATGAAAATGGTCACACATAACCACAACTTTGCATATTTCTAGACATTGTTAATAACCAGACTTCTATTACTATTGCTTTTATTTCACATTGCAGCGATGAATAAGATGCGTAAGAATAATGGTATAGAGCGCTCGTGTCTCATGGTGAATACAGCTGCACGCATGAACAGTCAAATGCGCTTCTCTGTCTAAATAACCCTCTTGATCCGCTTATGTAAACACAGCCGTAAAATTTAGTGTAAATAGATGGGACAAAAATCTGCAGTCTTGACATGATATCATTGTAAACACAGCCGTTACTGTAGGCTTTTACGTGGAGACAGGAAAAAAAATTATATATCTCAAAATACTGGATCTGTGTGCTGTGTAAATGCAGCCTACATACCTGCTGCTGTCTGTTATAGGTCTATCGTTAATATTAATCAAACAACAATTAGAAATATAGCTGCAAGCAGCAATGATGGGCCAAAGCACAACTGGTCCATTTCCAACTGGTGGCTTTCGGAAAACAATGCAAGTTGGACACATGCATTTGGCATTTGACATTATTCTAAACAATTTTGAAGCAATTTGAGTAAATATAAGAGGACTATTCCAGTTGCTGCCGGTACGCTGCACGAGTCTGTGTATGTAGCTTGCTAGGCTGGTTAACATTGCTTATTCTCGTTCATCGTTGTATCCTTTGCCATTTTACCACGTGCTTCTGGTTTTTCCTTTTTTCTACCGTTTCAACTGCATGTATTTCACGGCGCACACCCGTTTCTCTCTTTTTTCCACTTGTCTACATCTCACATCTCGACTGTGTGCATTTGTTTTCTCCACTGTGTTTTACATGGATTACTGCATCAATCTCAAACATCTGCTGATTAGGAACCTCATCGATCTCAAACCCTCGCCGCACAAGGACAACCACAAGAACAACAAACAAGTGTGGTAAGTCATGCCATCCGCTCATGTTATTTCTTCCTGCACTGCATGCCACATGTTTACTACAGATTTTTCCATCAGCAGTGAGGGATTCACATAAATCTAAGGAATTAGTCAGGCTGATGGAGAAGATTAATATGTTAGAGACACGCATCCGAACGCCAGTGGAGGTCAGTGAGAAAGAGAAGTCGGTAGATACTGTTTCGGATGCGGGTAGTACAGCGAGCAACACACACAATTTGGTTCTGAATCTAGAGCACCCGCAGCTGGGTGACGTCTCAGCGGCATACTCGCTCAACAAAGCGACACCACTCTCCTGTTCCTGTTAGGGTTTCCAATTGATTCTCCCCACTCAGTGATGCACCCACTGAGAAACATTTTGAAAGAGCCTTAATAATGGGTGATTCTACTGTAAGGAACGTGGAAATAGAGACTCATGCCACCATTATTAAATGCATTTCCGGGGTTCGAGCGTCTGACATTAGATCAAATTTACAAGTGCTGGCTAATGCTAAACGTAGATTTTCTAAAATTGTTATTCATGTCAGCACTAATGATGTCCGGCTTGGCCAGTCGGAGATCACTAAAGATAACGTTAAAGGTGTGTGAACTGGCAAATCTATGTCAGACACTGTAATATGCTCTGGCCCCCTCCCTGCTCATCATGGTGACGAGGTTTATAGTAGATTAGTTTCACTGAATGGCTGGATGTCTGAGTGGTGTCCGGAAAATAGCATAGGATTTATAGACAATTGGAAGATTTTTTGGGGTAGACTTGACCTGCTAAAGAGAGACGGACTCCATCCCTCCAGGGAAAGTGCTGCTCTCCTCTCTAGTCATTTGGCTCATAGTCTTAACAATGATGGTATTTGACTAACTGGGCCCCAGGTCAGGAAGCAGACAAACTGGTTAATCCGAACGTATGCTAGCTGCCTTGAGACGTCACACAGGTCACATAAACTACAACACATAGAGACTGTATCACCTAGATATCATATAGAGACTGTGTCTGTTACCCCGAACTACACAACACAAAATCCTCACTAAATCATTTAGAAAACATTTAAGGTCAAACTTGAAGAAAAAAAAAAAAAGGTTCCAATACCAACTAAGCTCTTAAAAGAGGTATTCCCTGTAAACTCAGAACCTCTTCTTAATATTATTAACTTCTCGTTATCCTTGGGAAATGTCCCCAAAAACTTTGGAATGGCAGTTATCAAACCGCTCATTTCGAAGCCACAGCTTGGTCCTGGAGAATTGGCTAATTACAGGCCGATTTAAAATCTACCATTTATGACTAAAATACTAGAAAATGTAGTGTCCTCGCAACTATTTCATTTCTACAGAGAATTTTAGGCCCCATCACAGTACAGAGACTGCACTTATCAGAGTTAAAAATGACTAGCTCTTATCATCTGATCGCAGTTGCACTTCTCTTCTAGTGCTTTTAGATCTTAGTGCTGCCTTTGACATGATAGATCATGACATTCTCTTGAATAGGCTGGAGAATTACGTTGGCATTAGTGGACTTGCATTAGCATGGTTTAGGTCCTATTTAGCAGACCACTACCACTTTGTATGTTTAAATGAGGAATTGTCAAATCAATTAAAAGTCAAGTATGGAGTGCAACAAGGTTCAGTTTTAGGGCCTCTGCTTTTCTCCTTTTACATGCTTCCCCTGGGAGATATTATCAGGAATCGTGGAATAAGTTTCCACATTTATGCCGACGATACCCAACTTTATATTTCTTCTAAACTCAACGAAAATTCACAATTCTCCAAATTAGCAGAGTGTATCAATGAAATCAAAGATTGGATGGCCACAAATGTCCTTCTACTCAGTTCCGACAAAACAGAGGTACTAATTATTGGACCAAAAACCTCTAAAAATAAGCCGCTAAAATATAATTTGACTCCTGATGGATGTACCGTTACATCGTCTTCAACAGTGAAGAATTTAGGAGTTATATTTGATACCAATCTGTCCTTTGAAAATCAAATTTCCAATGTTTGTAGAACCACCTCAGAAATATTGCTAAGTTACGACACATGCTCTCTGTTGCTGATGCCAAAAAATTAAGGATACGTTTACATGACAATGATGCACTAAAAATGGAAAAGATTTTCCTTTGCATTTTTGAAAAGTTTCGCGTACAGACGACAACGTTGTCAAAACGATCCCTGTTCAAACGGATCAGCAAAAATGACTAAAAAGCTGTATTATGCATGCCAGGCCAGTAGTTGGTGATGTCACTTTGTAAAGAAACACTACGCGCCTGCGCACATAAGCATTCTTCCACAGAGCGGTGAATACAAACAATGAAGATGGCGAAAGCGTCGAGCAATTTTGTCTGGACGGACGATGAGGTTGCTTTATTACTACAATTACTTTGCTGGAGAAGTGTCAATAAACTCAGTCTTGAGCAGTACATACACAGTCCTGTAGTCCACCATTGTAGTTTTGAATGTCTCGCGCACATGCCTATATAACTCTTAAGATTATTCAATAAACTCTTTTTTTACCATCAGTTCGTCTCCTGCCTTCTTCTGTATTCCCCCTGCTGACTCTTGGGCTGGTAGGAGAGTAAGTTACCATAAAAAGCTGTTGATGTTGACTGGTTTTGGATATCAGACAGAACTCTGATATATGGATATCTTCTGATGGAGAGAGAGGTCTTGTGTACACTGGATCTAACATGCATTTTCACTGCCTCATGTTTTCATATTCTAAGCATATCATTGAATACTGTACATGGCATCACATCTCTGTCTATAGGCTATATACATAAGCAGTAGGTGAATGAATTGCAGGGTAAAGGTACAAATAAAATTAAATAAATAACATTTAAAATACAAATACATTTTTCCCATCTGAATCCATACATTAATTTCAAGATTTTCAAATGGCAGGTTCTGCCTACTGTAGAATGTTCACAATCCATACAAAACACTCCAAATGAATAAATTGTTGATTATTGTTATTTGCACAGACATCAGTATTCATATTTATAATTATACATCTCAAATTGATGCCAATCAATCCATCATTCTTTATATAACATGTAATACACGAGCGCATGACGTCATCGTTTTCACAAATTCGCGTTTTTGTATGTTTACACAGAGACGATAACGGCATCGTTTTCAAAAACGTGCACTTTGAAACCCGTTTTCAAAAGTTTGCGTTTTCAGGCCCCAAAACGCCGTTGTTGTGTAAACGAACAGCCAAAACGCATAATTTCATATTAATTTAAAAATTCCACCCTTACTCCACAGTACCTAAGTGACCTTCTAACACGCTATATTCCGTCATGTTCATTACGATCACAAAATTCTGGTTTGTTAATAATTCAAAGAATATCAAAATCCACAAAAGGAGGTAGATCCTTTTCATATTTGGCTCCTAAACTATGGAATATTCTCCCTAACACTGCTCAGGATGCAGACACACTCAGTTTAAGTCTAGACTAAAGACTCATCTATTTAGCCAGGCATACACCTAATTTATCCTTCAACTCACAATTAGGTTGCTTTAGTTAGGTCTGCCGGAACCAGAAACATCTATCATGATCTAAAACTCTGCATAAAATTGAATGGCATCTACGCTAATATTATTCTATTTGTTTCCATGTCTCATGGATTCATATCCTGAGGTTACCAGAGCCAGTCAGATCCAGCTCCATTCCTGTATGGTGTCGGACTCCACAGCTACGTGTTGCTGAGTGATAACGACAAACTACAGCCAGTGGTAGCCAGACATCATTTCAGTCTTTTGATTTCACAGGATGAAATGATACCAACTCCAACTGTAAGACATCGGATTCATCATATGCCACTGCCTGAACCTTGGACTTAGGATGGACCCCACCGAACCTCACCGAAATGATCTGCCGGTTGAACTGCAATATACCTCATAGATCTCTGCCTGCATCACCTTTGTCTACTGATGGACTACACTCTTGAAATGGAATACATAACAAAAGCCTTCATCAGCCAACTAACAAAGGACAATGCATCTATGTGAACTTCTTCAATTAATCCAGAATTGACTTCAAAGACATTAGTCATTAATCTTAAAGTTCATAAAAAATCTTTTTTTTTTTTTAAAACACCGGACCTTAACGCTTACTTAACTTACAAATTTTAAACCATGACTTGCATCACACACAAATAAATAATATTGCCATTATATTCATGATGTTTAACCAGAGGGGAACTGGCCCCCACAGTGAGCCTGGCTTCTTCCAAGGTTATTTTTCTCCATTTACCAACATCTTATGGAGTTTTGTGTTTCTTGCCACAGTCGCCTTCAGCTTGCTCACAGGGGTTCTAAATACAATTATAATTTATTTAATTTTTATACACAATTTACAATCATATTTAATCAAACTACATGATCACTCTAAGACTTTATAGATATTACAGTTTAATTTTTTTGTAAAGCTGCTTTGAAATTATGCGTGTTGTGAAAAGCGCTATACAAATAAAAATGACGACTATTTTAAAGTCTTTTGTAAGAGCCACAATTCCTGCTGCCAGGTGGTGGCACTATGACAGTGACACAAAATAGTCAAATCCATGTGATTAGCCCCCAAGACTAAACATACTTCTCAATTTTGATCTAAATCACACATTGCACACATAAGATATAAAACACTTCCTGTTTCCCATTTTTCACCATTAATGCCTCGCCATAGCAACACCGTTCGATATCAAAATCTGTTCGCAATTTAACATCTTCAAAGTCTTGACATAATGTTGTCTAAATGTGGTGACAGTCTCATGAATCACCTAGGAGTATTTAAAAGTTCAGAGACTGCAATATTTAAAGAAAATCCAAAATGGCCGACTTCCTGTTGGGCGGAGCTAATGACTGAGTATGAAAGTTGTTCAGATTTATGAGAACTATATATGTACCAATTTTGGTGACTGTAGGTGAAAATAGGGGTGCTACAGAGGCCATTTTAAAGGGGGGCGCTATAGAGCCCCCCTGCAACTTTTGCCCAGCCCTAATGGCCGACGACTCTGATGATGTGTGCAAAATTTCATGAAATTATAAGCATGTCAAGTGCCTCAAAAACATCCAACTATATAAAGGAATAATAACAATGAATGTGTTGTCATGGCAACAGTATTAAAGATATCAAATATTCCTTTACAATTTTACATCAGTAGTGTCTTGACATTATTCCAAATAATTTTTAAGCAATTCATGTAAACACAAGAGGGCTATTTCAAAGTCTGTTAAAAGTGCCATACTTCCTGCTGCCAGTTGGTGGTGCTACGACCTTGACCCACAATAGCCACATCAATGTGATCAACCCACAAGGCCAAACACTTGGTTAAATTTTGATATAAATCACACTATGCACATAGAAGATATGTGACACTTTGTTTCCGATTTTTTTTTAACATGAATTATTCGCTCGGTTGTTGTCTGCTCGATGTACAGCAGCTGAAATTTTAAATATGGTGCCAAATTCATAAAGCAATACTGAGCCCAATCAGCAATGGCAATAAACTAGACTTGTTGGCTATAATGTAGCCTAAGTATAAATGTATAAAAATCTGTAAACCTCTCTCAGAATGTAATGCACCGGCAGAGCGCGTTAGGGCAAGCCAAATTCAAGTTTATCGTGTGCATATACCATTCTAAACTAAAGATCTCCAATACACTATATAGAGGAAAATCAAGAAATATCACATACAAAAACTAAAGTGTCTCACTTTACCTGCATTGTACATTTAGATTCCTTTTTCGTAATTTACAGAACAACATTGGATAGTTCAAGCTACAACTTCATTATTTATGTTGCTGCGTTCACTTGGAGGGCTGTCGCATAAATCCATTGCTTGGTTGCTTTACATACAAGAGCAGAGCTGCAATAAATACGCAACTACCAAATGTTTGGATGAATGTTAATGTTCTTAATTAAAATTAGATTAATCCATCTGCAGAGCTATATTATGTTGAACTCTTTATCTGAAGGACGTGACTGAGGCAGGACAGATGACAGTGTAAGTTGACAAATCACGTTTCATATCCTCCCACATGTGCAAATAAAAAATGAATGCTGTATTTTCACATTTTATCCATGACCAATAAGCATGAGAAATTGAGCTGATTTCTCACTTTTAAGTTTTTTAAACAAGCCATTTTCTTGTTTTTGCCCATTTCTTTTTCAAATGAAAAAAGAATATTCAAAGCATAATTGATATTTGTTTTCAATTTCGAAATGAAAAATGAATGAAATCAACTACACGGGACATTCATGTAAACGCGCTCCTTTATCGTGTATGATCATAAATGGTGTAAGAATAAACAGCACCAAATCTCCTAGGTACACTTTTTTTGTCAAGCATCTTGGAAAATTTGCTGAACACAGAACACTATGTATTAAGGCTCTCTCAATTGCTTCTGTCTCTTCATGTAATCCCAGATTGAATCAAAGATGTTGAGATCTGGGATCTACCATCTGTTGCAGGACTCCTTATTCTATTTCTATCCTATATAATTCTAATTGCAAAAATAATTTAAGATAAATGTTTTGTATAGTGCTGAATATGAAACATTAAAAACTGTATGGGACACATTAAGGCATTGGTCTTTCAAAATTTATAATTATCTCATAAAGAAGGGGGTGACTGAAGAACATGACATGTCCCCCCCCTTTAATTTTAATGCTTGCCACATCCATTCCTGTACATTGGAGTCCTGTCTTACCTCTGATCCCGATGAGGCCCCGGGGGAGTCAAGCTTGCGTTTCTTGCGGGGTCCAATGGCAGCAAGGGCTGTGAGGTTGGCGTCCCGTTGCCTCATCTGAGCGAGTTCCTGTTGCTGCATCTGAATGAGCAAGAACATTCAATTAATGTTAACAACACAAAAGCTTTGAGACTTCATATCAACATAATGCAAATATGAAAAAGACATGTATACATTGTGGATGTCTGTGAATAACATGCTCCCAAATAAGTATTACTGTGTATTACATTGCCTTACTTGAATTATAATTTTCAAATATTTGTATGCTGTGTATTTGACATTCATTCCTAACTTCCCTGGAGAGCTCAGTAGAGCAAATGAAGCTCCAAACATCATGCAGCAAATAACTTAGAGCTTTTTTCTGTATCTGGATGCTTAATTCAATTTCTTTCCACGAGGGAATGAGGGAGAAAGTGAGTGAGAGAATAAGAGAGCGAGCGATTTTCAAAGAGCAGAGCCCGCAGGTAAAGTCATCTCACCCTAGCAGGCAGTGACAGAGCCAGCCATGCCGGGAGGGGAGGATGAGGAGGGGGGCCGCATGTCCTCTGTTCCCCAGCTTGGAGTGAATGCTGCCAGGCATAGAATGCAGATAGAGTCCTCACCTCTCCTCACCCTGACTCTCACACCACTGTGACCATGAACTTGCAAAAAAACACGAAGCAAGAACGGCTTGTGTGTCATTGGCGGCACCATTAGAAAGCATGTTCACAGAGCTGTTATGAGTGTCACAGTTGTGATTTGAAGTGTAGGAAAAGATAAATACTAAGTAGGTTAAATGAACGATTTATGTTCTAATCCAGCTTTTAACAATTTCCTCTTCCTTTTCTTTTTTTGTGTGCGTTTTCCTCTTCTGTAGTGATGTAAATCAGTAAAATGTACTAGGGTCTGAATTTTAACCATGGCGCACAGCAAAAACATCATCGAAAGAGACATACACAATGAAGTGATTATCTTAGAATTGATCAAATTTAATTACATTCAATTCAAACTATATCTGAATCCAGTTTTTGGTTTAGTGCCTCTGCAGACACCATAGTGACTAGTAGCTGTTAGATACTTACATTGTAAATTATGTAGATAATACAAAGTTTTTTTTTCCATTAATAATAAAAAGAAAAATGCTCTGAAACCACTGAATGTGTAGAAAACAATTCCAAGAACTGCAAAACACTGATTAAATCAAAATCTAATGTGACACCTGATGTGACGGTAGACACATTTCTTGTGTATTATTTAAAGCAACTTTTGTTTTGATTAAGAATTTATTAATTAATTTAAATTCAATTGAAGTACATAAAATCAATGACACAATGTTTTAATATGGTTGAAAAAAAAAAAATGGTCTCATGAAAAAAAATGCCCCTAAAAGTTAATTCCAGTGGACAAATATTGAACCTAAAATGTTTAACAAAAAAATCAATAAATAATAATATCTGACACTGATGTGTATTTAGATTCTTTTTAATTGAATAAACTTTTGTCATTCATGCTGTTAAAAACAATTTGTGGTCCAAAGTGGTCCAAATAATTGCACCCCTCCCCCCTTTCACAAACACAAACTAAATAACATAATGAAGAGGGAAGAAATTGACAAAACGCTAATTCAAGGCAACATTTACATGCTAATTAAGTCAAGGTTATGCTAATAGGAAGGGAAGTCGTGCACATTGCATGCACACGCATGGATGCCCAGGAGAGACCAGGCTGACACGCCAACACGCCCAGTGTGACTGCCGCATGTCAGTGATCTGGTGCACTGAACTTTCACCTGACCCTGACAGCTACGGTGAATGCACCCTGAGGGCACATAAAAGACATGGACAGTGGGGTGGCCACATCTATTTGAAGTAATACGAGGTAAGGAGGCCTTGCACAGACACAATGCAGTGAATCTATTAGTGTTAAATGGAAGGTTCTGGAAGCACAGGCACTGTTTGGTGTCAGCGCTGATCTCCTCTCACCGCCTGCAGCTAGAGTGTTGACTTGCGTTCATATTCGTTTATTTGATGAGGAGTGAAAGGGGAACCTAGTTACGCCATCTGTAATCCCAAGCTTTGTAGCTTCACATAAATCACTGTTTAATGACTGACCTCAATCACAAAATCTGCTGCTCACTTGCGAACACATTTGTTCGGTTGGCTACTGTGAATACCGATTAGAAATTCTCCCAGACTTCATCAAATTCTAAATGTACAGAAATGCGATACAATTTCACACTGCTATCAGTAATTTATAGGAGGTGATCCTAGCTAGACCTATGTAACTATGAGTCTCTTTGCTTATAATAGGGATGTCAAAAGTACTAGTGCTTAGGTATCAAATCCTATTAGTGAGTGATAGATACTGGCCATGTCAATAAATCAGCTGATTTGGCCATTTTGAGATCATCCATATCCATGTACACTTGGCTAATTAATAGAACTGTAACCGACCCCCTTGTAATAGTTGCGAAATTTACCAACAAAAATGTTAATGAACAAAAAAACTTTCGATTTGAAACGCTCTACAAAAGCAGCAACTCCACGCATCATTCAAGCGCTCCTCAAGCGCAGTAAAAGGGAGACCTGACTCGCAACTGATTTCAGTACAGGTGATACTTGAGAAACGGCGCAATACTCTAATGAACACAAATATACAATTTTCGGTGAAATGGTCTGTTTTAATCTATACATTTCAGTATTGACTGAATTATAAGTATATTTATAATAAAAATGTATCTAGCTTCGTCCACCATCTTGGATTTACTTTTCCACCAAGCTCACCACAGTCCATTCTGGGATCGGCTAACCAGGGAAAGATGCATGCGATGCTAACTTAGAATTTGTCCAAAGCGAGATATCATACGAGGCAGTGTAATTAAAGGGAAAGTTCACCCGGGGCCTGGGTAGCTCAGTGGAAAAAGACGCTGGCTACCACCCCTGGAGTTCGCTAGTTCGCATCCCAGGGCATGCTGAGTGACTCCAGTCAGATCCCCTAAGCAACCAAATTGGCCTGGTTGCTAGGGAGGGTAGAGTCACATGGGGTAACCTCCTCGTGGTCGCTATAATGTGGTTAGTTCTCGGTGGGGCGCGTGGTGAGTTGAACACAGATGCTGCGGTGGGTGGCGTGAAGCCTCCACACACGCTATGTCTCCATGGCATCAACAAGCCACGTGATAAGATGCGCGGGTTGATGATCTCAGATGGGGGGGATTCATCCTCCGCCACCCAGACTGAGGCGAATCACTACACGACCACGAGGACTTAAAAGCGCACTGGGAATTGGGCATTCCAAATTGGGTGAAAAAGGAAAAAAAAAAAAAGAAAGGAAAATACACACAAAAATTGAAATTGGGTGATGAATTTTCATTTTTAGGTGAACTAAACCTTTAAGATGCCCACATTTTGAAACAGCCTTCACATTGGGAGCGCACCTATGATGCCTTAAAATGTTTCCTAGGTTTTGAAATAGACCCTATATCGCCATAGGCGACTCTACTCTCTACATTGCAATACTAGTTGCGACGAAACTTTTAGTGTGAATCTATATTAAAAAAAAATACAAATAAGAATTCAATTAGTATTTAAAAAAAAATTTCATGGTTTTGCTGTGCTATGGAAATTGTTAGAGAATTGTATAGCTTCACTGGTATTGGTATACTACTACTGAAATTCTGGAATTCTGACAATCCTTGTTTTTAGGTATTATTGATGTGTATTTGCAACATGATCACACGGTAAGTCGGCATGTTGTTTCCAGGAGTTGGTGTACCCTAAAAAGGCCAACAATATTCCGACTCACTGACAAGCGGCATCTCCAGTAGACATTTTTTACATCTGCTCCAATGTGTTTAACTTCCACTGTGGCGTGTTCGGCTCACGCGTTGAAACCAAGAAGTATACGCATTCAAATAATCAGCGACAAGCACAATTCAGGGGTTGTATTTTTCCCTCTATATATTTACTCCACTGATGGTTAGGATTAGGTTTGGGGGTACAGTTTATAAAATATTAATTCCTCTTCACTGTATTCAGGCATATGACCAACTAAGCACAAAAAAGCAGGCAACAGCAAACCCCACTGCCCTGATCATTTTAAAAAGCCTGATTCGTGATCACTCATGATTTGGACTGATCAAATAAACCTGTCTTAAATGAAGTCCTGATGGTAAAAATCAGAGCCGCCTCCTCACGCGTTCTTAAAGCCTGTACGTGACGCAGCGAAGTTTGTGAGTGAAATTGTTCAGAGGGAAGGTTGAATGACACTTGTTTGGGTGAAAAATACTCAGAGAATGTACAGGACAGGGCATTTCCGATAACATATGAACCCCAGATGAAATATTATATACACAATTCACGCGGGTCAAATATTTAGGTCGGAAAAAAATGTATTCCGTATTAATCTGGAAGCATCACATCCCTGTGTATTACAGCCTGAACAGCTGAAAACAACCATCTTCACAACTCGCTTTTGGCACCCCTCCATGGACATTACACCCAGAAAATGGAGCTTGCATGTGCCCATATGCCCAACACTTACTGCTTCAGCCACTTGGGGCAGTGTTTTGAATTTCACTGATTTTAGAAAAATCAGCCAACTCTTTCTGATTTCACTGTGAGATCAGTCTGGTATTTGCCTAAACAGCCGTCTAAATGTTTGAAGATGCCATTTCCTCCCAACTGCCTACCTGTCTGTTGGTGAGAAAGAGATGCAGGAGGTGGCAGAGAAATGCTTGTAGTCTGTAATCATTTACAAAGGTCAGGCAAGAGACAGAAGCAGAGCCATTAAGCCTGCCAGCACTGCTCTCCATCTCTATTGATCCTTATCTGCAGTCCAGCCCACCAGAATGACTCGCCGCAGAGAAACGCCTTAATAACTGCACAGGTTGATGGCGAGTGTGGCAGTTCAATTAAGGGTGCTGGTTGAAGTCAAGGACATGAGAAAATAGGAACATGAGTTCTGATCCTAATTCTAGCACCATTATGAGAGTCTTTGATATGCTTTATATCAGTTGCATAACTTCTTCTGCAAATGAGTGGCAGTTTGTGCTCTGGGAAGTGTTCAGAGTATCTATCACCTTCCAGAACTCTTCATTAACAAGGTGAAGAATACAGTGTAAACGCTTGATAATGAGCCAACATAACAATCCAAGAAAACAAGACCACAGAGGAAATATCCAAAAAGGGTTTTCACATTCTAATTGCACTAGAATATGAATATCAATGGAGCACTAGACATATGTTAATGTTGTTGATTGGTTTTAACATGATGAATCAAATAATATAATCTGTTCAGTAATGATGTAGTCTTTGCTAACCTAAAAATACCTTGGTTAGTGTTTTGTTGTTAAACACCGTACAATACTAAACTTGATTCTTTAGAAACTTAATTTTCGGTCGGTTCGGTGACGCCATGTGAGAAGCAGACATGCGAATCACGAGCTCTGCGCACTTTACTAGTTTTTTTTAAATTATTTTCATGTTATAATCCGGTGAGATTTGACACACCCAATTACATATTTGCTCTTTGAGGTAAACATGGCAAAGAAGTCAAAATCCTCAGACTCTGGAGACATTAAAAGACACTTACGTGCTCAAGCTGACACCCCGAACAGGCCACGAGCCGGGGACTCGATTTGGAAGGCACGTCGGGAAAAGAAATTCAGCGTCAACTGTCCAGCATCTCGGTGATGTTGACGAAGGTTGTTGCTGACTTGGAGGATCTCGCTGTAATACGTCGATCGATTATGGCGATGGAAACAAAATTCTCTGTCATGTGTGGGGTTAATGTGCATGTTTTTCTTTTTTTCTGTTTGTTTTGTTCGGGGGGAAGTTCGGGTTCGCAGGAAGCTGAAAAATTTGGGAAGATATGGGATGGACATGTTTTCTTTAGTGATGGCTCAAGTAAGAGCAGGGGAGTCATTATACTGATAAATAAACATCTACAATTCAAATTTCTAAATTAGGAAGAGGCATTATTGTTTTAGGAGAAATTCAGGGGCAAAGGTTGATTTTGGCTGATATTTACGCACCTAATGCTGATGATCAGGGCATTTTTATAGATCTTGAAGGGATGTTGCAAGCTGCTGGCACCCCTCATGATATAATATTGGGAGGAGACTTTAATCTGTTGATGGACTCAGTCCTTGATCATAGTGAAGCAAAAGTGTGTAAGCCCCCTAGAGCAACAATCACACTTCACAGGATGTGTAAAAATCTGGTAGGGATTATACATTTTTTTTTTCATCAGTTCATAAGATTTATTCTAGAATGTGTGTATATATATATATATATATATATATATATATATTAATCTAAATCCCTCATTTCATCTGTCATTGATTGCTCAATTGGAAACATCTTAGTCTCAGATCATGCCCTGGTGTGCTTAGAGGTGTTGCAACATATGGAAAAAAGAGATCATATAGTTGGCGCTTTAATGTATCCCTTTTGCAAAATCCTCATTTCCAACAAATGTTAAAGACTGAAATCAATGTCTATATGGAGACCAACTGGTCCTCAGTATCCTCTGTGGGTGTGGCTTGGGAGGCACTTAAGACGGTTCTTAGGGGTCAGATCATACAGTATTCCTCATTCATCAAAAAATCCAATGCACGAGAACTCGTGGAATTGGAAGGGAATATTAAAAGTGCCGAGGCAGTGCCGAAGTGCCGAATGTCGTCTAATGGCCTCAGAGAATTGACACGATTGAAATACAGATATAATACTATTTTGTCACGGAAGGTAGAGTTTTGGTTATTCAGGGCAAGACAGTCATATTTTGAGTCTTGGGACAAAGCAGGGAAGCTTTTGGCTAGATACATAAAACAGAGAGAGTCTTTTTCTTCCATTCTCTGTGAAATCTGCTGGGGGTGAAATTTTTACCTCAGCCATTGATAATAATGCCTTTAAAGAATTCTATCTTGATCTTTATAGTTCCACATCTTCGTCTATTGATGAGGATATTAGAAACTTTGTGGAACCATTAGAACTTCCTAAATTGATGACTGAGCAAAAAAACTCTCTTGATTCTGAGATAACCTTGGAGGAGATTGACGAGGTAATTAAGTCCCTACCTACTGGCAAAGCTCTGGGGCCAGATGGTTTTGCTGCAGAATTTTTTAGATCCTATGCTACAGAACTGGCTCCACTTTTGTTAGAAGTTTATACAGAATCATTAAAGAACGGAAAGCTTCCGCCAACCATGACAAGCCTGGATCAGTCTGATTCTTAAAAAGGACAAAGATACAAGCGAGTGTAAAAGTTACCGTCCAATTTCCCTGATCCAGCTAGATGTAAAAATGTTGTCAAACATTTTGGCTAACTGATTAAGTAAAGTTATGACATCTCTTATACATATAGATCAAGTGGGGTTTATTCGGGCCGTAGCGCTTCTGATAACATAAGGCGTTTTATCAATATCATGTGGTCAGTAGCGAAATCAGTCTCCGGTCGCTGCCATCTCACTTGGTCATCAGTCTCCGGATGCCGAAAAGGCATTTGATGGTAGAATGGGATTATCTTTTTAAGATTTTGGAAATTAATGGGTTCGGGAGTACTTTTATTGGATATACAAGTTACTTTATAGACACCTTGTAGCAGCGATACAAACAAATGGATTAATTTCAGATTATTTTACTCTGAATAGGGGCACTCGGCAGGGTTGCCCTCTTTCCCCATTATTGTTCTGTCTTGCCCTGGAACCATTAGCAGCCACGATAGGAAAGGATGATGATTTTCCAGGGGTGATGGCGGGAGGTATGGCGCATAAGCTTTTGCTTTACGCAGATTATATTTTATTATTTGTCTCTGACCCTACTAGATCTATGCCTTGCCTCCACAGAATTATTAATTCCTTTTCCAAGGTCTCAGGATACAAAGTCAATTGGTCTATATCCGAAGGTTTGGTACCTTCCAGTGGCCCAAACAGGGCATTAAGTATTTGGGTATTTTATTCCCAGCAAATTTGTCCGATTTAGTTAGTTAATTTTGATAGATGGGCTTCATTACATTTATCGATGATTGGGAAGATTAATGTTATTAAAATGAATTGTATTCCAAAATTCAACTACCTGCTACAGTCACTCCCTATAGATGTCCCCCTCTCTTATTTCAAGCAATTTGATAACATAGCGTAGTCCTTCATTTGGAATGGTAAACGTCCCAGACTACATTAACAAATTACATAGGCCGATTGACAAAGGTGGGCTAGGCCTACCCATGATTTATTTTATTATTATTATGCGTTCAGTCTCAGGCATCTGGCTCATTGGTCGCTTCCACCTGAAAGAGCCCCTCCCTGGTTTTCTATTGAACAGGAAGTCCTTGCCCCAATTTCGCCACTGCAAAGCATTTCTATCAAACTAACCGGAGAAGTTAGGTCACACCCCGTTATCTCACATTTGCACATGATTTGGACAAGAGTGGCCAGAGTATTCAATTTGGACATTTATTTAAATGTTGCCTCGAGCATATGGCTTAACCCAAAATTATGTATCAACAAGTCCCCTTTCTGTTGGTCAGAGTGAACTGTGAGGGGGGTTGCTACACTCGGCGACCTGTAGGAGTGTGGAGATCTTTTGAGAATTTGGGTCATCATTTTGGGATTCCCAGATCTCAGTTTTATAGGTATTTACAGCTGCGCCACATGCTCTGTACTGTTTTTGGGAGTAGCACACCCCCCCCCCCTAAAACAGCAGATACTTTGGGAGAGGTGATTACTGCTTTTGGGAAAGGTCATGAGGCATCAGTGTATTACTCCCTGCTGATTCAGAGTCTGGGGGATGGAGCTTTAACTTCTATTAAGAGATTATGGGAGAAAGATTTGAACTTGGTATTGGAGGATGGAATGTAGACTAAGATTCTGAAAAATGTCAAGTCTGTATCTAGAGATGCAACGGTTTGTCTTGTGCAATTTATGATTTTACAAAGATTTTATTGGATCCCCTCTAGATTATATAGGCTTGGTCTTAGACACATCCACCTGCTGGTGATGCCAATCGGAAGTTGGAGACACAACCCATGTTTTTTGGGGATGTGTTAAGACCCAAGATTTTTGGTTAAAGGATCAGAATTATTTGTGTGACAATCTGGGCACTCAAATTTTACTTTGCCCCAGACTTTGTATTTTGGGGGCGATGGGGAAGTTCTGACTGAATGGCGTGATGATTGGCAGACAAATTATTTTAAGTGGTTGGAAGTCAGATGGAGCGCCACAATTTACGGAGTGGTGTGCGGAGATGGGGAGGGTGGCGGCTTTTGAGAAGATGATAGATGGAAGGCTGGGGCTGGAGGACTTGTTTTTCAGGAAGTGGGGTAGGTATTTGGCAGTTTGGGGGGACTCTAGGGGAAGGGATGAGGAGAGAGACATTTAGTTTAATTATGCATGTTTATTATATAATTTTTATTATTTATTTATTTTTTATTTTATTGTTTGTGTGTGTGTTTTATTTTATGTGACCACAGGGGTGTTCTTTGGGGTAGGGTGAGGTTGGTGTTTGGGGAGGGATATTAATGAGGGTTAAAAGTTAAATGTCGATTTGGTGTGTATATGTTGTGTTTTTCTCTGTTGTGTCATTTTCTTTGAATCAATAAAAAAAAATGTTAATAAAAAAAACTAAAACAATTTTAATTTCATGAGGGGGAGTAAATTCATTATTTCTGCCTCAATTAAAACTTCTTTGTGTCGAAATGAAATCAAATTTAGAACTGTATGGCTTTTAGTCCTATATCCTAGCATGCTCTTAATAGTTCAGTTAAAATTGAAGTTAAAATTTAGTCTCTCATCTAGGAAAAATAAAAGATAAAAAATATTGATGACTGTAAAAAAAAGTTTTATTCAATAAATGCCTTCTAAAATGAGAAGGTTCCCTACCTTAAAGGTGCACTCAGTAACTTTGTTTGTGTCATCTTGGACTTACAGTGACACATAGTGGTGTGGATGCAGCATAATTCAAAATCAATAGATTTCAGTTATAGATATCATAGTGGAATTTCACTGTTCACAATCAGTCATGATTAATTTAATCCAATAGTGAAAGTGTCCAATAACAAGAAGGTTACTGAGATTAAGTGAGTAGTATTCAGCTGGTCATGTGATTCTAAAATGGCATCACCCTTGAGGACACCCCTGCCCCATGTAGAATAAAACAGCTTTTGTAAGGTTACTGATATGACTAGAGTCCTCATCTCATGTGAGTGGTCATGATTTTATACATCGGTTTCAAAATAAAATGTATTTATTTTGTAGTAAAACAATTAAGTTATAAATACCACCTGTCTCCAACTAGCAATAAGAAGTAGCACATCATGGTTTGCATGTCCGTTTCAGTTGCACTCTCGTTTGTACTATATTTTCAATCCCAACCATCAATTGGTTTACGAAGAAAATGGCTGTAATTCATTATGAAAGTGCCTTCGGCTGTGACAAGCTAAAAGCTACAGCCTACACATT
This sequence comes from Myxocyprinus asiaticus, assembly GCF_019703515.2. Taxonomy (NCBI): domain Eukaryota; kingdom Metazoa; phylum Chordata; class Actinopteri; order Cypriniformes; family Catostomidae; genus Myxocyprinus; species Myxocyprinus asiaticus. The sequence continues at coordinate 15,582,492 of NC_059391.1, forward strand.
ATTTTAAAAAAGGGATAAGCCCTCCAATATGCCCTGCCCCAAATATTCCTGTTTCAATAGGAAAAAAAGCCAATGCTGGAAAGAGAACTGCACCTGTTAAATTATTTCATGGTGTCTTTTAAAGTGTTCTGTATGATAAAATAGTTGTTTCCGAAGCTGTGGTCCAGAGGTTAGCGAATATGCTCATGACACACTTGAGTCTGGCCAGTGACATGATCTCATTCCCCTTCTCTCTCACCAAAAATTTTAGTCTTTCTTCACTGTTTCTGTCTAAGAGGCAAAAAAAAAAAAAAAAAAACCTGTCCTCACAGTGACACCTTTGAGGAAGCTCCAGCCTGAAAAGGCTGAAGGCAAACAGAAAGCTGGTGGCAAAACCCCCAGATCTTCCATGCGAGTGGGCACATGGAAAAATGAAAGGGGAGAGATGGAAGAAAGAAGAGCCAGGGGTTCGGAGAAGGGGAGGCGGCGTCTGTCTAGGCTTCGAGACAGGCCTTCAACAAAGAAGGGGAGCTGCCATTTTGCTTTGAGACAAAACATGCAAATAAATATATAGAACTCTGCTGTTCAGCGTTTCACAATGCTAGTCTTGTTAGCGGTACTGTGATCTGAAAAAAAAAAAAAGAGACGCAGCAAGACCAAAGGAGACTTCAAGAAGTGCTTCTCTCGTTCTCCATAACAATATGCCTCCAGGTAAGAAAAACAACAGAGTGCTGAAACAAACATTATAAACAAGGCAACAGAGAGACAATGGGCTATGCGCTTCTTGATTTTAATAAAACATGCTTCCATGATCAGTACGGTTCAGAGAAGACTCCCTTTGATGGATCAGATCAAACAGTCGTTGTCAATACAAACAGAGACATATGGTGACATTGTGACATATGGTGTGTAAACTGTTGTATTTAAAAAAGCGGAGGGGGAATGAAAACAGAAACATGTGTGTTTCTTGCTGAAAATGGGTACATTAACTGTGGCTCTATCAAACAATTCAAGTTTCTTCTCAGCATTTGATGGAACTTACCGTCTCAAATATTTTCTTTGCATTAAAATCTAACTGAATCTTACCACAGTCTAAATAGTTCATAAATTAAAGGTGAAGTGTGTAATTCAGGATCTGCTACAGAATCAGACCGATTTGTGAAGCAAGTCGACCAATTCACTGAAAATAATCAAATAAAAAAAAAAAAACGATTAGCTCACAAATCACTACAGCTTGCGAGCAAGAACATTTTATATGTTTAGAAAAAATATTATAGAAAAAGAAATGTTTGAATATTAAGATTTTGTGAAATTCCATGACGGTTCATGGCTTGGAAAACAATTTAGAAATTAAAATTAATAGTCTCTGCATTTTATACTGGGATAGTAGAAAGTATCTGTGGAGGCAAGGGCGTGGTCGAGCACCAGTCTGGGAAGAGAGTAAGCTGTAAGGGTTCACACCTGAGATGGATTGCTGGTAACTGCTTGCTTCTGTGTTCGCAGTGAGAGTCAGGGGAAATAAAAAGGGGCTGAAAAAGACAGACACCTGAAGCTGTTTGTGTGTTACCTGCTGTCGTGGAAACTACACCGTTGTGCTTAATGCGAACATGTTTTTGTTTTGTGTTGAATAAACAGCGACTTTCCTGAGTTGGAAACGCTGTCTCCCGCTTCCTCATTTCATTTAACCCATTACAGTATTTTAACTAGGGCTGTCGATTATATGCGTTAATTCAGTGTGATTAATTTTATAAAAAAATTACACGTTAAAATTTACGCAATTAATCAAGTCCCAGGACCATAATAAGGAAGATTCCTGAGAAATTCAAGCTTGAAGTACCACCTATTTTCTCCAGGGAGCAGTAAGCGAAACTTCAGCTGTATAGGCAACACACAGCTCATACAGACAACAAAACAACCCTTCAGCAGACTGCACAACATGATGATACGTTCTTGCATTCAAAACACAGCTTGATGGAATACAATACGAACTAAGGGATCACAAGACGTGTTCTTCTAAGTATTAAACTACCTTTAACCGAACACAGCGACCTAAAAATTGCATGTTTATGACACGACGCAACCAAAGTGAGACGCTCCAAAAAGCATCCATCTGACGCAGATGTACATTGATGGGTCCTTTTAGACAAGCCCTCATAATAAATCTCTGACTGATTGACAGATTCACTTGCAAAATGGATTGCTGTGAACTGTATGCCAATGATTGGCTTATGTTCAATAATATGCAAATAAATACATTGGATTCTAAAGCCGCTTTTTGTGTTGTCTTATCAATGCTTAACTCCTCTGCCACAATAATGTCATGCATTTTAATTATCTTAATATTTTTTTATATTTATAAAATTTGAAAATATTTAAAGATAACTATTTATAATTATTTTATCATATATTGAAATATTGTTATTTGAGGGGCTTTCACAGCAAAGATTTATATATGTGATTAATTTGATTAATTAATCGGGACACCATGTAATTAATTCAATTAAAAATTAACCGATTGTAACCGATGTTAATTTTAACATAAAAAAATTACACACTTCACCTTTAACCAAATGCAATAATAAAATGGGGATTTGAAAATATATAAATGAAACCATTTGGAGCTTTTGCGAAAATTTACAAAACAAATCAAATCGCAAGTCCTTTTGCTTTCACTGGCATTGAACTTGATGGAAATTTCATGGTATTGTGTTCAGACATGTCACGCCCCCTTACAAGCCAAATATTATCCCGTCAGACATGGGATGGCAGTGTGTGTGTGTTGGGGGGGGTTGACATCTGAGCAAAATGTTGACTTCCACCATGTAGCAATAAACTTGTTGGGAGACGTATGAGACCATTTGTCTCAATGTCAGACTAAATGATGTCACACTCATAGCAAGGGCATAATCATGAAAAATGTATGTCGAGCACTTTTATTAGTACTATTAAATAGTCTTCCATAAAGCTCACCTCTTTAGCTTTCTGTTTAAGCCGGGCCTGTTCGGGATCTTCCTGCCTTGAGCGACTCTGCAAGAAAAGGGAAACATTACTTATTAGAACTAAAATAGACCGATTTCTGTTATCTGAAGGATTTAAAGAGGTCATGTCATACATTTTCTTTAAAACTTATTTTCCACTTGTGGGCCCTTTATAATGTTAATGAAGGATTTTTGCACTAAAAACAGTTAATTTATTTACTCGACAATTTTCCACCATTTCTCTGGGCCTTAGAATGGCCTAATTTTCTGCTGTACCACTAAGACGTTTATGTAAACGTCATCTTCCCATGTCAACTGAGTAAAGGTCCATTCACACTGAGCATGTTTTTGCATTGTTTTTTTATGTAAACATCAGGGTTCCTACCCTTTTTGAACAATGAATTTTCATGAACTCTCCAGGCATTTGTGATTTCTGAATACAAATTTTTTTTAAATTGAGACTGATTTGCTAATGAATCATTTAGCCCGATTTGTGAACCTTTCGAATGAACTGACTAATTAATTGAAATGACTCAAAAGAACGATTCACTGACAAATTGGGCATCACTATGGCTTGAGTTTTTTTTTCTCTACACAAGCAATATCTAGCTCATGAAACAATTTAGAGCACTGAAAACTATAAAAATGTATTTTATAAACATTTCCATGACTTTTGAGATTTTATTATTTTCATGACTTTCCTAGGCCTGGAAAAACTTGATTTTGAAATTCCCTGATATTTTCAGGTTTTCCATGCTGTCAGAACCCTGAAACATCAGCTAAATGGACCTCTTTGGCTGCTGCGCCACGTCTCGCTGTTTTTTCAGCATCTTGCACACGAATGCAGCATTTTTAGTATGCTGTGTCAAGTTAAAAAGAACTTCAACTTCGATGAACGTGTTTTGAGAGACCTGCATTATGTTCTATTCGATGTGCTGCATAAGGCTTTTTTAAAACAAGAACCCATTCAGCTTAAGCTGGTGCCACACTAGCTGATTTTTCCAATGATTTTCAGGTGTTAGCTTCATTAACAATCACTGGCCAGACAGAGGGAGACATAGCGCCCATTAGTACCTCTCAGCAGGAGGTGTTAATCACTTGACTGTCTGGACTCCCATCTGAGTTAATGCCTTGAAACACTGAAAATACACATCCGGCTTGCTTGAAATTATCACTGGCTGTGGGTGGGGCAGGAACACAACACCAAGGCAGTGACCAATGAGTGCAGTTCATGTTTAAAGTTTTTTTGCCAGAGGACGGAAGCTATTTTTTTCTGCAGAAAAAGCATGGTGTCTGGAAAGCGATCGTGGACGGTGCATTTGGAGAAGTTTCTTGCTCTTTGGAGTCAGCACGTATGTTTGTATGATATATCTTATGTCATATCATGACAGACCATTAAAAGAAAACAGTGGTCAGAGATCACTGCCGAACTCAAAGTACATGGTAAGGAGCCGCTTAAACATACAATTTTAATATTTATACTATTGCTGCAGTGATAAGGCACAGAACAAAATGTCCTGTGCCTTATCACTGCAGCAATAGTATAAATAATAATTACACCCTGGCTACTCATAATCCTTATTGTATCGACCCGTTTCATTTTATTGTTTAAGGGTGCAAACTACTCCCCTTTCAGCTAAAGACAACTTTTCGGTGGCCAAATTGTCCCTATTGTTTGGTAAAATGTTTACATTTTCCTTATTAAGATTAAACACTTTACAGAAGCTTTAAATACAAAAACCACTCCCCCCCCCCCTTCAAAAAAAAAAAACAAAAACCTGTAAATACATGGATCCATGGAAAACATGTTTGCATCCTTTTTTCATTTGTAATGTTGTAATGTTTATAGTGTGCTTAGTGGTAACATCAACTGGTATTTATTTGGATCAAAAGTGCTTTTAATGAATATCAGTTCATATCAATGACTGAAGTAATGCATATGGTTTAGATAAAGTTCAGGTTGATTGGCTGTGAAAATGGGGCGTGACAGTGAAGCATTGAGAAAAGTCAAAGGCAGTCGTTAAGTGTGACACCTTCCCTCCGTTTTTAATTGGTAAATGTGACAGGCTCACTGACTAGGAAGGCAAGATTAGCTGTTGTGGGTCTGCTAGTGTAGAGACAGCTTTATTTGCAAAATATGATCTTTTTGGAATGGGGAAGAAGTTTTGAGTTATTAAATTGAGAGTTTGTTTTAATATATTACATTTAAACTCTGCTTTCAAAATATTTTTTCATGATATGACCCCTTTAAATTGAAGAAATTAGAGTACAATTACAGCAGTTTTAATGTTTTTTTTTTTTTTTTTTACAAATTAACAAAAAGTTTGAGGAAAAAAAACTGAAACTTGAAAAAAAGGTTAACGCCTACAACTAGGGCTGACAGACTAATAATTCTACGCTGATTACAAACTCCTGGTGCATAGCAATGTACTTGTAAATAGGTCAACTCCATTCCCAAACTGTATATATATATATATATATATATATATATATATATATATATATATATATATATATATATATATATATATATATATGAGACTGGCAACAGCAAAATAAGAACAATTATCACCTGGATGACATCTCAATTAGCTGTACTGGGAGTCTAACAACACTGAGGCTTCGGAGTGGGACATCATCATCGTTTGTCTTTAAGTCAACTAATTACCTCTGCTTTCATGTTGCAATTTCCTTTTCCTGTGGGAAATCATCACACCCCCACCGTATTACTTCAAGAGAAAGCAATGGATGCTGGGAAGTTGCTACTAGCCGTTTGTTGCTTATGTCTTACACGAATGAAAACAGGTGCAACAAATCAGGTGTGTCTCAAAAATATTGGATCTGGTATGGGACATTCTGCCAATTATCTCCTTTTGTGTTCCATGTGATAAAGAAAACAATATGCTGTTTGGAACGTCACGAAGGTGCGTAAATGACACACCTTAATTCAATTTGTAATTAACTATTCCTTTAACATCACATCCTCATGACTGCCAACATGCTAACAGAGTTATTTGAAAAAGTGTTACATTTTACAAGCCGTGTTGCCTTGATTAGGGCCAAAAAGGTAAAGTAAGTGATGCCTTAGGGTTTCTTTACTTTTAACATGATTTTTTTTTTTCACAACAAACTCAGTGGGAATGATAGTGACACTTCCTTAGAAAAAAACAGACTTAAAGGCAAATTTAAAATATCCTCTCTCGCTCCCTAACAGAACACTCATTCCCTTTTCCCTGATGTACTCCAATCCAGGCAATAGTACAATAAAATCAACTTGAGACTGGATAAATCCCTCTGGCTTTGCCATTACTGCAATTTGCTACGGTATGAAGCTGCAGAGTGCAATCTTGTGTCTTAATGACACACTGCCTTTTCTCTCCAAGGCTTAAAAGCACAACCAGATTCTTTTAAACAGTGGCCAAAAATGTGTAGGAAATGGCAGCTTTCATTAACATGATGCTGATGGGCAGACTGGCGCCAGCAGCCACTCCCTTAAAGTGTTAGGCAAGTTACTCAAAAAAGTAATTCACTATAGATTATCACTTATTCTATAAAATTTTAATCAAATTAAATAAATTACTTAACGGAAAGTTTACACACAATACTAATTACTATATTTTAAAGTTACTTTAAAGCGATGATTTAGAGATAAATAGTACTTAAAAATTGATATTTTTCACACCAAAAGTGATCGTATCGCTTTAGAAGACATTAATTTAACTGCTGGAATCGTATAGATGACGTTCATCCTGACTGTCTGTGATTTTTGGAGCTTCAAAAGTCTGATCACCATCTACTTCCATTTTAAAGACCAGCTAAGCCAAGATATTTTTCTTCAACTGTGTTCTGCTGAAGAAAGAAAGTCATACACACCTGGGATATCATGAGGGTGAGTAAATGAGGAGAGAATTTTCATTTTTGGGTGAACTATCCCTTTAATGATGGCATACACTCAATACGCTTTGACGGAAGCAAAGAAATCTAACCTTTTGTACAAATGAATTTACATGGTCAATGTCAAAAATGTGCTTATTTGATTAGTGATCAAGAAATAGTGCAGAATCTTAAATATTTCTTATTCATTTGACGTCATAACTTGTTCACTAATGTAAGCAAATTTTTGGCACTGACCATGTTAACTCCTTTGCACAAAAGGTCAGATTTCTTTGCTAAAAATAAAATAATAGAGTGCAAAATAGTGGCACTTCTAGTCGACTCAGACTTTTGCACCTAGGGCCCAATGGTTCGATTTATATTTTTTGAATTCCGTGTTTTAAAGTTTGTCAAATACAGTGCTGCATAGCAGAGCATTACAGTATTACTGAAAGCTTTGATGAAAACTTTTATTCAGTACAACAGCACTCAAGCTATTGCAAGATTTTGCTTAAATATAAAGTAATTAGTGAAATATAATTTTTATTATTATTACTACAATGAATATTACATTTTACTATACAGTAAAAATCTATTTCTGTTGCATTTTTTTCAATTTCACACATCTAGTTGACTGAGCTTTTATTTTAGCGGTAAGCACCTGTTATCTTATTACAAGAATTTAAAATATAATGAGTAAACTACTTTTTATTTTTACTAAAAAAAAGTTACTCAATTATAGTAACTAATAAATTTGTTGTTGCTCCAGTGTCATTCAAACTACTTACTTTAGCTGCTTTCATTAAAATCTCCCGTTCCTCATCATCCTTCCTTTGCTTTTCGATCTTCTCCAACTGCTCAAAGAACTTCAGCTGGGCCCGTACATCCGACGCCTGCTCATACAGCTCCTCATCCTGCAGGAAAAACACAAAAACAAAACATCAAAATCTTCATCAACACATTCATCACCTTTATGCAGTTACAAGTATGAACTAACTTTCCCCCACTTGCCTAAAGTTTCACTCTGTTGCCTTTTGTACATAAATGAAAGTAAAGTTAGTAGGTCACCCAGAGCTAATGGGATAATTGTGTGTTTCACAGTGTTTCTCCGAGGCAACCCTGATTCGTTTTCCAGCGAAGGTTGTTCTAGCATTGCAGGTAAAAGGGCTGTGTGAGGCACAGCAGAGGAGCAAAGCCGTGCGGCACTCACACGTGTAGGAACCCACACATTTTCATGCACTTCTGAGGCTATAGCCTATTAGCGGCAGGAACGGCACAGTTCGTCTCATCTCTTCTCGCTCTCTTTCTTTTGCACTGAGGCTGTGCTTCACTCTCAGGGCCAACTTTTCCTGTCTTCATTTAAGTTTGGCTTGTTTTTGCTGATGTCAATGGGCTGACTTCATATAGCTGTGCCAGTTACTCGTTTAATCGCAAAGTGACAACGTATTCTCTTCCGGTCTCTTTGTTTTTTTGAGAATCTGCATTACATTTTTGTCTCCAAAAATAACAAGGTTAATAAAACTTGAAATTGTTTAGCCTAAAAAAATCCCTGAGCTTGCCACGACACATTGAGCAATGGTGCACAATTGGGTGGCACGAGTCTGAATCCAGACTGCAACATTCCTTGATCTCATTTTCTCTTCTTCTTGCCATCATTTCCTGCCCTCTTTATAGAGCTCTAAATAAAATTATGAAACAGATAGTTTTGGTCTTTGATGACGAGGCTGTTAAAGGGATAGTTCACCCAAAAATGAAAATTCTCTCATTATTTACTCACCCTAATGACATCCCAGGTGTGTATGACTTTCTTTCTTCAGCAGAACACATTTAAAGAAAAATGGAAAAATATCTTAGCTCAGTAGGTTCTTAAAATGCAAGTGAATGGAGATTTCTCTTTTGAAACACAGACAGTCAGCATAAACACCATCAATACGACTCCAGAGGTTAATGTCTTTTAAAGTGACACGATCGCTTTTGGTGCGAAAATAGATCTATATTTATGTACTTTTTAACTATAATCCAACGCTTCATGAGAGGGTGGAGTCCAAGCGGTCTCTCGTGTGACATGGATACAGATGTAATCTCACGTTCTCCACTTGGTTGAGACATTCAGGATGAGCACACAAATGCGTAAAAGAGTAAATAAACAGATAATAACAGATCTAAACCAAAACCAATCAAGCTACTGTACAGCGTTCCTCACTTGTAAACAGCGCTGCCCTTCTGGCTGTGATGCACTTGCGTTAATTCTCACGTTTCAAATGCGATTCCGTCATACGCGGGTTCCGCTGCTCACTGGAAACATGATTTAGAGTTAAAAAAAAAAAAAGTACTTAAATATTTAAATTATTCGCACCAAAAGTAATTGTATTGCTTTAGAAGACAATAATTAAACAGCTGGTGTAGTATGGATGAGGTTTATGCTGACTGTCTGTGATTTTTGAAGCTTTAAAAGAGAAATCTCCATTCACTTTTAAGGACCTACTGAGCTAAGCTATTTTTCTTCAAATGTGTTTTTGTGAAGAAAGTCATACACACATGGGATATCATGAGGGTGAGTAAATAATGAGAGAATTTAAATTTTTGGGTGAACTATCCCTTTAATACAGCGTACTAGCAGTGGTCAAATCTTGATTTAGTAACAGGTATGACTGTGCTTTATATGATGAATTTTCATGATATAGTCGCAATGATTTAGCTGGTGACATAAAATAAGGCAACATTTTCAACATTACAATGATTTTCTTGTACATTTTATTTAGCCATTACATTTCCTAAAGACCGCGCCATTTACTTTTAGATTAGTTTTGCGATCCTTTCTTGTCTCATGATTTGCAAATATGACAGGTTTTCATCCAAGCAAGAATCATTGCAAGAACAATGGCCCCTTTGCTAAGCCCCTTGGCTTCCATTGCAAGCTCTGTCAAGATTGCAGAACTTCCCATAGAAATTAATGGGAGATTGCCGTGAATGGTGTGGTTTTTGGCTAAATATTCTCATTAACGGAATTGAAAATATTCTAACGTGGGCTGGAATGAAGAACGAGATGGTAAAGCATATTTTTTGTGATGTTTTTTGTGAAAGAAGTTATTTGTAATTTAAAACAGTATTTCGAATGACAACTGTGGAGATTGTGAATCAGAATCAAGGCAAAATATAGCTGCAGGCAGCGATGACGGGCCCAAGCACCATGGGTCCATTTCCACCCAGTGGCTTTCGGAAAACTATGCAAGGTGGACACATGCATTTGGCATTTGACATTATTCTAAACAATTTTGAAGCAATTTGGGTAAATATAAGAGGACTGTTTCAAAGTCTGTTGTAAGAGCCACACTTCCTGCTGCCAGGTGGTGGCGCTATGACCGTGACCCAAAATAGTCACATCCATGTGATTAGCCCCCAAGACTTAACATACATCTCAATTTTGATCTAAATCACACATTGCACACAGAAGATATGAGACACTTCCTGTTTCCCATTTTTCACCATTAATTTAATGCCTCGCCATGGCAACACCTTTCAATATATCAAAATCTGTTCACAATTTAGCATCTTCAATGTCTTGGCATAATATTGTCTAAATGTGGTGACAGTCTCATGAATCCCCTAGGAAGAGTATTTAAAAGTTCAGAGACTGCAATATTTAAAAAATCCAAAATGGCTGACTTCCAGAAAAACCACCATAAAAAAGCCTAACTACAGTTTGTTAGTGCACATGGGCACAAAGATCTTTTTGGAGAAATGTCCTCTGATCTGATGAAACAAATTGAACTGTTTGGCCATAATGACATCATTATGTTTGGATGAAAAAGGGTGAGGCTTGCAAGGCGAAGAACACCATCCCAGCCGTGAAATGGGGGTGGCAGCATCATGTTGTGGGGGTGCTTTGCTGCAGGAGGGACTGGTGCACTTCACAAAATAGATGGCATTATGAGGAAAGAAAATTAGGTGGATATATTGAAGCAACATCTTAAGACATAAGCCAGAAAGTTAAAGCTCAGTCGCAAATGGGTCTTCCAAATGGACAATGACCCCAAGCATACCTCCAAAGTTGTGGCAAAATGGATTAAGGACAACAAAGTCAAGGTATTGAAGTGGCCATCACAAAGCCCTGACCTCAATCAGAAAGAAAATTTGTGAGCAGAACTGAAAGTGTGCGAGCAAGGAGGCCTACAAACCTAACTCGTTCTGAACTAACCTAAAGTTCTGTCTGGAGGAATGGGCCAAAATTCCAGCAACTTATTGTGAGAAGCTTGTGGAAGACTACCCAAAATGTTTGACCCAATTAAACAATATAAAAGGCAATGCTACCAAATACTAACAAAGTGTATGTAAACTTCTGACCTACTGGGAATATGATGAAATAAATGCTGAAATAAAACATTCTTTCTACAATTATTCTGACATTTCACATTCTTAAAAATATAGTGATCCTAACTGACCTAAGACAGGGAATGTTTTCTACGATTAAATGTCAGGAATTGCAAAAAATTTAGTTTAAATGTATTTGCCGTATGTGTATGTAAACTTTTGACTTCAACTGTATGTACCAATTTTAGTGACTGTAGGTGAAAATGAGGGTGCTACAGAGGCTGTCTTACACACCCATTTTAAAGGGGGCACTACAGAGCCCCCCTACACACCCATGTGTGAACTTTTGCCCAGCCCTAATGGCCAACGACTCTGATGTATGCAAAATTTCATGAAATTGTAAGCATGCCAAGTGCCTAAAAAACACCCAAATATAGGAAGGAATAATAACAATTAGTGCATTGCCATGGCAACAGTATTTAAGATATCAAATATTCCTTTACAATTTTACATCAGCAATGTCTTGACATTATTCTAAAGAATTTTGAAGCAATTCACGTAAACACAAGAAGGCTATTTCAAAGTCTGTTAAAAGTGCCATACTTCCTGCTGCCAGTTGGTGGTGCTATGACTGTGACCCATAATAGCTGCATCAATGTGATCAGCCCCCATTAACAAACATACAGCTGAATTTATCAAAATTACACTATGCACAAAGATGTAAAGCACTACCTTTTTCCCATTTTTCAACAAATGTATTGCTTCGCCATGGCGACACCTTTCAAAATATAAAAAAAAATCCATTCACAATTTAGCATCTACAATGTATTGGCATGATGTTGCACCAATTTGGTGCCAGTCACATGAATCCCCTAAGAGTATTTAAAAGTTCCAAGCTGGCAATTTTCAGAAAATCGAAAATGGCCGACTTTCTGTTGGGCGGAGCTAATGACTACAATTATGAAAGTTGTCCAGCTTGACGAGAACTATGTATGAACCAATTTTGTGACTGTAGGTGTAAATGGGGTTACTACAGAGGCCATCTTAGGGTGTTTTCACACTTGGTCCATTTCAGGGGTCTAAGCTCAGTTCAGGGGATTTTTGGCCCATATGTGAACACACCAAACGATCTCAGACCCCTTAAAAGCGAACCGAGCCGAGACCATCTCGGGAGGTGGTCTGAGTACGGTTCGCTTGCAGCCTTTGGTTTGGTTCACTAATAACGTGCATTGTGAACAAAAAGTGCTCCGGGCTCACATGAATTTTCCTTTTGCGTAATACCAAACATGTTTGGCCATGACAGGTTCCCGTACTCAGAAAATGAAAATGCGAGCACCGAAAAGACACGATGAGCTGCTTGCTTTGTTTCTATGGATATGACAGAGGGAGATGCATATTAAATTTATTGTAAACTGCACACAAAACAAACTCAAAGGACTTTCTTTAGTGTTCTGTGCAAATGAAGATTCGAGGGTTTAACCGGATGCCTTGAAAACTGCATGAAATTTAAGAAATTACAATCTATGTCAGTAAATTAAACAAATTGTGATTAATCTTATTGTTTGTCGTCAATAAGACTAATCTACCATGATTGAATGCTGAATTTTTCCTCTAAATCCAGTGTTTTTATATAAAAATTCAATGCATTCAATTCTGTTACATTACTTTTCTTTGTAATAATATAGAATTACATAATATTGATGCCAAAGATCAATAAATTAAATTGTATTGAATATTGACACGTTCTTATGCTGCTTATTCATTTTGGGAGCATTAAACATGTTTATATTATCTTATAAGTTAATACGTAGAGCTATTTGTACTCTTAACATTAAATATAGCCCTAATAATTATAATACATACAATATTTTTTCAAGTGGGCTCGGTCCCATAAATAACACAGAGTGTGAATGCAAAGAGAACTGGGTACTTTTTCACTCTGTACACTTTTTGGTCAGAGTTTGGTTCTTTTAAAGAGGACTCAAGTGTGAAAACAACCTTACACACCCATTTTAAACCTGTTAACTGTCACTCGCCAACAGGTAGGCCATTTGAGTGTGGCTATAAAACAAATGCTTTGTTTTATATCACAAAATTCATCAATGTTCACATACTTGTTATCTAATTAAAGCTTAAACTCAACTTTCATCTTCTGTGGTCTACTTTGCAATTAGAACATTACAGTGAAAACATATTTTAAAACATGAGACATGTGAGCGACAGTACTTATGTTTCATGTTCTCTGCTTATGATACGATCCAATGATTGAAAAAACAGCATGCAATTCATTAGACTCGTTTGAGATGAGCAAGTTCTATGCATAAACGATCACCGGTGATCACGGACAGGTTAGAAATGCCGGTTAGAATTCTGTCCAACTTGCTGGGATATCATGACCACATGTCAAAAATACTCCCGCAAGAGCGAGGCAGCCACAGTTGTAGCAGGCTGGTGGCACAGTTGCTTTTTTCGAGGTGTGCGAACTGCAAGCACGATGGGAAATTACTTGCTGATGACACGGCTTAATGCTCATTGGCTTAAAAAAACGTGATGTTTTGTTCTCTTTTAAAACTCTTTTAATCTCTAATATCATGTTTCTATGTGTATAAATTATATATGAATATTCCCAACATTCTGATTCAGACATTCAGACTGTGATTGGTATATTTCTGAAATATCTAAAATACGTGTCTTTATTCAACTAAACATTTTATGGAAAGACAAAACTCTTATGGGGGATTTAAATAACAGGTACATTAACCTGTTGCTTTATTATAACAGTTCACATAACAGAAGTAAAGGGAAAAAAGAAATTAAGCAAAGTAAATGACTATGTACAAAGGTTTATTATAATATTCAAGAGCCGTAGATGCAGGGGTGTCTAGATGGGTAAAAGTTCAAGACTCTACAGCAGTCCAGAGTCTTTGTTGCCTTGGTGTTCCTTACACCCTCCAACATATCAAGATACTGATAGAGCTCAAACTAAAATTTCCAAAAAGTGGTATCTTCTTAGACCATCTACATTTATGGATATAGTCCTTTTACTTAACATAATAAATAGGTTAAGCATATAACAGATTTTCTTTTCCAAAGGTTTATCATAAAAAAATAAAACATTCTTAACTTCCAAAGTAATCTCAATCCCAGTGATCTCCTGCACCAACCTGCTCGCGTCTACTTTCAAGGTGAGGCATTGACATCTCAAACGAGCCTAACACGGGGGTCCACTGATGAAAATGGTCTCAACCATTTATCCAAAACATCGAAACCCAACTGATCCTCTGTCTCATTTCAAAAGATATTGATACTAATTAATTTTTATGCTATCAAAATCAGTGTCTCCCCTATTCTATGGACTCTTCCGAGTATTTTGAGCCCATCCACACCTTAATCTGTGTTTCACAGCCAGAGCTCTCATTCAACACAGATTAGACAGGTGGTATTACCAAATGCGCATTGGCTATTTACCTAGATTAATTCGGCCAATAGATCTCTAGTAATGGTTTGACTGGCAGGTCATGTAGGCAATAGTGTGAGGTTTCCATAGTTACATGGGCTGGCCTTTCTCAGTTTCTTTTGAGCAATCCAGAGGAATTATCTTGTATAATTTATGGCAGAAAAAATATAATATGTTTATTGAAAATGAAAATAGTTGCTGGCTCCAACTGCTAACAGCACTTACATTGTAATAGGGTTGGGCGATGTGGACCAAAATTAATATCTGTATTTTTAGGCTGAATGGCGATGCACAATATATATCTCGGTATTTTCTAAAAAGTTAGTTAAATATTCAGTTGTAAGTCAAAACCACATGTGAGATAGTAAATGAAGCTTGCATTGCTCTTTGTTTCAAGGCATAAGACTTTTCGGGTTGCAGCAGCACAAAGTTTAACACACTTTTCATACTGCAGTTTATGGTGCTGTTGTAAATGGTGGAAGAGATCTGAAGTGCTTCCACTTTTGGATGCAACCTATTTATGGCATTCTCTACAGATGACATGCAGGGCTTGATATTAAGCATTGTGACGTGCTTGTCCTTCAGACAAGTATATTGGTCATTCACTTATCCGAGTAAAAATGTACTTGTCCAGAAAAAAAAAGGACATGTATTGGCTTCATGCTCAAGTAACATGTCAGTGTTTCTGTTGTATGTTTTCTAAAATTACGACATGGCCAACCTAATAGTATTATACCTATGCAATCAGCTAGATTATCTGGGACAGTATGTAAACTGTACTGGGTAGAGGAGATTATTTTATGTTACATGTACGCAAGGTAGTCAAATAAAGGAAAGCCTCCATCACCATCATTTACAGCAGGAGTGCTCACACTAAGGAATGATATCTACTTTTCCATCATGTTATTGCAGCAAGATATACCAACCACAATATATAAATTTATCAAAATACCAAAATTTCAGTAGTCTCTAGTGAAATGTGATGATTTTTGATACCAGCTTCAATACCACAACAAATAATAGCCTAACAATAATTAAATTAATTATAAAATAATTAAGTTCTCAAGTTATTAAGGGTAGTAAACAGTCAATAATAAAATAACAAAAGAAAAGCAATGAATAGAAAAAAACACTATAGACCAAACAAAAATACAAATTAAGAAAAGTGCTTTTTTACAGCTTAAAAAAATAAAACAGTAGCAAGTATTCAATAAAACATTCAAAATGAATTTGACAAACTATTACCAGTCTTCCCTGTTTAAATAATACTTTAATACTTTTATACTAGAGTTATACTAGTAAAGTTATCCAGCCAAGAGCAGTGAGTGGTTTTGTCATTTTCTTGTTACTGTTGTTTGATTAATATTAAGGATACTCTAGACAACGGCAGGTCTATTTGGTTACATTTAAACGCACAAGTCGTACATTTCAGTGAAAATCAGCTTTTCTCCTAATGTTTACGTTTAGACATAACTCTGTTTTTACATGAACACCTAACCAAGACAGGCATTTTGGAGGGATTTTGAAATGTATTTGACCGTTTAGGCGCGAGCATTCTTGGAGCACACGCGCAGGTAATGCGTGCCGCACACACAAGCCGCCTGTCAGTCAAACAGCTTGCAACTGTTTTGCTGCTCATCTGATCTTCTAAATCCAAACCATTTCCAAATAATTGAACCATTGTTTTTCTTTTTAACAACCAGATCTTCTTCGGCAGTGTAAACTAGCCCTCTGTCTCCGTTCATGTTGCACGAGAACTTGAGCGAGTGGGGCCGGCGCACAGCAGACAGAGAGGGGGCGGGGTTCCATGGAGAGTTTGAGATTGTAGAGATGCAAACACGGCATGGCTTTACGGAAGAAACGGGTTGTGTAACGCAGCATCAAATAAATATATCAATATAAACGGTATTGTCTCATCCTATGTCTCATTTTTGCTTCTACTCAACATTAAATTAACCCAAATCAAATAAACAAACATTTTTCTTTTAGAGCGTGTTAACACTGAATCCATATGAAATGATAGCATCCCTTAGCTTGTTAAAAAATGATTGTTTCATACTGACTATTTATACACAACTAAGCATGTTAAAAATGACAAAGCATTTTACACACATTAAATCTACTTATTGCTTATGAATTTATACTAATCACAAAATACATTTAGCTTTTAAACCTAAGATCACGTGATAAAATAATTGAAACTCTGCAACAAACACAAACATTGAGCATGAATATATCATGAAATATTAACGATCTATTTTGCTTATGGGTATTCTAACATCCATAACAAATATATATATATATATATATATATATATATATATATATATATATATATATATATATATATATATATATTTGATTAATCCAGACATAAACAATGACAATTTTACGAAACAAAGACAACATGAGCGCTAAAAACACACACAATAACAGTTCATCGGTGCCACTGAGTTAGCGCATGCGTGTTCAAACAATCATGACGTCACCAAAATCCACTCCAGCGCATGCGTGTAACAACATCCAGTGCATATTGGATCTAATCCAGCACATCATCCAGCTACAGGCTGCAATGAGGACCTCTTGGAGCTTGGCTGTCCTCTGACCAATGAAGATTGGCTGTCCTCTATTGGACATTTCTGGTACTGCGTCTGAGCACTTTGCCACTCAACATAAAATTTGGAACAGAACTGACTTTGATTTTCTAGTATTTTTACATTTCAGTTGATATTTTTATTATATTTTAAAGGTGCAATATGTAGCAATTTTCATGTAATATTCTCCTTTTTTTTTTTTTTTTTTTTTGCCAATGTGTGAACAGCTTGTAACGCAACTTAAAAATGAGCCCTTCCTGGACTTCCTAGGTTGTCTATTAAAACCTATAGACTGATTTTCATGCGAAGGGAGTGGGTCGCTTCTGCTGGGAAAATCCAAAGGATGTGACGTTTATGCACGCTCCCAAGAGCCTTGCCTCAGACAGTAATAGCTTCTCTTCCGCTATTCAACAGCGACAACAAACTGCAACACTAGGTAACATTATCTTAGAGGTGGAATCCAGCAAACGTCCGGCTCCCAGCACAACACCAACTCCTACACAAACTCAGAGTAAGCCAAAAAATAAATAATTATAATAATACATTTATCTACTGAATCCCGTCTGGCTCAGCGGGAATGTGATCATGGTCGAGCGAAAACTAGAGTGAACATCGGCAGGGCATTTGATTTTGGGGACCAAAACCGACCCTGAATTGGTGTTCTTCTTATTGGACAGGTATGCTTACATAACTGCAAAACATGTGAAATATAGAGCCAATAAGGATTGATATGTGTAATTTTAGCTAACTTGATCTTGCCTGCTAACGCTGACGAATTGCAAGCTACCTTGCTTCGTAACTTTCAAATAATTTTAACGATCTTCTCTTTATACAAGTCTTATAAAAGTCAGGTATACAGGATAAATGTAAGCAAACACGCTGGTTTCTTGATAGTTGTACAACATATGTCTCGTCAAGATGGCGCCGCGGATGGCCACCTCGGTGTGTAGCTATTCAGTTCTTTTGTTGTTTTTGTTTGTTTGTCCTGTGTTTAGTAATATTTTTCCAGTCACTTACCAGGGACGAACTGCTGAACATTCGGCAGCATATACCAGACAACCTTTTCCCAGTTTTTGAATATTCAGACGTTTTGCTGGACATTTTAGTCAGAGGCGCAGCTGTGTTGTTTAAACACGCTATGAGATGCAGGCGAGAGAGATGAGCAGGCACGCTGGTCAGGCTCCGTCAATGCGGATTTTGAACAGCGCTGCCAAGCATTCATCTAGCGAATCTCCGCTCTCTTCCTAACAAAACGGATGAACTACATCTCCTCACCCATACAAACAAGGACTTTTCAACCTCTGCTGCCTTGTGCTTCACAGAAACCTGGCTGAGTGAAGCCATTCCGGACAGCACGTTACATCTGCCGGGCTTTCAGCTGTTCAGAGCGGATAGCATCGCGGAGTTAACGGGGAAAACGAGAGGCAGTGGAACATGCTTTTACATCAGTGAAAGTTGGTGTACAGATGTAACAATGTTAAAGAGGATGTGCTGTCCTAATTTGGAAGTGCTCTTTATTAACTGTAAGCCGTTCTACTCGCCGCGGGAGTTTTCCTCGTTTATTCTGGTGAGTGTGTATATCGCGCCAAACGCGTGTGTGAACACAGCGCTGCAACAGCTGACTGATCAAATCACAGACACAGAACAACAATACCCGGACTCAGTTATTATTATTCTTGGGGATTTTAACAAAGCAATTCTCACACGTGAACTGCCCAAATACAAACAGCACATTACATGCCCCACCAGAGACAGGAACATACTGGATTATTGTTACACAACAATAAAGGATGCATATCGCTCTGTCCCTAGAGCAGCTTTGGGACTCTCTGATCACTGTCTGGTTCATCTTCTTCCAACCTACAGGCACAAATTAAAATCAACCAAGCCAGTAGTAAGGACTGTAAAGAGATGGACCAATGAAGCAGAGCGGGAACTACAAGCCTGCTTCGATTGCACGGACTGGAGTGTTTTTGAGGCTGCAGCCACAGACCTGGACGAGCTCACGGATAATGTTACATCATTTATCAGTTTCTGTGAGGATATGTGCATTCCTACTAGGACTTATTTAAAGTTCAACAACGACAAACCGTGATTTACAGCAGAGCTCAGGCAGCTTCGTCAAGCCAAAGAGGATGCTTACGGGGTGGGGATAAAGTCTTGTACAATCAGGTCAGGAACACACTGAACAAGGAAATCAGAGTGGCTAAAAGAAGATACTCTGAGAAGCTGAAAAACAAGTTTTCAGCTAACGACCCTGCATCAGTTTGGAGTGGCATGAAATAACTCACAAATTACAGGACTCCTACCCCCAACCCTGTGGTGGACCAACAACTGGCTGACAACCTGAATGTGTTCTACTGCAGATTTGAAAGGCCCAATCTCACACCCCACACCGACCTTCACTTCACACAAACACCAACACCCCCCTCATCCCTCTCCTGCTACTCAACCTGCACTTAAGATCTGTGAAGATAATGTGAGCCGGGTCTTTCGGAAACAAAAGACGAGGAAAGCTTCAGGCCCAGATGGCGTCTCACCAGCGTGTCTTCGATCCTGTGCAAACCAGCTGGCCCCCATCTTCACACAGATCTTCAATAGATCACTGGAGCAGTGTGAAGTCCCATGCTGCTTCAAACACTCAATCATTATTCCTGTCCCAAAGAAACTAAAAATCACAGGACTTAATGACTACAGACCTGTCACCCTGACATCTGCGGTCATGAAATCATTTGAGAGACTGGTGTTGGCCCACCTGAAGAACATCACTGGACCCTTTCTAGATCCCCTTCAATTTGCTTAGAGCAAACAGGTCTGTGGATGATGCAGTCAACATGGGACTGCATCATATCCTGCAACATCTTGACAGACCAGGGACATATGCAAGGATCCTTTTTGTGGACTTCAGTTCGGCTTTCAACACCATCATCCCAGCTATACTCCAGAATAAATTATACCAACTCTCTGTTCCCATGTCTATCTGTCAGTGGATTACCAGCTTTCTGACAGACAGGCAGCAGCTTGTGAGACAGGGGAAACTCACTTCCAGCACCTGTACAATCAGCACGGGTGCACCCCAGGGATGTATGATCTCTCCACTACTCTTCTCCCTCTACACCAATGACTGCATCGCCAAGGACCCCTCTGTCAAGCTCCTGAAGTTTGCAGACGACACCACTGTCATCGGCCTCATCCGAGATGACGATGAGGCTGCATACAGAAGGGAGGATGAACAGCTGGCTGTCTGGTGCAGTCAAAACAACAATGAGCTGAACACGCTCAAAATGGTGTAGATGATTGTGGACTTTAGAAGGAACACCCCAACACTGACTCCCCTCACCATTCTAAACAGCACTGTGACAGCAGTGGAGTCATTCAGGTTCCTGGGCACTACCATCTCACAGGACCTGAAGTGGGAGACACACATTGACTCCATTGTGAAAAAGGCCCAGCAGATGTTGTACTTCCTTCACCAGCTGAGGAACTGAGGCACTGCTGATACAGTTCTACTCAGCGGTCATTGAGTCTGTCCTCTGCTCTTCAATAACTGTCTGGTTTGGTTCAGCTACGAAATCAGACATCAGAAGACTACAAAGGACAATTCGGACTGCTGAGAAGATTATTGGTTGATGTAATAATTTTGATGTAAATCACTCGATACACACAGAAAATATTAGACACTTCCTTTTTCAAATTTTTTGACGTTAATTTATCGCATTGCCATGGCAATGTTGTTCGATATATCAAAAATCTGTTTGCATTTTAGCAATGTCTTGGCATGATGTCGCCCACATTTGGTACCTGTAACATGAAATCCATAGGAGGAGTATTTCAAATTCCAGAGCATGCATTTTTCAAACAATCCAAAATGGTCGACTTCCTGTTGGGCGGAGCTTATGACTGTCAGCGCAAAAGTTGTCCGGCTTGAAGAGATCTATAGGTGTACAAAGTTTGGTGATGATAGCTCAAATGTGATGTGCTACAGAAACCCCCCCCCCACCTCGAACAGGCCCATCTTCTAGGTGGCACTACAAAGCCCCCCTGCAATTTTTCCCAGCCATAAAGGCCAACGACTCTGATGTGTGTGCAAACTTTCAAGAGTTTTCACACACGTTAAGTACCTCAAAAGTACCGAAAACCTTGAAAAGAAGAATAAAGAAAAATCCTTAGAAGAACAATAGGGCCTCCGCACTTTCAGGGCTTAGGCCCTAATGATCATAACAGCCACTTGAAAAGAGAAAAAAGTAATTTCATGGCAATTATACACCTGATAACATAGTGTAAGTAAACAGAACTGCTTATAACGTCTCATAACACACTCACTATGATGCTTTGAAATCTTTAAAGACCTGAATCAATATGTATATTAATTAACGTTAAGTTATTAGCTTTAATTTACCTTGTATCAAATGTAGGTGTCCTTGCTGATATTATACATGCTTATTTGGGAATGACAACAATTATTCAGTCATGTGAGTTGAGGCAGTCGCATGATGTTTTTTGATACGCATCTAGGAATTTAATTAGTAAATGTGTTCCATTATAGTTAATCTTCTTACAGAATAAAAATGTATCCACTTCAAGCGATTAAAGTTTTTTTTTTCCGGCACATTTTGGAATTTTATTCACATCTTGGTGCTTCCATCCAGTATATTTATGCGTTATCCCAAAATATGCATACAAATACAGTTGTGCTCAAAAGTTTGCACACCCTGGCAGAAATTTTAACATTTTGGCATTGATTTTGAAAATATGACTGATCATGCAAAAAAGTATTTTATGTAAGGATAGTGATCATATGAAGCCATTTATTATCACATAGTTGTTTTGCTCCTTTTTAAATCATAATGATAACAGAAATCACCCAAATGGCCCTGATCAAATGTTTACATACCCTTGAATGTTTGGCCTTGTTACAGACACACAAGGTGACACACACAGGTTTAAATGGCAATTAAAGGTTAATTTCCTACACCTGTGACTTTTTAAATTGCAATTAGTGTCTGTGTATAAATAGTCAATGAGTTCGTTAGCTCTCACGTGGATGCACTGAGCAGGCTAGATACTGAGCCATGGGGAGCAGAAAAGAAATGTCAAAAGACCTGCGTAACAAGGTAATGGAACTTTATAAAGATGGAAAAGGATATAAAAAGATATCCAAAGCCTTGAAAATGCCAGTCAGTACTGTTCAATCACTTATTAAGAAGTGGAAAATTCAGGGATCTACTGATACCAAGCCAAGGTCAGGTAGATCAAGAAAGATTTCAGCCACAACTGCCAGAAGCATTATTCGGGATACAAAGAAAAACCCACAGGTAACCTCAGGAGAAATACAGGCTGCTCTGGAAAAAGATGGTGTGGTTGTTTCAAGGAGTACAATACGACGATACTTGAATAAAAATGAGCTGCATGGTCAAGTTGCCAGAAAGAAGCCTTTACTGCTCCAATGCCACAAAAAAGCCCGGTTACAATATGCCCGACAACACCTTGACACGCCTCACAGCTTTTGGCCCACTGTAATTTGGAGTGACGAGACCAAAATAGAGCTTTATGGTCACTACCATAAGCGCTATGTTTGGAGAGGGGTCAACAAGGCCTTTTGTGAAAAAAATACCATCCCCACTGTGAAGCATTGTGGTGGTTCACTGATGTTTTGGGGGTGTGTGAGCTCTAAAGGCACGGGAAATCTTGTGAAAATTGATGGCAAGATGAATGCAGCATGTTATCAGAAAATACTGGCAGACAATTTGCATTCTTCTGCACGAAAGCTGCGCATGGGACGCACTTGGACTTTCCAGCGTGACAATGACCCTAAGCACAAGGCCAAGTTGACCCTCCAGTGGTTACAGCAGAAAAAGGTGAAGGTTCTGGAGTGGCCATCACAGTCTCCTGACCTTAATATCATCGAGCCACTGTGGGGAGATTTCAAACGTGTGGTTCATGCAAGACAACCAAAGACTTTGCATGACCTGGAAGCATTTTGCCAAGACGATGGCAAATGGGCAGCTATACCACCTGCAAGAATTTGGGGCCTCATAGACAACTATTACAAAAGACTGCATGCTGTCATTGATGCTAAAGTGGGCAATCCACAGTATTAAGAACTAAGGGTATGCAGACTTTTGAACAGGGGTCATTTCATTTTTTTCTTTGTTGCAATGTTTTGTTTTATGATTGTGCCATTCTGTTATAACCTACAGTTTAATATGAATCCCATAAGAAATAAAAGAAATGTGTTTTGCCTGCTCACTCATGTTTTCTTTAAAAATGGTACATATATTACCAATTCTCCAAGGGTATGCAAACTTTTGAGCACAACTGTATTTGGATGGAAACCCAGTGAGTGATCATTTTCATCAACTGTTTTGATACAAGAAAAGCGAGAGGTTTTGTGACACAAAGTCTACTCCGGCTAGTCTTAGGAGTGTATCTCCCATTGTCAAAACTAAGGTTAGGGTCAAGAATAACCTTTCTCTGCAGTTAAATTTTCAGCGTGAAGGATGTATAATGAAAAAGTCAGTTTGTGGTTTCTCTTTGAAGTTCAGCGCATTGGAGTGAGTAGTTCATGCATTGGTTCTTACTTTGCAGGAGTCGGTGCGGTGTTGTGCAACAACTGACACTTTCTCCAGCATGGAGCGCAGCCTGGACTGAGTGGCGTGAGAAATGAGAGTGACTGTCTCCATTGACACCTCTGTCACACCGAACTTCTTGGCTGAAACGAGACAAAGTTTTGCGTTAAAGTTGCTTTGGAAGGTTTGGAAACATGAAAATGTGAAGAGCAGTTCTTTGAGCCATAAAAGGAATAGTTCACTCAAAAATGAAAATTCTGTCATTATTTACTCACCCTTGACTTCTTTTCTTCCATGGAACGTAAAAGGTGATATTAGCCAGAATGCTAGACTCGGTAACCATTCACTTTCAATGTATGAGAAAAGATATAATGAAAGTGAATGCTGACTGAAGTTAACATTCTGCCTAACATCTCATTTTCTTCTGAAAAAAAAAAAAGTCATACTGGTTTGGAACAACATGAGGGTGTGTAAATTATGATAATTTCCATTTTTGGCTGAACTATCCCAGTAAGTGCCAGACCAATTAAAATATTATTGTTTTGAATTTTTATTCAAATCTGCCTCATGATATGACCTAAATGTAACTAGCAAACACTTCACTGCAGCACTTTGCATTTGTCACACCCACACACTCACTTACTATCACTCTCCCTCCGTCACAAACACATCCAGCAGGTGGCGCAATGCACCTCCCCTTTCCCTCCTCCAGCCATCAAGCTGAAATAGTCACAGACACAAACACACGCAGAACATCCCTGGAGGAAGATTTACATTTTTAACACACTCCCCCCCCCCCCGGCGACAGCATAACAACCACAGCCGGGCTCCATGTAATAGCACATATCCGTGGGCACTCATTGGTATGCACTGTGTGCTAAATCAAGCGCATGGGGGGAGAGAGTTTGCTTAAATACAATAATGGAGGGCGCATTTTGGATGAGAGGGATCCAAAGACCTGCCTCAACTATTTCTCCTGCTGTTTAGCAGATCTTTAAAATGATTTATGTGAAGGTTAGCTAATCTGTATTGATGACAACACTCAACAGTGTGTTAAACACAGGAGAGTATGGCAGATGCAGATGCCATGTAAAGCATTTGGAGTGTCTTAGTTTTGATTATGGTGCCTTGTTTCCTGTGGATATACAACTTTCTCCATCAGATTAATGTGGGACAAAAGGGAGCAGACTTCCACCCACCTTTATTCCCTGCAAATTACAGGGAATAACCAGCCTGCATATGGGTTTTACTATATAACATTCATTTTTTGCTTGTTAGTGGTGCTTGCTAAGGCATGAACAGTACCTCAGATTTAGCTGCTTGTTGAAGAAAATTGTGTTTTGCAACTTTATTACTTTCTATTACTACATTAAAAGAGGGTCCCTAGCCATACCTAGGTACCAGAATATCATGGGGGCAAGACATGGGGGTGGGCTCTTTTGACCTGGGCCAGTAAGCAACCACCCAGAACACCTTAGCAACCACACAGCAACACCCTAGAATCCACCCTCAACACTTTAGAATAGTGGTGGCAACTTGTACATAGGCATGCATCACTAACATTTTCTAATTTAAAAAAAAAAAAAATCAAATTTGTTTACAAGTATTTAGATACCATTCTGTTTAGTACTTGAAATGTGCATTGTTTGTTGGCAGGAACATTCAGAGTGTGTATGCAAGTGACCTTGTCAGGAATGGAGCCCGAGGCAACCTCTTATTTCAGCACACAGCAAACTGACATCGAGGCATCAGAAGACAGCGCATAAAGAATTCATACACAGCCTTAGGAGGCCTCAAGCTCAGAACACAGGGCATTCATTAGGCCGTTTTAGCATTTGAGTGACCAGTGGAATTGCACTAAAGGTCTTAGAGGCATAGATAAAGGGGAGGGGTTTGGAACGGCACCAATAATTCTATATAGCGCCACTTCTACCAACACAGTGCCTGATCCAGTATACAATCCGAAATGGTTCCACACATTTCCACTGCAGAAAAGGTGGTTCTTGGCTGGAGAAACTGGCTTTGCGCGACCTCTAAAATCTGCTGGTCTCAAACCAGTAAATACTAACGTCAGAGACTGTCGGGGGGATAATATTTGCACCAAGAAATGTATTCAGAATAACAACAGCTGGCAATAATGCTGCAAATCAAAACTAACCTGCTCCCATTAAAATCAATGAAGCTGTCTACACTAGAAATAACCAAGGTGGCAATTGGAAACATACATCCTGTAACTAAGTATGTAGTTATTAAGTATGCAGTTTCCCCTTCCATCTAAAATAAAGCAATTTACAAATATTGTAATTTGTGCAAGTGAATATATTGCTATGAACTTCTTTTTGTTGCATAAAAAGTAGCTTGTGATGGCATAAATATGCAAACTCAAAAAAATCTGGATGTTAAAACACTCTCTTTAAACTTGTAAGACTTGTAAACAAAGACTGTAATGCAGCATGTTAATTTAAGAGCAGGTTACAGTAGTAACGGAGTCAGTTAAATCATTGTTTAGATCTTAAAGGGGTTGTTCACCCAAAAAATTCTCTCATCATTTACTCACCCTCATGCCATCCCAGATGTGGATGACTGTCTTACACAAAGAATTCTTGAAAAATATCTCAGCTCTATAGGTCCTTAAAATGCAAGTGAATGGTGATCAGACCTTTGTAGCTCCAAAAATTATATAAATGAAACACAAATGTAATCCCTATGACTCCAGTGTTTAAATCCATATCTATATTAAATCCATATTACATTTTTATCTGTTTCTCTCCCACACCTCTTATATCGTTTCTGAAGATATGGATTTAAACACTGGAGTCATATGGATTACTTTTATGTTTCCTTTGTGTGATTTTTGGAGCTACAAAGGTCTGGTCACCATTCACTTGCATTGTATGGAACTACAGAGCTGAGATATTCTTCTAAAAATCTTCGTTTGTGTTCTGCTGAAGAAAGAAAGTCATACACATTTAGGATGGCATGAGGGTGAGTAAATGAGAGAATTTTCATTTTTGGGTGAACTATGCCTTTAAGTCACGTGGGCCGGTTCTATGAGATGTTCACCAGTTCAGCACCGTTTCCATGGAACAAGGATATCTACTGTATATATAGGTTCTCTGCTTTTTAAAGAGGCAACTCTAGCCATGGTCTGGAATTTTAATCTACTTCCTAGACAAGCCTAGTCTAGAGTGAGGCAGAATCATGCATGTGCCTTTTTTGTGAAAAACTGCTAGTCTTTAATTATGCGGATCTAAAATCAAGCAGGCGAATATTAGAGCTTAAAAAAAGAGTGACACATCTTGCCTGTCTCATCGGAGTAGCTTTCATCAGCTTTTTGTTTAAATCCATTCATAATTCCACACCCATTTGGAGATCCACCATCAAATGTCATCAGTCAACATTGATACTATAATTAGATGGAATATTAACTGCCCACACAGTAACGGGACAGCCTAACCCTTTTTACGATTGTAAACTTGCCAAGAGAAACCGATCCTGACAAGTAACATTGGCAGACTGAGAGTATTGTGGCGGCAAGCTGTTTCATACCAGTCTCCAGAAGACGTCTGTGAAGAAGACTGGCAGGAAGGAAGGCCTCGTCCTTACAAGAACGGATCTGGGTGCCCACGAGTTCTGAACCCGTGGCCAGGATACGGGCATTTTCCTCATTCAGGTTCACGCCAGCCATTGACGCCACATCATTGATGTCATCATCATCCCTGCAGACACAATTCAAGAGAATGGGAATGTAGGTAGGTATATATTCAAAGTGGGAAGCAAAAATCTGAGACCACTAGTGACCTCTCTTTTGCACTTTAATATAATTTTTGTATTTACAAATTATATTATTGAGTGAAACTTTGAACATAAAAATTGACATGAATTTTTGAATTACTTAGTATTTAGTGTGTCTTTTTACTTTAATGACAGCATGCACTCGAGCATGATTTGAGAATTACTTTTCTTTGTTGTAATTTTGCAAAAACTGTAAAACTTTGTTTCCTCTCAGTTTTTTTTTTTTTTTTTACGATTTTTAATGTGGTCTCAGGTATTTGGTCCACACTGTAAATACATACACATCTTATCTTTTTTACGCAGCTATCTGGAATATTTATTTATTTATTTGTTTGTTTATTTTTAACGCCATGTCAGCAACAAGGCTATCCACGCGGCGAGAACAGATTAAGTATCAAAAACATAAAAATTAGATAAGGAATTTTGTTTTATGTTAGACAGAAACTCTAAAATATTTTTATGTGATATATTTTTAAAAATGTCTGATAAGCTTGTTTCCGAGTAAAACCTTTTGTCTAGTAGTATTAAAAGCAGCGCAATCCAATAAAATGTGCTTAATAGTCAGTATAGTCTGACAAGAAAGACATGACAGAGGTTCTTCACCTTTTAATAAAAATTCATGTGTCAGTCTAGAATGACCTATTCGACAACTAGTATATACAATTTGATCATGCCTATTTTTGAAGTTAGAGAAAAGATTCAGCTATCTGGAACTCTTCATTCGGATACTATTTCTGTTTTAATAAGAATTTTAAAGACACGTTTAATGAAGGATGGGTTTACTTTCAATTAACTTATTTTTAATTTTTCTTTATTAAAATGATAAATAATAGTCCTGAACAATGACTTCATACCATCACACCCATTCTTACATTTTCAAATTCTGTTGTGCCCCAATGCCATGAAAACCCCCCACAATCCTAGAGAAACACTGCCTCCTACTGGACTCTTAGGAATACTACCTGAAAGTCCCGCCGCCAGGGTCATTCAGCTTCTGTTTCTGATTGGCTGAGGCTTGCAGAGCCACACCCATGGGGTTCCTTGCTTGAAAAGGTGTCCCAACAGCACCTGCAATAAAAACTCCTAATTACACCAGGGTGTGCGCCCTTTGGTCTATTGTATGTGAAAAGGAACACTTAAGTCTCAATAACTTTCCTTTAATGGGTTCTGAAATGGACTCAGATCTATTTTATGTGGTTCACTAATAGCTTACTTTGAGCACGAACTGTATGTGTGATCACCACCGGCATCCGTGTGGGTGTGGCCTGAACTCCAGGCCTCTTAACAGCCTAAGGAACAAAACCAGAGGGAAAGCCTGAAGGACTCGTCAACTAATTAATCTTGAAGCTGAAGTGTGTAATTTCTGCCCCACTAGAGTCACCAAACAGAACAGCAAAATTAAACAGATTTTTAAACAGATTCAAGTAAACTACAGTAAGGACTGCCACTAAAAATATAAAAACTAAAATATATACAGTATAAGAACATCACAGATACCATGGTGGTGGTTGGAGCCATGGAAGTAGCCGGTCGGATTGTAGATATGGTGGTGGGTAGGGTGCTCGGCGCTGGGGCTTTAATGGTGTTGACTGACAGAGGGCTGGAGGTGGTGGAGGTCTGAGACAATTGAGTTAAAGACTGCTGGGAGTTCAGAAGAGTGAGACGCAGAGCAGGCAAGCTTTTCTGTACAAAGAGAGGGGAAAACATCAACTTTAAGTAAAAAAGCAATAGCAGCATTTGTATTTAGATGTGTCTTTGGGTTTTTTTGTAATTAAGAACATCGGGCCTCATTCACTAACTGTGCATATGCAACATATTTATGTGAAATGTTTTCATAAAGAGATCATGATTAATAAGGTCACACTTAAACTTATTCTAAATTTACGAACAAAAATTAGAATTATCTGAAACCACACATGCAAAAATCTCAGACTCAGAAGCATTAAAAATGTGTAAAGTGGGGGGCCTGGGTAGCTCAGCAAGTATTGATGCTGACTACCACCCCTGGAGTCGCGAGTTCGAATCCAGGGCGTGCTGAGTGACTCCAGTCAGGTCTCCCAAGCAACCAAATTGGCCCGGTTGCTAGGGAGGGTAGAGTCACATGAGGTAACCTCCTTGTGGTCACTATAATGTGGTTCTCGTGGTGAGTTGTGCGTGGATGCTGAGGAGAATAGCGTGAAGCCTCCACACGCGCTATGTCTCCGCGGTAACGTGCTCAACAGGCCACGTGATAAGATGCGCGGATTGACGGTCTCAGACACGGAGGCAACTGAGATTTGTCCTCCGCCACCCAGATTGAGGCGAGTCACTATGCCACCACAAGGACTAACAGCACATTGGGAATTGGGCATTCCAAATTGGGGAGAAAAAGGGGAGGAAAAAAAATAAAGAAAAAAAAAAAGTGTAAAGTTAAAATGTTATTTTTTACATACATTAGTGTAGAAAGCCCTTATTTGGAGATCGCTTGTACATTTTATAAAATTACCTAATTTATCAAAGTTAGAACAAGAGAGCAAATTTGTGTCCATACGCACCTGTTCTGAATCTGGCATAAATTATGCGTGAGAACTTATGCTGTGCACATAAATATGTAATTTGTATGCATTTCTTAGCGAATGAGACCAATTGCATTCAAAGCAGTAGAAGTGCTTTATAACAAAGTTACAAGTCATACCTTTAGAAAAGGGATCAGATAAGGTTGAGGAGATGATTTCAATTCTGTCTGCAGGCGATTTGTAAACTCCTCAGGCTCAATTTTTGCATCCTTTGTAGATTTTAAAAGGCAAATTTTACATGATTACTATTGCAATATGGCCCCAAAACATATGTTGACACTGAAGCCACACAATGTATGTCTGTCTATGTATTATAATACAACAAAATACAGCAAATCAAGTGCCATTATTTGTAAAAAGAAGTATCGTACAAACACATTTTTCAAACAAAGCATTTCACAAAGTTTGTCAGGTTTCAAATGATAAAGAAATATCTCTATAGTTTAAAAATTAAGACAACATGTATTTGGACATTTTTTTGGTTGTCAAAATGTGTGGGGGAACTGTCTTCATCAGCAAAAAAGCCTGAGAAAAGTTATTTTTGAAAAATTCTAGCCTCGTTTGTAAACAGAGGCCAAACATTTGGATATTTGGATATCTAACGCAATACAATCAATACATTTTTAAGTAATGCTTAAGTGATCTTTTTGGGGCAGCTGTAGGCACTGTAAGTTTCAATAACTAGTTCAAGTTTAAGTAAATCAATTACTGACATCTACAGTTGAGTATGAGAATAGCACTAGAAAAAGTTTTGTTATTTGTCATTTAAGATGTCACAATATCAAATCATGTGAGTAAAATTAACCAAAGTGGGCAATTATGCAAACAATTAGGAAGGTTGTTTTTGCAAAAAATCAACATTTAAACACCTAATCAGGCTTACCAACAAATCCTGCACTAGTGCTTTTACATTCCGAGAAGTTTCTGGCGAGGGGGAATTATGGGATGCCAGTTTGATGAGTGTTGCTAGAAAGTTCTTGCACTTCTTTACATTTTCTTGCATTTCCTAAAATAAAGTATTGGAATGAATTAGAATCCATAATGCGTAGTCAAACTCACATTATGAATGGAAACAGCTCAACTGCATTAGAAGAAGTGCTACCTGAGAGAGGACAGGGGCTCTGTTAGCAGGGGCTGCTGCAGAGGTTGTGCTGGGACTCTGCGGAGTCAGAGATGGTTTGAGGACTGTCTGTGGTGGTGCAGGCTGAACACGGGCCCCCGCTGTAATGACTGTAGTGGTGGGCTTCTGAGCGGAGGTAATTGTAACCACCGCAGACTTTTGCTGCTGGAAAAAAGCATACAGAGTTAAGAACACTGATGTAATATCACCTAGTGTTTTCTGAACTGCTACTGAATCTTCAGCATCACAGCAAAAGAAATAAATACATTTTGCAGAAAACAAGCCAAATAAATAAATAAATAAACCTTGAAAAACTGCAAGTATGCCTGGGAGAATTTGTGCTGTTTTAAAGACACAGGGTTTTCTGCACTTTGTATGAAGTTAATTAATAAATAAAAAAATTATTCATGGACTTATTTAAACAAAAACATCCTCACAGACAACATTTTTTCTAGTCTAATGAATTGCTCGTTGAATCTGTCAGAGCGGTTGAATTAATCTCTGACTCACAAACTGGATGTTTCTATGGTATTTTCATAAAAAAATAAACATTAATGTGTGTTATAAAATAGCATTGCATTGGCATGTAGTTAGAACTAATGAGAAGGCACACAATTAAACCAACATTTCTATTCAACAACTACAACTATTCAACAACAAAGAATCTATAGAGAAAAAAGTACATTTACATGCATTTTAAATGGTCCATTTGAATTAGACCAATGGTTCTCAACTTTTTTTTTTTTATTAATGCCCCCTAATTCATTCCCTTAGCCCAAATTCAAGGGTGGTGATGTAGAATTCTGTGCCAAATTCAAATGGTTTCTGCTTCTCATGCCTTGCTTCTCACTGATTCCCGCAAAGCTGCAAGTTTAAGAGCTCGAGCTTTAAGAGCTTTGCGCTCACGCTGCTCTGTCCATTGAGCCGTATCCATCTACAGAGCCATACAGGTGCATTAGCCGAGGTTGTATTTGACGCTGCTAAACCAGATACTTCAGATGCGTCGCTAGACTTCAAAGTACAAATGTGTACCAACCTATATAATTGAGAACCAACTGATATACTCCAAGTCTAGATAAATATTTTAATGCAAAGAGGAACTTGACGATAGAGTTGATTATTAAACTCCCACCATTTGTAACCTAATGCCCCCCTCTCCACTAATTTGCTCTCAGCGCCCCCTGGCATCCTTTGAACGCCCCCTGGGGGGTGGTACTGCCCCCTTTGAGAACCCCTGAATTAGACCAAATCAATAATTTGTCTTTTTAAAATGTCATGCAAACCCTTAAATCTGACTGATATCGTACCAGTCCAATTTTCAGAACACATTTGAAGAAAAACAGAAAAATATCTCAGATCAGTAGGTCCTTAAAATGGAAGTGGATGGTGGCCAGAACTTTGAAGCTCCAAAAATCAATCACACAGACAGGTGCGAAAAAGATCAATATTTAAGTACTTTTTAACTATTAACCATCTCTTCTGGTCAGCAGCAGTATGTGCATTAACAAGAGCACGGAGTTCACATGGTCTCTCGTGTGACGTATTCTTCTCTCTGTTGAGACATCCAGGATAAGCATACAAACGCACCATTATGAGTAAACAAACAATACAGATAAAAATACAGAACTAAACCAAAACCAACGATGCTTCTGTACAGTGCTGCTCTCCCGGGTGTGTCGCAAGTGCCTCAGTTCTTGCATCTCACATGCCAACGCAATTACGTCACACACGCATACCGCTGCTGACTGGAAGCGATGGTTTATAGTTAAAAAGTACTAAAATACTGATCTTTTTGCACCATTGCATGCTGCTTTAGAAGACAATAATTTAACCTCTGGAGTCATATGGATGACTGTCTGTGATTTTTGAAGCTTCAAAGGTCTGATCATCATCCACATGCATTTTAAAGACCTACTGGGCTAAGATATTTTTCTATTTTTCTTAAAATGTCTTCTGCTGAAAAAATAAGTCATACATACTTGGGATATCATGAGGGTGAGTAAATGATGAGAGAATTTTCATTTTTGGGTGAACTAACCCTTTCAAGCGGTCACAGACGCTGCGATATTTTCAAGCATGTTTGATATTATCACCACATAATTTCATAGTCTGAGTGATGCAGCGACAACGATTTTTCTTTTTTCATCTCTTCTTTTGTTTTTCAGAAAAAGTCAGCACACTGACAACTTTTGGACAGCAAGCTGATTGTGACCATCTATTTCTGGAAATATCTCTTGATCGCTCTAATTTCTCACATGATTTATGTGAGGAAAAAAAAAGTTTTTTCCCTGTTGAATGGGGATACCTCTTGACCAAAGATGTAGTAGTTTGTGCACATCATCTGCGTTCTGTTGTGGAATATGAATGCTGCTACGACAAGATGATGACAGAGGACAAGAAAGCATGTTGTGTAATGCGAGCAGAACAGCGATTCAGGGCGTCTGACAGTGATAGTAGTCAACCGATATATTGCCAATAACAGTTCTCTTTGTTGTTATGTGCCATCGTGTTACCACAATTAAAAACCTGTGTGCAACACAGTCTCATTTAAACGGTCCGAATATCAGAGCCACAACAGAAGTGCACAAGCTCGTGATGTTAACAGAGCTTGTATTTAAATTTTCTCTCTCTCTCTTTTTTCTTCCTTTTGAGCTCTCCTATATCTTCCACTGAAGCGCATATTATAATAGCCTAGATCAAAACTGTGTCCCTTTGACACACAAATGTTGTGAGACGATACGTCCGTGACACTCCATTGCCATTCATTCAAATACGATTGCTAATGCACACACACTGTCCATGGTTGCTGGACTACTGTGTGTACTGTCATTTCATTCTTCCTCATGTATCACAATTTCTTCATGTGCAAACATTTACTAAAATTAGAGGACTAAACAGAAACTGCTATCTACCATCTAAACATCCAATTTATTTTTGTATTAAACTTTGTGTGCAATTTTGAGTAAATATAATGCTAAATAAAAGTTCATTCATTTTTAGCCAAATTATGTATGTCATTTACTACTATATTAAATTGTGTGATATATCGGCACCCTGCTCTCTAGATATCGGCCATTAAGAAAAGTGAGAACATGGATAAACAGACCTACAGTAGATAACATGATTTTAGCTTGGCTTCTATCAGCATGTATACACATTAATCGGACCACAATTGGATCAAATATTTGATTAAACATTTTGTAATGTACATTTGGACAGACAGATGCAACAAGACTGTAGCTCAACAATGCAAAAACCTGCTGTATCTCGATTATAGCTGCGCATGTAAACGTTTTGAATGATGTGATCCAAGACATTGTGGTGCATAATCATTACGAAGGTTTGTACAGTAATTTAGCACTATAAGCAAGCTTTGTGAGTCTTTTCAATCAGGGGGGAAAATAACTACAGTATTTGTACTGCAGCGCTGGTGGCATGTATCACTTTAGTCTTAGGAGGGATTGGACATATAGATGCCTTACGTAGTTAGAGAGGACTGCTGAGAAAGGAAATAAATCTAAAAAAATGGCCTGAAATACTATTTGTTGCTAAAACTGTGACACATCCAACACAAATTCAAAATGCATTCAGAATACTTGTCTTGGTCATACCTGGGCAACAGGTGTGGCGACTCTGAAAGCTGCTCCAGCAGTAGGTGTGGCAGGTCTCGGAGACAGTGTGCCTTTATTTTGATTTTGAGCTTTAGCCTGGGCAAGGACCTGCTGGGGAACCAATGCCAGCTGACCAGCTTCTGTACGTACCAGCACCATGCCTAGTGCAGAACAACAAAATGACAAAGTGAAAAACATCAACACAGGAGTCACTTGTTAGTGCTGTATGATTCAGTACCCTGATGCTGTAGGAACAGTACTCAAGGATGCATAAACTAAGCAACGAAACCATTAATTACTCAACAAATTTTCCTAAAATGCTTAAGGGTATTAAAAGAGATACATAAACAGCATTTGTTAAAGGAGTAGTTCACCCAAAAATGAACATTTTCTCTTCATTTATTCACGCCATCCCAGATGTGTTGTGTATAAGTTTCTGTCTTCTGCAGAACACACATATTTTTAGAAGAATATCTCAGCTCTGTAGGTCCATACAATGCAAGTGAATGGTGGCCAGAACTTTGATGCTCCAAAAAGCAAATAAAGGCAGCATAAAAGTAATCCATACGACTCAGTTTTTTAATCCATATCTTCGGGGGGGCCTGGGTAACTCAGCAAGTAAAGACGCTGACTACCACACCTGGAGTTGCAAGTTCGAATCCAGGGTGTGCTGAGTGACTCCAGTCAGGCTTCCTAAGCAACCAATTGGCCCGGTTGCTAGGGTGGGTAGAGTTATGTCGGGTTAACCTCCTCGTGGTCACTATAATGTGGTTCTCGCTCTCGGTGGGGCGCGTGGTGTGTTGTGTGTGGATGCCGTGGTGAACAGTGTGGAGCCTCCACACGCGCTCGTCTCCGCGGTAACGAGCTCAACAAGCCACGTGATAAAATGCGTGGATTGACCATCTCAGACGCAGAGGCAACTGAGATTTGTCCTCCGCCACCCGGATTGAAGCAAGTCACTACGCCACCACCAGGACTAAAAATTGGGCATTCCAAATTGGAGAGAAAATCCACAACAACAAAAAAAAAAAAACACACGAAAAAAATCCATATCTTCAGAAGTGATATGATCAGCATGGGTAAGAAGCAGATATTGATGTCCTTTTTTACTATAAATCTCCACTTTCACTTTTACATTTTTCTTTCACATGCATAATCTTCATTGCATACGCATCTTCATGCAATTTGCCACCTACTAGTCGGGGCTGGTCAAAGGTGGAGATTTATAGTAAAAAAATATTTAAATATTGATCTGTTTCTCACCCACACTTATATCACTTCTGAAGATAAGGATTTAACTACTGGGGCCGTATGGATTAATTTTATGCTGACTTAATGTGCTTTTTGGAGCTTCAAAGTTCTGGCCACCATTCACTTGCATTGTATGGAGCAACAGATCTCATTTATTCTTCTAAATATTTTTGTTTGTGTTCTGCAGAGGAAAGTCATACACATCTGGGATGGCATAAGGGTGAGTAAATGATTTGCTTTTTTGGGTGATGTATTCTTTTAAGGAATAGTTCACCCAAAATAATTTGCTCACGCTCATATTGTTCCGTATCATGTCATATTTCTCCCATGGAACTCAAGATCAGATGTTTAACAGAAAGACAGCCTCAACCACCATTCACTTTCAATGCATGGAAAAAAAGATGCAATGAAATTGAATGGTGACCGAGGCTAACATCCTGCCTAACATCTCCTTTTGTGTTCCACAGAAGTAATTTGGCTTTGGAACAACACTTTTTAGTTCAACTATACCTTTAAAAGACGTTCTTTATGAAGATGCTCCCCTAACTGAACTATTCCACAGCCCTTACCTGGTGGTATGGTGAATCCTGGAGGTAGCTGAATAGTTGTCTGTTGCGGTGGCCTGACAATCAGCTGTGTCGCAGGAGCCCCTGGTCGCTGTGGGGGTGTCGCCGTTGCCGTCACAGGAGTTGGTGTGCCGGGTCTCAACAGGGTCGTAGGCTGTACTAAGAGAGTGGTTGCTGCTGGCTTTGCTAGGGCAGAGGCAGTGCTTGCCACAGGCAGTGAGGTCACCACTGAACTGGGCTGCATAGCACTAGACACAATCATCTGAGTGGGTGTGCTGGGGTGCAAACCTATAGGACCACCAGGGAGCTGGTTGGGGACGATTGCTTTGAGCTGGCTTTGAGGGTCAGATTTGGGCTCACTGGCAACGGTGTTTGTAAACGCCACCGTTGAAGTGGACACAAGACCCACTCCAGCACCATGCACAGGCAATCCTGAGACTTTGGGGTCACTTCCGTTATGTACAACACTTGTATTAGGAGGCCTGTGCAGTACAATGGTGGGATCTGCTGGGCTATTTGAATGTGGCAGTGAACTATTGGGCTGAGCAGACACAAAAGCAGTATTTGTACTCGTAGGAGCAGACATGTTGCTTTTACCATTACCTACAACTGAACCAATGTCAATACCATTTACACTGCACGGTCTGGCTGCTTCAACTTGCAATCCCGCCACAGAGGCAGGAGCAGAGGCGATTACAGAAGAGTTCAGTGCGCCACTGCCTCCGTTCACAGTCTGTATTCTGGCGGGAACAGTCCGGATAGCAGACGCAATGTGATTTGTATTGGGATGCGAGTCTGTTGTTGGTGCTGCGTCACTTGACAAAGTTGATGGATTTGATGCTGTTGCTCCTACTGAATGATACTGCACCTGATTCGTAGCAGTAACAAAAGATGCCGAGCTACTAGATAAATTAGAGGTGGAAGGGACATTACTGGACGCTTGTATCCTGTCCGGACCGTTTTCTTGCGAGTTTCCCTCCTGTTTTCGTTCTGACTGCCGCCGCTGCTCTTGTGTTGTTCCTACTTGGGCGGGCAGTAATTTTCCCAAGTGTGGATTTATCGCATTTGAGGACGACCCTGGTCTCCTGACCTCGCCTTGCGGACCCACCGCCTTGTTCTGTCCACCGAGCTGTGATTCTAACGAGCCTACGAGGTCACTGACGGCTTTCTCGTCCACTTCAGAATAGAGCATATCTTCCAGTGGATCGGGGACACCCGCCATCTTTGAGAGACGCTCGAGAAATGCGCACTGCGCGTGCGTCGAGTGTGCTGCTGCTGAGGCACTGTGGGAAACGTGATGACATCATGGTGTAATTTACAGCTGTTGTCGTAATAAGCCTGTCATATACAGACCAGTACGGCGCACAAAATATAAAGAAACGCATTTTATTTATTTTTTATTTATTTATTATTATATTTCTAATTTAGAAACAGTACATAAGATATAAATACAGCAAATGGCCAGCCAAATAAAAATAAAATAAACAAGTGAATAATTAAATAAAAATAAAGCACATAAACAACGTTACAAACATAAAAACAACAACAATAAGTTAATAAAATTACTAATCTATAAAAAATGCAAATTAAAACAAATCCAATAACATACCATTGAACAGGTATCTTTCCAATGAGTCAATAATTCAATACAATAGATGTTTTGATCGCTGTCCTGTTTGAAGTGGAACACATGGAGTCCTAAAATAATTTTAAATAAATACAGAAAAGCCTAAAGTTGTTTAATTTAATACTTTTGAATTTAGAAACAGAACAGAGGATATACAGCAAAAATCCAAAGACAACATAACATAAACATGTGAATAACTGAATTAAAAAGCACATAAATACAGTAAATAAGTATATAAAACAACAAAACTAAATAGATAAAATACAAATACATTCAATCAATCAATTAGTCAGTCAATAACGTCTCCAGATAACTCTCCTGAACAGTTATCTTTCCCATGAGTCAGTAATTCTTTTTAATAAAAGATATGTTTTTATTGCTTTCTTGTTTGAAGTAGAATACATTGAGTCATAAATACATTTTAAATCTATATAGAAAAGGCTCAAGTTGGATTTGAAGGGGTAACCTTGCATTTCTTTATAAGAAATGGTCCTGAAAGTGTTGACACTTTGAACTTATCACTCTTCACATCCAATCCAGTATCCCATTAAAAAAAAAAATACAGTCATACATCAAAAATAAAAAAATTGTTATGAATTCAAAAGAAAACAAAAAACAGTGACTTTCCAGAACTCCATTACATAATCACACTCAGCAAACAAATGTGGTGCCGTTTTTGGATTAGAATAACAGTATATACACTGGAAAGATGTCACATTTAAATGTTGTAATAAAATAGGTAAAAGAGCAGTAGAAAAATGTAAAAATTCATTTCTTTCATGCCTTTTAATCTCTTCAAGGTGCAGACCATGACAATAAATCAAACGTTTGCCTTGACATTGTGTAAATAATTAATGAATTGCACAGACTAATTATGCTATTTGATTAAATGTATAATATATCTCACTCTCAGTTTATAAACGATTATAAAATAGATCATCTTAAATTAGTTTACGTGAATTGGATTCACATCGCTCTGCGTAAATGAAACGCAGCAGTGAGTTTTCGGGTGCCTGTGAACGTATGAAGAGCACGTGGTACAGAGCTGGACCAATAGGATTGCGAGTCGTGTTGTACAGCCCACGGATTGAAAACAACAGTATCGGTTTTGATCATTTTCAACCGTGCTGACAGCGAGAGTAAGTACATACTCAAAAAACAAAACAAAAAATGTGTTGAAATTCAGGTCGTATCTTAACTGTATTTTTGAACAGTGTTAAAATAAATTTAAAGACCCGTCTATCTAAATGCTTCATCATGTTGATTAAATTGGGTTAGGATTAGAAGAAAGTCAGATATGGTAGTACACTTGCTAATGCATTTTCTTCAGTCTTGTGAAAGTTGTTTTTGTTTTTGGCGGTTTCGTAAGGTACAGCACAAAGGCATTCTTAATGAATGAGACATTACAGAATATCTACAGTAGTCTAGTACCAAATATTGCATAAAATGTATCAAAACATCTGTCTTACACTGTCTGGCACATATAGTAATGTTAAGCAAAAAATGCTCCGTAGGTACTATTACATGATATTATGAAATAACAGTAAAAAATAGTAGTCTAACATTTCACACACACACACACACACACACACACACACACACACACACACACACACGATTATGTAAATATTTGTAAAAAAAAAAAGAAAGAAAGAAAAGCCATTGTGTTAACCAAGGGGGCGTGGTGCGAATGTGCAAGATTTCACTGAAGATGTCTGCAAACGCCTAGACACAGCATCATGAATAATATTATTGACAAGCACATAATGGTTGAACAGAATATAGAGGACTCCATTGAGCTGTTGTTTAAAAAGCAAAATATGTTTGAATTTAATTTATTTTTTAATTAAATTTAGTTTGTGTGTGTGTGTTTCAATATTACTATTAATGCTGTATGAGCTATTGTAATTCATTTATTAGGGTGGGGTAAAACTGACAAAAGCTTTTGCTCTTCCTCTCCCTTATCAAACAGCCAGAAGAATGGCCACGGCTCAGTCAACACTGATGTTCGCAGTATGCATCTTGATGATAACAGAACTCTTATTGGCCAGAAAGGACTACTACGACATTCTCGGTGTCCCAAAAGATGCTTCTGAACGTCAGATAAAAAAAGCTTTTCACAAGCTTGCCATGAAATATCACCCAGACAAGAACAAGAGCCCTGATGCAGAAACACATTTTCGAGAGATTGCAGAAGGTATGTGTTATTTAATGGCTTCTGCAGTTGCCAATAACTGCGTAGTCATTAGTTTCATTTAGTGATCTAGAATTAAATCGTATGATCATGACCACAGAAGAATAGAAATTAGTTGTATTGGTCACAACCGTATA
Organism: Myxocyprinus asiaticus; assembly: GCF_019703515.2. Classification (NCBI taxonomy): domain Eukaryota; kingdom Metazoa; phylum Chordata; class Actinopteri; order Cypriniformes; family Catostomidae; genus Myxocyprinus; species Myxocyprinus asiaticus. Next base: position 15,623,109 of record NC_059391.1, read on the forward strand.
TGTAAACTTGTATAACTCTTGTTCCTCAGCATATGAAACTCTATCAGATGAGAAGAGAAGACGAGAATATGACCAATTAGGACACAGTCCATTTGCTAATGAAGGCATGAATGGAGGAGGAGGTGGACAGCCTTATCATTCCTTTGATTTCAACTTCGATGATATGTTCCGAGACTTTGACATTTACAACCAAAACAGGCACGCTCGTCCAAAACGGCATTTCGACGAGCACTTCAGGGCTCACCAGCAATCACACAACCGTCACAAGAGACACTTTCAGGGTACTTTTGGCACCGGAGTCTTCGAGGACATGTTTGAAGATATGGAGAAAATGTTTACATTTGACAGACACGTAAAAAGGACTGAGAGCAGATTTCAGGGCACAGCCAAACAGCACTGCAGAACAGTGACCCAGCGGAGAGGAAACATGGTGACTACTTACACTGACTGCACCTCATCCTGAACATCAGAGTGGACCACAGCTCTGAGGATCATGCTATTTTTATTTTTTGTTTTAATTTGCTGCTGCAATGCATGGAGTTTGACTTTATCAGTGAGTGATCTATTATTTATGATAAGGAAGCATGGAGTTTTCTGTTTGTTTGACATTTATAAATGACACTATTTTATATAGCAGTTGGCCTCTTAATTGCCTCACAACAAACTCTAAATTCAGGCTCTTTTAGTTTGTTTTCATCCCTGAAGATGCAAAAATATTACAGTTGGCCTCTTAAATTAGAAAATTGGTCAGTAATTTGTCAACAACATTCTATATTTAATAATCTTAAACCTAAATGTGGAAATTTTGACCCCCTAAAATTAGCAGACATATATGTTTAAATTGCACTTTCTTGCCCGTACAAACTATTATATGCACAGAAATGAACTAAATTCACTTTAATCACCAGTTATTATACTAGTTAACAGCCTGTTATTAAGAAAACACCCTGATGTAATGTGTGTAATTTCTAAATCGTGACAAATAGCATCAAACAAACCACTTAGCTCTTCCATTACCTATCTACTTATCCATGATTTAATTTGATCATGTTGGTGCTAAATGTTCACAGTACGAATCTTTGAGATTCATATCTTCATGTACATCTGCTCTTTTAGTTTTGTGTGAAGCTAAACAAATGTTTGCTGCATTGCTGTGAATAATATAGTTTGCTATATTGAAACTGTTTCTTTGAAACTCGCACTTATTAGATAGTGAGGTGCCTTTCCCACTCATTGTGGTAGATTTAGTTTTAATGTAAACATATTGTAGCACTTTTATGACCTCGTGTGTACTATAGTTTGCAAGACTGAGAGAAATAGGGTCTCAGCTTTGTCATGTACATCGGTTGTCAAGTTGGGTTTGTAAAGAACTTTTGTTTAAAAGAAAGAAAAACAAGTCTGACATTTTTCTCTGAGTTGTTATTTTGACCCAACTCATGAATGTTTATGAGTTTTCATCATTCTGGTTGACTTGTTTTATTAACGGGAGTGTTACCCCTTAAATAATATCAGACACCAGGGGAATGTAACAACAATTTGCCTGAATATGTGAATAAGTAACTCTTTAAGAGTTGATTCCTGATGAACATGGACCATTTAAATAATATTCTTTTTTGTTGTTGTAAATAATATACATTGCCCAGCTGTGTCCCTTTATGACATCACCTATGACCTCATGTTTGTGTTGAATAATCTTGTGTGCAATATTTCAAGGCAGCTCTCCTGCTGATCAAACTGTTACCCGCTGACATAGTTGTAGTGAGTTGAGTCTCAGCCAACTCATCAGGCACTTTCTTTATTTTAATCCTATGGATGAAAAGTACAATTGAAATAGCCTATTTGAACCCACATCTATAATGTAATGCACTTGGGTAAACAATAAATCATGTTAAAAAATATTTATGCTTTGTGGCTTTTTCTTTAGGGATTTCAAATATAAATGTATTGCTGTCCCATTAGTGATCTGTGACCTCTTACGGTATACTTTTAATTATTGTATTTTAAATATTAAATTGCAGAGATAACTATACTTTCGACACTAATATCTACAGGGCTAAATGTGTCATAATTTAAGTAGAATTCCCACGGTCATGGGAAACTTCTAAATATCATGGCATTTTAAAACTTGTTCTTGGCCTGGAAAAGTCATGAAAATGTATCATTAAAAAATTATAAGATACAAAATGATAAAAAATTATGAAAATTGCTATAGTGAATATGCATTTTTCTAGTTACGCTCAACTTCTAAACTACAAATTTATTTCATTTCCAGAAATTGGAGGTTGAGTGCTAAATAAAATTATTTTTAAAATCCTTTTCTAGTAACGCGATTAATCATTATCATGGAAGTCCATTGGTCAAAAAGTGTAGGAATCATGGTTATGCAATATTGAGTAGGGTTTTTTTTATTTATTTTTTTAAATATTGACCACCATGCCACCTCTCTCAAAACATGTTTTCCTGTATGCTCCAAAATGTTTTTGTCGCAGCCCCTAGTTACGGTTGCCTTGGCGCAGTCACTCAGAACAATGCTCGGAAATGTAGTTTATTTCCAGAAATTTCAGAAGTGGATCAACAGCTGGTTTGCGCATAAAACTACATGTCCCACAATGCACCGGTGCGCAGTTTTTCCGCGGCTGAGGTTGGTTCATGGTGCCTGCGTGAGGGACATTGGATGACTTTGTGTTGTGTTTAGCCGGTGTAGTCGCCTTTCATTCATTTTGACAGTGAAAAGAGATCGTCAACACGATGGAGGCTCTTATTCCTGTCATTAACAAACTCCAGGATGTTTTTAACACAGTGGGCGCAGATATTATCCAGCTGCCACAGATTGCAGTGGTGGGAACGCAGGTAATGTGTTTTAGTTGCGCTTTCCAGTATAACTGCCAGCGTACATGTACAGCTGTGTGCCAAAACCTAGTGAGCTGCCTAGCCAGATAGCATTTTGGCCATAAGAGTTGAACTCGTGCGCGTCTTTTAGGCCCATAAATTTTGTGGCTGTCTAGCTCGGAAGTTCACTAGGATTTTGAAACACAGCCTATTTTAAGCTACATGTCTTTATTTGTTTGGCACTTGTTATGCATGGCAAGGTCAACGACAAATAAAAGTATGTCGCTTTGAATATATTGACCGTTTCAAAAAATAAAAACAAATCAATTGTAGTGACAAGCAAGCTTTGAAATAATATTATTAGCGCTATCTAGCTACTAGCGTGCTAACATTGAGTCCTCGCGCGTTTCCTCATCTCATTTCCAATATGAATGTTTGACATAGCGGGCATATTTTGTGAAAATCCCTATTGTTATGGGTGTATTTGAATTTTCAGCAGTACAAAATAGTATCAGGAAGTGAATTTTGTGGCTGTGGTGCTGTCAGTACAGTAGCTAACACATGAAGTGATGCGCCATGGTCGGTCTGAACTTGTCAGAAAGCGTCTCTGAACAGCTGCAGGTCTCATGTTGTAAAACACTGATCAATGTATAGATGAAGGACAACATGAGAAGATATAAGGTTAAAAGTGTTGTATTACTTGCTGTTTATCAACTAGTGTTTACTGTTCTGATAATACACAGGGTGTCCTGCTAGGTTTGTTGTGGAAAAAAACAACAAAAAACATCATGTCATGGCCTTTAGAATGCAGCATTCTATCAGCTCAAATCAGAATGAATTAATTAACTGTCATAGACTTTCAATAGTGATTCCCCAAGTTTGTCTCACACCTAATAGTCTTTTTAGAGACTGCGGTTCCTACAACATCACTACAGCAAAGGTAGAAAAGTTTCCTACAATCTGCCACACACACTTAAAGGGGTCAAGACATGCCTTTTATTTATGTTGCTTGAGGTTCACTCATAATATTAGTAACACAAAAAAACAGTCATATATTTGTAAAACAGGATCTTTTTCCACCCTCATTCTGACCCTCTGTCAGAAATGCTCTGTTTTGGTGCTGCTTCCCCTTTAAGATTTGACAGTAAACTAGAGGTCTGCACAGGCCTTAAAATGAAACCCAACCTGTACCCGAGTCCGTGTGGTAGACCCTACCCAGCCCAAAGCTTGTTATCTCAGAACTGTAAGATCTCTGGCTCTCTCCTTGCCATCTTATTGCTCACTGCTGCTGGCTGGGGCTACGGAAGTGATAAGGTAAAGTAAGCATTGATGTGTTGTTGTGGAGGTGGTCAGATGCAAATGTCTACCACAGTGTGATGTCACAATCTGGATGAAGTAGAGAACCAGTTGGCAGCTTGGTTTCAACAAATGCTCTTTTTGCAGTGAGGAGGAAGTTTTGAGTTCTGAAACTTACAGTATGTTTTTAGTGCAAAGACCTCTTATTTCTTAAAAGATCAAGTAAAATTTAATTCCTCATGTCATGACCCCTTTAAGGTGTAATAAGTTTAAAGAGTATTTCACTGACTGGTTAAGAGGATGCGTTTTTCTGGATTTTGCAGTGACATGAGAACAGCCTGCTGTGGTTAAGCTGTCTGGGCACAAGTTTGATGTCCAGCTAGGGGACCTTTATTTTCTACTCCATGCATACTTGAGTGTTTGATCTAAATACATTGATCCAATGGGAATTTTAGTTGTAATACATGACCAATGTGTCTGACCTATAAGATCCAACGTTGAGCATTGCTCATTAGGGCTGTCAATTGAGCAGAAAAACTAAATTCAAATTTTTACCTTAAACATTTTCAAAATTCGAATAATATTTGAATTTTAAAGTCAGCTGATTCAAACCATACAGCACCGTTATATTATTGCAAAGAACATTCCTGGCTGTTAAAAAAGAGCATTTCACAACTAATGTGCATAAAATAAATAAATAATTTTTTTTAGTCTGTCCATATTCTTTAAAGTCAGCTGATTCTTAAACTGATGTTGTTTCCTTAGTCCACACGAGGGCACTATAAATACATAAATCATACAGCACCATTATATTATTGCAAATAACATTCTTGGCTGTTAAAAAAGAGCATTTAATTTTCAGCGAGTAAAGACGCTGACTACTACCCCTGGAGTTGCGAGTTCAAATCCAGGGTGTGCAGAGTGACTCCAGCCAGGTCTCCTAAGCAACCAAATTGGCCCGGTTGCTAGGGAGAATAGAGTCACATGGGGTAACCTCCTCCTGGTCGCCATAATGTGGTTCGCTCTCTGTGGGGCGTGTGGTGAGTTGTGGAGGCTTCACGCTATTCTTCGCAGCATCCACATGCACTGTCTCTGCGGTAACACGCTCAACAAGCCACGTTAAAGATGCGCGGATTGACGTCTCGGACATGGAGGCAACTGAGATTCGTCCTCCGCCACCTGGATTGAGGCGTGTCACTACGCCACCACGAGGACTTGGAGCACATTGGGAGTTGGGCGTTCCAAATTGGGGAGAAAAAAAAAAAAAAGAGCATTGCACAACTAATTTGCATAAAATAAATAAATACTTTTTTTTTTTTTTAGTCTGTCCATATTCTCAAATGTTAAGTCAAAAGTAAAACGAGGGGTGAGAAACGCTTCAATATGCAGTCCACGTGGTGTTACACTTGCACTGATGCCAGTTTACTACCCCAGACACAAGCTATAATAACAGCAAAATACCACATTGTTTTTTATTCATTACAGTTGTATGTAGTGTAGCAATATTCCCAGATAGCAGAGGTATTCGGCTGAACTCGGTGGTGAAGAGAGTGGTTAACTGTATTTGTTGCGCTGTATCTAGCCTTTTTTAGCACAAGAATGTGATCGATCTGAAGTCATAGTCAGGTCTTGGCACACATCCAAAATTCGAATGCACAGTTTTAAAATTCGAATGTGCATTTATTTATTTATTTTTTAATTCGACGAATATTCAAATTTTGAATTTTAATTTGACAGCCGTATTGCCCATTCAGGGCTTAATTCTGTTAGTTTGATACAGTCCAGACAGATCTGGATTTCCTCTGTTTTAAAGTTCCTGATATTGTTTGTGACAGACTCGCCTTTGGCTTGCTCAATGGGGGCCTAAAGACAATAACTTATAAGGCATGATTTTCCATTGTTATTCATTTAAACCGCACAATGAGAAGCATGGTTTTCTGTTGTGCTGTTTTGAAATGATGTGTGTTGTGAAAAGCACTATACAAATAAAAAAGACTTGGCGTACTGTATTTTCTGTTGTGCATCTGGTTTACAGAGCAGTGGGAAGAGCTCTGTGCTGGAGAGTTTGGTTGGCAAAGACCTCCTGCCCCGTGGGACGGGTATCGTCACCCGCAGACCTCTCATCCTGCAGCTGGTTCACGTAGACCCAGAGGACAGGCGAAAGACTGGAGAGGAGAACGGTATATGATTTATTTTCCTTTATGTTTCACAGTGAATGCAAGGAGCATGAATTTGTGACGTTTTGCATGGAAAAATTCTAAACAGTGTGAGAAAATGACCGCTTGAGCTTGTTACTTGGTGTTTGTATCTTATTCCTTCATTCTAAGTTGGTTTGTTTTGCTCAATCAAACATTCAGAGGGAGTGTAGCAGTGTCAGGTAGTTGACTTGGCTTATGATCAGCTAAATTAAGTTAAAAGAAAAGGGGGGAAACCTGTTAGATTAGTGACCTAAGCTGATTTGTGCAGTAATAGCTGTACAGGAAACCTGAGATGTTTGTTTTCATAAAGCGCCAGTTTAATTTTTGTATTTGCAGTACTTAAAGAACTCAGTCGATCAGAATCTGTCATAACTTTGAGATTAAAGGGATAGTTCACCCAATAATGAAAATTCTCTCATAATTTACTTACCCTCATCCCATCCCAGATGTGTTTGACTTTCTTCTGTTGAACACAAACAAAGATTTTTTTAGAAGAATATCTCAGATCTGTAGGTCCATACAATGCAGGTGAATGGTAACCAAAAAGCACATAATGGCAGCATAAAAGTAATCCATAAGACTCCAGTGGTTTTCTGGAGTGATCCAATCATTTTTGGATGAGAACAAACCAAAATGTAACTCCTTTTTCACTCTAAATCTTGACATCAGCAGTCTCCTTGGCGATCGTGATTTCAAGCTCAGTTACACATCCTAGCGCCATCTAGTTCTGCGCATGCATCAAGCACTAGGAAATGTAATCGAGCTTGAAGTCATGATCATGCCGAGAGACATCTTCTATAGCCGCTTGTCCTATGGAGGGTCGCGGGTAGTGCTGGAGCAGTGTCTCGGGCCGAAGGCAGGGAAACACCCTGGACAGGTGGCCAGTCCATCACTGGGCAACACACACAGACATACACATTCACACTCTCACTCACACCTACATGTGTTTTAGGGTCTTAACCTGTATGTCTTTTGGACTGTGGGGGAAACCGGAGCACCTGGAGGAAACCCATGCGAACACGGGGAAGACATGCAAACTCCACACAGAAAGGCCCAGTTGAGCCGGGACCTTCTTGTTGTGAGGCGACAGTGCTACCTACTGAGCCACTGTGCCGCCCCTGCAATGGCAACCAAAACTGATTGGATCGCCGCAGAAGACATGGATTAAATCACTGGAGTTTTATGGATTACTTTTACCAAAACAACCAAAATTGATTGGATCGCTTCAGAAGACCTGGATTAAATCACTGGAGTCTTATGGGTTACTTTTATGCTGCCTTTATGTGCTTTTTTAAGCCTCAAAGTTTTGATCACTATTCACTAGATTGTATGAACCTACAGAGCTGAAATATTCTTCTAAAAATCTTAGTTTGTGTTCAGTAGAAGAAAGAAAGTCATACACGTCTGGGATGGCATGAGGGTGTGTAAATTATATTTCATTTGTGGGTGAACTATTCCTTTCAGCACTCAACGTGGTCTGTCTCTACATTTGTTTGGTTTTGGCTGCTCTAGAGTCTGCTCTATAAGAGTTCATTGCTGCACTTACAGGTGTTGCAGGCTAACCCTCTGTCATCTCTCTTTAAACACAGACCCCAATGCCTGGAAAAATGGACGCCTTTTCAAAGGTCTCCTTTTCCTTGTTCATTGCCCTTTTGCTTGTGTTGAGCAGCTTCATTTTTATTTTTTGTTTTTGCACTCATCCTGCCTCCATTATTTACAGTTGTGCTCAAAAGTTTGCATACCCTTGGAGAATTGGTAATATATGTACGATTTTTAAAGAAAACATGAGTGAGCAGACAAAACACATTTCTTTTATTTCTTATGGGATTCACATTCAACTGTAGGTTATAACAGAATGGCACAATCATAAAACAAAACATGGCAACAAAGAAAAAAATGAAATGACCCCTGTTCAAAAGTCTGCATACCCTTAGTTCTTAATACTGTGTATTGCCCCCTTTAGCATCAATGACAGCATGCAGTCTTTTGTAATAGTTGTCAAATTCTTGCAGGTGCTATAGCTAGCCATTCATCTTGGCAAAATGCCTCCAGGTCATGCAAAGTCTTTGGTCGTCTTGTATGAACCGCACGTTTGAGATCTCCCCAGAGTGGCTCGATGATATTAAGGTCAGGAGACTGTGATGGCCACTCCAGAACCTTCACCTTTTTCTGCTGTAACCACTGGAGGGTCAACTTGGCCTTGTGCTTAGGGTCATTGTCGTGCTGGAAAGTCCAAGAGCGTCCCAAGCGCAGCTTTCGTGCAGAAGAATGCAAATTGTCTGTATTGTAACCGGGCTTTTTTGTGGCATTGGCGCAGTAAAGGCTTCTTTCTGGCAACTCGACCATGCAGCTCATTTTTGTTCAAGTATCGTCGTATGTGCTCCTTGAAACAACCACACTGTATTTTTCCAGAGCAGCCTGTATTTCTCCTGAGGTTACCTGTGGGTTTTTATTTGTCTCCCGAACAATTCTTCTGGCAGTTGTGGCTGAAATCTTTCTTGGTCTACCTGACCTTGGCTTGGTATCAAGAGATCCCTGAATTTTCCACTTCTTAATAAGTGATTGAACAGTACTGACTGGCATTTTCAAGGCTTTGGATATCTTTTTATATGCTTTTCCATCTTTATAAAGTTCCATTACCTTGTTACACAGGTCTTTTGACATTTCTTTTCTGCTCCCCATGGCTCAGTATCTAGCCTGCTCAGTGCATCCACGTGAGAGCTAACAAACTCATTGACTATTTATACACAGACACTAATTGCAATTCAAAAAGCCACAGGTGTGGGAAATTAACCTTTAATTGCCATTTAAACCTGTGTGTGTCACCTTGTGTGTTTGTTACAAGGCCAAACATTCAAGGGTATGTAAACTTTTGATCAGGGCCATTTGGGTGATTTCTGTTATCATTATGATTTAAAAAGGAGCCAAAAAACTATGTGATAATAAATGGCTTCATAAGATCACTATCCTTAAATAAAAGACTGTTTTTTTGCATGATCAGTCATATTTTCAAAATCAATGCCAAAATGTTAAAATTTCTGCCAGGGTATGCAAACTTTTGAGCACAACTGTAATTGCAAGCTTTCATTAAACTGCCAGTATTGTAGCTTAGCTTAATTCAGACTCAAACAAACCCAGACAGTGGAATTTAAATTATCCTGTCTTGATTTTATTGAAGTGGTGAGTCTGAGTACTGTTAAATTAAAGTGATCCCAAACGTCCAGTTCCTTTGGGTTTATTCGCTACACTAATAGTCATTCTCTGCTATTTAAACTTCACCTTGTAGTGAAGATTCAAGGTCTGTGTGTGTTAGTGAGAGCCAAAAGCTTAGGTAGACTGTCCTATTCACAATGTACTGCACTTGGCCTGTTACATAGCTGTTTGTTTTTGTATAATTTGCTGTGGTGACGCTTTCTAAAAAAATACTTTTGTTCAATAGTGGAAATGAAATATAGCCAATACATCAGAATAAGCCAATATAGGCTTCTCAGCTGAGTAAACAAATCACAAAAAAGTGAAAATGAAACAGCTAGTGCACAAACCAGAATGTGTCATTGACAAAACTGTCAACAATTTTCCCACAGGAGTAGATGGAGAAGAGTGGGGGAAATTTCTACACACTAAAAACAAGGTATTTAAACCAGCACTATACACCATTGGACTAAGAGAAACAGTTGACACCCACTGAGGTCAAATGTGTGTGACCCTTGAGGGTAGCTGTTAGCAGCCATTGTGAATTCTTAGATTTTTAGCATTTTTGCACAAAAAAAGAATAATGTAGATATATTTGAAACAGGATTGACCAACATCCAGTTTGGAGTTTAGTACCTCACCTCTGAGAGAGTCCAAGTGGGAAAAGTTTACAGTTTAGTTTTACTCAGTTCTTGCCATCTTTATGTGCTATAAACCACTGTGAATTGAGTTTGTTTGAGGGTCTCATTGTCTGATGATTAAGCAGATGAAGAGCAAGCCCTTTAATTTATGAAGAACAAAAATGTATTGGGAAAAATGGTCACACAAAAATATACAGCAGTGTGGCATTGAGGGCAGTCACATGCTTTGCATTCACCTCATGTAACATTCACACTGTTTCCCTGTCTAAAAATTGCTCTGTAATTTTCTAGTGTTTTATTTCATTTAGGTTTAATTCGTGTCTATATGTTAAGTTATGATATTGTGAATATTGTACCTCTGCTTTTTAGATCTACACAGATTTTGATGAAATCAGGCAAGAAATCGAAAATGAAACAGAAAGAATTTCTGGCAATAACAAGGTATGAAAGAGCTTTCTTAAGAGGTAATCTAAAGAAGTACTAAAATAATCGAAATCAGATGTTAAACTGAAGTATGTAATTTCTGCACCACCAAATGGAAGTGCAAAAATAAACGTTGTTTTCAAACAGCTTTCTGAATATGCCTCCGTCTGCCATTGGTCAAACAAAGAGATAGTCCCGCCCCCAACTCAAGCCATTGGTCAAGTCAATGTAATTGTGTTTGTATAGATGAGTTACTTAAAACAGAGGATTTTCTTTTCTACTTTTTTTGAGAAAATTAACCTATGAATGGCTTACTTATAGTTGTCTCTGCATATTAAGCTGGGATAGGAGAAAGTATTTTAACAGAAAAAGTGACACTTCAGCTTAAATATTTTTAACCCTGTATGTAGTTTCTGTTGGCTTAAGCTCTGCAGTTTCACCAGTACTGAACATTGAGGACTGCACTTGTACATAAATATTCTGTCATGTGTTTTACAGGGGATCAGTGATGAGCCCATTCACCTGAAAATCTTCTCACCACATGTTGTAAACCTCACACTGGTTGACCTGCCTGGCATCACAAAGGTGTTTTATTCCACAACCAATACCACAATTACTAACCTGTATCAGTTTTTTATTTCTGGATCATGTTATTGGAGGTTTTGATGCTGATATTGATGTGTTGATGTTCAGGTCCCTGTTGGAGATCAGCCCAAAGATATTGAGCTTCAGATCCGTGAGCTGATCCTGAGATACATCAGCAACCCAAACTGCATAATCTTAGCTGTCACTGCGGCAAACACCGATATGGCTACCTCTGAAGCTTTGAAAGTTGCCCGTGAGGTGGATCCAGACGGTCAGCATACAGTATTCGTGTTTATTTTTTTCTTTTCATTATTTTTGCACACAATATCTGCATTAAGTTTGATTTTTAATGTGTGATGCATTTTCTGCACTGGCACTTTAATTTTTGTATTCAACTTGTCCTGCTGTCAGGTCGCAGAACACTTGCTGTCGTGACTAAATTAGATTTGATGGATGCCGGTACTGATGCAATGGATGTACTTATGGGAAGGGTCATTCCTGTCAAACTTGGACTGATTGGAGTGGTCAACAGGTAAAAATTAAAGCAAAGGAATTCTTATAAAACATGGAACTGAGGGTTCCAAAAATAATTTCTAAATATATAAAATATATTCTAAACCATATAATGTATAAATATATATATATATATATATATATATATATATATATATATATATATATATATATATATATATATATAACATATATTCTAAATTAATATAAACGGTCAGAATATTTTAATGAAAATGCATACCTTTTTTTCCACACTTATCAGGTTGATCTCATGAAAAATATCAAGAAATGTCTTGTCATATTTCACTCCAATGTAAAATTATATTATATCAAGTGTGTGTGTGTGTGTATATGTGTATATATAGATAGATATTCAGTTGAAGTCAGAAGTTTACAAACACTTAGGTTGAAGTCATTAAAACTCAATTTTTATCTACTCCACAAATTTCATATTAGCAAACTATAGTTTTGGCAAGTCATTTAGGACATCTACTTTGTGCATGACACAAGTAATTTTTCCAACAATTGTTTTCATACAGATTGTTTCACTTTTAATTGACTATATCACAATTCCAGCAAGTCAGAATTTTACAAACACTAAGTTAACTGTGCCTTTAAGTAGCTTGGAAAATTCCAGAAAATGATGTCAAGCATTTAGGCAATTAGCCAATTCGCTTCTGATAGGCTAATTGGAGGTGTACCTGTGGATGTATTTTAAGGTCTACCTTCAAACTCAGGGCCGCTTTGCTTGACATCATGGGAAAATCAAAAGAAAACAGCCAAGACCTCAGAAAAAAATGTGGACCTCCACAAGACTGGTTCATCCTTGAGCAATTTCCAAATGACTGAAGGTACTATGTTCATCTGTACAAACAATAGTACGCAAGTATAAACACCATGGGACCATGTAGCATCATACCACTCAGGAAGGAGATGCATTCTTCTCCTAGAGATTAACGTTGTTTGGTGCAAAAAGTGCAAATCAATCCCAGAACAACAGCAAAGAACTTGTGAAGATGCTGGAGGAAACAGGTAAAGTATCTATATCCACAGTAAAACGAGTCCTATATCGACATAACCTGAAAGGCTGCTCAGCAAGGAAGAAGCCACTGCTCCAAAACTGCCATAAAAAAACAGACTACAGTTTGCAAGTGCACATGGGGACAAAGATCTTACTTTTTGGAGAAATGTCCTCTGGTCTGATGAAATAAAAATTGAACAGTTTGGCCATAATGACCATCGTTATGTTTGGAGGAAAAAGGGTGAGGCTTGCAAGCCGAAGAACACCATCCCAACCGTGAAGCATGGGGGTGGCAGCATCATGTTGTGGGGGTGCTTTGCTGCAGGAGGGACTGGTGCACTTCACAAAATAGATGGTATCATGAGGAAGGAAAATGATGTGGGTATATTGAAGCAACATCTCAAGATATCAGCCAGGAAGTTAAAGCTCGGTCGCAAATGGGTCTTCCAAATGGACAATGACCCAAGCATACCTCCAAAGTTGTGGCAAAATGGCTTAAGGACAACAAAGTCAAGGTACCGGAATGGCCATCACAAAGCTCTGACCTCAATCAGACAGAAAATTTGTGGGCAGAACTGACAAAGTGTGTGCGAGCAAAGAGGCCTACAAACCTGACTCCGTTACACCAGTTCTGTCTGGAGGAATGGGCCAAAATTCCAGCAACTTATTGTGAGAAGCTTGTGGAAGGCTACCCAAAATGTTTGATCCATGTTAAACAATTTAAAGGCAATGCTACCAAATACTAACAAAGTGTATGTAAACTTCTGACCCACTGGGAATGTGATGAAAGAAATTAAAGCTGAAATAAATCATTCTCTCTACTATTATTCTGACATTTCACACTCTTAAAATAAAGTAGTGATCCTAACTGACCTAAGACAGGGAATGTTTTCTACGATTAAATGTCAGGAATTGCAAAAAACTGAGTTTAAATGTATTTGGCCAAGGTGTATGTAAACTTCTGACTTAAACTGTATATATAGATAATATATACAGTACATGTGTGTGTATATACATATGTATATAAATACTGTATATACAGTGTATATATATATACAGTGTGTGTGTGTGTGTGTGTGTGTGTGTGTATATATATATATATATACACACACACACACACACACACACACACACACACACAGGGGTCATTTCATTTTTTTCTTTGTTGCCATGTTTTGTTTTATGATTGTGCCATTCTTTTATAACCTACAGTTGAATATGAATCCCATAAGAAATAAAAGAAATGTGTTTTGCCTGCTCACTCATGTTCTTTAAAAATGGTATATATATTACCAATTCTCCAAGGGTATGCAAACTTTTGAGCACAACTGTAAATAATAACTGTAGGTTATAACAGAATGGCACAATCCTAAAACAAAACATGGCAACAAAGAAAAAATGAAATGACCCCTGTTCAAAAGTCTGCATACCCTTAGTTCTTAATACTGTGGATTGCCCCCTTTAGCATCAATGACAGCGTGCAGTCTTTTGTAATAGTTGTCTATGAGGCCCCAGATTCTTGCAGGTGGTATAGCTGCCCATTCATCTTGGCAAAATGCCTCCAGGTCATGCAAAGTCTTTGGTCGTCTTGCATGAACCGCACGTTTGAAATCTCCCCAGAGTGGCTCGATGATATTAAGGTCAGGAGACTGTGATGGCCACTCCAGAACCTTCAACTTTTTCTGCTGTAACCACTGGAGGGACAACTTGGCCTTGTGCTTAGGTTAATTGTCGTGCTGGAAAGTCCAAGAGCGTACCAAGCGCAGCTTTCGTGCAGAAGAATGCAAATTGTCTGCCAGTATTTTCTGATAACATGCTGCTGCATTCATCTTGCCATCAATTTTCACAAGATTCCCCGTACCTTTAGAGCTCACACACCCCCAAAACATGAGTGAGCCACCTCCATGCTTCATAGTGGGGATGGTATTCTTTTCACTATAGGCCTTGTTGACCCCTCTCCAAACATAGCACTTATGGTTGTGACCATAAAGCTCTATTTTGGTCTCGTCACTCCAAATTACAGTGTGCCAGAAGCTGTGAGGCCAGTCAAGGTGTTGTCGGGCATATTGTATCCGGGCTTTTTTGAGGCATTGGCGCAGTAAAGGCTTCTTTCTGGCAACTCTACCATGCAGCTCATTTTTGTTCAAGTATCGTCGTATGGTGCTCATTGAAACAACCACACTGTATTTTTCCAGAGCAGCCTGTATTTCTCCTGAGGTTACCTGTGGGTTTTCCTTTGTATCCTGAACAATTCTTATAGCAGTTGTGGCTGAAATCTTTCTTGGTCTACCTGACCTTGGCTTGGTATCAGTAGATCCCTGAATTTTCCACTTCTTAATAAGTGATTGAACAGTACTGACTGGCATTTTCAAGGCTTTGGATATCTTTTATATCCTTTTCCATCTTTATAAAGTTCCATTACCTTGTTACGCAGGTCTTGTGACAGTTCTTTCTGCTCCCCATGGCTCAGTATCTAGCCTGCTCAGTGCATCTACGTGAGAGCTAACAAACTCATTGACTATTTAAACACAGACACTAATTGCAATTTTAAAAGCCACAGGTGTGGGACATTAACCTTTAATTGCCATTTAAACCTGTGTGTGTCACCTTGTGTGTCTGTAACATTCAAGGGTATGTAAACTTTTTTGATCAGGGCCATTTGGGTGATTTTTGTTATCATTATTATTTAAAAAGGAGCCAAACAACTATGTGATAATAAATGGCTTCATAAGATCACTATCCTTAAATAAAATACTTTTTTTTTTTTTTTTTTTTTTGCATGATCAGTCATATTTTCAAAATCAATGCCAAAATGTCACAATTTCTGCCAGGGTATGCAAACTTTTGAGCACAACTGTATATATACTGTATATGAACAGTCTTGGGTGTGTTCTCATAAAGTAATTAGTTACTGTAATCGAATTACTTTTTGTCAACAAAAATAAGGAAGTGTAACATTACATTAAGTTCTTGTAATCAGATTACAGTTACTGACTTTCAGTTAATTACTTTTTAGTACATTAACTGGGTTACACACATTTCTGAAATAATATTTATTATGTAGAATACATTTACAACATGAATTTAGTTATGTACCTCTATTTGTTTGTCTGTGATAGCTAAATTGCCTCAAGACAATATAAGGGAGAAATGTGATGTTGAGTGGATGACATTTGTGCCAATGAATGAGGAAAAATATAAATGATTCTGTAATCTGTAAAGGAATCCAATTTAAAAAAAAAATAGATAAGTAATTAGTCATTTTAAGTGGATTACTTTTTAAATTATCATGGCTAACACTATATATATGAAATATATTTTTTCTTTTTTGATTTTGGGGTGAAATGTAACCTGGACATTTCATTGTGAAATTCCCCCTATTTTATAAATCTGGCATCAAACAAGGATCTACCAAAATGTCCATTTGTGCTAATGAATGTCTTTATTCAGGAGTCAACTGGACATCAATACTAAGAAAAGCGTGGCAGACGCTATCCGTAATGAGCACGCCTTCCTACAGAAGAAATACCCCTCCCTCGCCAACAGAAACGGAACCAAATATCTCGCCAGAACATTAAATAGGTAAGTGTCTGCTTTTAAGCTGTGGCCTGAATTATGCAACGAGAATTCAAATGGAATTTCAAATTTCTCTTTTTATCTGTACTTTGAAAATACTCTGTCTTTTCCATTAGGTTGTTGATGCATCACATTAGAGATTGTCTACCAGAGCTGAAGACACGTATCAACGTTCTAGCTGCCCAGTATCAGTCTCTGCTCAGCAGCTACGGCGAGCCGGTGGAGGACCAGAGCGCCACACTACTACAGCTCATCACCAAGTTTGCCACTGAGTACTGCAACACTATTGATGGAACGGCCAAATATATCGAGACAGCTGAACTGTTAGTGTCTCCCTAACAGTTCACAACCACAGTTATAATGTCCATATTGAAAACTATGTTTTACTGATGTGGTTATTCAGTATTGTTAGTGCTAAACTCAGCTGATTTGTGATTGTATTGTAGGTGTGGTGGTGCAAGAATTTGTTACATTTTCCATGAGACATTTGGCAGGACACTGGAATCAGTCTACCCTCTTGGTGGACTTACAACCATAGATGTGCTTACAGCTATCAGGAATGCTACGGTGTGTTAAAAACAGTCTTTTTTTTTTCTTGTGTAGTCCTGCATATCCATCATCTAGTATTAGAGTTCTTCACAACCATAGTTAAAAAGACTGCAGTCTGTTCCTGGACTGTCGGTTTCTATTTTAGCACTGGTCCTCTGAGAATTTTTAAGTTATAGTGTCTTGGAGAGGCTGTTGTGCACTGTAGAACTACATTGCAACAGTTTTTTGTGTGTTTTTTTGTACCATCATATAAAGGACTGCTGGTAATGTATTTCTTGTGTGTCTCTGCAGGGTCCACGTCCTGCTCTGTTCGTGCCTGAGATTTCATTTGAGCTGCTAGTGAAGAGGCAGGTGAAGCGTCTGGAGGAGCCCAGTCTGCGCTGTGTGGAGCTAGTGCATGAGGAGATGCAGAGGATCATTCAACACTGTAGTAACTACAGCACTCAGGTATTTATTTTTCAGAATCAAACTATGCTAAAATTACGAAACTGAAAGAATAAGCTTTTCTAATTATTATTATTTTTTTTTGTATTTGTTTTGTATTTTTGTATTTTATTTATTTCTTTTTGTCACTAGGAGTTGCTAAGGTTTCCAAAGCTTCATGATGCCATTGTAGAAGTGGTCACCTCTCTGCTCAGGAAGAGGCTACCGGTCACCAATGAAATGGTTAGTCTCGATTCTTGTTATTCTTTTTTCAAATATATGGGTCAGACATCTTAAACATCTTTATTAGCAAACATCGCTTTTCTAATGGTGATGTGCACTCTGTTTCAGGTTCACAACCTCGTGGCGATTGAGCTGGCTTATATCAATACAAAACACCCAGACTTTGCAGATGCTTGTGGACTCATGAACAACAACATTGAGGTTTGATTCGTTTTAATGCATTATGATTTCCATTGATTGGAAAACATCAGTGTTAAGTTGATCCTTTTTTTTTATTATTCATAACAGGAGCAGAGACGCAACAGAATGAGAGAGATGCCCTCAGCTGTGCCTCGTGATAAGGTATGCTGTTAGATTAGGGTGTATATTTTATGAGCTGTCAAGGGGGAATTATGGTTTCTCCCAAGCAGTGGGATTGGCTGCTATTTGCATCTTTTTTGTTTTGTTGCTGCTTTACTCTTAAAAACCTTTAGCTTCTTTTCCTCTCTATATAGAATAGTTTGTATCATGAACCTAAAAGCCTCTTGCTCTTTGCTCTAGACCAGAATAAGACTAAAACATGCTGCTTTCACCTCCAGCTAACTAGTCTCATTCCCCTCTCTCTCCCTATCTAGTCCTTAAAGGGTCCTGGTGGGCAGTCTGTGTCACCCACTGAGCAGCTGCCCGCTGAGGGCGATGGCCCCAAGGTGTGTGGCGCCCCTTATCTGTAGGGGCAAAGCATGGAGCTGATTTTCAACCAAGTTTCTTTGCTCCTCTTTTAACACCTAAACCCCCAAATCCCCTGATTCAGGGTTCCGCGGATCCTTAAAAAGTCTTAAAATGTCTTAAATTCAGTTTCCCAAAATGTAAGGTCATATAAAGTCTTAAATATCTTAAATGATACAACAGAAGTCTTAATTATCATTTAAACAGGTCTTAAATTTGGAGACAGAAAGACACGAATCCTGATATGACCTAATGTGATTATCAAACTTCAAAAGAATACGATTTAATTAAATAAATGCATGCGCTGCGTCCTTCAAAGTGAAACGCAGCACTGTTGTATTTTCTCCAAGCACACGGGGGCTTGTGAGTGTTTCCAGCTGTTGCAGAGCAGTTCACATTAGGACATATCGGAATTTATGACAAACTATCACAAATGATCACCTGTTGATTATGATGTTGATGAAATATGACAGTGTTTACTTGTAATTGTTTATATTGTAATACATTGTAGATTATAGTAGGAGTGCACATTTTATATCCCTTATTTGTTTGAATGAGCAGCTAGAAGCAGTGAAGCACATACATTTCAAAATAAGAGTCCCTGGTGTATTTCAGCCTTTAAAGTGAAAAGTTCCTCGCTATGAATCAGATCTTTATTTATTTATTATTTTATTATTATTTTTCTTGGTTATTATTGTTTTGGTTGCACCATAAACTGCATCTAGAATTTAATTAAATTTGGACTCTTGTAGCCTCTGTCTAACCCTCCCCATCACAGGAAGGAAAGACTGAGAACATTTAATGTTGGCTACCAATTTTAAAAACTATTGGCAGTTTAATGTCTTTCTTTCAACACATTATCATATCAGTGAAATACAATATTGGTCGACCTCTAATTTGTATTTATTTATATAATGGTACATAAACTAGGGTTGCACGGGACACTGGTACTAATAAAATACCGCAATACCAAAAAAAATTTAAACGGTAGGATGTTGTTAATTTCGGTATCAGATTAAAGTATGCTGCCATTAGCAAAATGTAATGTAATGTGAGAGTTTTGAGATGACATCAAAGACCATTTGAAAATAATCATAAAGAAGCCTCTATATGGCCAAGTGTGATCATTAAAAAGCAGAAGGATGTCATTTAATGAAATAATATACAGTCACATGCGCTGCACGCCACAGTATAAGAGTTGCCTCTCTGCCCTGTCATCTACACACACACACACACGCACACACAGGCACGCACATGAACACACACACAAGCACAACACACACTACTAATACTTGATTTTCATGCAGTGTGTCCAATAGTATCCATCTGCAGAGCCACAGATCAGTGTGTTTAGTGTATACATGGCTGTGAACTCTCAAATGAACTCTTTCTCCGTTGCAGCTCAGAGATTTTAGCTCGCAAGTTGCGTGAAGCTTGATATAATGAACGAACTCTTAACATCTTAAGAACTTCAGATATCTTTCAAAATAAATGTCCCACTGAAATGAGAACTCTATTCAACTGATTGCGTGAAATTGAAGACATTACAACAGAAAAATATTACTACTGTATAAAAGTGTATTATTCAAAGCAGTCACAATAATACTCATAGTAACAGTAATATAAAATGGTTATATTATTAGTATTATTATCTGTAAGCAATATCACATAAGCAAGTGTACTGAATATCAGCATGTTGTGATTCAGCCATGGCATCATTTTGCCTCATGTAATCAGATTATTTATATTTAATGTTTTCATTAATACTGTAAAGCTCTGTTGTGCATCTTTTCTTTTTTTTTTTTTTTTTACCAAAAATAATTTGTATGAGGATACGGTATTAATTTCATTTGTTCAGGTCTTAAAAAGTCTTACATTTGATTTTAAAAATGCTGCAGCAACCCTGCTGACTGCATGGTCACCAACCACTAAACCAATGGCAGATCATGTATTGCTGTGACATTTTATTTTACTAATAATTACCTACTTTCATTTTTTTGTGTAGTATATTCCTTGATTAATACTTTGCGTTTGAGTGTATTGCTCTCTTGAAAGGTGTCATGACGTATTTTATATATTATTAGCAATAATTAATAATTATCAAAGATAATTATTAAAATCAATAGAACATTGATGAGAATCAATGTTAGCTTTTCTTAATCCTTTAAAAAAACAATTATCAAAGATAATCGTTAATTGTTAACATCGATGAAACATTAATTAAAATTAACACTAGCTTATTGATCATTCAAATTCAATCATCAAAGATAATTGTCAATGATCAAAAATCAATAGAATATTAATAAGGATTAACATTGACGGGGCACCACCCTAGAATTAGGGACTAATAACCAGATAGTAAAACAGTCTCAATATTAGATTGTTTTCTTAGGAAAATCGACATCCGAAGAATATCGATTTTCGGGAAAAAAAACAATGAATCAAGGTTTGAATCTGAGCACTGACATCCCGTCAGCATGACACAGGCGTATGCAAAACAAACCAAAACACTTTTCTTTGTAATATAAACAAAAGTTTATTTATGCAGTAATATCTATTAATAATTAATACAATGCAGTCAATAAACTTCCGACTTACAACTACAAACTAAACAGTGATATGATTAGATATGGAAATAAAATAATCCTATAACACATAAGGTGTGTGTGTGACTGTGTGTGTGTGTGTGTGTGTCAGTGCGGTTAGTGAGAGAGAGAGAGAGAGAGAGAGATTATTAAGTGACAGCCCTAAAGCTGATTTCACGATAGCGGGAGAGAAAGCAGCCGTGTTCATCACTCAGAGACGCGGTTTTACGAGCGGGGCTCGTAAAAGTCCTGCGTTATTTGACTGTAATGGATGAACTCAGTTTCTGTCTCACCCGCGACGGCGAAATTTGCACAACAATCCAATTTGGTTGGACCACAATACAGCAAAACAAATTCGTGATAATTAATACCCTGAGTATTAATAATGAGCGGACATGGCGGTCCGTAAACTGTACAAGCAAAAACCTTGAAACACAAGAATAACACACTATAATATTCTATCTCTGCCCAGACGTAACCTCTTACTTGAATCGCATGAGGACACAGGTAGAATGTGTTTTCCTCCGTCCTTTAACTTTGACCCGGTTCCTTGAGGCTTGTGTGATGACGGGAGGCCATTTCCTCACGCTGTCGGCGGGCGGTACGGCTGTTGATTCTCGGCGGGCTGGCGGAGAACTCAGAAATGTCGACTTGATTGAAGAGGGAAGAGAAATCATATATATATATATATAACATTTTATTATCTTCCCTGAGGTCCACTTACAATGTTAGTAGAGTCATAACAGTCATAATTTAGTCATATAATTATTTTCCATCCTGTCTCTGGCACTCTGTCTGAAACGCTTGGTTTTAAGCTATCTGGCCCTTTAAGACTTTAATGTAAACGGCCACTGTTATGACTGACTAACATCATGCAGCCCCTCCAATACTGTCAGATTGGAAAACTCAATCGGAAGAAAATGAACAAGCTTCACAGCATTATAAAACTAAATTTCAGGGTTCATACATAACGTACACCCAATACATTGCATCCGAATACATTAAACTGTCCACTCAAGCACAGCAGCACCTTAACTATAAAACAGTCAATGACAATATTTGTGAATGAAACTGTTTATTTACAGTTTTGAGTCGATGTTGAGTTTTAACTTGCTGAAGAAGCAATCCTATGCAGAAGTATTTGGTCCTTGTGATGTCACAAGTTCCACAAATTCCAAACAAGCTGTTTCTAAAGCTTGGTTTAAATAAATGCTCTTTTTCTATTATGGAGGAATTTTTCAGTTCTGAAACTTACAGTATGTGTTTATAGAAAAATGACCTCTATATGTCAAAAGATCATGGAAAATTGATTCCTCATGTCATGACCAATTTAAAAGCACTTCCTGTTTTTGCATGCTGAATATTTTCTCCTGAGGATAAACCAGTGATTTGTTATATCAAGGATGATGTATTTTTAGCATGTTTTGTGAAGGCAGCTAGGGTTTTGCATCCAGATGGATCACAACTTACTTGTACAAATTTGAAATGAGTGACACTCACACTCTGTTTAAATAAAGGTTGATTTTGAATTTCCTTGGCAACTTTAAAATTATTCCTAAGTTGTATTTTCACAGCCATCATACACCACAGTTTGATCATGCAATATTTATCATACTCTACTAAAAGCAGAATATATAAAATAACTGTTTTAAGACAAATGTTTTTGTGACAAATATTAAATACTGTGTATATATAGACATAATATACTGTGTATATATTCTACATAGACATATAGAATACACCAAAATATATATATACTGTATGTATGACCACTAATGCAATGTACACAAAATTGCAGAATTTAAACTAACACTTATTTTACATAATAAATTTACTGTATATATACTGTATATATTGACCATTGGCCCCCTGCTCTCTAGATAAAGTCATTGGCCTTGGCCAAAAAAAGAAAAGCATATCGGTTGACCACTAGTATTGTTTTTTTGTTTGTTTTTTCCGTTATTGAGTGCTGTATGCTGCCTTTTAAGTTTTGTAGCCAGAAGTGTTGTTTTATGTGTGGACCATTATGTACATACTGCTGGTACCACTTTGTGTTCAATTATAATTTTATCAACACATAAAACATCAGTAGACTGCAGCGACAGTGAACAGAACTCCAGTGGCTCTTTTTCTGTTTGTCTCTGTTAGATGGCCGGAGGAGCTCAGGGGGAGCAAGAAGGAGGAACAGGGACCTGGAGAGGCATGCTGAAGAGGGGAGAGGATGGTCAGGGAGACGATAAGACTAAATTGTATAGCTCCATCCCAGCCAGCCCTCACAAAGGACATGCAGTCAACCTACTTGATGTGGTGAGTCCATAAAACTGCAAAACCTGACTAAACATGGTATATAATGACATAAGATCTGCATGTATTGTACAGTAAATACACTATAGTGTAAGTATCTGCAAGCGTTTGCATGTGCTCTGCTGTTAAAGAGTTGTTGGAACAGCACAGTCTAAATTAATTATTGTTGATTTGTTCTGATCTTCCAGCCTGTACCAGTTGCCAGGAAACTCTCTGCTCGTGAACAGAGGGACTGTGAGGTCATTGAGAGGCTGATTAAATCCTATTTCCTAATTGTCCGTAAAAACATTCAGGACAGGTATGTGACATAAACCAGCTCTTTTGAACTTCTAGATCTGGGGCTATTGAGACTGAATGCGTTCTTGCGCTAAAAAAGCTATGCCAAGTGCAACATATAGACAAGAATGCAGGTGTCTCGAGACTCGCTTTTAAAAGTTGATGTTCTTTTTAACCTTACATGACATCTAAAAAACTCTGCGCTCCTGTGTAAGACGCTGACAAAACAGCAAGACGTAATGGTCAAGAATGTCTGTTTCCATAGAAAAATCATTAAGAAACCACACACATAAACATAATGATCTCAGAATGCTGACTTGGAGATCTTGGATCTTAATATAGGAAGCTTCAGTAATACAGTCTCTGTTGGTTTGCATTTGCTCTTTGCAAATATCTGATATTCAGATCAGCACCCTGTCCCCATCTGTCATTGCAGTGTACCAAAGGCTGTGATGCACTTCCTGGTGAACCATGTAAAGGACAGCTTACAGAGTGAGCTGGTGGGGCAGCTTTATAAACCCGCCGTGCTGGATGACCTCCTCACAGAATCAGAGGACATGGCCCAGCACCGTAATGAGGCTGCAGATATGCTGAAGGTAATAAAGGGGTCTGGTGTGCTGATGCTACCTGAAATGCTACCTATAAAGCAAGTAATATAAGTCCTTGCTAAAATTACAAATTGAAGATGTAAAAGTGTATTCAAGCATGACAGAAGTGCAGAACACAGTTGTGTTTGTAATGTATGCTACTTCTAAGATCTAGTGGCTGAATTAAATTTTTCAAAGATCAGGAGTCTACCTTTCTGGCAGAGTGATTTCAGACCAATTTCAGATTTGCCTGCTTCTAAACATGTTAAAAAAAAATTGGTTGTTACATCTTAGTCGGACAGCCTCTTCCTGTCTAAATGGGCTGCTCTGTGCCAAAATAAGCTGCAAATGGGACAGTAGTTAATGTTTTTATACTCTCATCCTGTCTTCTCATAGGCCTTGCAGAAAGCCAGTCAGGTGATCGCTGAGATCCGAGAAACACACCTGTGGTGAAGTCCCGTGCAGATGCACAGCCCCCTTCTTCTCTCACTCAAGCCCTACAGGCTGCACAGGCCCTGTTCCTTCCTGCCTGGATTTCAGACACCCAACTTGAAAAATGCACTGGTGTCA
Organism: Myxocyprinus asiaticus; assembly: GCF_019703515.2. Taxonomy (NCBI): domain Eukaryota; kingdom Metazoa; phylum Chordata; class Actinopteri; order Cypriniformes; family Catostomidae; genus Myxocyprinus; species Myxocyprinus asiaticus. The sequence goes on from NC_059391.1 coordinate 15,647,625, forward strand.
ATTTGTATGTAATGAAAATAGTTTTATTATGTATGCGATGGACTTGAACTACATTGAGTGCAGCACATATCACGTCACAGCTTCACATCCCATTCAGTGATATCTTCTCTCATGTATGTAAGCTACCATGTAAGCTCCAGATAATGTGTGTGGCTTGTTAAAGGACTGTGTGTCCCTGATGTAGATAAATTAAAGGTAGTGATATAAACAAACGCCTGAATTTTTGTGTTCTGGGCTGTGCAAATAGCTGTGCTCTAACTCGTTTTAAATGTCAATACGATTTTGTTGTACTTATGCCATTATAGTAATTTAAGAAAGGAAAAGTGTTATTGCTTCATTTGCAACTTTTGAAATGCTTTGATCTTTCATAATATTAAAAAAAAAAAAAAAAAGTCTACATTTAGGACCATTAAGAATTTGTGCTTTATCTTTACAGTAAAAATATTCTGTTGTATAATATTTTTTTTATTAAAATCTGCAAAAATGAAAGGCAGTACCCAGGGAATACTGCTGATATATTAATACTTTACAAATTATTTTTTAATTCATGAAAATGTCACAATTTTAAAAAAATCAGCTAGTGGCCTGAAAATATACTTCATTTTCAACATGCAAAATATAATATATGTTTCTTTTTATTTTAGAGGAATATAGGACCAGGTAATTTTTTGACAAGTGTTGTGAAAATCACACTTATGCTTTCCAACACAACTTCATCTTGTTCCTTAACTTGAATTATGAATTTTATCATGAATTGATCCAGACACAAATCAACAGTCATCATTTATTTATTAGTGATATCAAGAAGCAAGGCACTGCAAAGCAAAAATGTACAACTTGAGCAATTATGTGCTTTCAGAATAATGAATCTTTAAAATATCTCCATGAAACAAACAACAACAACAAAAAAAAAAACACTTATGTAAGAACTAGGAAGAAACAAACTCCTCTCAGACCTGTTGTCTGCTGTCAACACCTTTATCTCAGCCTGCCTCCCATCTTGCCTTTGCCACGTCCCTTGGCACTAAGATTAAAAAAAAGCATTTATTTATTTAATTAGCTTTTGCAGATTGTGGCTTTTAAATTAATTTGACTCACACAAAGCAGTTTGAGATTGTGAGCTTGTAATTCTTACCTCTGGTGATCCTGGACCCGTGAAAGGAGCTGATTAATCTGTGAGACAGGATCAAAAGCTGATGCAGTGATAATGAACACAACCTGTTTACCTTGGAATAGACCTCAAGCCATAGAGTTATTTGAAATGAAAGGTGCATTCAGTAATATTTTTCCTAAATAAGTTTTACTCCTAAAGAATTTTGAAACGTATAAAATCATGACCACTCAAGATATGAAGACTCCAGTCATATCAGTAACATTATAAAAGCTTTATATTTTACATCGAGAGGGTCTTCTTGTGGGGGCTGCCATTTTAGAATCACATGACCAGCTGAATACTACTCTAAATTTCAGTAACTGCCCTGTTATTCTACAATTTAACTCATGGATTAAATTAACCATGGCTGACTGTGAATAGTGAATTTGTACAAAGGCATCTACCTGAAAACTATTGATTTTGAATGATTCTGCATCCAAGCTACTAAGTGCCAGCGCCAAAACGACGTAAAAAATCAAATAAAAATACTGAGTGCACCTTTAAACCATCACTTGCTGTAAAACTGTGCTCAAAAACAACCAGTTTGACAGAAGCACTACAAAAGTACCATATTGCAAATTGTTTAACTGATCACTAGTTCTCTTCTGTAAAGTTCTCTACTCTTGAAGTCAATTCAGGTCGTTTGAAGCATATCTTGCCTTTTTGCGTAGTAACAAATGTTTAAAAAATGGGTGAGGGACAGCCTTTGGTCACCCCTGCATCATAATGGATCTGGGTATACAGTTAAAGCAGTCATTCTGTTTGATGTTTGATAGATTTTTTCTTTCTTGAAAACCATGATGGGCTGTACCAACATCTTAAACCTGGAAAGTCACCATTTACTTGGATCTTAATAAATTTAGACATCACTTACATCATATTTCTGCCGTTTAAATTTCTCGTTCAGATCATATTTTTCTGCCTCCAGCTCCATCAGCCACTGCCACAACTCGTTGGCTTTATCCCTGCAAAGAGTGACAGTAATGGCAGAATTTCTTTTTGAAAGTTGATTTGAGATATTGAGTGCAGTTTCTCATAATATTAACTGGTTAAGGAGAGATCAATGGTAAATGACAACTATCAACCAGCGGACAGTGAAAGAAAGAAGTCTTAGAATACTATCAAATTTACAGGGTTGCAAGGGTCATTTAAAACCTCAGAATTTTAAAATTGTGATTTCAAGGCCTGGAAAATACATGGAAATTTCTGTAGTCAATACAGATTTTTTCTATTCATGCATGTCTAAAATTTCTATTTGCTAAAAATTTCTCTTTTTGAGTACTTTCAATAGAATGATACATTTAAAAAGCCTTATCCAGTAACCATGAACGACTGGAAAAGTCATGAAAAAGACATGAAATTCCTTGATTTCACTTGTCAGAATCCTGAATTAAAATTACTGTTAGCAGAAAATGTGGCTTCTGAGATTTGTCTTTAGCATATTGTAGAACAGTCCATAATGTGAATGTAAAAAGACTCGTACTTGAGTTTGTCCTCACTCAAATGGTCAGTGTTAAGTGGTTTTCGTCGCTCAGCCAGGATCTTCTTCTTTTTCTCCCTTTCTGTCTGTTTCTTGGCACCTTTGCGTCCTTCACCCTTTTGGTCCAACAATAATTATAACATTAATGGGAATATCAGCATAGAATGAACATGTGACTTGAGAATATTATGGTCTTAAATATAGTGCACACTGACCTTCTGTTGTATGCCGCCGTACTGATGGGTCTTGTTAGTGAGAGCTTTCTTCTTCTTGGCATCTTCATCATGTTTCTTTCTGTGCTCTTCCTGTTCCTTTCTCTCTCGCTCTTCCTGTAAAGATTTTAGATTTTAAAATGATTTTTTTTTTTTTTTTTAATTATGTATCTTTGGTTTACTCATTAAAGGGATAGTTCACCCCAAAATGAAAATTATCTCATGATTTACACACCCTCCTGGCATCCCAGATGTGTATGACTTTCTTTTTCTGCAGAACACAAATTAAGATTTTTAGAGAAATATTTCAGCTCTGTTGGTCCTCACAATGCAAGTGAATGGGTGCCAACATTTTTATGCTCCAAAATCCACATAAAGGCAGAATAAAAGTAATCCATAAGACTCCAGTAAATAAATCTGTGTGTTCAGATATGATAGGTGTGGGTGAGAAACAGATAAATATTTAAGTAATTTTTTATCATAAATTCTCCTCCCTCCCCAGAAGGGCGATATGCACGAAGAATGTGAATCACCAAAAACAGAGGGAAAAAGTGAAAGTGAAGGAAAATAAGACTTAAATATTGATCTGTTTCTCACTCTCACCTATCGTATCAATTTACAAGATATGGATTCAACCACTGGAGTCATATGGAGCACTTTTATGTTACTCTCAGAGGCGGACTGGCCATTGGGAGAACCGAGACTTTTCCCGGTGTGCCGGCCGTGATATGCCAAAGTGGACCTACAGAGCTGAGATATTCTTTTAAAAATCTTCATTTGTGTTCAGCAGATGAAATTTAGTCATACACATCTGGGATGGCATGAGGGTGAGTAAATTATGAGAGAATTTTAATTTTTGGGTGAACTATCCCTTTAAGCAACTGCAATGCTAAGCATAGCATAGTGTTTCCCATTAGCATGCATTTATCATGCTAGCATTCACTGTACTAACTAGTTAATCACAGAAATAGGTTTGAATTTAATTTACAGTAGTTCAGTTTACTCTGTTCAATTAGGTTCACGCTACTTGAAGTATTTAAGAAAACTCATTTTAAACATGTGGAACCACTGTCCATGACTGAATCAAGTTCAGCCAAAGAGTTATTTTTTAGAGTGCAGCCCTGAGTTTAAAACATTTGTACATTTAAGTTTGTACATTGTACATTGAGAATTCTAATAGTTTAGTCTTTTATTCGTAAGGATTTGGTCCATGTTGAAATAAGCAGCAAGTGTCTATGCCAAAGACAGAAAGTGGTGACAGTTAATATCTGCAGGCACTCACGGCAAGTCTGGCCTGACGCTCTTTCTCTCTCTCGGCTCGTACTCTCTGCTGCTCGGCTCTCTCGGCACGCCTATTCTCCTGGTAAAACACAGCATTTACATATATATAAGGAGCTGCATAACAGGAGTATAAACTCAAGACATTTACATCAGCAATAAACAAATGCTCAGTAAGAGAATAGGAGAAACTCACAATTCTGTTAACCAGAGCAATAAGTTCCTCCTCATCTTTCTGCCTCTGGATGAAGTGAGCTTCAATAAGAGATTGCAGCTCAGATAAATCCTTCTCTTGACGCTTACGGTGGATGTCCTGTTACATACAAATGCTGCAGGTTACAGAGAGTGTGTGTGAGATTAAACGGGATGTCACAGATAGAAAATCTCAGACTTACATCAAAATCTACTTTATCTCCCTCTGGAATCTTTGGTGCTTGGATATTTGGTAGAAACCTTAGGATAAAAGATTATGACACAGTTAAGGAACCAAACAGTTTGTTCGAAAGATACATCTGATTGTTTGAAGAATATAATGGAACTCACTTTGGTTTAGACTTGGAGTCATCCACTACATTTGGAGAGTTGGTTGTTTTTTAACAGCAATGGAAATGAAAAGAAAAGCACATAAAAAAGCAATTTCAAGTCAGTAATATAACTTATTTTAGTGGAACAAATGAACGTATTGCACGTGATGCCATGTGATACAATACCTTCCTCCCTTTTTAAATAATTGGACAAAAATCACACACACAGACAAAAGAGAAACAAAAGATTTGCAAGTGAAAATGCAATACATACAAAATTAATTGCATGGTTTATAATCATTTGTCATTGATTACTGTCAGATTCTATTCCATTCTATTCTATTATTAAAATGCTAAAATCAAAAACATTGCAAACTGAGGAAATTAAAATATTGTTACTCACTGAACCCCCTCATCCATCACATCTTCTGTATCAGACATGTCTGTCAATCCATCAAACATTACAAGCAGGTTAGATGGGCAATCTGCATCTACATTTACTAACACATCTACAGAGCAACATCAGTGTGCAAAACTTGTATATCAATATATTTGAGCAAACAACCCTCTAAAATATTTTGAAAAGCACTTTTGTGGATGGTCCATGTTATTGTCATTTACATAAAGAATTGAATGTAATGAACTCTAGCTAAATGTTCCTATAATGGAAAAAAATGGGAGAAAATACCTAAACTTAAAGAATTATTTTTATTTATCTCAAAATTCCTCTTACCAGGTTCTTTGTCAATCTCTGAGGTGGAGCAGCTCTCCTTTAGAGTGCAGCGTTGAGGCAGGTGACTCAGTCTTAAGGCTAACATACTAACAGACCACGTGACCACATTGCCCTCTCATTGGTGTGTGTGTGTAGAGAGGCTTCGTCTATTGTTAGACCTTCGAATGCATTTCAGTGAAATTCTAAAAGCACACATTCTATACAACCTGTTCATAGCTGGCCTTGTTTTGCTGCCCCATGAAACCCAACACATTCACAGAAAAGCAGTTTCTTGAAAGTAGACAAATGCCAAATGGTCTACTGGACCTGTGAGTGCTGTGCACAAAATACACACAGTGAGAGAGATACAGTATGTGTGGATGTATCTGTGAAAACTTGTTTGGCAAATACAGTAGTCGTACACTCATTGTGTTTTACACTGACAATTTAAATTTGTAAGAAAAGAAATAGGACATACAGCAAATTAATGGATTTTATTGATTTTGTGCACGGGTTTAGCTATAGTACTACCAAACTTCTAAACACTTTATAATGCTGAAACTGAAGTTATTTTTCTTCTCTGAACACAAGGCATTTGATATACAGTGTCCCTAAAAAAGTATTTGGACACTTAACCACACTTGAAAATGAATGAATGTTATTGTATTACATAAAATATCAAACCAAGTGGATTTTATGTATGTATTTATTTATAAAAGAAATATTAATATGCATTTATAAATAATTAATATAAATATTATAAATATTTTTATTATAAATAATTGATATTAATATGAATTATTACTATTATTAATAATGCATTTTATTTTATTTAATCACTAAAATGACTTTGGAACCAATTGTTTAAAATCAATTACACAAAAGTACGTTCTGAGAAAAGCTCTAACATGATTTGTTTACTGTTGCCACTTGACTTTGTTATAATGTATCATGTACAATCATTTAAATGTGATTAATCACGATTAATCATGATTAATCACAGAAAACTGTGCGACCAATTAGTAAAAAAATCATAATTATCGATTCACAGCCCTAATTTTATTATCTATGCAAGGAAAAGTGTGGCTTAAGTGCAAATACTTTCTGGTAAAGCAAAAAGCAATATGATCAGCACAGCACAATCAAAAACCTACAAGTCATATGTTAGATTGAGCATGGGAGTTCAAACATTTACACTTGACAATTGAACTACACAACAGGACTTAAAAAACAAAAAATCAACTGAGCCACAAAGTTCTGTTTTCGCTAATCAGTTTTGGGAGTCAAGGGGAGGTGATCCCCTTGAACTGGTTAGTATGTCAGCAATGATAACATATCACAAAGTATTGCATCATGAGGGTAAAATTAACAGCTACTGTATTCAGTCATTTGATCCTCCATGCACATGAGGCTAAACTGAGAGAAGTGGGAGTTCCAAAGTCTCAAGGCATCATTATGTTTATTTAATGAATCAATGATAATAAAGAAGGAAATTATATCCAGGGAAATTAACTTTTTTAATCAAGGCTAGATTAAGCTCAAGAATTTTGTTTACTGGGAGGTATTATAATTCTGCTCAAGAGAGCAAAAATCTCCTATGAATAATTACATTTAGCTGTAATTATTCAGATGTACTGTAGTGTAAGAGTTTATATGATTCAAATGTGCAAATGACCTTTTCATCAGTAAGAAAAGGAAAAATGGTGTGCTTCAAGCACAGAGCCAAAAGATGATTTTAACCTTATATCTGTCCTTTATTACAGGTTCTGTCTCTCCTACTTATTATTTCATCAGATTAAATTTATAAAGCATAAATCAGTGGCTCCCAACTAGTTGGTTGAGACCCAACAACATTGCCGATCTGAACTGGTAAGGTAGCAGACAGCAGGGTAAAACATGTCTAAATGCAAATAATAAAATGCAACTAACACATACTGTATATATTAATGCATAGCTAGCAAAACAAACTAAATAGGTAATCAACATTCAGAAATGTTCCGGGTTCAGTACATATTAAGCTCAACTGACAGCATTTGTAGCATAATGTTGATTACCACAAAAATATATATTAAAAAAGCAAAAACCAGGGTCAGTGAGAAACTTACAATGGAACTGAATGGGGCCAGTCCATATACATTAAAATACACACTGTTTCAACAGTATAGCCACAAGATGTAAACATTATGTGTTATTCTGTACTTCATAATTTTAGTGTGATAAAATCGCTTACAGGGTTTATTGGTGTTACATCGTTATGGCAACAAAGTTGCAGGCTATTATTGAATATACCTTCACAAATAAGGTTAATAAGCAATTATATCACACTAAAATCAAGTAAACACATATAATGTTTGTCTTGTGGCTGTGCTTTTTGAAACAATGTGTATTTTTTTACATGTATGTATTGACCCCATTCACTTCCATTGTAAGTGCCTAACTGTAACTGATTATTTACTATTATGGCACAAATACTGTTGATTGAGCTTAACTTGTACTGAACCTGGAACGTTTATTTGAAAGGGAGGTGAAAATGCTTCCAATATTTTTAGCTTCAGCAATCAGACTTGATTGTGTTTTGGCACAAATTTATCTGTCACTTGGTATAATATCTAATACTAATTCTAATAGCCCAGTATTTGTTCCATGTGTCAGGCTGGTAAATCACAATTCTGCAGTAATTTTTGTTAACAATTCTGCATATTGGGGGGCCTGGGCAGCTCAGTGAGTGTTGATGCTGACTACCACCCCTGGAGTCATGAGTTCGAATCCAGGTGTGCTGAGTGACTCCAGCCAGGTCTGCCAAGCAACCAAATTGGCCCAGTTGCTAGGGAGGGTAGTGTCACATGGGGAAACCTCCTCGTGGTCATGATTAGTGGTTCTCGCTCTCAATGGGGTGGAATGAAAGTTGTGCGTGGATCGCGGAGAGTAGCATGAGCCTCCACGTGCTGTGAGTCTCCGCGGTGTCATGCACAGTGAGCCACGTGATAAGATGCGCGGATTGACGGTTTCAGAGGCGGAGGCAACTGAGACTTGTCCTCCGCCACCCGGATTGAGGTGGGTAACCGTGCCACCACGAAGACCTAGTAAGTAGTGGGAATTGGGCATTCCAAATTGTGGGAAAAAAAATTAAAATAATTCTGCATGTTGTTTGGCCTATGCATTACATGATAATTGTAATACATTTCAATGTTTGATTTTGAGGACTTTTGTTTGTTGTACAATAAACAATTTTGCTACTGGGTCGGGTTGCCACTTGACGTCTCATGTAAAATCTAGATCCTAAAGCAAAACCAACTGAGAACCACCTGTACAAATCACTGCATATTTTATGGATACGTCTTTAATTTTGCCTGATCTGGGGTCTGGTCAGATGTCTTCATTTTCTTGTTCCTGCAAAATACAAGGGAATAATGCGAAGAAGAGAACTGTGTTAGTGAGTGAACAAAAAAAAAAAAAAAGAATAAGAGAGCTAAAGAGAAATCAGTGGATACATTTGTTCTTCATGGCTACTGTATGAGTTACATCATATTCATAACTTACTTTTTCAACACATCCTCAAATACACAAAAGCAAATAGATCACTCCTCTTCACCTGTTCCCAGTTAGTTTGTTAACATGTTGGTGTCATGACCCAGATAAACACACATGACTTGGTCAGAGGTCTCAAGTTATCATCTATGTGACTTTCAAGGACAAATTCAGCTGAAAGACCAGAGCTGTGGATAGCCTAAGTTCTTACTAAAAGAACTAAACCACATAAACATGGTCCTAGCCAAAGTATATGCTACATTTGGGTGTTAAGGCAGTTAATGTGACACAATCTATCACAAAATACTTTTATCCATTCCCTAACTCTGAATATTAAAACTGCATTAATGCAGTGAAATGCGTCCATGCAGAGTGACAACAGAACAGCTGCGCCAGGGAATGCGATGCGTCACGGGCCTCTGCCACACAATGCTGCACGGGTGGTGCAGTGGGAATCGAACACGTTGGAATTATGCCTGACACGTCGACAGCCCACAGAGTACCAATGCAGGAGGACATGGTCATGCCTTTAAATATAATGTGGCGTGATGTTTGAATGAGAGATTTATGACTGTGCTGGCCAGTTATGATTATGACTTTAGAAGACATTTACATTTACATTTAATAACATTTAGTAATCTAGCAGATGCTGTTATCTAAAGTGTCTTACAAATGAGGAATAAAGCAAAAGCGATTCGTCCTAAGGAGGCAATAACATGAGAAGTGCTGCAATCCAGAGTCTCAAACTGCTCAGAGAAGTACAAGGGAGGAGGGTGAGAGACAGCGGTAAGAGAATGCACAAAGTTTTTTTTTTTTTTAAAGAAAGACAGTTAGTGCATTAGTAGAGTTTATGCTGTCACCACGCTGTCAGTTAAAACCCCTCCCACTTCAACACCACTTTTTTAGTTTGTTCGTTTTTTGGGAAGAGCAGGGATAATTTTTTTTTTTTGTGCCAATTTATTCACATAATGTCAAGGCCAAACCTACAAAATCAAGCCACAAAACAACACAAAAACATAAGTCACTTTTGAAATAACAATAACTGTTTAAAATGTCTTATTGTTAAAATTATGAAACAACTTGCTCAAAACTGTTCTTATTGAAACTGTCCATTATTTTGGGGAAAAGTAGAGGATTGAATTGTGTGTGCACATACCTGATATAGCCACTGTGTGTACATAATGCTTTAAGTTATAATTACTAATTTCAATTGTACCTGCTCTCCCCTATACTGTGTAATCTTATATCAGAACTTTACAAATATAAAATGCAAATGTAAAAAATTGAACTTAACAAATGTAAACTTTACAAATGTAAAGTTCTTTACAAACACCTTGTAAAAAAATATAGGTATATGGAACTGAATTGCTGAAAAAAAAGAAAGAAATCCCCCCACACTAAAGTCACTCACCATTAGTGACGAATTTACTCCTGGCTGTGAACACCTGGAAGAAAAGCAACACCTCAAGAACGTGATATGAAATAAAGCCCTGTCCACACTATTCTGTTTATGTTTGAAACTTCCATTTTTCCAGACATCATCGTTTTCCAAATTATGCGGTTAATGGAGAGTTTTTTCCATAAAGGATAATGGCATTCTAGTGTAGATGAGAGGTGTAAACATAGCAAAATCAAAGAGTTTTCATACGAAAATGTGTTAATGTGGACGTGGCCAAAGTCAGGTAGAAGAAATTTTTGGTACTTTTAAGGAATAGTTCACCCAGAAATGAAGGATAGAAGAATGTCTCAGCTCTGTAGGTCCATACAATGTTAGTGAATGGCGACCAAAACTTTGAAGCTCCTAAAAGCACATAAAGGTAGCATAATCCCTAAGACTCCAGTGGTTTAATCCATGTCTTCTGAAGCGATCTAATCAGTTTTATGTGAAAACAAACCAAAATTAACTCATTTTTCACTGCACATTTTGCCATTGCAGTCTCTAGACAAGATAATTATTTTAAGCTTGATTACACTTCCTAGTGCTTGACGCATGTGCAAAGTGCTAGTTGGCGCTACGAAGTGTAATCGTGTTTGAAATCATGATTGCAAGATGTACAGTGAATTAGGAGTTACATTTTGGTCTGTTCTCACCTAAAACCGATTAGATAGCTTCAGAAGACATAGATTAAACCACTGGAGTATGGATTACTTTTATACTACCTTTATGTGCTTTTTGGAGCTTCAAAGTTCTGGCTGCTATTCACTTGCATAGAATGGACCTACAGAGCAGAGAAATTCTTCTAAAAATCTTTGTGTTCTGCAGAAGATAAAAGGTCATACACATCTGGGATGGCATGAGGGTAAGTAAATGATGAGAGAATTCTTTTTTATTTTTTTTGGGTGAACTAGTATTAACAGTATAAACAGTGTTTTATACATAATTTTATCTATTTGATTTGTTGACCAAAAAAAGGGAAAAATTAGCACTGCAAATAAGTGATCATTGTTTTTGGAATGGGGGTGAAAGGATACAGGTGTGGTGATGGATCATTGTACATCAAACCAGTGCCACAAAAAATCAAGTCATACAAAACTAATCACTGAGAAGGTACAGAACCTTGAAGATGGAAGAGCAGCCACACTTTGAAACAGACTAGGCAGAGTAGTAACTAACAATGAAGCGGGTATAGGTGAGCTAATAATATTTGTACAGTGAATAACAAGCCATAAAACAAAGTGAAATCAACAAGTTTCAGGCACTTCTTCTGTACTCACTGATACCTCAAGATATGGGGGTTTATATCAATGCTTTTTCTGGGTAAGTCAAGGAAAACAGTGAATAAATGGAAAGTTACTTGACTTTGTCGAACTGTACACTGTGTAATGTTTGACTCTGCTTACCTTGGCAGGTGATGAGCCTTTTGTTTCCCATAGACCACGTGTTTTAGTTACATCAGCTGGCTTCTGGTCCTGTCAAAAGCACAAAATAGAATCACAGATAATAGGCTGCCAGTGGCTTTGCCTATTAAAGCAAGCTTGATTTAAGTTTACCTTTCATGGATTAAGTAGAAGCAGAGGAAAGACAATGGAAAGTGTAACAGGAAAGGTATAAGGAAAAGGCCAAGTCTAAAGGAGTGGGAAAGAGACAGTTAAAATCAGTAATGAAAGAGGAAAAAGTACAGTGACTGTACCATTGCACAGTGATGGTATCAGATGGCAATACCATGGTACTTTGATATACTGTATATAGTTCTGAATGATTACCATATTCATAATTTTGCATGAAAAGATAATGAGAAACATTCATTCAGTCAAGTGTGTCCAAACTTTTGCCCAGTAGTGTAGTTTATGTAGTGGCTTGTAGGAAGTTCAAAATAATTTTGATTAATGTAGTACTTCTTAAATCTAAACCACCAACAGATGGTCAGAAGCAATACATTAAAGACTCACTGGAGGGCCACCATGCACCATACAAAATATAATAGACTGTTCAGCTGAATATATTCTTGCTAGGACAACAACCTGTGTGAAATCACCCTTGACTGTTCCTGTGAGAATTTTGCATTGTCTGATTTCACTGAAAAGTTCCCTAATGTTTTGCAGTCTAAGAGAATTGGTTAAGTTAAACCTGATACAATGTCAAATGAAAATTGATTAAGCTGAATTCTGTTTGAACTAAACCTAGCATAAAACAACTTTTAAAAGAAATCCCCTCTTAGACACTATATCTGTGTTGTATTTCAGTATTTATAACATTTTGCAGACTCCAACCACATATATCATTTTAAGTGAAATCTCCACAGAGAGGGTCATCTGATGGTCATAGATGATGGTTTGAGCAAGCCACAGTATTCAATGTCTCCTTCATATACAGTTACTGAGCTCTGTTAGACTCTCATTCACTTCTAACTGTATGTGTTTTACAGTAAGAGTGACTCTGATCTTAAAGGTTGGTAAGAGAAGCTTGAAATAAACATGAGTGAATGTGAAATAGCTCGAGAGAGAGAGACAGAGAGAGGAGAAGACCAACACATCAGCACAAACGATACAGAATTGCAACAGCTTAACCTCTTATTCATTTCTACTCAATATTTATGTTTTTGTGTTGCAAAGACAAAAATTCGCCAAGGGGTTGACAAGAACATTGGCAATTTAAAAAAAATCTGCTATACCTTTGGATTTCATTTTGAGTTGGCTAATTTCTGGTACCTCACTAGATTTATGTCCACTATATGGCCAATAAGTGCCGTTAAACATATATAAAGCTTCTGTCCGATTCTAGAATCTAGAACTAAAATCTTTAACATATGCCAGTACAGAATGGTCATTATTCATCGCATACTACATATTATTCTATACACATAATATTTTATATTATTAATACAATTTGTGAGTACTTTTCCTTTTTCTCAAATAAAAATATTTCTATAAATATAGGTAATTTAAGTTGTCAGCCTGTAAGATTTGTTGTAAGGGAAACAAATAATGTTGCAACAGCATGTTATTTCCAGTAATTACTTTTATTTTAATTTATAAAAGGTTTTGTGACTATTTTCCTGTCTGAGATAAAATAAAAAAAATAGTTGCAAACATCTTTGTTTTATTAGCTTGCAAGTCTTTTTTTTTTTTTTTTTTTTACACTTTTTATTGTTATCACACAAGCTGGACTTGAAATAGCATAGTTTATATTGCATGGAGCACAGGTGCTTGCTAACCTTTAAGCCAAAGTTTTGACTTTCTCTTGCATGGCAACCCGTTCTCACTCCTGAGGCGTCAAAAACTGCCGCTTGTGCAAGAGCCCAGTGCGTCAAATAGAAAAGCACCCACTGGCATCTGTATCTGATGCATGCAGAGGGCAGTCTAAAAGGGAGGTGTCACTGTCTTCGGATAGTATTGCGTGTGATTAACCGCAATACACTATCATGTCGATTATTTTAGATCCCCTAACCCAACCCCGTTCCTGAACCTAACCAGTTATAAATGATATAAATCATGAATAAGGTTTCATGTTTAACATTGTTGATAATTGGTTAGGTTTAGGAATGGGGTTGGGTAAATTTATATACACCCGGAACTGAATAGGTCACTTCAGCAGAGCAGAATGTGTATATAAAATAATGCATAAATGTGAATAAATGTGGCTGATTTCAAACATAATGAAAATCATACACCAACATATCATGTCAGAATGACAAAATTATACCCTAACATTTAATTTGACAATGATAAAAATTGGATTCCCGTCAGTCTTTGACAATGAAATTTTGTCATTGAAAGCAATGCGCTTGCCGAATGCATCAGAAACTGATGCCAAAGGGTGCTTTTGGCGTCCACTTGTTGACGCTCTGGGCTCTTGCACAAGAGGCAGTATTTGACGCTTCGGGAGTGAGAATGGGTTGTGCATGTCTATAAAGACTCATTCAATCCTTACTGTTTTGGTGGCTGGTTTGTCTGGTTCAGGGGCTGGCTTTGGTTCAGCGGGTTTCTGCTGCTCAGGAGTCTTGGTCTTCCAGCTGTTAATGCGACCAGCCATGCCAATGTTCAGGCCAGCTGTTTCCTGAGTGATTGGCAGAAATGTATACTTTCATTTCGACTGGAATTAATACAAACTATTTAATAATTCTTTATAATTTGCTGAAGGTTTTTCGTAGGTACAACTTTTAAATAGACAGTAAAGCACAAACTTTCTCTCCTCTCACATACCTTTGTGACAGCAGGGGGGCTTGCAGGACTAGAGGTGGGACTGACCACGTTCCCCTTCTCCCACATACTCTTGATGTTCCGCACACCTTCAGCTACAGGTACATCCACAGGAGATTTGGGTGATTTGGTCACTTCTTTAGTCTGGTGAACAACAGATGAAAAGTCACAGATTATTGATGTCATATAAATGGTGGAGGCTGCTTCAGTGCTCACTATTTCTCACCTGAACAGCAGAAGTGTACTGCTCCAGTCTGTTTCCAATCTTGCATACTAATGGTGTGTGTGGCATCTTCACTGGACTAGTGTGAATGCAGACAGTAGCATGTCAGTATGTCTCAATAGCCCTTATTCAAGCTAGCGCCATCTTTGATTTTGAATGGGAATGACAACGAGGCTGTGAGGGATAGACTTACAGTCTCTTCAATGGCACGAACAATATAAAGCTGTAAAAAGCTCCTAGATTTTCCACAACTCATGTTGTCTGGAGTTCTTTGTATACTAAATGTTCTTGGACAGATATTCTATCAACATTTTGTCCGCGGAATGATCCAAAAACACTTTAAACTGCAGTAGAGCCCATTGAAGAGACTGAAAGTAGGCCCAAACATACTCTACGTAAGTACATGAACACAGATGCATCTTGCTACGCAAGCTCGATTTCACACTTCGTTGCGTTGTGAAATATGTCAGAGCGCAATTCATAACCTAACGCAAGTACATGCTGTATTATCTGCGTATCCCTCACAGCCTCGTTGTCATTCCCATTATAATATCAAAAATGGCTACTGTGAATAAGGTCGATAGTATCTCTATCACATTATCAGTCGGAACCCCAGAAGGTATTCTACTGTTGAATAAACACATATCCTAAAAACAACTTCATGCGGCATTGACTTCTTACCTTTTAAGTGCAGATTTGTTCAAAAATTCAGTTTTCTCCCCAATCTGTTAAATATTAAAATGTTACATATAAAATGTTACAGCGAGCTTACTCATTGACTGACATACAGGATATATAAAAGATACAAATGTAATATAAAGGATATGGAATAAAACATTCTTAAATAGATGTCTAAGCATCCACATGGCAAAACTATTTACATATACAGTATATATACATAGAACATACTGTATACTGTGGCAAACAGCACACATCTATAATTATTACGTTCCACATTACACTCTAAATAATGAATATTTCTTTCAAAAAAGTACAGTGGTGGTTCCACAGTACAGTATTTGATATATACCATTGTACTGTACCATATTTATAGACCATGGTATTTACATGGTACTCGAAGATATATATATATATATATATATACAGTATATTCAATTTCCATCATAATAGTGACCAAACACTACGGATTACCATAGTGCCATGTACAAAAAAAAAAAGAAAAGAAAAAAAGGCAATACCATTGTACTGTTTTGTAAATTACAGTTCTGTTAATTGGGTCATAGACCCTTTGACCTTGGCGGAGGCACCCTTTGGAGCGATGAATGGAGCTTTACTCCCTTCTTTGGACTCCTCCTTTTGCTTCTTTTTCTCTGCTGCCTCTGATCTCCTTCGCTCAATCTCTTCTTTCATCTTCCTCCTCTCTTCCTGTTCATTGTATTGGTAGGAGGACGACAAGGGCACAGCAAAATATATGAAGATGTATCATGCGGCATCAAAACATAATTTTATTATGAATGACTTGCTTAGTTTCAATAAAATTTTGTGGTATTGAGTAAATACAAAAGCCCTTTTAAGGCAAATTAGTTCATTAGGCAGCCATATTGCTTCTTTAGCTCAAAGCACACTGAATAAAACTGTAATTTCAGGCTAGTCGAACTAATGCATATGTCTGTTCAAGAGTAAACAAACAGGCAATTCTTCTATCAAAAAGGCATTTGGCTCTTTTAAATAAAAAGCATCATTTCCATTCCTTCAGCTACCAGGACCGGCACATTGAGGTTTGCGATTGCTTGCATTCTGTCTTACTACAAAATGTCTTATAAACACATACTTTGGAACTGCAGTACACAACATACTTACA
Organism: Myxocyprinus asiaticus; assembly: GCF_019703515.2. Lineage (NCBI taxonomy): Eukaryota > Metazoa > Chordata > Actinopteri > Cypriniformes > Catostomidae > Myxocyprinus > Myxocyprinus asiaticus. The sequence goes on from NC_059391.1 coordinate 15,664,197, forward strand.
GTTTGTTTGAGTTATATTCCGGGATCAAAACAAGTTAAACTCAATCGACAGAATTTGTGGCAAAAATTAATTTAAACTCTTCACTACTTTTCTTTAGAAAAAAAAAGCAAAATCTGGGTTACAGTGAGGCAATTACAATGGAAGTGAATGGGGCCAGTTGGTAAACTTTAATACTCACCGTTTCAAAAGCTGAACCAAAAGATGTAAACTGTATGCTTGTTAACATGATTTTAGTGTGATAAAATCGCTTACTGAACTTTTCTTTGTAAAGTCACATCTTTTTATTTTATTTCTACAACTTCGTTGCCATGACAACTAACACCTTAAACCCTAAAACAACCATAAAAACAAAGATTTTTAACCATGTTACAGCTCAAAGAATACACAAGTTTTAACAGAAGAATTGCCACACTGTAAACTTAATTCTTGCTTTTTTTAAAGAAAAGGAGGGATGAGTCAAAATTGTTTTTTGTGGTATTCAACATTATGCCACAAATGCAGTCGACTGAGCTTAACTTGTATTGAGCCTTGAATATTTATTTAAGTAGAAACTAGAAGTATACAAAGTACGTAGTAAGGAGAAGTAAATTGGGATTCAGCCATGTTCTCTAACAGTGGTTTACAGATGGAGGGCAGAGTACTGCTGTTTCCATTTGACTTTTTCTACCTCTTCCTTAGTCTTCTTTTCTGCCAGCTGCTGTTTCTTCTGTTTCTCCTCTTCCTCCAGAATCTTCTTCCTCTCCTCCCTCTTCTTCTTAAGCTCCTCCAGCTCAGCCTCAGCCGTTTGCTGTTTCTGCTTCATCTTCTCCAGCACCTCGCTGTCCGTCTCATTTCTCCGCCGCTTCAACTCCTGTAGCTTGCGTTCTGCCTCCAACTTGCCGATGGGATCCTGCTTCTCTGTTTCAGGAGAGCGTAAACCTATGGGGCTAAACAATTGCTCAAAATTAATCATGACTCTCAAAAAACTGGATACCTGGAAATGTAAAAAGAAAAGTTCTTACATGAGAAATTAATCTGTCTGTACCTTAGCGTCTTCTCTGGTTTCTTGGCTTTTGCAGTGCTGTCAACTGCATCCTGTGGCTTAGTTGTCACTTTCTGCTCGAATGGAGAAACAATAAATTGATTTTATTATTTATCATTTTATTCTTAGGTTGTGGTGTCATTCTATCAAACCTAAACTTGTACAGGGATAGTTCACCCAGAAATAAAAATTCTGCTATCATTTACTCACCGTCTTGTTGTCCCATATTATTATTATTTTTTATTTTTTATTTTTTTTTACATCAAACACAAAAGGGAGATGTTAGGCAGAATGACAGGCTCAGTCACCAATCACTTTCATTGTATGGAAAAACATTTTTTGCAATAAAAGTCAACATTTTAGGTTAACATTCTGCCTAACATCTCATCTACACAAAAAAAAAAAAGAAAGTCATATGATTTGGGAAAACCATGAAGAGGAGTAAATGATGACAAAATTGTCTTTCTTTTTCTTTTTTCTTTTTTGGTGGTGGTAGTGGTGGTGGGGGGAGGGGGGAGTTTCTGTATCTTTTTAAATAGATCCACTGGTGTTAACTTGGCATGCAAAAATGAAGGTTTTGGCTTTTCTGCCACAACCTAAAGAGAGGGAATAAAAACAAGCCTTTAATTTCTTCCAGAGAATTCTGTGAAATTTGTGTTTGCAAATGCGTTTTTTAACCTAATGATCGGTGGATATAGCATTGATAGTAGTGCTGCCCAAGGTGGAGCACAGATTAGCTAACATGTTGTTTGTCATTCAAAGTTAGCACCACCAGTAGAAAACTGACCACACCACATGCAAATGACACTGCAAAAAGGCGGTTTTAAGGGTATTTTACACAGTATGAGGTAACTGCAAGTTCCCAATTTCTTTTAAAAGGTAAGAGACAACAGGCCAGACCGGAGGTGGCATTGCTTGTCAAGCTCGGTCACAAGAATTCTGCCGCTTTCATTGCTTATGATTGCTTGCTGCCGAAATCCCTTTCAAGGCAAGTTAATCCACTCGGCGGCCATCTAGGGAACACACCCAGGCGGCTATTTTCTATGGATACAAGTGGCATAAAAGTACAACTCCAATCTTCTTGAATGGGGTATGACCGCAATTTCCAAAACAGTTGGTCAATCATAAATTTAGCTTAGATTATACTAAAAAACTCTATTTTTCAGGCTGATCCAGCTAATGCACTTGTGCGTTCTCAAAATGAATTGACTGGTGATTGACTCTTTTACCTGTAAAGGCCTTTCACACCAAGAACGATAACTATAACGATAACTATATTCATAAAGTTTTAAAAATTGTCCACACCACAACTATAACGATAATGTCACAGAGGAACACTATCATTTGGATAATTTCAGAGCGATTTTCTTCCAGCTGATGAACGATAAAATCATTGAAAACCAATCAAAATCCATCCAACTTTAAAGGGCTCGAGCCACAACGTGGACTCATCGTAACATTCAAAATAACACACTCCAGCACCGGATCACCACTTATTATATCACACGCAAACGAAAGGGAAACTCCTGCTCAAGAACCGCCAATGCTTCATCTGCATTCTTCTTCAGTATTAACGGAGATGAGATAATGAAAAGCTAATGCAAGCTGGTACCAAAAATTATCTCAGGTATCTAGCACTAATGTTGAAAACATTTTCTATTATTTTATTTTTTTTACATTTTCTTGACTGTGAACGTAACTGCAGCGTGCTTAGAATAAGCAGAACGTTATCGTCTGTTGCTGTGGACGCTAATATAGTTGTCATTACAGTTATCGTTGTAGTTATCATTCTTGGTGTGAATGGGCCTTTAGGCAGGATTTCATTTTCTACACCCATATTCTCACATTCACTTTAAAACAAGTGCTCCATCTCAGGCTAAATAGTCTCTGTGGCGGCACACACCGCACAAGATAATTATTTTTTAAAATCTTTTCATGGCTGCCGTGTGTCATTAAGTAATCAAAAATGACTATAAACAACTGGCATTTAGATCTTATGTGGTTCGTTCTCTTCAGAACAGCCTGTAATCACTCTATTTTCCCTATATATAGTCCACTATCTGGCATAAATAGTGAATGAGTAAACAAGTAAGTGAATTTTAGCACAGCAAATGTCTGCCCTCCATCTTGGCATCTTGAGCTTGTCCTAGAACATTTCAGACCGCCTCTTGTATGTATGGAAAGAGGCTGGAATGGAAAAGGCCTACCACATACCATGTAAAACTGCTTAAAATGGCAAAACACCAGGCCGTCTTTTCAAAAACACAGCAAAAACACTGCATTTTCAGAACTGCACATTTGAAGCAAAGAAGCGGAAAAGTAATTTGAGAAGACGCTGTGTCCATATCCAGGGAAAAACTGGCAAGCAATGCTGGTTGACCACAAATTGTATAATAATAAAAGCGTGGACTGTGCATACATTTGTGATAAGCATGACCCAGCGTAAGAGGTGAATACCTCTTCCTTCTTTAGTTTAGCTTTTTCTTCAGGTTTGGGCCTAGTTTCTTCTGTCACTTTCTTCCATTTTGGCTTTTCCTCACTGTCTTGCTTTGGAGTCCCAAGTTTCTCCTCAATTTTCTTCTGTGTTGATGGTTTTTCTTCAAGCTGCCTCTTCATTTGTGGTTTCTTCTCTTCTTTCTTTGGGACTTGGGCCTTAACCTCAACTTCTCTCATTGACTTTTTAGGCATTTCTTCAGAAGTCTTCTTAGGTACATAAGGTTTTTCTTGTTCTTTTGTAGGTTTCTCAGCTTCCTTCTTTGCAAGAGGTTCTGAATCTTGAGTTCTAAACTTCACCTCCACAAGTTTTTCTGCAGGTTTCTTCTCAGGTTCCTCTTTCTCCACAGGCTTTTCTTCTTCATTTTGTGATGTAGCTGGTTCCACTTTGACCTCAACTTTTACTGCTGTGTCCTCTTTTGCAGGTTCCTCTTGCATTACCATACTTGATACCAAACTTTCAGCCTCTTTCTTTTCTAAATCTGCACTTGCTAAATCTGCTTGTGTTTTTTCTTTAGTCTCTCTATTTGCAATGAAAGATTCTTCCTACAAAATATAACAAATGTTAGGAAATCAATTCAAAGCAATTCACTCCAATGTTGTGGTTAAAAAACCCAGACAAATCTTAAGACCTTCATACCTTATTTGTAACAGCTGGATCTTTGTGTTCCTCTGTGGATTCCTGTAAAAATGAAGCGTCAAAACAGATCTTAAACTAATATCGCAGAAACCACATGAACCACAGAGCTAAAGTACTGGACTTTCATCATAAGATGAAATGACAGCAAAATAATTTACTGTTTGAGGAAATTACCTGTTCTTTGAGGTAGGACCTCTGTGGTCTCTCCTCCTCTTCCTGGTAGTCTTCTACTATCTTCTCAGGAGTTTCTTTGGGTTCTTCAGCTGCTGTGACTGGTGCTGGCTCCTCCTGTACCGTGGTTGTCTCCTCAACCTCTGCCTTAGTTTCTTCTATCTTTTCTTCTTCTTTTTTCTCTTCCCTTTCCTTCCAGTAGTTGGTTCCTGTTGAAGGGACCTCGTTTTGAGAGGACTCTTCCTCACCATTTCTATCACTTGGCTCTGTGGTGGTGGTGACATTTCCATCCATGTTGTTTGGGTCAAGTTCCTTCTGCCTCTCTAAAGCCTCCCTCATTCTTTTCTGTCTCCGCTCTTCTCTCTGAGCAATCCTTTCCAGGAGAGCCTGGTCATCATCCTCAGTCGGTTCAGAACTAGTGATCAGTGTTGATGTCTCAGTACTGAAAACAACATCACTGGTGTTCAGTATCAGAACAATGCAAAGTGTTTGTTTTAAGGAAAAGTTTTTGGTTTAAGTTTAAGGGTAGACTTGTCTAAATTTTAGTTACGTTTAGAGGTAAAGTGTTTAATTTTTTTAAGGTTAAAATACTTTCTCCAATCACAACTTATAGACTTATAATGTGCAGAATGAATTTAAGTAAGCTATTCATAGGCTGATTTCCCAGAAAAGTGTAAACACCATGGCACTATAAAAAAAAATGCTCTGTTGGTTTGGGTGTCCTGACCTGCCTGACGTAATATATAGCCACATTGGCTAAACCAATTGCATGAGTTTGGGGCTTGAGTGCCTGTTTTTCTGACCTATGGAATATGGTAGGTGTGTTTACGAAATTACACATTTCAACTTTAATGAAAGTTTCAAGATTTTAAGTAAGGGTGGACTAGATTTTAAAGTGAGGATTAGGATTATTTAGGATTTCATTTCATAACCCGTCAGTGAATCAGATTTAGTTTTTCCTGCATGTGAGAAGCAATAGGGTGGATTTACCTATTAGTTTCTGTTGCAGTGCTGCTTGACTCCTCATTCTCCTTATTGCGCAGGCGTTCCTGGTGGGCTCGTCTACGACACTCTCGAGCTGCCTCCTCGTCATCATCCTGAGAGTTCATCCTGTAGCGGGACAAACACACTCATTATTCAGTATGAGTGCAGACAGACAATACTGACAGATATATGAATGCCTCCTGGCTGAATGCAGAAAAAGCACATGGGAAATAAACATTATCATAAACTTTATATCACGCTGAGGAGTCAATAATGATTATACGACCAAATGAATATGACACATGGAGTGTAAATTACATAAATTACTAATACATGCAACTACAACACAAACAAATTCTTACACTAAAAGAAAATAATAAATGTTTTCCTTACAGTGATGGTGTCAGATGGTAATATCATGTTACTTAGACAATGGTACTAAATGATTGCCATATTCATATTTCCTGGTATTTACATGGTTCTTCAAATGCTCAAGGTATTACCATGATACATATCCAAAAACACATGATACAGTATAACCATGGTGCATTTCCATAAAATTATTATATTCTTATGGATATAAGCAAAAAATGTACGGGAGAAAACAGTAAAATGTGCAAACCTTGAGATTCATATAAACTGTGTGTGATTCACAAGCTTGAAGACAACAGTCAGACCCAAAAACCTCAACTGTAACAAAATTTTGAAAAAAATGGAAGTGTGCAGAGAGTGGTTTGGAAAGCAATTCTAAGAAGTGAGCCTTGTTTGCATCCTTGCGGTATGGCAAATTAGCCAGACTGTAAACTTAAGGCCGATACCAAATTCTACAAAAAGATCTCCACATTTTTGTCCTCATTGCTGCTTCAGATGTTACCCACATTCTTACCGCTCTATTGGTCTGAAATACTTTCCCATCTTGCACTTGAGGAAGTCTGGCCTGGCTTTAGTTTGCCATGGCATGCTGGTGTTTATAAGGCAATATGAGCACTTGAAATAGCCAGTTGATAGAGGATGGGTTTTATTTTCCCTTTCTCCTCTTCACTTCCCTTCTCAATGACTTGCAGATGTTGTAGATGGTAGAGAGAGACCCATTAACAGGGACCACAATTCTGTTTCTCCATTCCGGGACAACAGCGGAAATCCAAAAGAATCCGTTCATCTCTGGGAGTTCCAAATGGGGAAAGGTCATCCTGACAGACAGATGGAGTATCTGTGATTTTCTTGGAAGAATATGTCTTCTGTGAGAAGGATTGCTGAATGAATACAATAGCTTTCAGACCTCTGGTGTTGAGGATGAAATGCAGAGATGGAGAGAGAAAGCTAACAGTACTGACAGAGACTGAAGCATTATGGCTGAATTTTTAGCCTTGAAAAAAAAAAAAAAGAAAAACAGCAGTCAAAACATTCCAAAGTCTGTGGAGTTTCCTTAAACTAGTGCAGAGAAACATAGTACTAGACAGGCCTGATAAACAGCACTTATCAATACTGCGCATGTGTTGACGACCCTCTTTAAAAATGACCAGAGTTGACGGTGTTGGTTGACTTAGATAAATAGGTGCAAGTACACTGAAAAAAGTCGTAACCTGCAATTGTAACCTTAAGGATATATTTTTACCTGATCTACTTGTTGGTGTAACCTACTGCAATTTGTCATGTACATTTATTCAGATTAAATAATATTTTTCAATTGAGTAAAACCAGTTAATTTAGATGTTACCGCATTAAGCACATTTTTTGGGTTACCTGACAAAACTGATGTGAATTCCATTTTTTGGACTGTGGCATTGTGGAACAAGATGAATGGAGAATAAGTTGCTTCATTCCCAAATTACTTTGCCAATATTGTTGATATTTAGAATTTTTAATAGTTAAAATTCAGTTGGACTGAATTACGATGCCAGTGTTCTGAAGTGGAAATTTACTGAAACTATTGAATGAGTAAATGTGTTTGGTAAAATGTTGAAGCATCTGGTGAAATGATTAATCAAGTGCTAGGGATTTACGGGCGATGCCACGATCACTTCCTTTGAAATAAATATGTGGGTTGTGAGGAGCTGTTTTGAACTGAAAACCATGACAGGCAGCAAGGATTTGAGGCAGTTTAGATTCTTTTCATCAATAATTTCATAGAGAATATTTCTTTTCCAGATATGATTCCAATAAAGTTTGTTTTCTTCACTACAAAGCCATGGATGTGGTAGAAATGCCTTGAGGTTTCTGTCTTGAGACTCATCCATCTTAATAAACATTCCCTCATGGTTACTGCAGCACATATTCACCAAACAGTTCCAAAGAGCAGACTGAAATATGGCAGTGCATTAGAAGAGAAATATATCCTCCTCACTTAGTGTTTAACATGCACACAAAAAAAAAAAAAAAAAGAAAAAAGAAGCCTTACAGTGTCAGAATTGATCATTTCTCCAGATGAAAGGCTGTTATAAAGTAAGGCGTGGTGGAGTTGGCCAGACTATCAGCTGGATTTGAAACTGATTTTTATCAAAGGTTTGGTTTCCTTTTCAGCTCAGATTGTTTGTACAGCTAGGCTTGTGAAGCTTATGTGTGTAATTTTCCTCAATGTTAAAAATACTTTCTTCTATCACTGTTTAATGAGAGACAAACATGCCAAGTAGCTACAGTAGTTTCTCTGGTAGTACACTTTGGACCTTAAAGGTGGTGTCTTATCCTTCTGTATTTGAATATTTATTACAAAGACTTGTAAAGAAATGAAAATGTCCCTTTAGGGGTTAACACTGCAATCAGCTAGGCCATCAATACTGAGAGTGCAAAGATAGAAAACTTTGGAAAGAGTGAGATTTGAATCTATGATGTTGGCGCAGCAACTAACAACCAAAAATTGGAGAGTGGCCAATTTAATATCCACAGAACGGCACTGTCCATTTACACTAACACTAACTAGGTATCCCAAATACACAAGGAATATATATATATAAATATTTTCACTCATTTAGTTTGAGGCAAGTCCATTGTTTTACCATGTTTTTCCAGACCAGGTCCCTTTGTTTCAGTTGGCAGATCTGGCAACACTACAACTGGTATATCACCAACCCTTATTTCATTCTAACCGGTTACCAATTGGAAAAGAGGCAGCGGAACGCAGAAATCCTGCTCAGAAAGAATTGAAATAAAAAAACATTTTGTTTTTAGTCCCTGTCTGACTGTCACATGTAATGTTAGCATATACTTTGATATATTCATTTGAACAAGTTATATCCCTCACAAAGAGTTGCAAAGGATCTGTCATCTTCAATAGTACACATCTGCTGAGCAGGCCTTATATGGACTGCTGGACAGTGGGAGTTGTAGAAGAATGGAGAGACTGCAGCTCTCAGTCTATGAGTTGGGCAAGTAATCTTGAACTATAAACATTAGGAAAAGACCTGGCCTGACAAACCCACAGTGCACATTGCCCATGCTAATACAAAACCTTTTTATACTGTATTTGTCAAAATTGCATTAAAATGAATAGTGAAAGGCCTGTGGAGCATAAATAAACATTTTAAATGTACATACTTTTGTGTGTTACATGAAAAACATAACTGTTCGCTGCAGGAAAGCACTGCAGGAAAATACCTGAAATGGACTGATGAATAAATCTGACTCAAATCAGGTTTAAACAAGCCTAGGGTAAAAATAAAATGACAAACTATTATTTACAAAACAGCACTAATGCGTGGACATGCTATTTCTCTTTTCTTTAAAATGCCATTAAACATTTCTTCATTAGTAAACCTTACTCTATCTACTTACAGCAACATGTAATCTAATTTATAAACTTACACAGATATGTGGGTGAATCTCATGAAAACATGTCCAGGTAACATTTCACCCAAAAATCAAAAGGATTTTTTTTTAATTACGATTATGATTTGTTGCATCGTGAGATTATTTTTTATATGACAATCAATGACTAGCACTGTAAAACACTGTTTTATTTTAATTAAAATGAGCCTCAGCTAAAGGGGGTAAAACAAAATACTACCATTATGTATGAAAACATATTATGTACACATTTTTAAAATTTTACAGTTTACAATTTTAAAAAATATTTGTAAAAAAATTCCACATTATAGTACTGAGAATGACATTATATCCAATCCATTCCTGTCTAAAATCAGATATTATCTGGCTTCACTCTACCAACCCGTCATCTGTAATGATGCACCATAAACAAAGTAAGACATTTACAGCCATATCAAGTCAACCTTTATAAGGAAAAGAGTTGAGAGAGGCACGGTTGTTTGGAACACGCAGACACAAGCCTCTCCAACTTGGCCAGACAGTACTTCTGTGGCTTAAAATAGTATAACACACAACATCGGCACTGATCTGATTTTTATTGCATCATCTATAAATAATGAAACTCAAGATATATAAAGGTATATAGCTCTTATAACCATTACCATAGCATAATAAGATATAAAAACTAGACAATAACTGAGATTTTATTTAATTTGAATGTTTCAAGAAAGTGGGGGATGGTCAATGTGTGTGTGTGACTTACTTCTCTGTCTCCCTCTGCATTTCTTCACGCTTTTGTCTCCGAAGCTCCCTGCGGCGCTCAAAATCAAAGTCCTCATCCATGATAATTCACTCAAATTTCCTTGATTATAAGCTGAGAGAGCAACAGAGAGACAGACACACAGGGATGGATTTACAGTAAAACATTTGAACTGCAGTGTCAAGGTGATCACCCTGATTTAAACTGAGGTTTAAATGTTCCCACTAAGCTGTTTGGTCAATAACTTACCAGGGCCACAGCATTTCAGTTTGATTCCTGTTTCCCTGGGAAAACTAACAGGTAAGTCAACCTTTGTCACCTTCACACCCAATCCCGTTTCCCACTCCCTCAACCAGATTTTCGAAATCAGCTCTACTCATGGAAACATTATTGTAAGTTTCAAAAAAGTTATAAGCAAAAGTGCAAATTTGCTTACATTCCCTTAGATAATGACTGCTGATACATATTTCCCAATTTAAGAGGCATAATAGTACTTGAAGGCTTATGTAGCTCACTCTCTGTTAGTTCAGAGAATAGTTTCCTAACCAAATTCAAGAGCTTCGCCAATAGCCCCTAGCCAGCATGACACAAAACAAAATAATCTGAGACAAAGCTGATACGCAAATGCAACAAGATGATTCTTAAAAAACAACAACAACAACAAAACACTGGACTTCATAATACTATCATCTTGACATTATCTTCTATGAAATAAAGAACTTGGGCCAATCCATGATGAAGCTGTAAGTGACCTACAGCTTTCCCTGGAATGTGAAAGAAAGCCTGGCTTTGTGGGTATGGAAACATGTCTAACAAGCTGCCACAGTGTGGGTCAACAGGGCAAATGTTCACAGGTGCAAAGCATGCAGGTATCAGCCAAGCAGACGTTTCACAAGGGTTTGTTTATGTGTGGCCATCAGACATAGCTATCATCCGTCATTACCTCCGGAGTGCTTCTTATTAAGAGAAGCTTTAGGAATGTCTGCTATGCGTACTGAGGCCTTTGATTTTTTTAATACAGTGGGGTTCGGGTTGAGTTAGAAAGCACTGTTATATTTGTGACAGGCAATTTAGTTGGATAATTCTGGTAAGAATTTTATAGTCAATCTTAATGCTATACATAGTCCTTCATTTTACATTATATAACAGTTAGTTTCAGTGCTCTAATTTGATTGGCCAAGCGGCATTCCAAGCAACACTTTTTTTAATTTTTTTTTAATTTTTTTTTTACAGTTTTTACATTTTCATTTAGTTATAATCTTTTCTCTTTTTTTCCAATGTATCCTTTCAATTTAGTTACATTTTCATTTGTTTTTACTGTCTGATTGGTAGTTTAAATTTGTTCAGTGATTTCTGGTTTCAGTTTAGTTTTATATTTTAGTTGAATTATTTAGTTTTGTTTTCTGTTTATTGTTTACTGATCTCATTTAAATTAGAGCTGTCGATTTACTGTGTTAATTTGGTGTGATTAATTATATATATAGAAAATAACACGTTAAAAAAATTAACGCAATTAATCATGCCTCCAATCTGTATGTAAATTCCGTAATAAGGAATGTTCCTACGTTCGGAGCAATTCAAGCTTGATGTACAAGCTTGATGCAGTAGGGGGCAGTCAGCGCTCCAGCTGTACAGGCAACATGCCTCATCAAACCAACAAGAGCAACAGGCAGCTAAGCCTTCCACAGATGCGATTTGCACTCAAAGATAGCTACACCGAGCTGGGACCTTGAGACGTGTTTTTCAAAGTTTCAAACTATTTTTTCTTGGCACATCGTCCTAAAAACACGAACTACAGGCACTGAAAACTAGTGAGATGCAATGCAACCAAAGTAAGATGCTCCAAATGTGTCCTTCTGATACACAAGTACATCAGCATAATCACATGGGAAGTTAGCATGTTGTTTCAGAGTATCTGTACCGTAGGATCGGCAAACATTATTCCGACTCACTGACAAGCACCGTCTCCTTTCAGACATGTTTGTGTCGGCTCCAGTTGCACTGACATGCATGATTTGAAGGTTGAGATTTTTCCTTCTAACTTTAAATTTTTTTATACCACTTATGGTTAGGTTTAGGTTTGGGTTGGGTGGTCTGTACCTACTTTATAAAATATACATTGTTGCTGTTTGCATATAAAATAGAGCTTAATAAAACCAATCCATAGTTCCAAGTGGTTTGTGGAGTTTAAAGGTACTTTTTTTTAGACCCAGTTTCCTCTGTTCTTCTTAACTCTTGCTTATACTTGAAAGAAATAACACAATGCTTTTGGGTGAAGTGGGCATGCTATACATTTCCCAGACTCTCTTTTGCTGTCCAGCCTTAGTTCCTACCACAAGGTACTGTACAGTCAAGTCCACAAATCATTCCCACATTACAGAGATGGAGAACACATTCTAATCTACATATCTATGACTGATTCTAGGTCCTGGGGATTTTGCCCTCTGCATGGTTCTCATTTCTTACCCTGAAATCTTGAGAGAAAATGCCAAAGCTTGCACTGGAATCTACTAGTGTAACCAGTCCAGCCCAAAATGCCCTTATTCTCAAACACAGATAAAAAAAAAAAAAAAAATAAATAAAAAATAATGAAATGAATATCTGTAAAATATCTTTATAGTAAAGAGTGACAGATGATGTACAAATCTGTTAACAAGATTAATATACCCTGTCTAAAGCCCGTAATGGAAGCCTTTGTGTGAGGAAGCCATTTAGAACTACATAACGGGGGCCTGGGTGGCTCAGCAAGTATTGACGCTGACTACCACCCCTGGAGTCGCGAGTTTGAATCCAGGGCGTGCTGAGTGATTCCAGCCAGGTCTCCTAAGCAACTAAATTGTCCAGGTTGCTAGGGAGGGTAGAGTCACATGGGGTAACCTCCACATGGTGGTTCGCTCTAAGTGGGCACGTGGTGAGTTGTGTGTGGATGCCGCGGAGAATAGCATGAAGCCTCAACACGTGCTATGTCTCCATGGTAACGCGCTCAACAAGCCACGTGATAAAATGCACGGATTGACGTTCTCAGACAACTGAGATTCGTCCTCGGCCACCCAGATTGAGGCAAGTCACTATGCCACCACGAGGACTTAGAGCACATTGGGAATTGGGCATTCCAAATTGGAGAGAAAAAGGGGAGAAAAAACAACAACAACTGGATAACATTGTATCAGTCATGAGTCTCAACTTCTGAGGTTTTCAACAGGCCACATGCAGTAGTTTTGCACTCTGTTGCCTCTCTGCCTCTGTGTGCTGCTTCTTTTTTAGTACACCAGCTATAAGCATTAAAAATTGTGGGAAATGGGATTACTTAATGCACCCTGGCAAAAACTGATTTCAGAGTACTAAATCATGGCTTTCCTAATGTCTCTCTCTCCCTTAAAAATGATATCCATTTCTTCCAGAATTAAGGGGAGCTGCACCTGTGCCACTTGTAGAACAGAAACCTTCTGTTCCAGAACAATCCCATCATACAGTATATCTTTGCTAGTTGTATGCCAAGGGCTACAACCTTTCAGTCAAGGTGCAATAGATCTCATATGATATATGTCTGTAATTAAATGATGCTAGGAAACAAAAATTCAGTTGTGCTTTCTAGGATCATGTTGGGTTCAGAACTTTCATACAACAAATACATCCACAGTCAACTTGGAATGCCAGGTAAGATCTTATTACTATCAGATTTAAAAATAGCCAGTAGCCTTTTTAAAATAGCCAGTAGCCTTTAGTTTACTTCACAGACATGAACATAGTTTGCTACTATCTATTGCTAAGGAGACGAAGGTGATATTTGGAGGCGGGGCATTCTCATTCCAGAGGGAATTTGATTGGAGAAACATTTGCATATGCCCCTGTGTGCAAGATGTGTCATCAATAATTTTGGTCTGTTTTCCCGGAAGAGAGAGACTGTAAATTTTAAATGTACAGTATATATTTGCCAAAAGTTAATTACAGTAGATTATAGATGACTTCAAAGTGAAAAGACATGGATTAAAAGTTATAAAACTTCCATTTTGATTTCATGGGGTCTTTAACTGAACACTTCATAAATCAGATAGCAACGCAAGTCAGGATTCCAAAGTTTGAATCACTGCATTACTATACATTCTTTCAAAATGTTTAAGGCCTTTAATCTCTCAAAGCTTATGCTCTCCCTTAAACATTTCCCAGTTTGCAAAGAGGAAACATTTGCAGGCATACCTACAGTATGTCCATTTTAATGCATTCCAGGAGATCCCCCCAGGCTGTATGAGTCAAATAAGAGTGCTTTTGATTATAATTCAATCTGTGCTTCCTAAATATGATCATAAACAATAATTTCCAACATGCCATATTCATTAAAATGCTGAAGGAGCTTCAATGCACTATTGAACAGGTGGCTTTGTACCATCTTGTAGGTAATTAATTATGCTTCTCTCATGGCTCAGCAAGAACTATGACCACCTGCCCTGAAATGGGCTATTTTCATGGTTTTGTTGAGCAATATTATTCATTCTCTCTCTTTTCATTTGGCCGAACAGACCAAACAATGACCCCACTTTAAGCTATGTAAGAAATTTCCCAAATACAGAATATGTCCTCAGAGTTTCCAGATTGGTTTTGCAAGGGAAGAAGACAACAGGACACTGAGATGCTTGAAAAGGAAATGTAATTGCAGTTAAACACATTCCAGGTCTCTGGGCAACAAGACATTGATCATAGCCAGACAGATCCATGTGTATTGGGAAGGAGATGGTGTAATGCCTAGTTGCTTACACCATGTAAGGAAAAGACCTGACTTGGCACGAGTGTGCTCCAGCCCCAAAGCTTTTCCACAGCGAGACTCCTGGATAACATATGATAAACAGTATGTTGCAGTGGAACACATTCAAGGTCTAAACCTCAAAATGGAATTTGGGATTTCTGTCTTACTCACAAAATATCTGCAAACTTTTCCATGCATATTTGATGGACCTACCCAATGAAAATTTGGTTTCATTTTACTCTGACCTCACGACTTGGGAATATTGAATGTGCCAATTGTCCATCATCTTGGGTTAAGTGGTACATTGCAGGTCCAATATGTACAAGTCCATAAAAAACTAATTTAAAAAAAGTGTGCTGCATAATTCAAGGCAGCTTTTTAACATCTGGCAGCAGTGAACTGTGTATCAAATAAGCTGTCTGAGAGATTTGTCTTGTTTTATATTTAACTATGCGAACAGCGCTAAAGGTCCAAATCCAGCTTCTACCAAGCACAACGAAAATAACTATAGATTTCACTGAGCACATATTCTGGTTCTTATCCAATTCAACACCGATGTCAGGATAAAGCCAATAGGAATTGTAGAGTTTTCGGCAGACAATTTAATAGGTGACTGTGATTTGATTTGATTTTTTTATATGTATAAGAAAACCCAGAAAGTATCTGGACACTTAAGCCACACTTTAAAATATATGACTATCTTTTCAATATATAACAAAATATCTAACCAAGTGCCGTTTTATATTAAAGAACACTTTTCAAGCATACCATTGCACAAAAAGGATTTTCTTTTAGTTGTAAGACTTAGTGTCCATACTCTATGCACTACACCTGTGGTTACTCTGCTAGGACACCAAGTGTGAACTTGAAGGGAACTGACTTCATATATCCACTAATGATCACCTTGAGACCAGTTGCTAAAAAGTCATAGTGCAAATGGTATAGTTCGTTCGGAGAAAAGCTCTAGCATCATTTGATTGCGGATGCCACTTGGTTTGATATTTTGTTTTGTATATTATGCAATGGCTTATGTATGACTTAAGTGGACTTAAGTGTCCTAAAGTGCCAAATACTTTTTGGGACCACTGCAAGGGTGTAGATTTTGGTTTGAACATTGGGGGCTTGAACATTTACATGTTTCTATTGATCATTGTATAAATATTGGTCCCCCCCTGGAATCTACACCCCTGGACCGCTGTAGATGGTTGGTTTAAATATATAAACACTTAATTTTTAAAAGCAAATTGGAATTTCTGCCAAATGATGTTACATTACCATGCCGTTGCATCCATCTCAGTATAATTCCTATAGGCAAAATGAAGTTACCTGATCCTTCATGCGCCCCTACTGACCCAGCATCCTTGGCTCTCTGATTTCCCAAGAGTCTGGGCAGTAAGGGCCAACAGCATTCCCAAACTTGATCCCATCCCACTCCGGAAGGGCAGTACTCCTAACATCCTGCCTGCAGCCTGTGCCAATGCCCTGTTATCACTGTGCACTGAATTGCCTCCAGATTCTGTACAGCCACACAAAACACACATTGCTGGTGCTGCTGCTGCTGTTGTGCATTGCACATACTGCTTCATTCATCTGTCACCAGATCTGCACTCTGGGATATAAGACTGAGGCATAATAATTTCCAACTGTCTATGTTTCATGTTTGTACACAGAGGGGAATATATACAAATTTCTAAGATTGTTTTCATAAAGTGTATGTATCATAGAACCACTATAACACTGTTTGATGAAGCTGCATCAGTTGCATTCAGTGGGTGCTTTGGCATGGTAAAGTTGAAACTACAACAGAAAGGGTAGAACCTGTTTTAATTCAAAGTATGTGATGCAGGTGTATTGAAAAGCATTTGTGCTGTCACATGCACACAGAAAACCAATTAAAAAGATCCAAAGGCGGTATGAACTCATTCTTAAAGCAAGTAGTAGTTAGTGAATTTCTGGGAGACCCTCCAATTAACGAGACTGGTAGCCTAATTTTAAAGAAAGGTAGACAGATGTTTTTGTCAATTATAGAAAATGAAGTAGTGCAATCCACCTCTGAGAACAAGTTGCAAAGCAAAATGTAAAAATTTTCCAAGCCAATATATTATTTTAATTTTGTTTCATTTTCATTATAGCGTGCTTGGTAATTTTCTCATGACAAAAGCATCATTCAAATAATACTGTAACAACATGATGCATATACTGTATTTCAATTTAAAATTCATTTTCAAATGGTTAAAATGAATCATGATGCTAATAACCCCTACCTGTTGCAGGACTGGAGCAGGTTTCAGCTTGCTTTCCAATTTAGCCTTCAAGTATGATCGTCCTACTGAAAGAGGGCACACTGAAGAAATTGCATTGGTCGTGACTCCACATTTTATAAATCTGCAGCCATTCAGACTCCGCCTCTGCTTAGTTCCATCACTTCAAAGCATTTGCCAACAGACTTCTGGTGCTTTCCTTCATCCATAGGTAATAGTCATCTATTACACTCTAATATATCACTCCCATCACAATTTGGTACAGTTTAGTTTTTGCTGATTAGTTCTAGGTGTGTCAACCAGAATCTTACCAAGATGTGACTGGCATAAAGTAAGTGTTGAATAGTCCAGAACAAATTGATCTTGGCTGGTGACTTTAGTGATAAATAGCCTCACTTAGTGAAAGACAACCAAAGATAGTCTTTCACAAATAATTGTTCATGTTTAAATTATATGCAGCTTTAAGTTTAATTTGATTGTTGTTTTAACATGTCTGAGGTATTTCTGCCAAATGATGTAGCCTGTCATATAAGCAAGAGTGCTGTTTTTCCATATCAGCGCAGCTGTGATTTGGCCGTAGAGGCACGAACAGTTCAACAAACAAGAAAAATAGTAATACAAAGTTTCAGACAAATATTGGCCAGTTAGTTAATGCTTTTTTTCTCTGCCAATGAAAATAGTAAAAAACGAATGATTATACACCAACCAATTGCAAACGTTTTCCACGTGTCCTTGTAGACCCCGATGTTTCATTTGTTCTTTACTGAACTAAATGTGTGTCGAGGCAAAGGTAAGCCTAACAATTAAGTCTTAACACCTTTTCCAGCAGCCTAAACCATAACCATGATAGTAATGAAAAAAGCCAGTTGTGTTTGAAATAAGAAAGAAAAAACCTCAGGGTTTTGAATGCACGTTTGTAATATCTTTCCAACTTTTAACCCCTAACCCAAAACACTATACCTAAACCTAACCATAAAGTGTAATGCCTTAACCAGAGCATAAACAGAAACATGATAGTAATGTAAAAAGCCTTGTTGCATACGATGGACTAAAGCGAAACTTCCGGGTTCAGAACATGCATTAGTGTTATGTTATTATAATCCCTAACCCAAACCCCATACCTAAACCTAACCATACATTTTAACCTGTGACCATGATTATAATTATGTTTTGTTCATGATGGAAGAAAGGGAAATATGGGAGTTTTGAAGGAGACAAGGGAAGTGTATGTGATTGGTTGGTGTATAAGTTATATGCTTTTGTACAAATGAAGACATACACTATATTGCCAGAAGTATTCGCTCACCCATCCAAATAATTGAATTCAGGTGTTCCAATCACTTCCATGGCCACAGGTGTATAAAATGAAGCACCTAGGCACGCAGACTGCTTCTACAAACATTTGTGAAAGAATGGGCCGCTCTCAGGAGCTCAGTGAATTCCAGCGTGGTACTGTGATAGGATGCCACCTGTGCAACAAGTCCAGTCGTGAAATTTCCTCGCTACTAAATATTCCACAGTCAACTGTCAGTGGTATTATAACAAAGTGGAAGCGATTGGGAATGACAGCAACTCAGCCACGAAGTGGTAGGCCATGTAAAATGACAGAGCGGGGTAAGCGGATGCTGAGGCGCATAGTGCGCAGAGGTCGCCAACTTTCTGCAGAGTCAATCGCTACAGACCTCCAAAGTTCATGTGGCCTTCAGATTAGCTCAAGAACAGTGCGTAGAGAGCTTCATGGAATGGGTTTCCATGGCCGAGCAGCTGCATCCAAGCCATACATCACCAAGTGCAATGCAAAGCGTCGGATACAGTGGTGTAAAGCACGCCGCCACTGGACTCTAGAGCAGTGGAGATGCGTTCTCTGGAGTGACGAATCACGCTTCTCCATCTGGCAATCTGATGGACGAGTCTGGGTTTGGCGGTTGCCAGGAGAACGGTACTTGTCTGACTGCATTGTGCCAACTGTGAAGTTTGGTGGAGGGGGGATTATGGTGTGGGGTTGTTTTTCAGGAGCTGGGCTTGGACCCTTAGTTCCAGTGAAAGGAACTCTGAATGCTTCAGCATACCAAGAGATTTTGGACAATTCCATGCTCCCAACTTTGTGGGAACAGTTCGGGGATGGCCCCTTCCTGTTCCAACATGACTGCGCACCAGTGCACAAAGCAAGGTCCATAAAGACATGGATGAGCGAGTTTGGTGTGGAAGAACTTGACTGGCCTGCACAGAGTCCTGACCTCAACCCGATAGAGCACATTTGGGATGAATTAGAGCGAAGACTGCGAGCCAGGCCTTCTCGTCCAACATCAGTGTCTGACCTCACAAATGCGCTTCTGGAAGAATGGTCAAAAATTCCCATAAACACACTCCTAAACCTTGTGGAAAGCCTTCCCAGAAGAGTTGAAGCTGTTATAGCTGCAAAGGGTGGGCCGACGTCATATTAAACCCTATGGATTAAGAATGGGATGTCACTTAAATTCATATGCGTCTAAAGGCAGATGAGCAAATACTTTTGGCAATATAGTGTATGATTACTACGAATTCGCAATCTCATACTATTCTTATGAATTCTTATGAGACTGTGTTGGAAAGAAATCAAAATGAACAACGAATTAAAATCCCCACCACTATTTGGAAATACAACAAACAATGAAAAGTGGAGTAATACAAATAGATTCAAGATACCACTCAGATCCAAAGATCATATTTACAGTATATTGTATTAAACTATGCGCAGTGATGGCATTTTTAGACACTTTTCTATTAGACTGTTATATCATCATAAAAAATACCAAAGAAACAAACGTTTCTGCCAAAAATACTAAAGTTGCTACAATAGACCTTTTTCACACACCGGGTTTTGGAATGCGGAAGTAAACGTATGTAGGGTAAACTTCGACAGTGGTGAACCGGAGTGAATGGGAGATCACAGCAAATATTATTTTCACTTAACCGTTTGCTCCAAGACCAAAAGAAAAAATCCACTATTACGTTTGAATGACTTTCCAGAAGAGGAAAAAAATAGAGATCAGTGGATTAAGACAGTCAGATGGGAGAAGATGCCAAATTTACTGTCACTCTCTCAGCAGATGTAATCAAAACCCCCTCGCAGCTGTGGTAATTCATTTTTTAAAACTAATTCCAGGGTAACATAACAATACGCATAATGTTATAAATTTACACTCAATTTTTTAAAATGTATAATATAATTTTTTTATTTACACTGCTCAATAAGGCGGAAACGCGTCATCACAGTCTGTGGAAAAGGTCTATTATTGTTACTTCTCTAAAACCATAACAAATGAATCTGGCATATTTCAAACTATGTAAAAAGCTTTCACGATCTTCCCTTTTTTTCTGACAGTGATGGGTAATTACAGTTTTACAGTGGATACACCACAGTGCATACAGTACATATGCGTCTACACCACGCCCCCTTATCTGGATATTGATTGCTCTTTCGCCCTCTATTAGCTGCTCATTCCAAAGTTTCAACAATAACCATTTTAAGAGAAACTGTAAAACCGGTCTCTGATTGGCAGTAAAGAAGAAGCTACTTTGTGTCCAGGCCTGTATGGGCTTCAGCCAAACAGAACACTTCTCAAATTGGATCCTTGGCAGAGCTTCTTTACTGAAATTCCCATGATGTTTTTGTACTGTTTCAAATCCATGTTTTAAAGTAAGGACATTTCCTTGTTTTAGAAAACTGTCCATGACATATGTTGTCTTATGAGGAGTTAATATCATATGCAATTAGAAAAGGACTCTGGTCATGTTAGTGAAAATCACATTATTTCTTGAATACGTGTAATTCCTTGCATGGAGGGAATATTATTTTCCCACGAGCATGTAATATGTTAAAGAAATGTGTGCTTGAAACACTTTTATAACAGGAGCTTCAAAGAGAACTTTAAATAGATGAGATTTTTTTAGCGCCTTTTTTGAGAACATACCAGCTCAACATGACTAATGTGACAAATTTCCCATCTTGCCCTCATTATTTGTACCACTGTATAAATGTCTCCTTAGAAAACACTTTTGCAATGTACAGTAGCACCTCCTCCTGGTTTACTTGGGTTCTTGGTTTAACATAGAATAAACACATTTCATGCTTTATGCATTTCAATAAAGAAGCTACTTTTTCCTCAAAGACTCATCTCAATGCTCATTAACCACATTTATAATTGTAATCTTTATTCTTTTACATTATTCTACAATAAACTATTTCAAAATGTAATAGGTGTGAAATGTTTTACCACTTGAGAACTTCTAAGATAAGGGATGTGCTAATCTTAGCATACCAGTGCTGCAGAATGGTGAAAAATAAACCATGAATTATAATGTCCCAAAACTCTATCATAGAAGTTAAGCAGGAGTAGACATGTAACAGTGAAATCCATGACCATTATAACAAAGGAGTACAAACATATAACATTTTCTCTATTGATACAGTACAGTACAGTGTTGTGCAACATTAAATACACAAAATAAACAAAACACAGGTATTACAATGCACATATATTTCAAACAACTATTTGTGCAGAGCAGCTGAGCGCACGCTATTTGCTGTTCTCTTTGCACAAGTTTTGGTTAATGTTGGTTGGTACAACATAAAGAAGTACAGTAAAAAAGAGCTAGTGAGAGTTGCATTTGCTGTTGCATGAGGCGGCTCATCTTAAAACTGAATATAGGTTAGTCTTAACACTTACATTCATATTTCTGCTAATAAATACATTCACTTAAAAACAAAGTGTCCCTTTCTAAAATTTAGCAAGCATATGCTACCAGTGCAAATGGCACTAAATATTTTTTCAAATTCAGAAATGAACCCTACATGCTTCCAATGAAGTCCATCATACCAAATAATAGGGGCTGGTTTCCTGGACACAGATTACACTTAATAAAGCTTGATTAAAACATTTTGGGATACAATTAGGTTTCAGCTGTGCCTTGGAAGGTCCTGACAGTGGAGTCAATATATCAAGGTAACTCTGGATGGTCACATATTGATTTCTGCAGGGATAAGCTCTTTCTCTTTTTGTACTACTTTTTCGAATGATCCCTTTCTATTTGGAATTCTCCCAGTATTTCTTGTTTTGAAAACACAAATGGTTAGAATTAGCTCTACATTACTATCAATCCATTTTTATTAGACAATTTACAGATTCTATTTTTTCCAAAGGCACCACTGTTTTTCAGAAAATAACAGGTTTGGATGAAAAAGCTAACAAAAAATAAACATGTTTCAGTAAAAGACCAGTTTAAATAAATTGATATCAGTATCTACTATTGCATTTTACTTCTACTGCAATGAGAAAATATTCGTAATAAATCTGTATTTTGAATCAGAAACCTGTGCCTCAATAAAGACTCCAACAGTTAGAGGAGCTGACCTATTTGCTGCAACTATCCTTACCTGGTATAATGATCAGTGCTTCAGGACATATTGAGCAACTTTTAGTGCCAATAACTTTACTTTTTGAATAACTCCTTTCTGCATGGTTTTGACTCTTCACAAAGAATCCTTATTTAGTTCCTGCACTGACCTTTCCCTGATCCTCTACCTTTTTGATAGCTGCCTGTATTTTGGCCTGGTCACCCAGGAGCTGACGGGGTTTGATGGGTCGAAGATCCTCATCCAGCTCCAGTAAGACTGGTACTCCCGTGGGCAAGGTTACACTGACAATGTCTGCTTCCGATATATCTGTTGAGAAAAATTGCAATAATATGTATTAAGCACAATAAAGTATTTTGAGGGGATGTTTGAATGTTTTTAATACCAAATTTATAGCTATATACTACTGCACACTGTCCACTCTTTGTGCTCCATAACTGATAACATTTATTAATGAGCTCCTAAACTAATAAAGAATTAACTTAAGTTTTAAATTGAAAAAGTCTGAATAGCAACTCTGTGTAATATCGTTCATACTATATTTAGAATTTAGGATTTTTTTATTCTTTTAAAAACAAAAATAAGCGAGTTATGTTTACCACTAGGAATTCACAATTAATAAAAAAAAAAAAAATTGAGTTTACAATTACAGCTGCCACAATTATTTAATCGTCAATTACAGTATTCCAATTAGGTGTACTCCCATTGCGCAAAACATTCCTATTCACAAAATATTTTTTTTTAACCGTTGTGTGCATGGATGCCAAGGCAAATCAGAGGCGTTTAAATTAGTCTAAAATCATATCAGTAATGCTCACTATCTAAATTGTACTGTGTATAATTTATTCAAAATGTGAATAACACTTTGTTTTTCATGCAATTAAAATAATAAAGCAATTCAGGAACACAGTTCTCAACTTGTTTTGATGCATAGCTAACATAGAAAATATGGCATGCAGCTGCCCCAAACCAAATAAGTACTTTAATGTAAATTCTATTAATCAAAATTAATAATCGTAATTACACAATAAAAGGAAATAATCAGCAATTATGATTTACGCCATAATCGTGTAGCCATATTTACCGCCTTATCTTCCAAGTGACGAAAGGTCAAGGGTTATAGCAAAGAGTGCCAATGTAATTTTACGGCCTGATGTCATGAACAATACATGACCGTGGCAACATTTTTGCAAAACAAAATGACATGCCTTACGTTTCGCTGCAGTTTCAGAGTGAAATGTCCAGCGGGGGCGCCAAAAGCGAGTGAAATGTTGTCGTAATCAGACGAGGTTAAGGTGAATGTTACATGGAGGTGTTATGAGTGAAATGTACCTACCTAACCTAAAACTTGAATGTAAACCTAACAACAGTGATCTAAAATCAAACGAAAGGTAGATACAAAACAAACATCTCCATAGCTTAACCAACGCCTAAACCTAACCGATAGTTTCTTAAACGCAAATGAGAGGTAAACAAAACAGACATCCTTACCCTAAACCAATTCGTAAAACTAACCGATATCCAAAAACAAAATACAAAATGGAAAGCTCATTTTCTGAAGCAAGCACATAATTTCATGACGCTTCTATGACATTTCATCTCACGTGTCTGCTTGCCTGTTTGGCTGGGCTCGAACGCGGACTCCCAACATCAAAGTCCAACACCATCAGGTGAGCAAATGCGGAAGTTAATCATATTGGAATAAGTGTATACAAGCATGAAAATTTATCATTTTCAAATTATGCATTATGCTAAAAGTGCTTAAATATCATAACATAGCAGTGTTTGAGTAATAGTGCGAAAAATAAGTGTTTATAAAGTCATAATCAGACGTAGTCATGATTTGTGTGAAAGTGAATAAAACGCAGTTGTTGTAGCGCATCTGGTGTTCATTTCACCAGGAAACTGTGACGAAACGTAGAATTCGGCACATAAAAGTCAGTTTGCAAAAATGCAGTTATAGTAACGTTCATTCTATGAGACTAGGTAGTAATTTTAACTCAGTAGCCTTTAGGGGGATGTTATATCTTAGTTTTAAGGAGTTTGAGATGTTCTTCCAAACAAATATTAATAGTTTTTGTTATGAACTAGAACATATGCCGTTCATATGAACATAGAGTTAACCCATTGTGCCCCTGATGGTATAATTTCAGCTGAACCTATATAAAACTGGGTTTAAAACAGCTTGAAAAAAACAAATATCTTTTACCTTCCAAATGTTTAAGCAAGGCTCTGCAGCTGTTGCCATGTGCAGAGATGAGGACAGTTTGGCCAGTCTTGATCACCGGTACAATGACATCATTCCAGTATGGCAGAAGTCTGTCCAACACCTCCTTCAGGCTTTCTGTTTTGGGCAGTTCCTCTTTCGGAACATCACACGTACTGTATCTGCGGTCGTTATAAATTTCAGCATAAAAGGGATGTGACTCATTTATGGGGGGTGGAGTGATATCATAGCTACGCCTCCACAGTTTAACCTGTTCCTCACCATGGTTCAATGCCATTTCAGCCCGGTTAAGGCCGATTAGGGCACCATAATGCCGCTCATTTAACCTCCAGGATTTGGTGACTGGGACCCACTCTTGGCCCATGGCCTCCAGCACCAACCAGGCTGTCTGGATGGAGCGGCTCAGTATTGAAGTAAAAACATGGTCAAATTGGTACCCCTGTTCTTTTAAGAGCCTACCACACTCTTGGGCTTCCACCACCCCATTCTTGCTAAGTTTCTGGTCAACCCAGCTGCAGAAGCGGTTCTCCTTGTTCCAGGCCCCTTCTCCATGCCTGAGCAGGAAAAGTTTGTATTTGGACATCAGGAAGATGCAGTATGGAGGCCTGAAAGGGTTTTACAAGGCAATGAGATGTAGAGACAGAAATTAAACCCAAATATACGCAATAATCTAGCACATGGACTATGTAGTGACATTATATACATGCTTTAATAAGATGTCATCATGTACTCACCCTCAAGTTGTTCCAAACCCATATGACTTTCTTCCATTTAACACAAAAGGAGTTTGAATGACTGAATGTTAGACTTGGTCACCATTCTTTTCATAGCATCTTGTTAAATACAATTAAAGTCAGGGCTCTGGTAGAGAGCATGCCAAGACGCATGAAAGCTGTGATTGAAAATCAGAGTTATTCCACCAAATACTGATGTCTGAACTCTTCCTAAGTTAAAACATTATTATTGTGTTGTTTAAAAATGAATATGAACTTGTTTTCTTTGCATTATTTGAGGTCTGAAAACATCTTTTTTGTTATTTTGACCAGTTTACAAGAGCTATAAGAATGCAAATTGAATTAAATCCCAGAAGCAGCTTATTGTGCTACGCCAGTCCCAATCTATAAAAACCAGAAAAAAAATGTGATTTGGTACATAATGCGGGACTGTTAATACAAAAGTCTAGAAATACCGAAATACACATGGGACTCATATTTTGAAATGTCTGCGCTCTCAGTTAACTCACTTGTGGCTGATTTGCTGAGAAAGTAACATTGGGTGATTCACTAAAAAGACCTGGTTCAAAAGTCATTTGTTGACGAATCGGACATCATGGTTCAGCATGTGTTTTGTTGTTGCATGCAGCAAGCTCATCTCAACAGAAAGAGTGAAAAGTGGCTCGAGACACACTGGTGGATGCTCTAAAGATGTATTCAATAACTCACAAGATGATATCTGATGAGACTGCATATGAACATACACAACCCGACTGTTGCCAATGGCGACAACAAGATATTCAATTATTATCGCAATCATTTATTTTTGGTCAAATTTGCAACAATTTAAGTCGCAGTCTGGAGCCTTAAAAGTGAATGGTGAAGCTGTGATTGTGCCTAGCATCTCTTTTTGTATTCCACGGAAGAAAGAATGTCATATGGGTTTGGAACAACGTGAAGGTGAGTAAGTGATCACAGAATTTTAATTGGGGTGAACTTTGCCTTTTAAGACAGCTCAGATATGAATGAATTAAGGAATAGCAATTTGTAGTTGCCTTGAAGAAATAAGGTCAGCAGGTATAAACATAATTGGAGAACAGAAAGGTTAAGGGTCAACTAAATGTCAGCAAGGTGCTAATTCAATCAGTAGTCTGACCAACTCTTATTTTCATAGGATAAAATTGAGAAGTTTTTGCATTCACAAGCTAAAATCTAAAATTATCCTGAAGTAAAATACCTAAACAGAGGCGATATGACGAATTAATACATAACTACTGCATTACTGTATGAAAACAGTATTCGACAAAACTGGACTAGCTTGCCACATTATTATGAAATCGTTCCGTACTAGCGAAAATGAATCTTCCAATCATTATGGATTTTATCGAATAGTCATGAACCTAAGTGATAATCGAAGAAGCTGTATGCACAGAAATCTACAATGAAGATCTCACCTTTAGATGAGAATCCGCCCAGCCCACAGTAAACAGCAGCACTGCAGCCGAGGCTAGTGCCGCTATCAACAAACACATACAGTTTGATTAAGTGACACTTGTGTGAGCCAATCAGATACGCGGATCTCCAGAAGTAGGCGTGTTTAACCCCATGGTAGCGAATTGGAACTGTAACGTTATTTTTGGGGTGCTGAGGAACTTTAAATTAGTTTGTACAGGACTGAAAACTTTATTGACCTAATTTTCAGCACGTAGGTCCAGCTGTACTATTAAATTCCAATAGCTAGCGTTGAATTTTGACCTACTTAATCTGAAATGTTAGTTGTCTTTTGTTGACACACAGTGTATAATAGACTCTATAATAATGGAAAGCGCCATTTACACACAGAACCCTCGAAAATGACCATTTGGTGCATTACCAAAGCAAAGCCTGGAATTACCCTGGATTTTTGTAAACAGATGTCCATTTATTTCTTGTCAAAATACACACAATTAATCACATATAAATATTATGATATAAAAATTATTATATAATGACAGGATGAAATTATAAAATAATCATATGTTATCATAAACTACTGTTTTATATGTGTCATAAAGAACATAATGTGTAACGATATCAGCTGAGGTATGTACAACAATAGTGCAGATCTGCACTATATTTCTTTCTCATTCATCTAACTCACACAATAAAACAAACACATAACCACAGTTAAATGTAGTAGTTACACAACAGTATATTTAAACTGCATTAAACAGCCTATTTAAATGGGATTTTATTATTTGAAATGACCCTATGTTAAAATTCATTGAGCATTTGGTCCAGCAAACAGTTTCTTCCTGCCCTCCATTCCTGACATAGCATCCACATTTTTACGCCAGTCAGTTACTTCCTCTTTCTGTGTGGATTAAAGTTAAATGCATTAGACACAGTTACTGTTTCTAAGTAAACAATCCCAGTTTTCAGAAGTCAAAGAAAGCATGTTTAATAGGTAATAGGTTTATTAACCTTTAATAAAAGCTTTAATATTGTTACAAATCTTTAAACATTATTTAATTTATTATTGGAATAATATCATATTTCAAATGTTGTGTTTCAGTAATAAAATCTTGATAAGCTATTGATGTTTTTGTATCGAGGTACTGTATATTGATTCTTACCTTTTCCTCTTCTTTCTTCACTGTCTTAAGGTTTGCCTTGAAGTCAATGGATTCTTTGTGTTTGGCACCTAGCAGGGCACCAAGCATGGCATCAGCAGACACCCTCACTCTCTTCAGGGCAGGTCTCTTCATTTTACCCTTCAGGTCAAAGATTTTGTGGCTCAGATCTGCAATCTACAAAGAAACCATTAATTATTTAGGACTGACTGTATTAGGGCTCTTCCCAACCAAGCTAAAGTAAATTATGTGTAATTATGAGAATTTATAAGATAAGTAATTTGAGATTGCTTTTCAAATCATGTTTCCCTCCCTTTACTTTTCAAATCATTCCTACACCTCAGATTCTAATTGGCAACTTTGGTAACACTTTACAATAAAGTTGTATACCGTACATTACGGCTGAAACGATTATTTGAATAAATGGAGCCGGAGCTATTTTTTTTCCCCCTTTAATTCAGTGAATGTCATTTAGAGGTATTTTTAAAAGATGATCTTGTCCTCTTTATTGTTAGTAAACACGTTTAATATAACCTTTTAAGTCGGGGCACAAGCTGAATAATCGGTTAAGAGCTAATGATTAATCGTTACAATAATCGCAGAATAGTCAAATAATCGTTCTAATGATCATTAGATTAATCGATTATCAAAATAATCATAAGTTGCAGCCCTACCATACATTAATATTAGTTAACACAGTAACATGTTAACATTAACTTATTTTGAACAATGCTTTTACAGCATTTATCAATCTTGGTTAATGTTAATTTCTACATATTATACTAATACATTTCTAACATTAAAAGTTGTTTTTGTTAACTTTATTTTATGCATTTTAAGCTAACATGAACTAAAAAATAATGAACTAAAAACCAAGATGAACAAATACTGTAAAATAATAATAATTATAATTTTTCATTGTTATCTTGATACCTAATGCAACTAATGGTAACAAATAGCACCTTAATTTAAAGAGTTACCACAGTTCCGTCAGACAAAACTAACTATTAAGTTGTTTACTTTGTTTACTTTTGTCGCATAATGTGAACTTAATTGTATTGTCAATTTCTCAGTGTTAAAAGTTACCTCCTTTTCACTTTTGAAAATTTTAGCTTCAACGTCATATCGTTCCTCATCCACAACATCAATTTTCTGATGTATTTCTTTGCACAGATTCTGTAAAAAGAACATTGGCAAGTAAGAGTCAAATGAATCTTGACAAAATATGAATGGCTTTCATCTTGTTTCACTATGGAATAACAACCTGTAAGTCCTGTACAGATAGTCCAGACAGTTTGAGTGGAGGAACTCTCTCACTGAGTGTTCCTTCTCTCTCAATCTTTTTCTGTTCCTTTTCTTCCACAAGCAATGTGCTGGCCTTCTTCAGTATTTTGGTCTGTAAATCAATGCATCAAAATGATGGAGGATGCTGATTCACATGAACAATGATCATTAAAGCACACCAGTACAGTTGATCAAATTACACCACATCTAACTGTATTCATAAGACTTTTTCAGTAGGGGACATGTGATAATGCACTGTATAATATCACGATTTTCATTGCCATATAACAATTATGGTAAACTGATTATTCCAAATGGTTACTTTATGTAAAACATGTTCACTTACAACACGAGTACAGACAATGTCATAAACACAGAGTTAGCACAATGTACATATTTCTAACATCATTGATACTCACCTTTAAGAATAACCGACGAGATGCGGTAATCTTTGACTTTCTCTAAGGAAGAGAGCCAATATGACATGAACAACAATGTGACCCTGTCAAAAATGTAATAATGTTTAATTATTTGTTATTGAAGTACAAAATGTACTCAGTAATATGTGTCAAAGAGTTTCTATTTTTAAAACTTGTAGGATACTCACCGGACTACAACACAAGATACACACATATGCACATACAGACACACACATACAAGAGAATGAGATAAACTATTTAACTATGGAATATATTTAAAATATAAATAGATTAAAATATTAAACTGTTGCTGAGTACATAAAAAACTTACGTAGACTCAGACATGTTAGTGCCTTTGTTTTTCCTGTAAACTTACAAATGACAGAATATTTCAGTTTTCTGTAAGCAATGCATAATGACAGCATATTTTTATGTACAGGTTCACTATTACACACCAAAAACTGGATAAAATGTGCTTTTTGACTTCCTAAAAAATCAACTGAATGCAAAATGCTCTGTGTAAACACATCTTTTACTCTTTTAAAGAGTTAGGTTTTGGTCCATTTTCAAAAAGTATTTTTTGAAATGTTTAAAATTGAGTCTTTGCCAGATTTGTTAAAGTAAAGAAGACATTTAGTTAAGAAGCTAAAAACTCTACAATTACTTTCTGATTCTAATGAACAAAACAATATAAGGTTTATTTGTTACTAACTCATCAGTGTCAATAACCTGACAGTACTTACCTCTCAGATGATGGAAGCACAATATGACTTTGTTATGGCCAGAGGGAAGAAACTCTGCAAATTTATAGAGTCTGATGCCCTTAAAAGAGGCTTACTAAAATAGATTACTGTCCACACCAATGCAATTCTCAAATGCTTTGCATTCCAGACAGCTCCAAGCATACGCGATTCAGCAATGTTACGAGCCACCTGATACTGAAGTATACTTAGTATTCTGTAGACTAAAGGTGAATGCAACAATACTCCACTATTATTGAAGGTGTATTGTGCACTAGGTCTTGTATACACTATTTTTGGAAGGGAACGATTGCCACATGTGACAATTGTTTACACTGAAAGTTTAAAAATATCATGACCTCATTGAAAGGACATGACCCTGATAGCACACACACATCATTCAGACATCTATTTGGTGTGTGTGTTTACATGTGGAAGATGTATTTTTTGTTTTTCATTTATTTTGATTGTTTGCTTATCTGCATTATGTCTAGACAATTCCTGTCGGATGTCTAAAGGACATTAGGCAGATGTCTTTGAGACGTTTATGATACAGAATGTATAAAGATGTTTATCAGATGTTAATGCAGTGCTTTCCAGATGAAACACTCTAAATCAGACATCAGTATGTGTGCTGTCTGGGTAATGGGGGTATTCAAATACAATTGAGCAATGTGTGAGGACAATTAATGCAAGGATATTAAAGAATACTTGAAGTCTGTTTGGAATAATTTGGTCAATAAAGATTTAAAATTATAGATATTTCCATATTTATGAATTTGAAATCTAAGTGATGGCTGAGAGCAGGTGCGGGGCCAGAAGGGTGGCACGGGGTGGTAGTTGCCACCTCACTTGCCACACAACTTGGACCCCACTCGTGTCCTGGAGACAGTAAACAATGGCTTAACCCGTCCGTGTCACGCATGGTCCATAACAACGTTCCACACAGTGTTCCGCCTCAATAGACAAACTAACCTGCCGTCTTCGAGCATACCGCTCTTCCTCAGACTGACGTCAGTACTTACCTATTAAAAATCATTTATGGGTGCTTTGCAGGTGTGTGTTTCCTTCTTTCTTTTTTAAGAGATTTTGATCAGACATTGATATGCTTTTAACTCTTTCAGGTAATCTATAACACAATCTATATTTGTACCAGTCATTTAACCAACTCGCTTGTGATATACTTTGAACTATGTCTGTGTAATAAAATAAATAAAATAAAATTATGAAAAACAAAAACAATGCAGTTAAATTAAAATATAGGCTTTAAATTTTTGTGGCCTCTGTGACCATTAGTTTTTACCTTTTATTGCCCAGTATCAGATAGCTTCTTCCTGCCTTCCATAACAGACATAAAACTCCACTTTTTTACCTCTTCTTTCTATGCATAAAGAGACAGAAATAATTGAAAAACATTAAGATTTTTTCCTTTTATGAAAGCAGTTTCATAAAGTTTTTATATTTGTATTAATCATTTTGTTTACATGTACTGCCTTGAAGTATTTTATTTTAATTTTTTTATGGAATGTATCTGTTGACCTCAAGATGTGCTACATTTATGAAAAATGTTAATGTGACGAGGAGGAGGGCGGGGCCGGGCCGTGAGGACACGCCCGGCCCTGAATCGGGCTAATCAGCCGGAAGGGAGCCGGAGGCGCCAGTTCGAGAGAGAGACACATGTGGCTGCGCTGTTTGTGTTTGTTTTATGTTGTTATGTCTGTCATTAAAGTTTACGTTGACTGTTCTGCCGGTTCCTGCCTCCTCCTTGCCCACCTTACTGTAAATAACCCTCAGTTATTTGAGTAGTTTTTGTGGTTTAATATATTGTTCTAATATCGTACATAATAATTCTATATTTTCTTAATAATAGTTATGTGTTTATTTTATTTGTAAATGTTATTTTGCCCGCTTTAAGTTATTGTGCCTATATAGACTTATTCTGAAATGCGGCTCGCCGGAAAGGCGCGGAGATCGCTTGTGCACAGAGAGTGCGCATGCACGGAGATCGCTCATAGATGGAGACAAGGAACCATGCGGTCACGTAGTCACGGAGTTTAAATAGAGCATTAAAGTCAGTTTAAAGTAAATGTTGGACATTTAGTCATTGTTTATTGTTTTATTTTCGTATTATTTTTTGTATATTTTCATCTTTGGCTGTTTAGTACCTGACTGAAAAGGTACTAAACAGCTCTTGTAATGGGGTACTAAACTTACCCCATTACAGTTAATTTTATTATTATGCAATTATTGAAGATATTGTGGTTTGAGCTTGTGGCTCCAGTCAAGTCCTCTATGCTGTGGTAGGAAACCATACATAGCTGGCTGGCATTACCTTCTCCTCTATTTTCTTCAGGTTAGCGCTTGTTCGCTCTCTTTTTCTTTCTCTTGCTTCATACTCTCAGCATTTCCAGTGCAGTATTCAGCAGTCTGATCTTGATGATGACCGGTCCATTATATTGTCAAAATTATTGTCAAAAATTGTACTTTTGCTATATCAATACAGTAAAAATTAAACTACTATGATTTTTCTGTCTCTGCTTAAGCACTTATTGTAAAAGAAAAGGTTTACAATAGGAGAATGAGTTTTTCAGCTGTGGCTGACAGGTGGCACTCGTCATCAACCTCAACCGACGAGCTGAGGTAGTCTTGGATTATGGCTTTGATTGGGGGCTTCAGTTTGAAGCAGTCAGTGGAGCACAGAAAGAAGAGAATGTTGATAGAGACACATGACAGATATCATAAATCTTAAATGCCTGTGATGGTTGAGACAGTTGTATTGCTCCCTTTTCTGAGAAAGCAGAAAACAATATGGTAACAACTACTCAGAAACATATGGAAAGGGACAAATGAGAATATTTAAGCTAAAAAGCATTGCACACTCATCTCTTTGGTTTATTGTTGCCCTACAAAGTTAAATAAAGTCTTATTTTATGATTAAAGTCACATATCTCTAAAAGGGAATGTTGAAACCACATGCTGTATATTGCATTCAAGTCACAATTGTCTATTGAAATGACAAAATAAGTAAATAAATAATATATTTTGAAATGTTATATTTCAAATGTCTTATATTGTGGATGTAGAAAATATGGATAGGGATTTCCTAATACATCCCATTTCCATGTTTACTATTGTATAAATAATTTATGCAATCTTTTAAGGATAATGCATAAATTAATTATAATGTGTAACTGACAGTGGTAACTGGACCCTTTAATCCATTTGACCTTTTTCCTATTTGTCCTCTACACAGCGGTAAGACTGTCTGTTTTAGCATATAGTTGAAAATCTTCCTAGATTGTCACTAATTTGAGAGGTATCTATATAAAGGCATACTTGTAACCAACTGCCTTCAAGTTTTGGATAAATTATATTTAAATCACTCAATATATAGCCTACTTTCACAGTAAAAAAACAAAACAAATCTCTGCCTCTTCCAAAATAATTGAATGCTCTACAAGCAAATGTTATTGGTACACAACACATTTGCTATCAAAACATAACCAAACACATATTTATTAATCTTATATCACTACTGAAAAAGACATACCTGGTAGAAGAAGAAAAGACAGGAGAGTTAACAAAGTTACTTGGCTGCTGAAGGAAAGGAGAAAATCCTTAGATTTATAGCTTTAGCATCCATAGGAACGTCTCACTAAAATAGACCCCTGCCTGTGCCACTCTAATGACATTCATTGTTCACAACAGTAAACTAGTGCAATAAAACAACTTTCATTTGGACAGAGACACGTAGCTATGCAGCACTGAATGGTTCAAATGCCTCTTTTTGGTGATCAGAGTGCCCAGGTCAAAGGTCTGAAGATGAGGGATGCATGCCTTGATAAAATAAATGTGTGCCACTGAGTATTTGTAAGAGGGCATTTGATGCATAACATGTCAATTTTTTTTTTTTTTTTTTTTTTTTAATCAGACTCAAGTTTTTAGGTTATAATGTAAACGAATGTAAAAGAAAGTGTTTATTTTACAGTAGGTGCTGAACTGGTCACCATTTCTCTTATGCAGTTCACCGGTATATATATATATATATATATATATATATATATATATATATATATACACTACCGGTCAAAAGGTTTGAAACACTTGACTGAAATATTTCTCATGATCTTAAAAATCTTTTGATCTGAAGGTGTATGCTTAAATGTTTGAAATTAGTTTTGTAGACAAAAATATAATTCTGCCACCATATTAACTTATTTCATTATAAAACTAAATGTAAAAAAAAAAAAGTTTTTGAAATGGATGACTTGGACCAAATAATAAAGAAAAGCAGCCAATAATTGCCCAACATAGATGGAAACTCCTTCAATACTGTTTAAAAAGCATCCCAGGGTGATACCTCAAGAAGTTGGTTGAGAAAATGTCAAGAGTACATGTCTGCAAATTCTAGGCAAAGGGGGACTGCTTTGAAGATGCTAAAATATAACACAGTTTTGATTTATTTTGGATTTTGTTTAGTCACAACATAATTCCCATAGTTCCATTTATGTTATTCCATAGTTTTGATGACTTTACTATTATTCTAAAATGTGAAAAAAATTATAATAAAGAATGTGTAAGTGTTTCAAAGCTTTTGACCAGTAGTGTGTATATATTCATACTATATGTATTCATATATATATATATATATATATATATATATATATATATATATATATATATATATATAGTGCTGTGAAAATTTATTTGTCCCCATCCTGATTTCTTCTGCTTTTGTATCTTACTAAATTGTGTCAAAAATTCAAACAAAATCTTACATAAAATAAAGGCAATTTGAGTAAACACAAAATAGTTTTAAATTATAATGTTATTTATTGAATCAAAAAGTTATACCCCCCCCCCCCATGAAATCTATGAAACTGCATTCATAATGGGGTTCAGCTGAACTAGACACACCCAGGCCTGATTACTGCCAGTCCTGTTCAATCAAATCAGCACCTAAATGGAACTTTTTCAGCAGCATGAAGTTGGCTAAAAGGTCTCACCTAGTAGTACACTATGCCAAGGTCGAAAGAAATTCCAGAAATGATGAGGAAAAAGGTGATTGAAATACATCAGTCTGGGAAGGGTTACAAAGCTATTTCAAAGGCTCAGGGACTCCAAAGAACCACAGTGTGAGCCATCATCTCCAAATGGAGAAAACTTGGCACAGTAGTGGACCTTCCCAGAAGTGGCCGTCCTTCCAAAATTCCTCCAAGAGCACAGTGATGACTCATCCAGGAAGTCACAAAAAAGCCAAGGGCAACATCCAAGGAACTACAGGCCTCTCTCGCATCAATAAAGGTCACTGTTCATGACTCCACTATCAGAAAGACAATGGCCAAAAATGCCATCCATGGAAGTGTGGCAAGGCGAAAACCAATGCTAACCCAGAAGAACATTACGGCTTGTCTAAATTTAGCCAAAACACACTTTGATGACCCTCAAACCTTTTGGAAGAATGTTCTGTGGACTGATGAGTTGAAAGTGGAACTGTTTGAAAGACGGGGTCCTGTTACATCTGGTGTAAATCAAACACAGAATTCTACAAAAAGAACATCATACCTACAGTCAAGCATGGTGGTGTTAGTGTGACGGTGTGGGGATGCTTTGCTTCAGGGCCAGGGCGACTTGCAATAATTGAGGGAAACATGAATTCAGCTCTCTACCAGAAAATTCGTAAATCAGTCCGTGAGTTGAAGCTCAAGCGCAACTGGATTATGCAGCAAGACAATGATCCAAAGCACAGGAGTAAGTCCACCTCTGATTGGCTCAAAAGAAGCTAAATTAAAGTTTTGGAGTGGCCTAGTCAAAGTCCTGACGAACCTGATTGAGATGCTGTAGCAGGACCTTAAACAGGCAGTTCATGCTCAAAAACCCTAATGTGGCTGGACTAGAGCAGTTCTGCAAAGAAGAGTGGGCCAAAATTTCACCACAGCGTTGTGAAAGACTGATCTCCAGTTATCGGAATCATTTGGTTGCAGTTTTTGCTGCTAAAGGTGACACAACCAGCTATTAAGTTTAAGTGGGCAGTTAGTTTTTGACATGGGTGATATAGGTGTTGGATAACATTTTTGCTTCATAAAAAAAAAAAAAAAAGTACATTTGAAAACTGTATTTTGTGTTTTATGTTATATAAAACCATTTGGTATGAAAAATACACAAAAATAGAAGAAATCAGGAAAGGGGCAAATACTTTTTAATATATATATATATATATATATATATATATATATATATATATATATATATATATATATATAGTGAGAAAAGTTGACCTCTCAGTTGATATATATACACTATATTGCCAAAAGTATTCGCTCATCTGCCTTTAGACGCATATGAACTTAAGTGACATCCCATTCTTAATCCATAGGGTTTAATATGATGTCGGCCCACCCTTTGCAGCTATAACAGCTTCAACTCTTCTGGGAAGGCTTTCCACAAGGTTTAGGAGTGTGTTTATGGGAATTTTTGACCATTCTTCCAGAAGCGCATTTGTGAGGTCAGACACTGATGTTGAACGAGAAGGCCTGGCTCGCAGTCTTCGCTCTAATTCATCCCAAAGGTGCTCTATCGGGTTGAGGTCAGGACTCTGTGCAGGCCAGTCAAGTTCTTCCACACCAAACTCGCTCATCCATGTCTTTATGGACCTTGCTTTGTGCACTGGTGCGCAGTCATGTTGGAACAGGAAGGGGCCATCCCCAAACTGTTCCCACAAAGTTGGGAGCATGGAATTGTCCAAAATCTCTTGGTATGCTGAAGCATTCAGAGTTCCTTTCACTGGAACTAAGGGGCCAAGCCCAGCTCCTGAAAAACAACCCCACACCATAATCCCCCTCCACCAAACTTCACAGTTGGCACAATGCAGTCAGACAAGTACCGTTCTCCTGGCAACCACCAAACCCAGACTCGTCCATCAGATTGCCAGATGGAGAAGCGTGATTCGTCACTCCAGAGAATGCCTCTCCACTGCTCTAGAGTCCAGTGGCGGCGTGCTTTACACCACTGCATCCGACGCTTTGCATTGTACTTGGTGATGTATGGCTTGGATGCAGCTGCTCGGCCATGGAAACCCATTCCATGAAGCTCTCTACGCACTGTTCTTGAGCTAATCTGAAGGCCACATGAACTTTGGAGGTCTGTAGCGATTGACTCTGCAGAAAGTTGGCGACCTCTGCGCACTATGCGCCTCAGCATCCGCTGACCCCGCTCTGTCATTTTACATGGCCTACCACTTCGTGGCTGAGTTGCTGTCATTCCCAATCGCTTCCACTTTGTTATAATATCACTGAGAGTTGACTGTGGAATATTTAGTAGCGAGGAAATTTCACGACTGGACTTGTTGCACAGGTGGCATCCTATCACAGTACCACGCTGGAATTCACTGAGCTCCTGAGAGTGGCCCATTCTTTCACAAATGTTTGTAGAAGCAGTCTGCATGCCTAGGTGCTTCATTTTATACACCTGTGGCCATGGAAGTGATTGGAACACCTGAATTCAATTATTTGGATGGGTGAGCGAATACTTTTGGCAATATAGTGTATATTTAAGCTGATATTTCACAGCTAGTACTCAGTTCCTATTTTCTTGTGTGTGTGTCAGTAACGGAAATATGTGGAAAGAGTTCCCTGTTTTTCTTCTCTGAGTGTCTGAGGTCAAAAGTTGAACATCACTCCTCTATTCTAGAATATTTTGTTTAATTTACATAATTAATGCAGAATCTTTATGTATGTCTATCCAAATAAGGTAATGTTTAATCTCATTGGATAATGTAGTTAGTGTACTGCTTTTCCTGTTCTTACAAATGTATATAATGCTGTGCTGAACAATAAAGTACAATAAAGCATACTTAAGTGTCTGTGTCATTCATTTCTCCCCTCATGAGGATCTGGATCGAGACAGCGATTGCAGACCTGACTAGATACTTAAGGGCCAATCCTGAAAATTCCTAACACACACACACACACACACACACATATATATATATATATATATATATATATATATATATATATATATATATATATATATATTGCATTTTAATCAAAGTAATTGTAACATTTTTAAAAGAACTGCATGAATAATAATTAAGAAGAAGCTTAAAAATAGTTTTTGATCGAGTAAAGCATGTCACACAGTAGAACATACTGTATATGAACTACCACAGAGTAAATAAGGCAGATTATATTAAATAGCAAATGCAGATAAAATCGTTGTATA
This sequence comes from Myxocyprinus asiaticus, assembly GCF_019703515.2. Lineage (NCBI taxonomy): Eukaryota > Metazoa > Chordata > Actinopteri > Cypriniformes > Catostomidae > Myxocyprinus > Myxocyprinus asiaticus. The sequence goes on from NC_059391.1 coordinate 15,702,640, forward strand.
TGGAGAGAAATGGTGTGTGATATCAGAACATTAAAATATAGAGAGAAAATGAGAGAAAGAGATGGGAATAAAATAACAAAAACAGGATAAGGTTGATCCAAAAATAGCCTAGCAAATTGTTTCTGCAGTATCAGTTTATGCCAGTTAGTTGTGACAGAATGTTATGCAATGATAGTCATCTCATGATGGTGCTAATTTCTATACACATTAAGCAACTACGCAACAAATAGCTGGCAATGAAACAATGGAGTATAAATCATTTTTTGTTTAGAGGACAGTGAGCAGGTGGAGAAATTGTCTGATTGTAATGTGAGCTGCCCTAGTCACACCTCATTCTCTCTGTGAGGTGACACTCCTATTGACATGTAATATATTACCACCTGTCATTTGTCCTAAATTTATTTTAGTCGATGAAGGGATGCCAAATGCAAGAAGTTCTTTTCTTAAAATGGATTTGTACAAGGGTTCATTGCAAAACTGCCTGTGTGGCAACAGCCAGTATGTATCCTCTAAACCCAGCTTACTCCCTTCTGTATCATAGTATGTTCCTTGTTATACAAGACAGACCGATAATCAGTTTGACTGATGTTATAAACTGATATTTATACTTTTTCAAATAATTGTTTGTCGGTTCTTTAATATCAGGTTTACCGATAAATTCAGACATAGCCCTGCCCAAAACAATGATGAACTTAGATAGTGCAAGACGTATTGTGCAGATTTTTAGATTCTTAAAAACTTAAAGCTAAAGTGATCTGAATTTTTTTGATGCCAAAATATTTTCTCCTATCCCAGATTATGCAGAGGCCACTGTAATAAACCATTCGTTTGTTGATTTCTCTAAACATTTTAAACACTGTAGCTTTATGACACCTTCGATTCTTCAGCCGTGACATTCACCATAAGTTAAACAAGGTCTGTGGTAAGCATTACATAAAGATGTGTGGACGTTTTGTTCTACGACATAAATTACACGCTTTCATACCCCAAACATAAATATGACTTCAAAATTCACATTTGGGTTATGACTATGTGTAATTATTTATGTTATAGAACAACATGTCTAAGTATCTACAAGTAATGTTTACCACAGACCTTATTTTATTATAATTCCAAAATTGCCATTATAAAAACCCATAGGAAAATTCAGAGGGAAACCATGGCGAATTCTTTTCCAGGTTTGTGGACTAGAACCTGAACAGCTCTATTGCTGTTTGTTTTTTTAAACATCCAAGATGTGTATGACTTTTTTCTTCTGTTGAAAACAAATTAAGATTTTTAGATAATCTCAGCTCTGTTGGGCCTCACAATGCAAATGAATGGGTACCAAAATTCTGAAGCTCCAGTATACACACAAGGCAGCATAAAAGTAATCCATATGACTCCAGTGATTAAATTCACGTCTTTAAAAGTGATATGATAGGTGTGGGTGAGAAACAGATCAATTTATAAGTCCTTTTTTACTATAAATTCTTCTACCTTCCCAGTAGGTGGCAATATGCATAACCAATGGGAGTTGCAAAAAACAAAAGAAAAAGAATGTGAAAGTGGAGATTGATAGTAAAAAAGGACTTAAATATTAGGTGCGTTCCAATCGTTTAGGGTCCTCCGAAGTGGACTTCACACGGTATTCAGCCATCTTAAGTCAGATTCCAATCCGAAGGGAGTGAACATGTTCAGGATGGAAGGGCACTCCAAACGGCATAGGGAATAAGTTTACATTAATACATCACTTCACAGGAACACTGAAAAAAATGGATAGCATCTCTATTGAATATACTAAACCAGTACACTTAAAATCAACCTAATACATTTATGTTTGAGATGAGAACATAAATATGTTGTGTAATGTCCAACTAAAATTCAACACAGTCATAAAAAAAAGTGATATTACATTGATATGAAATGATCAAACTGATTCGAACTTCTAACGGATAATGTTCACTCAACATGATTTTTTACTTAATTAAATTGAGTTAATTCAACACAATTCTTTAGCATTGGTCTCAATGTAATTTCATTGTGTACAATCCAACTATGTTTACTTAATCCAATTGTGTTGGGACTATGTGAAAAAGATTTGTTGCATCAAAGTATTCCTGAAATGGGACAGAGGATTTACATTTCCCAGCATGCTTTGCATGAGACTGGATTGGGAGAGTCAATTTTGAAATTATGTGTTATTTTAATGTATTTCTACACAAAATGAAAGTAGGGGACTTGTTAGTGTTCTGTTATGTTGGGATTTAGAGAAGTTTCTGTCATGGTGGATATTTTTCTGAGGTTACCATTGTGGAGAAGTGTGAAGCTAATGGTTAGGTCGAGGATGGGTGTTTTACATCATTTTACTTTGTAGAATAATAAGTGTATATTGCTTTAGTCTTGAAACAAAGACTGAAGGATCATTGGCATACAGACTGATTGAGAATCAATAGACCCCCAAAAGCATCATCTTAGTTTTACTGAACAAAAAAACATCTATAAGAAATTAATGTGTATTGTTGCTTGATAGAGATGGGCGATACTACTTCTTTTTTTTTTTTTCGAACAGACACCAAGTGCTTTTAGGCCGATATCGCCGATATCAATACCGATAACGCTATTAAATTTAATTTTTACGAATTCTTTTGATAAAATTTGTAACTTTATTATTACTTACATTTTGTATACATTTATGGGCCTAAACATGAACATTATTAGGCTGCTTTGTTTACACTTTAAAAATTTGTTAGTATAAGCCACATAGAAAACCTCAAAATGAACCATAGATATTATTATATGGTTACTATTACTAAAACCAAGTTACCATATGGATACTACAGTAATGCTGTAGTAAAACCATGGTTAATTGTATCAAAACCTTGGTTAGTGCCAAAAAGAAAAAAAAAAAAAAACATGGTTACTACAGTCATGGTTACTAGTAATGGTTAATGCTATATTACTACAGTAAATCAATGGTAAGTTTTCATAATTGTGTCATTTATTAACAAGGATTAAAGATCATTATCAATGATTTAACAACTCTGAATTTAAATAAACCTGTAAAAATCATCTAACAAGCCCATTATAATACACGTCATGTCTAGCTTTTTCATTACTTAGTGTGAATAACTCCAGATGCTGTTTTTCTGTCATTACCTCAGGAAAGCTCTGCTCCCTCTTTGAATGAGCGCTGTGACTGAAAGGGTGAGCGCTGTCTGACTGCTAGTGTATTTTAGCATTTCTGGCACGTCAAGATGAGCGGAAGAAAAAATAGTTCTGGTGCCATGCAACTATTCGCTAATATAATTATTTTTTTCCACTTCGAAGCTTATGAGATGCATTAATATTCATGTAATCTAAATAATAAGATCACTTGTTAAAAAACAGCAACTTCAGAATCGATATTTTTATGTGAGGATCGATATACTTGATACCACATCAGTATCGGAAGTATCGATACTTTAGTATCGATTCGCCCACCCCTATTGCTTGATAGCAGAAAGCTGTTAAACTGAGTGGAGTAAATTGGGCAGATCTAATTTAAGTGAGATTAACTTAATTCCTTTGGGTTTATGCTACACAAAACATTTAAGTAGAGCCTACATTTTCATTTCATATTAAATAAACTCATTTTCATTATGTGGAACCGATGTCCATAACTGAATTATGTAAAACCAAAAAAAATTATAAATAAATAAAAATGTTTCAGTGAAGTGGAGAGGGAAATTTACCCACCAGTCACTGCAAACCAGCAGAGTGCAGATGAAGACTGACTAAAATAAATACTAAAATAAAATAAACAAACAGGATTTAGGATGCTGGTGTTTTAATTAAGCATACTTCACCTCAGGTGTGCTTTCTGTGATTGTGCAGCATTGAAAAAGTGCACGAGATGTGACCGTTACAGCCATTAACATGACAAAGGGTCATATAACAGTTAAGATGACACACATATTATTAAATAACCACATAACATTTATCTTTTATGTTGAACAGCAACAGTCATTTAACTTATGGGTTACTAGTCTGGAGAACTATATTAATTTAAATTTATAACAATACATTTTTATATGTGTACACGTGGATGTACTATATAAACTTATATCAATGGATGTAAGGTTATTTCCCAGCTAACATGTATATCTGGGCCCCATGTGGGTTATGGCTGCATGGGTTCCGAGTGGGCATGGGCTGAAACTGGGCATTGGCTATTATGCGGTTCTCATATGGGTTAAGTAATGTGGGTCCCACATAGGCTTTCCCATGTTGTTGTACTGTATGGGACCTTCATGGTATCTATATGGGCTAAATTAAATTTGGTTTTCCATGCATCTTAATGCCATTAAAGACTTTCAAATGGTCACATTTTGGCTATTTGTTTATTTGAAAGTAGACAAGACTTAATTAATCAAGATTCGATCAGATCCTAATTTGTTATAAAAACAAATACAGTAAATTTAGAGTTTTGTATTATGATGTAATTATGTAATACCCAGTATTGTGTGTTTTACCCGATGCTGTCTTAGTTACATGTTTTTAAGTATATTAATGGAAAACAACACCCCTGCCTGTTCTGCTTGGCAAAGTAGTTCAGCTTATTTCATTCAGCTGGATTATGTTAATTTTTTTTGTCTTAACACCTAATCAGTTATTTAAATTACAACTTCTAAGGCTAAAAGAACAATAATCAAGATGTGATCGCAATAAATAATAACTGCTTTCCCGGCGGATGGATATAGTCTATGCACAGAGGACAGGTGGAAGACCGGGAGTCGTTTTGCTGCGTCAGCATGGCGTGCAAGTTCAACGGTCGAGGTGAGCAGACAAAATCAAATATTTCGTAGTATTTTCTAATCTTATCTCATTTGTCTGGAGATTTAAGTGTCGCAAACTTTGTTATCGCTGTCATGAAATGTCCGGGAACTTTAGCAGAAAAATGATTGTATAATTTAATCCCTTTAGGAGCAGTCTATGGAGATAGAATTGTTGCATATTAACATACAAATGGAGAGATTTACAATTAGAAAGTTGGTTCACAAATCATTTTACTATCAGGGCAGGACCAGAGTCACAGCGCTCTCATAAGAATGGAATCAAGCACATACAGATAAGCTCCAAGGCCGCAAACTTTTAAAGAAACGGACACCATCAGAGGAATACTGTGATTTAAGGTGCATATCATTTTCTCTTGGTTATAAACGTGTAGTGTCTTGTTAAATGTCAACAGCTGAAAATTGCCCATTTGTAGAGTGTCCTGATCATTAGCTTTATAGCTAACCTGGCTGACTGTATGAGTCAGCTATTTTAATTTTAACCAAGTTTCTTGACTGAAATGTGTCGTCAAATCCTTTATTCTTAATGTTACATGGCAGATCCAAACAGACACACTACTAGACACTACGAAAGATCAGTAGTACAGATAGTGCCATTATCAAACATTAATCATATTAGATGATCTTAGGAGCACAAACCATAAATTATTACCCTAATATTACACAGTGTACAAGATCTGTTATGCCATTAATTTGGTTTCACATTGTTAATGCATTTAATAAAAGCAGTTGTAAGGTAATATTTATTAGATTTTTGCATTTTAGCACTTTTGTGTGAATGTTTTAGGAGATACCATTACGGGGTCCCTTTCTAAAATACAGCATCATGTTCTGACAGTGATAACTGACTCATTAGTTATTGCTATCTTTTTCACATGTTTCCCCTGTGTACTGCCCATCAACATTGAGCACTTGACTCACCTGCTCAAACTCAGTGGTTCCAGCTCCAATACAGGACACCTTTTAAAATGTGTAATATGAGATTGTCAGATTTCTTAAGTTACAATGTCATGTCTTGAAATGAAAGTGCAATACAAAACCTAAATAAACCGTAACATTGTCTTAAAAATTAAAATTCTGTCATTTACTATTACCTTTTTTTTAAATTTATTAAACCTTTACCATTTAGATTCTTCTGTGGAATATGAGAATACATTGTAAAATGTAGATGCTGCTAATGAGGCTGAAATGAAAGCGTGGCTGTCAGTCCCTATCATAATTCCTGACATCTACTTTTGAGTTCCTCCCACAGAAGAAAGTCAGTCATCTGGATTTGGAACAAAATGAATATGAGTATAAATGATGACTCGTCGCATTTGACAAAATATTTGTTGTCATCTAGTTGACAAATCTTTTATTGAGTTCTGTCAAAGCATTTTGAGGTAAATAGGTTTTAAGAGGGTCTGTTGTAACGGTGGTGGCCCCCAGAAAAATGTAATTAAATGATTTGAATAAGCCTTTATTTTGGTCACCCATTATACATACATTTTTGCATATATACAGTGAAATATATTTGTTTTCACTTATCCCAGCTAAGCTGGGGTCAGAGTGCAAGGTCAGCCATGATACAGTGCCCCTAGAACAAATAGGGTCAAGGGCCTTGCTCAAGGGCCCAACAGTGACATCTTGGTAGTGTTGGGGCTTGAACCCCTGACCTTCTGGTCAGTAACCCAGAGCCTTAACTGCTGAGCCACCACTGCCCCACTATTAATGCAATTAAATAATAATAATTTAACATAAATTCAGGCACCAGACAGGTATAGGCCTGTCACCAAGTGTAATTTGACCCTGGATAGCTCTAAGCCACCTGTTACACAATATGTTAAAATGAATACAGTTTTGTTTGAACTCAAAGAAAGAAGAAGAAAGAAAAAAGATTAATTTCTCACTTGTGTATTTTTTCAAAAGAACAAAGGCAAACAGATCTCACACAAATGAAAGGCAAAAGGATGAATGATACAATAATTCATAATACACAATAAACAACATTAATTAAGTATCCCCAAATAAATGTATGCAGATGGTGGGGGGGGGGTAGCAATAAATGTGTTGAGTTAATATGCGTTATTAATACAAATTGTATATCCTTTCTTATTTGCTAAAATGAGAACTTTCCTGACCCATGACTTAAAAAAAAAATAATTAAAAAAAAAACATGTTAAAAATATATATTTTATTTAAATTGTTTTGATTATCTGTATTCTTTATCATATTTATGTATACATTTTGGATGGTTTATACATATTGTTTTCTTTTTTTTAATCATTTTAATTTCTTTTATTTATTTATTTTTTTCCTTCACCTGTACTGGTCTTTATGATTGTATTCATACATTGTTTGATCTTATTGAACATTTATATAGAAAAAACTCCACAGTTTTACCACCATTTGTGGACTTTTCAGACGGTCCCTTACCACACCCTCCACAGTATTAGCAGGTTTTAGCACAATGTGTGGACTTTTCAGACGGTCCGTTACCCACCATAGGCAAATTTTCCAACTTATATAAATGTTAAATGGCCGATCTGGAACGATTTCACCATGACGCCATCTGAGTAGCTTAAATACGGGACAAATCACGTCCCGTATTGATTCAATATGGGACGTATCATTTTATCTTTAAATACGGGATGATCCCGTATTTTATGGGACAGGTGGCAACCCTAGTGTGTATGCGTGTAAGCGTGTGGGTGCAAAGAGGGAGTTTCTAGGCTTTGGGGGGATATCCAACACTTGTAACTCTGCTACAGAGCACTTCAGTGGGTTAGTAATCCTCTGCTACTCACACCATTCCGTTTTAAACATTGAGTCAATGATTAGATGGTTTGGTCCATTCTTTGTATCCAGGCAAAGAATGTTAAGCACTAATTAGTACCTTTTTGTAGTCCTCTTTGTTCTTTTCTCACTCCAGTGGCACTCCTGATATCACACGTTCACTGGGCAAACTTTCTCGAAGCATTAAATCTGTTCACCCCACACTTGTTTCACACCATCTCTCACACTTCTGTCTCACACATATAGTGCACTCAAAGGAGAAGCCATTTTATATACTCGTGTTGGGGATTGGCGGCAGATCTTTAAAGTGACAGGGCACATTTTCTCTCACCCACACAAGTCCATTACTGTACAGAAAAGAACATGTTACACAAACAAGATTGGGCCATGGAGCTTTGTGATGTCTTACCACCAGTAGCACAAAAGTCCCACAACTGTTTCCATCTTTTTTTGATGTGGAGCAGAGAGCACCAGTTCTCCAGTATCTTCGCAGCTCTTTTATTATTATTATTATTATTATTATTATTATTATTATTATTATTGTTCTCCTGTATCTCACAGCCCATATACTTCCTGAGTAAATAAGTGAAACACGCATTGTTTTACAGGGTTAACAATTGGACTGGTCTGCCATAACACTAAGTGCTAAAAATATAAATTCTTTGAAATATTACTTGAATTAATTTTCTTTTTTTAATACATTAACATAATGTGAAACCAAATTATTGGCATAGCTGATCTTGTACACTGTGTAATATTAGGGTATTAATTTATGGTTTGTGCTCCTAAGATCATCTAATATGATTAATGTTTGATAATGGCACTATCTGTACTACAGATCTTTTGTAGTGTCTAGTAGTGTGTCTGTTTGGATCTGCCATGTAACATTAAGAATAAAGGATTTGATGACACATTTCAGTCAAGAAACTTGATTAAAATGTAAATTGCAGACTCATACAGTCAGCCAGGTTAGCTATAAAGCTAATGATCAGGACACTCTACAAATGGGCAATTTTCAGCTGTTGTCATTTAACAAGATACTACACATGTTTATAACCAAGAGAAAATGATACGCACCTTAAATCACAGTATTCCTCTGATGGCGTCCGTTTCTTTAAAAGTTTGCACCCTTGAAGCTTATCTGTATGTGCTTGATTCCATGCTCATGAGAGCGCTGTGACTCTGGTCCTGTCCTGATAGTAAAACAAAGCATGATTGTTTGGAGATAGAACATGCTATGATTGGTCAGAGTAATTTGGCCATTATCTGACTGGCTTGAGTAGACGATGAATGGAGTCCACCTGTTTGTAGATTTGTGTGCACGTCTTGATGCTTGATTTGTTTCAAAATCGACAAATGCGTGTAGTGATCCGCAAATGCACAAGCAGCGATCCACAAATAAATGTGTGCGATTCACAAATGAATGCTGGACAGAGTTGCGTTTGTGAGTTACAAAAATTATTTGTAAATCATTTTTTTATTTGAAAATCTAATTTTATTTATTTGTAAATTCACTTTATTTTTGCAAAACTCCTTACATTTATTTGTGGATCTGATTCAGTTTATTTGTGAACCAACTTTTTATTTGTAAATCTCTTTCTATTTGTATGTTAATATGAAACAAAAATAACCCCATAGCAGTCTGTCATCTGACAAATGTACAAGATGTGGAAGCCATGAATGAGACGCTACGAGGCCACAGATGTATAATTAATTTTAGTTCTATGAGTAATTATTTATTAGACAGTTTTATCAGCTAAGTATTCAAGTATTTCCCATCTAACTTTCAAACAAACATGATACGGCATTGTTTCGATCACGTCTGTCCAACGTGCCTGTTTAAAGTCTCCACAACTGTTTAGGTCTACAATGATGTGCTATGACACATGTTAATGAATGTCTGACAAAACTAGCCAATATTCAAATGCACTGTAAAAATGGCTACCCTGAAATTGTTAAGGAGCTATTTCCTAACAAACCGTTTTAAATTAATTTTGTTGTTGAAACCTGATGTATTCAGGTTGATTGACACGTTAAATAATATTTTTGAATAAAATTTGTTATTTTAAATGTTACCACATAGCAAATTTTAGATTACAATTTTTTTTTTTTTTTTTTTTTTTTTTGTCTGTGTATGTGAATATGTGGTAACAACTAAATCAGCTTGTTTTATTCAAGTCAAAATGTTGCTTAATATGACTAAATCAACCTGACAAATTGGTTCAACAAAATTCATTTTTGAGAGTTAGATCAAGCAATAGAAATGCTAGATATCCTGAGGTTACCTCTTTTTTTATTTGACTGTGTATAAAACATCTGTGGGCCAGTTAAAAGTGTTGTCTGCTGAAAAGTACTGCCCTCATTACTGTGTAATGAATTATAAGTTCATGTTTAACATTTTTATCATAAAGGCTGCAATGAAGAAAAAAAAAAGATTTTGGTGAGTGTTAAATATTATACATAAAAATTGGTTAGTAAATTTAGGTAGAGCTCACACTGTTACTTAAGGTTTAACAGTAAAATAAAAAAATACTAAATTAATGAAAAGCATTAAATTTCCCTTGATTAAACTGCATAACATAAACTTTAATAATTTAAGTTAAATTTACCACATACAAAAAAACTCAAATTAATTGCATTCGTGTATGCATGCGCTATCCAAGACAAGAGACACAGTGAGAGAAGTAACAGACATCCAGCAGGATCAACAGAAAAATGTTAATTGGACACAGAATTTAAGGAAAATACATTTTTTTAAATTAACTTTGTGTTTATGCTATTATATATGGCATATTCAAAGGAAATTTACTTTTTATCTGAGATTTATATCAGTTTTTCCAAGACCGTATTAAAGATAGGTTGCGGTTTGTATGTAAAATTCAGCTATCAGCTCAGGAACGTTTTACAATGAGCTGAATGAATGATGATAAAGTGATACATTAAAAGAACAGTTCACCCAAAAATAAAAATTCTCTCATTATTCACTTACCCTGATGCCATCCCAGATGTGCATGACTTTCTTTCTTCAGCAGAACACAAATTATTTTTAGATGCACATTTCAGCTCTTTATGTCAATACAATACAAGGAAACAGCTACCAAAGTTTGACGGTCCAAAAGTCACATTTAGGCAGCATAAAAGTAATCCACACGACTCCAGTCGATTAATGAATGTCTTCTGAAGCAAATCGATACATTTGTGTAAAAAAATAAATCAGTAATTAAAATGTTATTAACTTTTAAAAAGTGCTTCCTGCCAGCAGTTGACACATCATGTAGCTGTCACGTGACATAAGCGCGTCAGCAAGTTCACATGAGAATTCAGAAGTGCCGCTTATTTACAACAGAAGAACAAACGTCACGTGAGAGTTCTGCAATTTCAAACAGCATCAGAGCCTTGGACGGAAGTGCTAATTTAAAGTAAAAAAAATTTTAATTGTCGATTTGTTTCTTACATACTTATCAGTTTGCTTCAGAAGACATTCATTGATCGACTGAAGTCGCATGGATTGCTTTTATGCTGCCTAAATGTGACCTTTTGGACTGTCAAATTGCTGGCACCCGTTTACTTGCATTATAAGGACCTGACAGAGCTCTACCTTCTTCAAAAAATCTTAATTTGTGTTCTGCTGAAGAAGGACAGTCATACACATCTGGGATGACATCAGAGTAAGTAAATAATGAGATAATTTTCATTTTTGGGTGAACTATTCCTTTAACATTATATTTGTTGTTTTGTTGCTAAAGTGTGACTAAGCTTTACATTAGTGTGAGATGCACATTTCGAATCAGAGTATTTCTCATGCTGCAGGTTTTGCCGCCATTTGGAATTCGGATCAAGTGAGACCAGAAATATTGAGAGATGAGATGCTTTTTGCTGTCAATGGAAAGTAGAAAAACATATTTCTGATTTGATTTTAATAATGTGAAAAAATTGTAGCATATTTATCATGTTATGAATTTGTGACTCTATATCAGGATAGTCTAATCTGAAAATATTTCCTTGCTTTACCATGCATTCTACTCGTGTTGGCCATGCTGTTAAAAAACTCTGGGAAAGTTAGCAGCATTACTCAGTGATGCTCAGGTATGTATTTATCAACAATAAAGAAGTCATGGTTTTGCCACTGTTTGTATGTTTCTCAGTCTAATCCTTGTTAGCATAAACACACAACATTACTGTAGACGTGGAACATTTTGAGTGATCTCTCATTTCTTTGTTTGTTTGTTTGTTTGTTTCCTTAAAACAGGAATAAGTGTTTGTTGTTCTCAAGTAGTAACTTTTTCTATTATTATTATTATCACGGAAAAGTTGTGTCTTTATGTTCTAAAAAAAGCAGATACTGTATACAATATTCAAAATCAATAATACAAATTTACAAATATTGTTGTTTGATGTTAGAACAACTGCAGGTATTTCCGGGACACTACAGTTATGTTATGTCTGTTATAAAGTGAGGTCAAACAGACATGGGGTGCATGGGAAGAGGTCCTGCTTTATTTGGGGCCATTGTATCCAAACATCTCCAAAGGTCTGAAAAAAGTAAAAGGCAAATTATTTAGTTTCTCTTTAAACTGTGTTTATTTTTAAGACAAAAAATGAGCTTGACATCATAGGAACTATTGTGACACTAAAAGAACAAAGGGTTTGAGACATAATTTCAACTTTAAATATCTATGAAAACATGCAGTGCCTCTATCAAGTGAAACGAAACACTGACAATCATTAACATTAGGTCATGATCCAAAGCTATGACCAACAATGGAAAAAAACATTCACATAAAAGGTGGTTGTTCTAATAATATATAGATATTTTGCATTACATTGTACATTCATTTTCAGTAGTTTTAGAATCCCTGCACTTATCATTGATTCCTGATGTCAGTTCTGATAGTTTTCACCTGTAAGAAAATAAATAAAATTCAGTGCTGACAGTCCAGCTGTAATATTTCACAGCTTCTTAACCAAAGACATTCTTAGACATAATATCAGTGGAAACATTAAGCAAAATATGAAAGTTATTTTTCTTTTACCCTCTATTGACCAGCATCAAACAGCTTCTTCCTGCCCTCCATTCCAGACATGGCTTCCACATTTTTACGCCAGTCAGTCACCTCTTCTTTCTATAAGTGGAACATGTGTACAAACAGATATGCTGTAAAATATCACATCATAAAATACATCATTGGTACCACTTCAACTTAAGTGAACATGTTTTAAACATGCTTGCAAATCATTTATGAATTGTCAAATTATATTAAATGCATTACCTTCTCCTCTTCTTTCTTGACTGTTTTGAGGTTGGCTTTGAAATCTACAGACTCTCTGACCTTGGAGCCCAGAAGAACTCTCATCATGGCATCAGCTGAGATCTTCACTCTCTTGAGTGCAGGCCTCTTCATTTTGCCTCTAAGTTCAGTAATCTTTATGTTCAAATCTGTAATCTGAAGTCAACACACTTTCATTAATTGTTTATAGTCAAGCAACACAAAGCTAGTTACATAGTATTTGCACTGAAGCCTAATATGATTCCATCCCTGATGGTGTCACTATAGCATGCTTATCAGCAGAGGGTGTAGTACCTCCTTTTCATTTTTGGCCACCTTGGAAGAGATGTCATACCTCTCCTCATCTACAACATCAATCTTTTGAAGGAGGTCTTTGCAGAGAGCCTGAGGACACAATATTGTACAATACTAGTAATAATAATAATAATAATAATAATAACTGGAGTAAGTTACTAGAGAAAGTGTCATGTAAAAATGCAATTTCTTGTCAAGCTACACAGAATAATTTGTTATGAATTTCCAACACATATTCGCTCAAAGGTTATCTTTTTAGTGGTACAGCATACTATAGATTGCAAATGAAGCAAAACTGGGGAACTTCAATTAATATATTGTACCAATATTTCCATATTAATTTCCATATTTTAAACAGCATAATTGTAGTTATCTGCACACACCTGAAGCTCTTGAACAGACAGACCAGACAGTTGTAGGGGTGGCACTCTCTCACGCAAAGTGGTCTCTCTCTCCCTTTGTTTCTCCTCTTCCTCAGTTACGAGCATAGAGGTTGCCTTCTTCAGAAGCTTCGTCTTAAGTAAAATATATTAGAAAAGTAGCTTACTGTTAAAAGCATCATTGTTAGGATGTATTTCTTCTTCAATGTTAAACTGAGAAAACCAAATTATACCTTTAGAAACAACCTCCTGGATGCCGTAATCTTAGATTTGGGTCTCTGAATAGATTTAAAGAGGAAATTGCGTTGGAATTAAAAATATTGATATTTAAGACATATAAAGAAGAATCAAGTTATTAAAGTGAAAGTAATGAAGTCCACTAACCAGTCTAAACCAGCAAGTTTCAATTGATGAGAAAAGGAATAAGTAGGAAAGTTTTAAACATGTTAATTTAAGATAACAGATATGAATCTAGAGATAAAACTTGAAAGAAAGAGTACTTACGCTTCAGACATTGTGACCTGATAAGTATTTCCTTTAAAGAAGGAAGAGAGGAAACCCTTGTGACTAAACTGGTGCAAATCACTTGTCAAAATCTGCTCAAATCTGAAAAATGCGGATCAGTGACTGGTAAACAGCAGTTACATTTAACACTCAAGATAGAGTAAAGAGGAAATGCACTTCATCAGCACCATTTTTGAGGTACATGATACTTTCACAAACTATGCATTCTAAACCTTTTTTTAACCCTTATGAACAAACATATACAATACCTGACTGATACACTAAATAAAAAGCCAGCAAAATCTGAAAGTCAATAGGGGATAAAAATCGCTCATCTTTTTAATATCTTAATTGTTTCTCAGAGACAGCAATGCAATTAAATGAAAAGCAAATCAACCCATTGCATATTTCTCCTGTTTCTCAAATTTTTCTCCCTATCTCAACTGCTCAGAATTGCCAAGACACCAAAGCCAGCAATCATCTTTCATCAATTTTTCCAAAGATCAAATGATCTACGCTATTCTTTCCACATTCATTTTATAACTCAGTACTATTCATACCTGTTTCTCCAAAGACCACTCCAAGGCAATGAGCAAAGTGTGACAATGTCAGGGGACAAGGAAGCCAGGGACATTTTATGGCCTTTTTGGTCTCCTCTGAGTGGCTCACTAAAATAGACTGAACCCTTTACCCTGAGGCTCACTTTACTTAGCATCATCAAAACACAATTGCACACATTGTCCAGAGCCAGGCTCTCTATTTCTCATTGTTTGACCCTACATGGCTTTTCTGAAGTTTGCCAGGAGCGGCATGATGTCTATGCAACTCTGAAAGTGATCAGAGAGTTGCGTTTGAATTTATCACCAATAAAAGTTGCATTGCTTCAGCCACCTGTTTAATTTAGATCAGCTTGTAGATGTTAAGCTGGGGTACAAGTAAGTTGTCTTGTTGTTTTAAGCTCCATTCTGTCTTGTTTTTATTCCCATTAGGTTTCCAAAGGTTTTCTGAATGTTTAGAAAGTACTAATATCAAATGCACTTGAAGAATCATCCCTAACTAGGCTGCATCACATGGAATTTGGGTAATATACACACAGCATGTGGTAACATAAAAGCCAGTTGTCCACACATTCAAGTACATACAAGATACACAACCATGAGTAACAGCGGTAACACTTCAATAAGGCTCCATTAGTTAACATCAGTTAATGCATTAGGTATCATGAAAAAACAATGAAAAAAATATTTTTTTACAGCATTTATAAATTTTTGTTAATGTTAATTAATAACATTGTTATTAATTAGTAACTCATTGTTAGTTCATGTTAACTCATAGTGCATTAACTAACAACTTTTGATTTTTAAAATGTATCAGTATATGCTGACATTAACATTAACTTAGATTAATAAATGCTGTATTAGTATTGTGCATTGTAAGTTCATGTTAACTAATGTTAACAAATTGAATCTTATTGTAAAGTGTTACCATAACAGCAATGCTTGTCACTGAGGACACGCAAGGGAATTGCATGTTGACACAACACATTTTGCTTCATCGTATGGGATCATTTAATTTTGGAATGCCATTACATTGCATTTTGTACTCTCATTAGACTAGAAAGTGTTACAATTTCTGACATCTATTTCCTTAACAACACTGACTTCTTCTAGTTCACAACAATGCATACAATTTATCAAATAATTTCCAGTCTGAATGTTTCTCATGAATAAAGTATGCATTTAGCATTTCAATAAACAAAACATCACATTTTGTTTCAGAGTGCAAATACATTTGTCCAGACTGTATACAAATTGCAGCAAAGGGCAGAAACTGGTAAAGACAAACCAAGTCCTAAGGCCTTCCACAAAAACACTCATACCTATGATCATTATTAACAGTTTTTGTGTGTTCAGTGCACATGATTAGTCAGAATAGTATCTTTAAAATCACACTTGTACAATTTGGATTTTATTGCAGCAAATCATAAGTGAAGTGGGAGCCTACTTGTCTTGGTATACACATGTCACTCCCCTTTCTTGTTACAGAGCCTGAAAGTTAGTTAAAAGTAAGAAAACTGTATCATCTTCTTTTCACAATGCTTGTTTGTTTGTTTTTGTTTTTTGTTTTTGTTTGTTTGTTTTTTTTTTTGTTTTTTTGTTTTTTTACAACACTCAATATCTGAGAAATGCCAACCATTAAATATGTTGGACATCAAGTGATAAAAGCTGCTTTTATACTTTTTTTATTGATTAGCATTAAAGAGCTTCTTCCTGCCCTCCATTCCAGACATAGCCTCCACATTCTTACGCCAGTCAGTCACCTCTTCTTTCTATAAATGGGTAAAATGGATGTTAAGAATGCTTGCAATAACAACTGTGATTTATTACAATGATCAATTTAAAATTCTAGAATTCTAAAGGGCTATTCACACCGTGCACATTTTTGCATCTATCTGCACTGTTTCCTAATAGTCTATGTAACCATGCGCTAGACGGATGTCTTTGACCGTTGCGACACATCTCACTGTTTTTAGCATTTTGTGACTTAAGTGCTGTGCTTTTAAGATGCCATGTCAGACACCTACGTTCTATTATCTTCTGTTGCACCATTTATTGCTGTTTTTGAATTCAAGAATGCATCCTGTGTGAACGGCTCGTGACAGAACACAATGCATTACCTTCTCTTCTTCTTTCTTTACTGTTTTCAGGTTGGCTTTGAAATCAGCCTTTGATGACAGTTTGGATTCGGTCAAAGCACCAAACATAGCATCAGAAGACTTCTTAACCCTCTTCAGTTTGGTTCTGTTCATTGAACCTTTCAGGTCCCAAATCTTCTGGGTCTGAGTCTGGATCTGAAACAGAACACATGGATGGGAATTTGTAAAACAACAGTATTGATGTCAGTTTTACATTTACATTTATGCATTTGGCAGATGCTTAAATGTCTTATAGTGCATGCAAGATACTATAGCATACCTACATTTTATCAAGTAATTGCAACTCAAGTCATTTTCATTTTTTTAGTGCTTTTCACAACACATCGTTTCAAAGCAGCTTTACCGAAAATTATGCTATATAAAAAATTATAATGTGATGTCTCATTTTGCGGTTTAGTTGAAAAACAATTGAAAACCATGCCTTAAAAATCATTGTCTTTAGGCCCCCAGTGAGAAAGCCAAAAGCAACTGTGGCAAGAAACACACAAAAGAAGTTTATGGAGAAAAATAACCTTGGGAGAAACCAGGCTCCGCTGGGGGAGCCAGTTCCCCTCTGGCTATACAGCATGACTATAATGCAAATATTAATTAACTGTGAAGTACAAGTCTTGTTTTATGTAAGCATGAGTAGATTTTGGTGGGAAATGTTTAAAACTAAAGGATTGTGTATGAACTGTAAGATTTATTATATATTGATAGATTAATGATAAATAGATAGTGTCTTGAAGTCCATCTCAAATTTACTGCGGAAGTGTAGTGTCCTTTTTACTTGGCTGAAGAAGGCTTTTATTGAAATTAATTTATTTTCTATATATTCCAATTTAAGAGGGTGGAGTCCATCCTGTGACTATTGACAAGATGAAGCAGGCAGTGGTCAGTGTGTGTGTTCCCTGGGAATCAAACCCATGACCTTGGTGTTGTTAGCAACTTGGTCTACAAATTGATCTACAGGAACTAAAACAGCTGGTAGCATATTCATACTAACCAGGAACTAAAAACTCATTTCAGAGTGCTCTGGACAGAAACAGTATTTTTTCATTCCGATTCTGGCATTCTGTAGCTAGGGTCCTTTCCAAATGGTAACCGGTTGGAACGAAATAAAAGAATGGTTAATAACATTATTTTCAAAATAACAGAATTTGTGCTAAGGGTGTGTGATATACCAGTTGCAGTGTTCTCAGACCTCACATAAGAAATAAGGGACCTGATCTGAAAAACAATCTCAAATTGTTGGACTTACCTCACCAAAATAAGTGAAAATATGAGATCCAATTTTTTTTCCTCGTGTGGGGGATTGATCAGCATAGAAATCATAACAAGTATAGCATATAGTAGCCAATATAAAAATAATGTCTTTTTTCAATAAATGTATTCTTGGGGCCTGGGTAGCTCAGCAAGTAAAGACGCTGACTACCACCCCTGGAGTTGCAAGTTCAAATCCAGGGCATGCTGAGTGACTCCAGCCAGGTCTCCTAAGCAACCGAATTGGCCCGGTTGCTAGGGAGGGTAGAGTCACATGGGGTAACCTCCTTGTGGTCGCTGTAATGTGGTTCTCGCCTCTCGGTGGCGGGCGTAGTGAGTTGTGCGTGGATGCTGTGCTCAACAAGCCACTGATATAATGCGCAGATTGACGGTCTCAGACGCAGAGGCAACTGAGATTCATCCTCCGCCACACTGATTGAGGCGAGTCACTACGCCACCACGAGGACTTAGAGTGCATTGAAAATTGGGCATTCCAAATTGGGGAGAAAAGGGGATAAAAAAATAAATAAATGTATTCTTAATATTAAATATATCCCAAATATTTTTGTTATTATTATTATTTATTTTTTGTATTTTTGTATTTTTTTTTTTTTTTTTGAAAATTAAAAATATTTAATTCAACAATGTGCAATTAGGCAAAGAAATGTGTGATACAACAATTTCCTTTAGGATCAAAGCACATGCTAAGATTCTACTATAAAGACAGTGTCTAATTACACATCTCTGAGGATCTTTCCTGGGCCCTCAACACTTTCATCCTGATCAAGAAAGCGCAGCAGTGTCTGATCTCATCTTTCTTGGCAGATCCTGCTGAACTTTTACCGCTGCACTATTAAAAGCATCTTAACTAACTGCATCATAGTGTGGTATGGTAACTGCACTTCTTCAGATCAGAAATCACTCCAGCGGGTGGTGAAAACTTGCCCACAATATCATTGGTGCCTAGTTACCCTCAGGGTTAGGAGGGTTACTTTTAAAATGTATTCCACTACAGATTACAGAATACATGCTGTAAAATGTAATTTGTAACATATTCCGTTAGATTTCTCAAGGTCAGTAATGTATTCTAAATACTTTGGATTACTTCTTCAGCACTGGTAGATTTTTTCACTTGTTTTGACTATAAAAACTCTGCCAGTACAGTAAGACAAAATACACATGTTAAAAATACATTCTCTGAAAACAGACTAAATATCTTATGCAGTGTTGTTTCTAAAACAAGATAAAGCAAATGTATCTTGTTTTAAGGATTTTTAGATATTTTACAGAAAAACAAACAAAAATTATCAAGAAAATTTTTTTTGTCCTAATGTCAAAGGTCTTACTAGAGAGAGAGAAAAAACAAAATCTAATGTGGATGTTCATGATAAAAAAATAAAATAAAAATCATGCCTGGTAACAGGTGCATGTAAAAGGGCTAGAAAAAGCATTTTAGCTTAGCATAAAGGTAAATGATCACGTGACAATTTACACAAGGTTTATTTTTATTTCTGCTGCTCCAAACTTACTTCAAACCTCTCTGTCTGCTCGAATGAATGCATCACATCTTAAGAAAGTGTTTCATCGCTGTTCAAAAGCTCCTCTGATCGCATCATTTTTATGGACAAATGTTTTTTCAACTGAATAGACTAAATATTAAATTAAACAAATGACAATAAATTGCAAAGTAATCTCTTCAGTAGTCAAAATACTTTTTGAATGTAACTGTACTCTGATTACCAATGATTAAAACTGTAACTGTATTGGAATACAGTTACTAATATTTTGTATTTTAAATACGTAATCTCGTTACATGTATTCCATTTCTCCCCAACCCTGGTTACCCTATTTTAAAGACATCTACCACAAACGCTGCCTACAAAGGAAGGAATACATCAAAGATATCTCACACCCCAACCATGGATTGTTTACTCCTCTCCCATCTGGGAGACGCTACAGGAGTTTTCACTGTCACACCAGCAGACTCAGAAACAGTTTCTTCCCTTCAGCGGTCAGCCTTATGAACTCTGACACTGAACCCCCCAACAAAACAAAAAAAAAGTACTGTACAATATTACTGCTATTTGCACACTACTGTAATACTTGAATCCTATGCACCTTCTGTCTTGCATTTAACTGTAATTAAGCATTGTAATTTGCACTACAATGCTAAATGCCTTTTTATACCTCATCCTCAATCTCAATCCCTTTTTGCACATTTTGCACTATTTAAACATGATGCCATATATACTCAACAGTCACCATCCATTCACACATCTCTGTACAATGCATCATATCTATTACATACCTTGCACAATTACTGTATCTCTCTCTCTCTCTCTCTCTCTCTCTCTCTCTCTCTCTCTATATATATATATATATATATACAGTTGTGCTCAAAAGTTTGCATACCCTGGCAGAAATTGTGAAAATTTGGCATTGATTTTGAAAATATGACCAATCATGCAAAAAACTGTCTTTTATTTAAGGATAGTGATCATATGAAGCCATTTATTATCATATAGTTGTTTGGCTCCTTTTTAAATCATAATGGTAACAGAAATCACCCAAATGGCCCTGATCAAAAGTTGACATACCGTTGAATGTCTGGCCTTGTTACAGACACACAAGGTGACACACACAGGTTTAAATGGCAATTAAAGGTTAATTTACCACACCTGTGGCTTTTTAAATTGCAATTAGTGTCTGAGTATAAATAGTCAATGAGTTTGTTAGCTCTCATGTGGATGCACTGAGCAAGCTAGATACTGAGCCATGGGGAGCAGAAAAGAAATGTCAAAAGACCTGCGTAACAAGGTAATGGAACTTTATAAAGATGGAAAAAGATATAAAAAGATATCCAAAGCCTTGAAAATGCCAGTCAGTACTGTTCAATCACTTATTAAGAAGTGGAAAATTCAGGGATCTCTTGATACCAAGCCACGGTCAGGTAGACCAAGAAAGATTTCAGCCACAAATGCCAGAAGAATTGTTCGTGATACAAAGAAAAACCCACAGGTAACCTCAGGAGAAATACAGGCTGCTCTGGAAAAAGACGGTGTGGTTGTTTCAAAGATCACAATACGACGATACTTGAAAAAAAATTAGCTGCATGGTTGAGCTGCCAGAATGAAGCCTTTACTGCGCCAATGCCACAAAAAAATGCCGGTTACAATATGCCCGACAACACCTTGACACGCCTCACAGCTTCTGGCACACTGTAATTTGGAGTGACGAGACCAAAATAGAGCTTTATGGTCACAACCTTAAGCTCTATGTTTGGAGAGGGGTCAACAAGGTCTATAGTGAAAAGAATACCATCCCCACTATGAAGCATGGTGGTGGCTCACTGATGTTTTTGGGGTGTGTGAGCTCTAAAGGCACGGGGAATCTTGTGAAAATTGATGGCAAGTTGAATGCAGCATGTTATCAGAAAATACTGGCAGACAATTTGCATTCTTCCGCATAAAAGCTGCACATGGGACGCTCTTGGACTTTCCAGCACGGCAATGACCCTAAGCACAAGGCCAAGTTGACCCTCCAGTGGTTACAGCAGAAAAAGGTGAAGGTTCTGGAGTGGCCATCACAGTCTCCTGACCTTAATATCATCGAGCCACTCTGCGGAGATCTCAAACATGCGGTTCATCCAAGACGACCAAAGACTTGGCATGACCTGGAGGCATTTTGCCAAGACGAATGGGCAGCTATACCACCTGCAAGAATTTGGGGCCTCATAGACAACTATTACAAAAGACTGCACGCTGTCATTGATGCTAAAGGGGGCAATAAACAGTATTAAGAACTAAGGGTATGCAGACTTTTGAACAGGGGTCATTTCATTTTTTTCTTTGTTGCCATGTTTTGTTTTATGATTGTGCCATTCTTTTATAACCTACAGTTGAATATGAATCTCATAAGAAATAAAAGAAATGTGTTTTGCCTGCTCACTCATGTTTTCTTTAAAAATGGTACATATATTACCAATTCTCCAAGGGTATGCAAACTTTTGAGCACAACTGTATATATTGCTACTTGCACTTCTGGTTAGATGCTAACTGCATTTCATTTGCTCTGCACTTATACTCTGCACAATGACAATAAAGTTTAATCTAATCTAATCTAATTCAGAAAATGTACTGTAATAAACCCTTTGGTCTTTGGTACAATTAAAAGATTATTGGAACAAAATTAAATGGATATTAACTGGTTACTTGCTTTAAATCTTTTTTTTTTTTTTTTTTTTTTTAATTCATTCCGAAACAATTGAATTGTTTTGCATTTAGTTTTGGTTTACAGTTATATGCACAGCAAAAAAGGTGGGACAAAATGCTACCTCTGATTCATTTTTAGCCACTTTCACTTCAAGGTCATATCGGGCCTCATCAACTACATCAATCTTGCGGTGAAGCTCTTTGCAAAGATCCTGCAAAGAAACATTCCATACATTTAGTAATTTAAATCGTGGATAAATTTGCATATTTTTGCAAATTGCTGGAGCAGATAATTGATTTATAAAAAAATAAATAAAAAAAAGATATTAATACCTGCAGTTCCTGTACAGACAGTCCAGATAGTTTGAGAGGTGGAACTCTCTCATTAAGAGCTTTATCTTTCTCTCTCTTATTCTGCTCTTTTTCAGCTGCTAGCATAGACGTCGCTGCCTTCAAAAGTTTGGTCTGTAATTTAACAGCACTGGTGTTAATATAAAGTTTCAGCAGACTTTGCACACAGGTCGGCACATAAAGAAGGACACTTCCATCAATTGATCATTTATCTTGAAAATTCTATTGGGGATTGCCTTTCCATAAGGAGTTCCAAAGCTATGTTTAGTATGCAAACAATTTATATTCACTTCCCAAAGCATTTTATTAAAGGTATAGTTCACTCAGTTAACTCATCCTCATGTTGTTCCAAACCCATTTGACACAAAAGGAGACAGAATGACAGCCATAGTAACGACAGACTGATATCACAGTGAAATCAGAAACAATGGCTGTGTCTAGTTTCGAAGGCTATGTGCTCCAGAAAGCAAGAAGGACACTTCGAATGCAGCCTTCGGATGCCTCAGAGGTTTACCTCAGAGGTTCCCTTCTCACTAATAGCGCACGTGCAAGCTGACACATTCTGTTTCCGTTTGTCCAACGAAGACCATCTCGTTTCAACGAAGGTAATTCGAAGTAGAGGAAGCTCGGTATACCGCTGCCTGCAAAGGACGCATCCTACCTAGCACCAGCCTTCGAAATGAGACACAGATTGTAGGTTGACTCTTCTTTAGCTAAAATTGGTCTGTATTTACCAAAATTCAAAGCACAATTTTCGTGCCAGTGCAAGTGGGCGTGGATGGGAGTGCTTGTGATATCTCTAGGTATACAAAAACTGTGTGTGTATTGTATCTTAATGAAGTGGCTCAAAGTGCAATTTGCTATTTTCATGAGATATACGTCATACGTCAAGACATCTGTGAAGCACGTCTAATCTTGGCGCAAAGTCCAAATTCAGTTCCTTCATTTACAGTTTGGGGATTTCACCAACAGAGAACAAGATGGCAGAAAAACGAGAGGGAGTTCAGAGCAAGGACGTAGTTATTGCGCAAACGAAAGTACGATACAAATGGTCCTTATTTCTATTCTTCTAATGCATTACATGCAGCCCATTTACACAACCAAATTATTATGAATAGGCTGTATTCATTTATTTAGACACTGCTTGACAGGGAATATAATAGGATGTAGATGGAACAATACCTCCCAATTAAACTGCACTTGACCCAGCGCATTAGCGCTTTGCGCACGGTTTCGCCAACCCACTTGTGCCCAGACCTAGCGCATGCTTGCACGGAAATATAAAAACTTCTTGGCCATGCCCACTGACTTTGCGCGTATTGCAAAGTGCTGTACCTAACGCATAGCACTCTTAAATATGGCATGTAATGTACAGTAAGAGGGAAAAGAAAGTTATAGGGGTTTGGAACAATGATGATAGAATTTTCCTTTTTCGGTGAACTATCCATTACAGATGAAAAAGAAGGAATCACTGCACTCTACCAATATAGGGTGTGAAGATCCATAAGCCTTTATCAATTACTAAAGAAAAAATTATCTGCATTCCTTTTTTCATTTTATTTTTTTCCACCATTCAGCGGACACAAACGTTTCAGCCTCACGGCCTTCCTCAGTTACATAAAAAAATAAGCAGAGAACTTACCTTTAAGAGAAGCCGCCATGTGGCAGTATATTTTGTCTTTTTCTGAAAGAGATGTCAAAAAAGTAATGTCAGTTCATTCTAGTCTCAATACACAATAGTTCTGTCCATTGCTAAATAATTCTATGACCTTCTTAATCTTAATCTGAGTGGTCATACAGCTTGCCAAAAGGAAAGTGACTTACCGGTCTACAGTAATAAAGTGTGATGCAAAGCAATGAGGGAAAAATGAAACAGCAATTGATTAGCAAAAGAGACAAATCTATAAACTCTACAATTTATTTATTTATTTATTTTCTCACTTTTTTCTCCCCAATTCAGCTCTAAGTCGTCGTGGTGGCGTAATGACTCGCCTCAATCCGGGTGGTGGAGGACGAATCTCAGTTGCCTCCGCATCTGAGATGTCAATCCGTGTATCTTATTACGTGGCTTGTTGAGCACGTTACCGCGGAGACCTAGCACATGTGGAGGCTTCACGCTATTCTCCGCAGCATCCACGCACAACTCACCACGTTCCCCACCGAGAGTGAGAACCACATTATAGCGACCACGAGGAGGTTAACCCAACATGACTCTACCCACCCTAGCAACCGGGCCAATTGGTTGCTTAGGAAGCCTGACTGGAGTCACTCAGCACACCCTGGATTCAAACTTGTGACTCCAGGTGTGGTAGTCAGCGTCTTTACTTGCTGAGCTACCCAGGCCCCCCAACTCTACAATTTATTAACCATTATGATGTTTTGAAAATAAAATCATCAGAATATTTACCCTTCAGACATAGCAGGTCCTCCTTATGGGCACTGCAAAAAGGAATATATTTTGTAAGAGTGCTCAAAAATGCTTTTTTGGAATAGCATATAGTTTTATTCTGTCATTTCAAACATAAGCAATTCTTTAAAAAGTTCCAAACTTCAAAGCAACCTATGTTCAAATATTCCAATATGCTGGAGGTCAAAGCCAAGCAAAGTCATGTGATTTCCATATGAAATTTTTTTTTTTAAATGTCAGATGATGATCGTTCAGTGTAAGAAATGGAGCTTCAATCTGTGCGTCAGACTTTGCTTGGAGTTACAATCCAGACGTTGTCTGCAAAGGTGATGACTGCAAAGTATTTAAAAGGCACTGGAGTGATACCATCACAATGTAGAGTTTAATTTAGGGACCTTGTGAAGATTGTTTATAGATGGTCAAACACAGTGCTCCTACAGCGTACTCCATCCGTACCTATTTATTGTGTCCGTACCTATTGTGCACATGGTTGTTAGTGTTCCCTGGCTGGCTAAATTTGAACATTGCTGCCATTCTTTCATATGGCCCAGTTTCTAGCTCTAGCCTTGACCCCATTACACTGGATGCTAACTGCTAACTAGAAGCCAGAAGCAACATTTTGCAAATGTTGGCCCCCTTTTCCCTGATAGATTCTAAAAAGAAGTTGGCAAGAGTTGGAGCATTGGCAGTACTCTTTTGTGTATGGCTAATAATTCGTACATAAAAAAAAGAAGCTAGCAATTAGGCAGCCATTGAAATAGTACAGTCATAGAGCAGCTATTTTTTGCTCGTCATTCACCAGAGCGAATTGTATGACAGTTTGAGGGTGACTTTAGTAGCACATGAAAGAAAACTTACAATGAAGGCACTAAAGTGTTTGACATCCCAAGGTCTACTGTACTCTGAGGACTGGTTTCAAGGTCTAATTGTTGATATTGCTCCTTGCCCACTCATGGGCCCTGTTTACACCTGATATTACTTTTAGATGGGTTTGAACCTGGACATGGTAAAGAAGATTCTAAATGGGCTTCAAAATATTTTGAGATTTGTCCACTTCAACCACATTCCAAAAACGCACGTGATCACATTGAGCTCATAGTAAACACTCATGATCCATCCAAACGCATTTGAACAGCAGCGAAGCACTGCCTACTAACCTGTCAATCAACCACAGCCCTAAAACAAGAGTTTTAAACTTTACCGGATACATGCGGTTTTGAAAGGAAATCACCACCTGATCGGAAAATTACAAAGTTGGAGCCAAACCTTTGGCTAAGCAATGTTCTCCAGTTACATTTCCAAATTCTCAATTCAAAGGACACTTGATCTTGGAACTGTGCTCCTCCAGGTCTCTCTGCTAGAAACCAGCTTCAGTATTTCATAACACACAATCCTTAAAGTTGACAAAGGCAGCTTATTACAGAAATACACAGTGCAGTCCTTGCTAATCCCTGCAGGGAGCCATGCATGGCCCTGACATGGGAGAATGTAAGATGTATATGCACCCATCCCAGTTTACAGTGCAGGTAGGATTATTTACAATGTGCTGTAAATCTAAGAGTGATGAACAGAATATACAAATACAAATCCCTTCAAATGTTGAGTAATAAACTAAATACCCATATGTATTTATGATAACATGTGTGAATCTATTAAACTTGATGCTATCAATGTGATCGCTTGTCTGACTTACCTTGAACTAGTACGCAATCAGGGTAGAATGAGTTGTGTAGTGGTGTCGAAGCAGAAAAATCGTTTTATGAATTTCATGACGGATTTATGGGTTGAATCCTGCATGTGAATGGCCCACCAAAATAGAACTCCTGTTACGCCTCTTGTATTCACAAATATCTAGACAATTTTCTGAGTGGCATTTAAACAGTGTGTAAGTCCTCCAGGACGAGGACATGCATACAGTGCACACACTAGCACAAGGGTCATGCAATTCCATTCTCTCTGGTCTATTAGACAACTATAGAAGGCTTGATGTTGCTGCCTAAAGCAATAGTTCACCCCAAAATCAAAATTCTGTCATCATTTACCCATAAACCCACAAGACTTTCTTTCACTGAATATAAAAGATGTTTGGCAGAATGACAGCCTCAGTTACCATTCACTTTCATCATTTGAAGAAAAGATACAATGTAAATGAATGGACTGTGCAGTTTTCACACGTTTTGACCAATATATTTTCCGTGACTTGTCCATGACCTGTATAGTTGTTCATAATTATATACAGTATATTACATGATTATAATATCAAGTAAGTCTTTCAAGTAAGTTTTACTCTACACGCACACTCACAAAGTGCAATACCTAGCCAGTGAAATATTTAAGAGCAAAATATTTGTACTTTCATTTCCTAAATTCACAAAATTCCCATGATTTTTCCATGACTCTTTAAGATTTTACTTATTTACATGACATTTCCCTTGGGCCTGGAAATTACAATTTACAAATTCCCTTTTATTCTTTAGGTTTTCATGAACATTGGAACTGTTAATTGTCAAAATGTAAACTAATTATTTAAAAAGTTTATCCTCTTGACAGGCCTGACTCACTAACTTTTACAATTGTAATGAAATGCTCTCCTTGTAAATGCTAAAGTTAACTGGCCTCATTTATTAACCTGTGTGCTTGTATTTGAGGAACATAAAAGCAGAGTCTTTCCTAATGCTATGCTGCATGCATGCCATGTAAAAGGGGGTGAGTGCATATAGTAACTCTGCCTGAACCTTTTAAGAAGGGAATGACAGCAGAGTCAAATTTTAATCTATACAAGGGCATGTAAATGCCTTTCTATTCCACAAAGAGCAAGGAATAAACTGTAGAGACACTGCTAACATTTGACATAAAAAAAATGTTGAATAGTTTCACAACATTGTGGCATTGAGATTTTGAAAAAAGGACACTTTTAATGACAGTTACCTTTTCCTTATAAACAGATATGCCATGTAGGCATGGTATGCTGTGATCATTTAGTGTGTCTAATTGACTCTAACTGATAACATTCTGCTATGAGCTTTTAACTGTGTGACAGTATGAGAGCGGGGATTTTGCAATAACTTTACAAATCCTCTGCTGACTGCTGGCATGTAGCGGTAGTTATCAATGTCAACAGACCTTATGAAGTTATTTAGGTTTTTAAATGTATTGGTTCTCTTGTTGCTTGTTAGGGGTGCGGTGCTCTTCTATTTAGAAGTGCAATGAAAACTGTCAGTTACTCAACGAACAAAAAAGCACCACAAAATAGCATTACAATGTGTGTGTGTTATTATGCCATTGTCGAAATAACTGAGATTACATTTTCTCAACCAAATTCTTGAGGTATCACCCTGGGATGCTTTTTAAACAGTATAGAAGGAGTTCCCATCTATATGCTGGGCACTTATTGGCTGCTTTTCTTTATTATTTGGTCCAAGTCATCAATTTCAAAAACTGTTTTTTTTTTATTTTTTTTTATTAAATTTTAGATATATAATGAAATAAATTAATATGGTGGCACAATTATATTTTTGTCTAGAAAACTAATTTCAAACATTTAAGCATACGCCTTCAGATCAAAAGATTTTTAAGATCATGAGAAACATTTCGGTCAAGTGTTTCAAAATTTTTGACTGGCAGTGTATATAGATATATATATATATATATACATATATAAATATACTGAATATATGTAAGTACAGGTAAAGTAAAGGTATTACCAATCTGATGCCATTGCTATACAGTGGCACTGGAAAGGTCTGCAGTTTGTAAATTGAGAAAAATTAAAGAGCTTTGTGTAGTCTCTGGCTAAGGCTGTACATACAGTAAATGTGCATAAAAAGTTTAATTTCCCACATTTGATTGAAAGACATTGTGTTTAAACACAGACTAAAGAAATACCATAATCCAAATAACACTTTTAACTACTCTTTAAACTAACAAAATATGCACAGCCCTCTAGTGGTAATGCATAAAATTGTTAGGTCCTGTGCTTCACTAGACTAGAGTTACAGAAGAAACCTAAAATGGTTTGCAAGACTTAGCTGATCTCCCAGTCTGGTAAGGCTGGTCTGTTGGCTGTACAGATTTGGGTATTTTTCAGCTTATCATGCCTGGAGGCCAGCTTGCTGACCAGCTAAACGAGATTAGCACCAGAATAGACTGGGTAAAATGTTTTTTTGTTTTTTTCAGTAGTGAAGTGATTAAAACCCAAATTCAGCATCAAATATAATTGTTTGTCTTTTTAGACAAATTGCTAAGTCTAGTTTAGTCTAGTTTAGCTAAGTCTAGTCAGAATTAAAAAACATTTTCTTTATTTCTCGAAAGCGCAAGTTTCAAAAGACGAAATTGTGTGATATACACTTGCAACTGCTTTAAATAATTTTTTAATCAAAAATCTTTATATCAAATGTTAAGTCAAAAGTAACATTTGAGATGTCTGAGTTGTGCTGTAACAGCAAAACTTTTATCATAGTTTTAACACAGACTCTGTGCAAAGGAGAGATGAAGATGAACATTTTTGTGAAAAGGTTTCTTTTTTCATTTTAACTAAAGTTGTAGGTGTTCAAACCCCTCCTTCTCCCCATTATCTGATCTCCCTGTTTCCTCTAAACACAGAATCTGCAAAGTCTGCCATGAGATGCTCTATTCTTTCCGCCATAACTTCAAAAATAACTTGTTTCTGTTTCAGAAATACATTACTAAATACGAGTCATGGGCGTAACCAAGGCCTCGGTACATTTTTCATATTTAAAAGTACTTTTTGAAGTTATATACAACAATAACACGTGACTGCAATTTTTAATTGCCTTAGTTCAGTTCATATCAGACAATTTAGGTTAGTATGGAACAATCACAGTCATTTATTATCACTGGATGAGAAATGATTGTATAGATACTGCTGTGGCGGATTTCCATCAACAGGTACGAATCATTGCAATTGTCCTTTTTTACAAAAAATAAAAATAAAATATTAAGTAATTATTCAAAACAAACTAATTTTATTAATTGCCTGTAAATTACTGTCCAGAGGTCCAGACCGATGCTAAAGCAATGCCTGTTACTTTTCTCAGCGCTGGTTAGGATGGACCAGTCACAGTCATTTATGATGAGAAATGACTGTATTCATACTGCTGCAGGGGGATTCCATCCACTGGTATGAATCACTGCAATTATCGTTTTCAATTAAAAATTATTTTCAAGTGTAAAAATGTCTCTAATTAGAAATAAAAACGTCCTGAGATTTGAATGTGAATTAATAAAAGATTTGTTTTTTCTTAGCCGTCAAGCGCCCCCTAGAAGAAGAAAGTTTTGAATCTCAAAGGTAGCAGTTTCACAATTTCAGTTTGTTCCAGCAATTGTTTCACTTTAGAAAACATGGAAAATAGCACATGAGTCGCTGAAGAAAACAAACCTCATATCTTCTATTAGAAAACTCAATTTCTTCATGTCAAGGAGCACTAAGGAGTCTTAATATGGTCCTTATGATCATCATGACATTATATGAAACATTCAAAAACAGTAGCACACTACACTAGTACACCATCTGTAGTACAGACATTATGAAATACAGTATGTCAAGTATGACAGTTTGCATCATTACTAAATCTTTCATGGAGTCCATTACCTGATGGTAAGACATGTATGATGACGTAGCTATTAACAATATTATAATATAAAAATATTCTAAATAAATACTTTTTTAAAGTGTTCTGTTTTTGGTTCTATCACATGATTTTGCTTAGGTAGTATATTCTCCCTAAGAGGTACTGAAGTGCGTGTGGTTGAAATGGCCACATATTACAGCGTATGTGCTCGCTAAATTTTTCTCAACACACTTCAAGGGATAAAAAACCCAAATGACGATTACCCATGCTTTTTAAGTGGGTATAATCATATTATATTCAAGCCATTTTCCTCATGTAAAATGTGTTCTTGCTATTTAAAATTATGTTTCACCTTTGTTTACTTTTTCCTTCTTTTTTTTTTTTTTTTTTTTTTTAAGTGGACTTTTTCTTTGGACAGAGTTGTGGTCAAGACACACTTGAAATACCAGGTTTTTGTAACCAATTTACCAAAGCCAGACATAGGGAGCTATACAGCAATAACCACTATCACAGTTGCCGGTATGAACTACTATTATCATTAAAAAATTTTGAGGTTGACAATTAGGTATATTTTCAGATTTTTAGCAGTAATTGTAATAATCATAT
This sequence comes from Myxocyprinus asiaticus, assembly GCF_019703515.2. Lineage (NCBI taxonomy): Eukaryota > Metazoa > Chordata > Actinopteri > Cypriniformes > Catostomidae > Myxocyprinus > Myxocyprinus asiaticus. The sequence goes on from NC_059391.1 coordinate 15,733,819, forward strand.
TATAATGATAATTATATTATACTATGAGTTAGTTATCCAAATCAAATTCTTTGATGACTGACTTAAATACAGGCAATCTTGTGGTTAATTATAAATGATTTTGTACACAATTATAACTCTTTTTCTGTTGCATTCTAAAGGAATTAACTACTTGAATTAAATTCTCAAATTTTAATCTTGAGTTCTTAAAAATAAAACATCAGTTGAGTTCAGTCTGTTTGTCATTTCAGAGAGCATCTGGGATCCTTATCTCAGTTGGTCAGTGGTAAATAATAAGACAAATGATTTGGATCTAACCATACATTTTGAATACTGTCCGCAGCCTTGGTATTTATCCAAAACTTTCTAAAGTTGTTTAGAAGGTACCCTCAAGTCCAACATAAACACTCTATTAGCAGGACCACACTATACGCCACCTGTTGTATAATCCTTCACAAATGTACAGTATATTCACATAAAGCGTATATAGCATATAGCAAAAACGAAATGGTTCTTTATACAATTTTTGAGTATCAGCTGTTACTTCTTAAAGAACATATATCAATTGATAAGAATTCAAAAGAGATTATGATTACAATTATGTTTTAAAGGACAACCAGACACGTCTCAGAGTTACTTTCACACTGGAAGCACGGCGGATAACTAACTGCAGTTTGGACTTGGAGGTGGGTTCCTATATCATTACAGTAGATATATAAGTCCTGATTGTTCATGATAGAGCCCAATCAAATAAAGTGATCTTCAATCCCTTTTCTTTCTTTCTTTCTTTCTTTTTTTTTTTTAACAGATTAAACCACTCTCTGAACAATGCATAAATAACTGTCTGGATTACAAAGAGAAAATTGATATCTGTCCCTGTAAGTATTACACAGTAACACTAAAATTCTTATTTACTGTACATTGCAAGTTTTGTAATTATAGCCAGTATTCCAGAGCAATTTACAAGTGGCCATACAAATTAAAGTTCAAAGCAATGCAATCTTTTTATGAATGGTTTTGACATTAGTGCCAAATTAATCTTCTCTATTTACTAGAGTTGATACACTGATTATTGATTATTATGCAGTGTTTTGCAGTGCATTTTTGCAGCAAAGGGTACATGTGGTCATAATCTCTTTTAACGTATTGATGGCAGTTCTTCCAGATACCCCAATTGTTTTTATTGTTTTGATCATTCTGGGACCATTGCTGGCAATATTGGCTGCGGTTGGTTGCTGCATTGCATTTTTGCAGTACAGAAATGTACATAAAGGTCAGTGCAAACAAAAAGAGCAATACTATATATGTGACTTTATAGAATATGATCCTGAAAACACAATTTGCCTAAAAAAGAAAAAAGAAAACACACTTAAATGTGAAATCAACTGTTTTCAATGCTAAAAGTGAATTATATCACAACATTATAATATATAGTATGAAAGATAGATATTTATTTTGAGATCTGCTAATTACATTTAAAGTGATATTGAATTATTAGTGTTTTGGAAAGATTAACTTTTAATTAGTGCTAGATGAGAGCAAAAGTAATCTACATCTAAAATAGGTGGAAATGGGCATCCACAGTTAAATGTCCAATATCAGCCAATAAACATCCAATATCAACCAAATACTGATACCAATATCATTAATATGGGCAGATAACTGATACTTTTCCTACAATAACATGCATCCCTGCTCATTATTTTATTAAAACTCAACAATTTCAAGTTTCAGCATTTTTATATCTCATTGTTAACCATGTCTTTTGATTGGCACGCCATCCATGGACAGCTCTACCTGTGCGAAGATTAAAGTGGAATGGAATCCCGTTCAAGAGCTTAGAAACGTCCTCATTAGTCCCACACCCCCTTTACAAAGAGATCATCCTGAAATTATGTGCCTTATTGAGGGCTAAATGTGGCACAGACGTGATCCTGGATCTCCTGGACTCTGCCTGGCTCAGCACCATCGGAAAAATTCAGTGGCTGGATATGCAAAGGGAATGGATCTCCAAGACCTCAGATAAGGTTCTGATCCTGTGCTCTCCAGGCGTGAACGCAAAGTGGAAGGCCATGTGTGGTGGGCACAGAGTGAGACTAAAGGAAGACTCATCATACTGGATTTTGTTCAAGCTTCATCTTTCCAGAAGTACATAGTAGCTTATTTTGAAGATGTGTGCAGTGAGGACGATGTTCCAGCACCGTTTAACATTTTAGTGAAGTACAAGCTGAACTGGAACTGTACTTCCGAATCTTGGACATGGAAAAACATGAGCCAGGATGGATTAAATGCACTGAGGATATTAGGGAGAATGATTACTTCAACTGTCCATCATGAAAAGCCCTTTGGAATGCTTTTGAAACTTTTCAAAATTACCAGTTGAAGAATCCAAACTGGTTTGAAATGGAGCTTTTGGACAATGTTCAAGAAAAGGCAACAAGCCTCGAAGCAATCTTCCCTACACACATTAACTATAATGCTGTCACTGAATGTTATTAATTGATTGAAGAGCATAAAGCTCAAACACTCATCAATGTGATCACGTGTCAGAGTGAAGATGAGCATGTTTTAATGATTTCCATTGAAGAGAGGCATAATTCTGAATGAGCATTCTTCAGTTGTTACCACAGATGTCCAGTACAGTAGTCCAGTACTGAACAGTTTTACAGCCATTGATGTGAAAGTTTTATCAGCACAAAAAAACTGTAGCACACCATTCTTTATGTTTACCACATCTTTGAGTCTATTTTTTATATATTCAGATTACTGTGATGCTATGATGTTAGACTGACAGATTTTTTTTTCTTCTAATTTTTTTAATGTTACTTGTTAATTTTTGCATTTTAATCTGAGTAAGACATCCCTGAGAAAAAGAAAGGAAAAAGAAAAACAGCTAAAAACAGCCTAAACTGGCTGGCTGGTCTTAAAAGGATAGGTACACACAAAAATGAAAATTTTCTCATCATTTACTCACCCTCATGCCATTCCAGATGTGTATGACTTTCTTTCTTCTGCAGAACAGAATTAAGATTTTTAGAATAATTTTTCAGCTCTGTAGGTCCATACAATACAAATGAATGGTTACCAGAACTTTGAAGTTCCAGAAAGCACTTATAGTCAGCATAAAAGTAATCCATATGACTCCAGTGGTTAAATCTAAATCTTCTGAAGTTGGTGTGGGTGAGAAACAGATTAATATTTAAATCCATTTCTTTCTTTTTTTAACTGTAAATCTTCACTTTCACATTCTGGTGTGGAAGTGACTTTCACATTCAGCACCTACTGGTTGAGGCTGGTCAAAGGTGGAGATTTAAGTAAAAAAGAGACTTAAATATTGATCTGTTCTCCCCCTCGCCATCATATAGCTTCTGAAAACATGGATTTAACCACTGGAGTCATATGGATTACTTTTATGCTGCCTTACCTTTATGTACTTTTTGGAGCTTCTGGTCACCATCCACTTGTATTGTGACTACCAACAGAGCTGAGGTATTCTTCAAAAATCTTTGTTTGTGTTCAGCAGAAGAAAGAAAGTCATACACATCTGGGATGGCATGAGGGTAAGTAAATGATGAGAACATTTCTGGATAAAGTATTCCTTTAGATGGTCTCCTAGCCTGACCAGCTAAAAAGTGCCCAAAGCCCCTCTAAAACCAGCCAACTTACCTGACCAGGCTGGGCAACCAGCAAAAACCAGCCAACCAGTTTAGGCTGGTTTTAGTGTGTGTTTTTTTATGTTAATTCTAAACAATTGTCACAGTTATTTATTCTGGCTAAGTGGATAACCTTTTACATTTTTAAAGTTGAAACATTGTAAAAATGAATTAATAAATAAATCATATTTAAAATCAGATCTCCATGCTGTAAAACGTGAAATTTTATTTAATTTAAAAACAAAATGTATGCATGGAAATCAGACAAAATTCAGGCCATTCTCAGAAATGGCCATAAAACGATTCTCGGCTAGCTCAAACATAACAGCCAGTCAGATCAAAGTTTAACCCAATGGAGTCAAGCAAAGAAGAATGTTGCAAATAGCTTCAATTGTGTACAAATGTATTAATGCATAGTTTTGGATATACATGTGTTGATTTAAGCTGCATCGTGATAGAAGTAACTACTCGCGTGGACAGATTGAGGTAGCATGCGAGAAGTGTTTTAATGAGTACATGCAGCATTGTTTCAATCAGTCTGTATTTATTGGACATTGGCGGTGCTATTGAAGTGTTTACGTAGAGGACTCGAATGTTGCTTTTATGTTGGGGGGATTTTGGTCTTTCATCTTCAACATTCTAACAACAACCTGCACTCAGAAGCTGTAACTTTACTCAAGCACATGTAGGATTGTTACTATTATCTCTGCATGTAACTCAGTTCTCTCAAGCAAGTAGAGCATGACAAATCGATCCCTCTGACTGTTTTGGAAACTTGCCAGCATAGACTGGACTGTGATGGTATTTTATGTTGTTTTCTAACCATGGAGTTGTGCTAACCTGAAGATCCAGTTCTGAAGATGTTGTAGAGATTTTCTGCAGTTTTGAGACATTACACGTCAACTTTACCCAGCAGATTTGAGAAAAATTGTAAAGCAGCACAAACTGCATAGCTCCACATTCAGTGACATAGCTATAATATTCAGAGCTGTAATAAATGTTCAAATGACATGTAAATATGCATTGCATCTTTCAGACTGATGGTACAACTGTAGTCTGTGTTACAGTCAATCACTGATTAATTAATCAAAATTAAAATTTTCTCACTGCTTACATTTTGTCCCAATCCTAAACAAAAAAGAACATATTTTACAGAATTTCCAGGCTGCTCTTTTCCATACAATAAGTAATGGGGAGTGGTGCTGAGGCCCTAGCTGATCACAGGCCAGTTGTGGCTCTAGAAATCACTATTATTACACATAGAATGCCTTACCCTCACAATCTCAGGTAGCAAAATATGATAAATCTTCACAATGAGTCATTACACTTGTTTTACGGTGCTGTGTTGTCAAATACTCATCATGTACAACTTTATTTCCTCACATTGTTCTAAAGTTTGCTAGGGTTTTCATCACTAGAAAACAGTCACATGAAAATAATTTTTTTTAATTAAAATCTGCATAATTAAAGGGTGTATAACAAATACTGTGATACATTTTTTTTTTTACATTACAGTACTATTAATTAATTATCAATATATTGTCATTGAAAAATCTAAATGCAAATTCATAATAGTACAAAAACCAGACCTCATTTTGTTTATGCAAAATATAATTTATGTGAACTGGTTGTACATCTGTTTTTGATGATGCAGGGTCTATCTGGTGGCACCACAGTCTCACTATGATTGCAACTCACAAGGCCGGCATCCCTATATTTGTAGCGGGAAGCATTGGAGGAGTACTGGAAAGTAAAAAACTGTCAATATTTTGTTATATTATATATAACTTTTTTTTAACTTTATATAAAATTAATATGTGTAACTTTATATTTTACAAATATTTATGTGTAACTTTAAGGAATATTCCAGGTTCAATACAAGTTATGCTCAGTCTACAACATTTGTGGCATAATGTTGATTACCACAAAAAATATTTTTGATTCGTCCCTGCTTTTCTTTAAAAAAAAGGTTGCAAGGCACTTGCAATGGAAGTTAAAATGGATCATTTTGGAGGGTTTAAAGGCAGGAATGTGATGCTTCGAATTTTTTTAAAGCATTTACATTCATTCTTCTGTCAAAAATCGTGTATAATTTTAGCTGTAAAGTTGTTTAAATCATTATTTTATAGGTTGTGTTTGGGTTTACGTCATTACCTTGTCATGGCAACAATGTTGTAAAAATGAACAGAACTTTACACAGAAAAGTTTAGTAAGTGATTTTATCACACTAAAATCAGTGTAAACACACATAATGTTTACATATGTGCCTATATATGCCTATGAGTAGAGTTATGAGTATTTAGAGCATTAACAGATTCACATTCACTTCTATTGTAAGTGCCTCACTGTAACCCAGACAAGTCTAAATGAATTTTTGGGGTAATCAGAATTATGCCAGAAATGTTGTCGATTGAGCTTAGCATGTATTGAACCTGGAAAATTACTTAAATCACTAACTCGCTTGAACATTTTGCTCATATGCATAACATGTTATCTACAGTAGGTTTTGTTGCATTTAACTGTAGATTTTAAGTGAAATTTAGTTTTAACATGGTCTGTTCTATACAGTATTTAATGACCAAAACATTATCCTTCATAGCAATGGATGTAACCGCAGATCTCACTGAACTAGGTCAAACTCCTATTGCTGTTGTGTCTGTTGGGGTGAAATCTGTCCTTAATAAGCGTACAGGCCAAATCACTATTTTAAAGGGGAAGTGTTTAATATCAGTGCCATCAACAGGACCAAACGGAGTTGCAGTCTGTTTGTTTGAATGTCCAAAATGGACATAACATAGTTCAAACAATTATTTAAATTTGGAGCAGGGCAACTTGTTTATCCAAGCAATGGTAGATGGGGGAGATAATTTGCTGTTCCACACTTCACCTTAAAGGTTTTCTTAAAACATTGTTGTGATGAAATTCTTTGCATTTATATTCTTAATCAATGTTTTATTGATATCACTGATATTCATTTGAACTTAATGCTCCTTTAGTTGCATCAGTGTGTTGGGATCTTTGAGAAATGACACTATGTGCCTATTGCATCATTTCACTGTCTTTTCCTGAAGTTCATTCATTTTCAGATATAGCCCTCATCCATAATAATGCCAAGGTGAGCAGTCAGATAGCATGTGCCCTTTTTAAACACAAAGAAAAATGAGGAAGCATCTTTAGAGGTGGCACCAAGACCCTAAGGGCCAAGAAATGGACTCCAAAATGGTAATTGGTATATAAAATTTACTTGCATGAATTTTGAATGCTACAGATGGTATTCACAAAAAGTGTTGAGCTTGTGTGTAAAGACTAATGCACAATAAAAAGTATTTGTCTCTGATTGTTATAGGTGGAATAAATGTTGATTTAATTGCTAAAGGAACAACAAAGAAATTGGTGGCAAGTCTAATGATAATATGTTACTTTTTAAAATATTTTTTTTATAAATTTAACATTTTTTTTTTTTTTTACATAGTATTTGTTCAGATTTGTTTAATTCAGTTTGGTCAGACAATTCCAGAAAGTGTGTGCCAGTCATTTGGAGGAGTGGGCAGAAATATTGCTGGTTGGTATGAATGGCACAATAATATTTTCTGATGTTTCAGAATATGTACAGTTACTCACTTTTTCTGTATTTCTTGTAGACTGATTGAGCCATTTAGGACAAAAACCACTCATTATCTCTGCCATTGGAAAAGACTCTCATTGCGATGCTTTGTTAAACTATTGTAAGCACATGGTAAGTTGGCACATTTTGGCTGGACATTTTGCTACTAATCAATTTTTTGCACTTGTAGCCAATTTTTGGTCACAACTTCTACTCATTAAATGACTAACAGTGTTATTAATAACAATAGAAGTTTGGATCTATAGTATTTTGCTTTATACTCATCAGGATATGAGTGGAGTTGCTGTATTACAGGATCAAAGGACTGCAACTTACTGTGCTGTCATAACTGAATCTGGAGAGTTGAGCTTGGGATTGGGTGACATGGATATCCATCAGCAAATACAAGAGCAGTATGTATGTACAGTTGTGCTCAAAAGTTTGCATAGCCTGGCAGAAATTGTGAAATATTGGCGTTGATTTTGAAAATATGACTAATCATGCAAAAAAACGGTCTTTTATTTAAGGATAGTAATCATATGAAGGGATTTATTATCACATAGTTGTTTGACTCTTTTTTAAATCATAATGATAACAGAAATCACCCAAATGGCCCTGATCAAAAGTTTACATACCCTTGAATGTTTGGCCTTGTTACAGACACGCAAGGTGACACACACAGGTTTAAATGGCAATTAAAGGTTAATTTCCCACACTTGTGGCTTTTTAAATTGCAATTAGTGTCTGTGTATAAATAGTCAATGAGTTTGTTAGCTCTCACATGGATGCACTGAGCAGGCTAGATACTGAGCCATGGGAAGCAGAAAAGAGCTGTCAAAAGACCTGCGTAACAAGGTAAAAGGAACTTTATAAAGATGGAAAAGGATATAAAAAGATATCCAAAGCCTTGAAAATGCCAGTCAGTACTGTTCAATCACTTATTAAGAAGTGGAAAATTCGGGGACACCAAGCCAAGGTCAGGTAGACCAAGAAAGATTTCAGCCACAACTGCCAGAATAATTGTTTGGGATACAAAGAAAAACCCACAGGTAACCTCAGGAGAAATACAGGCTGCTCTGGAAAAAGACGGTGTGGTTGTTTCAAGGAGCACAATACGACGATACTTGAACAAAAATGAGCTGCATGTTCGAGTTGCCAGAAAGAAGCCTTTACTGCACCAATGCCACAAAAACTCCCAGTTACAATATGCCCGACAACCCCTTGACACGCCTCACAGCTTCTGGCACACTGTAATTTGGAGTGACGAGACCAAAATAGAGCTTTATGGTCACAACCATAAGCGCTATGTTTGGAGAGGGGTCAACAAGGCCTATAGTGAAAAGAATACCATCCCCACTGTGAAGCATGATGGTACATATATTACCAATTCTCCAATGGTATGCAAACTTTTGAGCACAACTCTATATCCAAAATGTATTGTATCGTAAAGGTTATCCTGTTTCACATGAAAACACCGTATGTCACATTATGGAAGTAAAATGGGTTGCGCATGACATTTCATCTTGACTTTAAAGTAACAGTAAAAACTAGATTTGTAACTTGTAATATTTTCATTTTGCTTAGTAGGACTGGGATCGATGCCTTTTTCACGCATCGATAATCAGAAAATATTTATCAATCTATATCGGCATAGGGCTCCTCATTTACAATAGTCTTTGTCTCTTCATATTTCTCAACACAACTTTGGTAAAGAGTGAGCAGAAGGGGGACTAAATTTGAAACAATTATTTTCTATGAAGGTACGCACACCGCTGCCGCTCGCCGTCTGTTGGTGAAGCCCAGCTATGATTTCGGAGGCTGCTCAAAATTCTGCAACATCACGGAGTGCAACTCGCATAGTTTTCCATTAAATTCGACCCAAATCATTATCAAAGGACATAGATTATTTACTCCAGCCATCACTGAATAATATATTGTATATGTTTAACTTTCATATAGCCTACACAATGGCAACTACAATGCATGTATCTTTGTGATTTGACAGCTTGAATGAAACCTATTCAAAGCTACATATAGAGAAATTGCATAATAAACATTGGCATTACTAATCGTTCAGTTTGCGCAATTACACTAGTTTTATACACTAACATAGTTTAGGTGGGTTATGGTTAAGGTATGTTTCGTGGGGCCCCCTAATTTATAACCGTGTTTTGAATGGTTGCACCACACAAACGACAGACCTGGCCACAGGCAGCACTGATTCAGAAACATCATCCAGAGTTCTTTCACACTAAATAATGCTACAGTACAGTATGTCATATTATAAGATATTTAAAGTGTTATGTTATGTTTTGTGATGTTTGTCATAAATGTACTATAAAAGTATGGAAAATTAGATTTATCATGTTCTGAAGTTGTTAAATGCTATGGTGGTGGTTGAGGATAGTCCCCTGTTCTCTATGTAAAGCACTTTGAGTGAAGCGTCAGAAAAGCGCTATATAAGTTTAACATTGAACGTTCAACTAAACAAAAAAGTGATAATTTGTAGTTATGTTTTATTTAATGATGGCTTTTAACCCCTGTGTTGTTTTTTTGTGCTAACACATTTTGTGTTCCCTGTCAAAAAAAATGACGGCCCCTTAAGATTGTTTAAAAATCCCTCATATTGCATATATTATCACAAAATATTGCATTTGATTTTTAGATTAGATTATATCAACTTCTTTTTCAGTAAGTATGACAGGTTTTTTTATTCCTTTTTCGAACTTATACATATATATATATATATATATATATATATATATATATATATATATATATATATATATATATATATATATATATATATTTTTTTTTTATTGATAGAAGGATTAATGGAACTGAGCTTATACAGAGCCAGTGGGGGGGCACTCCCTGCAAATTTTTTTAGGGAGTGCATAATAAAACTGCATAATAAATGAATAAACACTTGCTTTATCTGCATAAAATAGGTGTTGTTTTAAAGCCTAGAATCTGTACTTTACAATACATATTGCTGATCCTACCAGTTCTTAATTCATGCTTTTTAATTTGCTGACAAATAAGAACTGTTTCGTTCTCATCATTTGCAAATTTGTTTTCATGATAATTATATTCAGAGTTGGTAAAACCATAAAAAAAAATGAGATATGTTATATATCGTTGGAAATGTCTCAATTAGTAGAATACAATGAGCAAATTTGTTTCACTCAGAAGCCAAACTGCAGTGAATATTAGTGTATGAAATTCACACTGACACATAAATATAATAAACAGCAGTTTCTTTCTGTCACGTTTTTCCTTATTACTTCCTGAGACAGAAATATAACAATGACATATCCTAACTCACAGCAGACTATCCCAATTCAAACGAGACAAAACGCAACATAATATAAGTAGATCTTGAAATATTCCTCAAAGAGTGTACATGGAAAGACGATACACAAGAGGGCACTCAACACACAATGTATGTACATATTTGTATGTGTGTCTGTGACTGTGTGTGTGTGTGTGAGTGTATATATGTATGTGTGTGTGTTGTGTGTGTGTGTTTGTGTGTGTTTGTGTGTGTGTGTGTGTGTGTGTGTGTGTGTGTGTGTGTGTGCACATGTCCGAGGACTCTGTTCACACACTGGGATGCTCCTGAACACTTAATATTTCTATATTTTGTAGCCTAATCTATTCATTTTTAATGGCTGGTCATTGTTGACCAGGAACACGAGCGTAACAAAGTGATATAAAACCAATTAAATGTAAAGAAAATGGTCAACGTTTGTGTGTGTGTGTGTGTGTGTGTGTGTGTGTGTGTGTGTGTGTTTTCAGATACCGTATGTGAACAAAGTCAATTAATTTTATTCCAATTGCATTAAGGAAAGAAAAAAATAAAAAAAAATTGTAAAAAAAATAAATAAATAAATCCAGGTCAAAATGCCCAGAACATAGTATAATGTTAAATGTCTATAAATTCCCAGGTTATCTTCAGAAAGCAGTAGATATTGGCCCTGATAGTACTTGTTATTGGATTGCAAACAAAATAAGTGGTATCACCCATCACTAACACACATACTGATAAAATGTATATATTGAATGTAATGTAAACCTATTTGAATAAAAGCATCTGCAAAATGCAAGTGTTAAATTTCAAATATAATCAAAGCAAGCTTTTGTTTTAGATCTGCCCAAATCACTTGAGGAAGTCTTGGACTGTGTACCAGCTCTCTCCCGCCCCCTGCTGGAGCATCTGCACTGTGTGGTGGTTACTCTGGGTTTGCTAGGTGTGCTAGTGTGTGGAGAGCATGAGGATGGCACTGTCAATTTGCAATAATGAAAGCAAAAACAGGTATGACATTTCTGGAGTTTGCAGTAGCGGTTCTAGCTTGTTTGGCACCCTGGGCGAAACCCTCTTCAGCACGCGCCCCCCTGGGGGGGGATTGTAAATGAGATGGTTGGTGGAGTTCAGGGTGCCCGCTTGTCTGTGTGGGGTGGGGGGTGCTGCCCATGTCACCCATGTCTAAATCCACCACTGGGAGTTTGAGAGCACTTATCAAAAGTGGCCCTGTCAGTAAGGATGTCTTTGCCTTATTTGTGATTTTATTTGAAATAATAAAACTGTCTTTATTTTAAATAATAATAATACAAAAAAAAAAATTCTATTCCGTTTAAACTTTAAATTATTTTCTTACATTTATTGTAGCTCTATACAGTGCATAATGTTGCACAGTGATAGCTAACCAAATATTCAAGACATTTTATAAATGTAAAAAATGTAAGAATTGGTCATTGAAAAGCCCATATTGATCGACCACTATTGTGAATACTGGGATAGACATGTCCCCCTCAGTGTCTATGGCGGTTATGGCTCTAATGTAACTATAGAATATACTACAATGTAACTATAATATGTACTATAGAAAATGCTTTTTATGACAGAAAGGACGATTGTGTGCTGTCCATTATCCTGCATTGGCTGTGAGCTCTAAAGAAACAGTAAATATATCCAGAGCTGGTGACAGGCATTTTGATTTGTGAATTTTTAAGTATTTCAGAACACAACAAGCTTACTAAACTCACTTTAGCCTGCTCATTGAGTTGCTGTCTTTCTGTACCAGATTTGCTGGAGCATTGATGGTTGGGATCCTGCAAGGAAGGGACTCAGACAGCTGTGTGCGTATGGGTCTCCTTGCTGCCCGCATGTCCTTGTTGTTACCTCACCCAGTAGATCCATCTTTGACAACAGATGCCATCCATTAAGAGAGGTCACACTCTCAAATATTGTCCAAGCCTACATGCATGTGGATAGAGGACTGATGATCTTTACAGAGATAAATCTCACCAGCTGCTGCGTTAAAGTCACTCAGTGCCTCAAATGCACATATAGGTACATCAAATTAAATGTGGTACATTTGTGGGCTTTTACTCAAACTCAAATATGGTGGTTAAGTATGTACATGCTTCATGTGTGTTAATTACTTGGTTGTATTTTGATATGGTTCAAATGAACAGGTCTAGCTAGACCTCTGACTCTGACCATTTCACTTGTATTTACAAAGACTCTTGCAGAAGAAACTAAAATTTCTACCTCATAACTATAATGAAACATTTCTGTTTTTAGCAGTTTACAGTCAAACAGTTTAGGGGTTTACTATATTGTATTATACTTGGTTTGACACCTGGCATTTTTGAAAAGTTCCGGTCTTGGTGTGATTATAACAAATGTATGAACATTTAATGAACATTTTTAATTGTGATTTTTACAGATTTTTATTTATGTCAATTAAAGTTTTTACACTGCATTTTGAAAGTTGAATTTTTTTTTCTTTCTTTTTTGTTTTTATATTTTATTTGCAGTTTAACATACTATACTTCATGGATAACTTTTTAAATAACAAATTTCTTTTCTTTTTTTTTTCTTTTTTTTTTGGGTACAATAATTATGCATGCCAATTTTATGACATCATATTAATTGACTTCAAGGAATATTTTTCTAAACTGTAATTTGTTACACCTCAGGACTATTTAAAAAATTATTAAAAATTAAAAGGTGACCAGTTACAGTACCCCCCCAAAAAATACAGTTTCTCTTATGCAGTCATATACATTTTAACCTAAAAACGTGATGTTGAAAAAAGTTATTGTCAAAAATACTTTTAAAGATATTCAATTTATTATTTTAAATGGATAAAATAAAAGCGAGCTCCTATTTTTAAGTGTTAAATTATTCTCTTAAATTGAACAAACCACCTATTTTCTTAAAAAGCATTTTTCAGATGTACCTTTGCAGGGGTTTTTGAACTTTTTTTTTTTATGCAGAGGACCCCTAAATATGATGATCCTTTGCAAAAAGAATCATTTTTATGCATTAAAGACCCATTTATACCATGTGATTTTATGATATTAACAACATATTTTGTCATTGTACTGAGCCAAATAAATAATTAAAATATTATGATTATCTTATAAATATTTAAATATGTGGATGATTTATAAGCACAAGTTCAGAGAAACAGAAAAGTTCTATTCATCATTAACTTGGTCAAGAAAACATTTGATTTGAAAAGTCAAAAGTTTAAATCATTGTATCTATAACAAACTTTAGTGTTATTGTTCAATACATTTTTAGCATCAGTCTAATTTATTCTCTTTTTTTATGGACCAATTTTAAAAGCATTTTTTAGTTTAAGTCTCTGTATTTTATTTTATTTATTTATTTATTTATTTATTTTCAGAATTTCTTGCTGGAAAATTTTTCTCATGATAAAGAAAATAATAATAATTAAAGATATAAACACAGATGTATTATTTTTATAGTGAAAAATATTATAGGCCCATTATAACAATATATATGATATCACAAAATATTCTGGCTTGGTCCGCATGCCCCAAAGATTTTTTCTATCTGGCCCACTTGTTGAGGAGGTTATAGCCCTGCAGGAACAATTTATCTGTGGACAACTAAAGAAACCCTTTTTGTATCGCCCCCTGTGGTGACAGTTTCTTCTAAAAAAAAATAATAATTATTATTATTATTATATGCAAAATAAACTACATCCCCCACAATGCATCGCTCCTCGCATCTTGCGCAAACGCAATGTTAGGTGACTGGTTACTGTATTCCCTTCTAATTTCAATGTAAGATGGTGGTAAGAATCTGCTACCTAAATAAACAGTAAAACTGAGTAAAAAAAAACATCTCATCAATTCTGAAAATCTGGGCTGTGGAACAGTGCTCATTTCAAACTATCAGATAGGTACATCTGATCAGTTTAAAGGCAAAAACCCCCTCCTAAACTAGAGTGAATATTCCTTGGAGTGGAATCCCTGCAATACAGGTCCAGCTAGTTGAAGTGAGTACCCTACAAAACAACTGCTTTGATTGAGGTTAGTGCATCTGTATATAACTGTTTCATCAGAATTAGGTTTGTATATGTGTCTGAGACTAGACTCACTCTGTGCTGAAGGCATCAATACTTGTGTTTGAGTGGAGGGTGAAGTCAAAGGTGGGCAGGCGGCGGTTCCTCCGCTGTTTGCCGGGCCGATCACTGGGAGAGTCGCAGGCTTGTGTCGCGTGTAGGCCGCAGAACTGAAACGCTCATAAAACAGTCATCAACAATCGAGTATTTGAGGGAAAGCTGTCGTTTTATTCTTACAATCATTTCGAAATACATAAGAGCACAAGGTTGTGTGTTAGTTGTTGTGGGCTAGGTTAAAGTGATGCTTTTAGACGTTGTGTTGTGTGTGCCGCACGTCCGCTGAAGTCTGTCCCAGCTCTAGAGGCACCTGACCGGCATTCAGCGCATCTGACACGCCGCTAGACATAAATGATGTAACATGTCAACAAATGCACTTTTAACAAACATTCAGAGACGTTAAAATAATGTTTGAGTGATCTGTTTGTTTAATTAATGTATTTTTGAAGCAGAAACAGGCTCTGCCGAAGTGTACGTATTTAAATATTGGCGTATGGCAGCATTTACACAGTAGTGTTTTTGTCTGGACAAATGTGAAAGATTGAGAGAGATTTATTTACGCTGTCGTAGGGGGAAAAAACATAATGCTGATATACATTTTTTTCTACACTTTCTAGTGTACATTTTAATAAAGTATCAGCGACATATTTTTAAAAAATGCGTTTGTTGTGATATTTAGGCTATGCCAGCGTAAGATAAACCTGAGACTGAATCAAAGTTTAAAAATAATGTAGTCTTTTTCTGAATAGTGATCGACCGAAAAGGGTTTTTTTTAATGGCCGATGCCGATATCCAAAAAGCAATGTGGCCGATAGGCTGATACAATGCTGATATATCACATAATTTAATATAGTAAATAATAAAAACATAAAATTGTTAAAAAAATGAATAAACTCTTATTAAGTGCTATATTTACTAAATTTCACACAAAACTTTCACTTGTAAAAGATATAAATTTAAAACTGGAAAATTTATCGGCAGATGCCGATAATTAAAAAATTCTGAATAAAGGGGGCCTGGGTAGCTCAGTGGTAAAATACGCTGGCTACCACCCCTGGAGTTCGCTAGTTTGAATCCCAGGGTATGCTGAGTGACTCCAGCCAGGTCTCCTAAGCAACCAAATTGGCCCGGTTGCTAGGGAGGGTAGAGTCACATGGGGTAACCTCTTTGTGGTCGCTATAATGTGGTTTGTTCTCGGTGGGGCTCATGGTGAATTGAGCGCGGATGCCGCGGTAGATGGCGTGAAGCCTCGACAAGCGCCGTGTCTCCGTGGCAACGCGCTCAACAAGCCACGTGATAAGATGCGCGGGTTGACTGTCTCAGACGCGGAGGCAACTGGGATTCGTCCTCTGCCACCCGGACTGAGGCGAATCACTATGCGACCACCAGGACTTAGAGCGCATTGGGAATTGGGCATTCCAAATTGGGAGAAAAAGGGGAAAAATCCCCCCCCCCCAAAAAAAAAATTCTGAATATCATTCAACTTGGCGATATATCAGTCAACCACTAATTCTGAATATAACCTTGGTGTGGTAATAATAATTTATTTGAAGTAGACATACAGTACTGTGCAAAAGTCTTAGGCACAAAAGATGTTTCACAAAAGCATTTGTCTTAAGATGGTTATTTATATCTTCAGCTTCAGAGTGTCAATAGGAAATATAAATGTTAGACTCCCAAACATTACTTTTGCAAATAGAAAAGATTAGAATAGAAGAACAGGGAGCCCTGCAACAGATGTCATGGCCCCCACAAAGCCCCCCACTGAACATCGTGTCTGTCTGAGATTACATAAAGAGACAGAAGCAATTGAGACAGCCGAAATAGATTGAAGAACTGTGGCAAATTCTCCAAGAAGCTTGGAACATCCTGTCTGCCAACAACCAAGAAAAACTGTCCAGGTCTACCTAGGAGAATTGATGCTGTTTTAAAGGCAAAGGTGGTCGCACCGAGTATTGATATAGATTTTTTATGTTTACTGGACTTTGTATGACATTAAGTTATAAATGAAAACTATTTATTTCATTATGTTTGAAGACATCCTCACTCACTATGCAACATTTTTCACAAGCGCCTAAAACTTTTGCACAGTACTGTATTTCAATCTAGATATTGCATTTTTTATCTTATAAGTGGATATTATATATGTTACGTGTTGTATATATATAAAATTCTCATCAGACTGATTCACCGATACATGATCCTGTCAGTATCGGAGCCGATAACGATCCTGGATTGGTGCATCCCTAGTTGATCTACAGTGTTAATTAATACAATGGAATTAATATGAAAATGAACTTAAATTTCAGGATCAATTAACACCATGAAAGCCCAAAGTCAATGTACATACAGTATAATCACTGTAGAATATTTTTTGTGATCGAAAACAAGGCTGTTAGGCATGTTATGTGCTGTATTTAAAAGGTGCTACTGTGATCCTTGCATGTGCAAATTTCTTATGTGACCCAGTGCTCTTTTTTTGTAAACCCAATACATAGCATGTAAAGCAATGCCACAATAGACTGTTATCATTTGGTAATGATAATACTATAAATAGGTTTAATGGACCCTCTGGTAACTTAATAGTATAAACCTTCTTACTATGACAGCTTACCACATTCATTTGTCATGGCAATAGAATGTGTTCTGAGCAGACTGCTTGTAATTTGTAAATAAATTAATGCATTACCAAAGGCATTTATGGACAATAGCTTTAGTCCCTCTGTAGTACATCCTCTCCAGCCAGTTACTTCTCTTAAAGCATTGTGATCATCCGGGCTGTCACATGCTTAAAAGCTTGCCTTAGAAAACAAATCTCACCTCTCCACTGAACCTCATTCCCACATCATTTCTGTCTCTCCTCTAACTCTGCGTCAGCCCCTTGGCCAACCAGCCTGAGTCTCTCCTGAACCTGCTGTGTGATAGGATGTCCTGCAGTCCAGAGCTGAAAGAAGATCCAATGGAGTGCCCACTGTGCATGGAACCTCTGGAGATTGACGATGTCAACTTTTTCCCCTGCACCTGTGGCTACCAAATCTGCCGTTTCTGCTGGCACCGTATCCGTACAGATGAGAACGGCCTCTGCCCTGCCTGCAGAAAGGTAGAAACCTTTAAAGTTTCTTCGAGCTTAAATGGTTCTGGTGATTGTGACTTCATGTGTTGTTATTCAGCTATTTGCAAATGGGTCAGTGACATGATGCTCATTCTGAGGGCTGAAACGATTAGTCAACGTTATCGACAACGTTTTTCGTTGTCGAATAGTCGTTTGATCTCATTTAACATAACATGAGATCACATTAAACTCTAATGATGATGCGCAAGAGCATCACTGCAGCTCGCGCCTGACTGAGAAGAGCAAGAATTACACAGCTCACAGTCCAGATGCTCTCTAAACTTTCCAAACAGCTTCAGGTGATGTAGATCGCAAAGTATGAGGGAATTATACAAAAATACCAAATAAGTAAATAGAGAAGCACTCTCGTTGTGGAATAAGCGGAGCCGGAGCTCTTTAAAGGAAACACCCCGGCATTACATCTTAAATGCAGTTATATTTAATGCGTTATAGCTTTAATAAAGTTAGAATAATATGGAAGCAGGTCATGTAAATAACTACAAGCTCCGAAACTGTCATTTCTCTAGGCGTTCAGCACCTCTTCTAGAGTTGCGTTAATGTTCCGATCTAAGGGGGAGAGATTGAAACTGCATCCGACTGAGGCACACTCTGTCGTGGGGACGCTCATCCCTCGAGCGCACACACTTAATGCAGCTAAATTATAACGTGATGGCTTGTGACTAACTGAATCATAATATGTCACTGTGCATTTCTTATCGTGAAGAAAATTAGCAATACGCAGCTTTATTAATAAGAGACAGTTTTTTTTGTGTGTGTGAGTTAAAGATGGACTGAAGTGAACAGAAAGGTGAGTGAGGTTAGTCTTCGCCCCATTATACACTGCAACAAAATACATTTTTGATTTGTTTTTGTTTTGGTTTGTTTTCCAATATAAAAATCTAAAACTCCTTTAAAACAATGTACATTTACTTTAGGAACTATACTGCAGAAGACATTTTTTTTATTTGAGAATGTTGTATATATCATTAAAAATACAAATATTTTAAAATATCTAAAAATCCTTTAAAAAAAAAAAAAAGATGCATTCACCTGAGAATAAACGTATAAAATATTTAGACTTGCTTTTAGAGAATAGATCCTGAATATATGTATACTTTGTCTTTACTGCACACGCAGAAGTATAACCAAGTGAAAAATACACATATACAAAATACACTTATATTTAAGATACATTCTCTTAAAGCAAGTGTAAATATCTTATATGTTGCTTCTCAATTAAACGTATCTTGTTTTAAGGACTTTTAGACTATTTTAAATGGAAAACAAGACAAAAACACTTGATAACAATAGAATTTTTTGCAGTGAATTTCTTTACTGAATTAAACTTAATAAAAAGTATTTTTTTCCCCTTTAATTCAGTGAATGTCATTTAGAGGTATTTTTAAAAGATGATTTTGTCCTCTTTATTGTTAGTAAGCACATTTTATTCAATCTTTTAAGTCGGGGCACAAGCTGAATAATCGGTTAAGTGCTAATGATTAATTGTTGCAATAATCGCAGAATAGTCGAATAATCGTTCTAATAATTGTTAGATTAATCGATTATCAAAATAATCATTAGTTGCAGCCCTACTAAGGGGTCTGTGAAAATGTGCAGGGAAAAATAGAGTAAAATATTGTTTAAAAATAGATTTTAAAAAGTTAACATATACTGTACATATTTGACATTATTAATTTTTCCGTATGATTTCTAAAGACTTGCTGAAAATCATCAGATTATTTGTGATTTTTTAAATTCTTTTGACAGTCATAGTTTCTCCTCACCACTCACTACAGCCTTTTACATTTCTCAATGGTGTTGCAAGACAGTATTCTCTGTAAACTTGTTTTGGGAAGATATTATTTGTGAAAAGCGCTATACAAATAAATTTGAATTGAACTGAAAAAAAATTTCTCCTGAGATTTATACATCCAACATAAAAACTAAATACAAAGTAAAAGTATTCAGTGTATGACAATGTTTTAATAATTCTTTTTGGCTTTAGTACAATGATACAATGATACATATGTACCAATTATATAATTTTGCAAACAACTTGCTGTCTTCATTATTCCATGCTTAATATTTCTCTCACACAGTATCAATGGGTCTTTATACATGAAAATATACAGCTGTCGTTATTTTTTAGGAAGGGGGTCCCTCGCAGTGGGAATCAACATATTTGGGGGTCCTTGGCATCAAAAAGTTTGAAAACCACTGGGTTACAGCACTTGACATTTTTAAAGTCATTAAATTCATTTTATGATAACATTTAAAAATGTATGAAACCGGGCCTGGGTAGCTCAGTGAGTATTGACGCTGACTACCAACCCTGGAGTCACGAGTTTGAATCCAGGACGTGCTGAGGGACTCCAGCCAGGTCTCCTAAGCAACCAGATTGGTCTGGTTGCTAGGGAGGGTAGAGTCACATGGGGTAACCTCCTCGTGGTCGCTATAATGTGTGGTTCTCGCTCTCGGTGGGGCCCGTGGTGAGTTGTGCATGGATGCAGCAGAGAATAGCATGGGCCTCCACGTGCGCTACGTCTCCACGATAACGCTCAACAAGCCACGTGATAAGATGCGCGGATTGACAGTCTCAGTCACTACGCCACCACGAGGACTTAGAGCGCATTGGGAATTGGGCATTCTAAATTGGGGAGAAAATAAAAAATTATGAAACCAAATTGGACACACAGATTACAATTCTACACATTTGACACGTGTTTTATTAACTACATTTTAAAAGATTTCTCTTTTAGATCACCTTGGACAACTTTATTTTTCAATGACCCATTTGGTTGGGGCATTTCATCGCCGGACGAAGAAAATAAAATTGATACACTCGCCATTAAAAAAACTTGCTTTGTCAGAATCTTCACTCCTGGTGTGAGTGGTACCATAGAAATCAATTGTTTCTATTCAAACTGTTGATCGCGACAAAAATTCGTGTTTTGTGTGAAAAGGCGTTTAATGGCTGCTGAAAGCATAATCAAATTAGCTAAAATATTTTGTAAACCACAAGGGGGGGAAATTTGTGAACAATGTAAGTCCCAAATTTACAGAAATCTGCATACACAGATTCCGTATGGGCGTGTATCTTATGTTTTTAAGCCATTGGGTCACCATTAGCAACATAACTCTGTGAATGAGAAACTGACCTTGTTCTGTATTGTAACAAGTATCAGTTTGCTGATATGAGTTTTTAAATGGTGGATACTGATATTTAAAGAGCAGGGTGGCTGATTTCTGATAAAATGCTAATATAGTATACGTAATAATATAATACAATTTAATGATGCAATGACCACTTATTTTGATATGGCAGCTGAGTACTATCATTGACTGATGTTGATGAAATATTGACTGATTAAGCAGCCTGACTGATCAATCTATCACTACTCTCAAGCCTGGTTATACAATGCTTAGGCTAAAGCCAGTTTTACTACTTACTTGGAAAGCTGCACTTCCCAAGTGTTAACCAAATGTAGTTCATTTCATTCACTCTCACAGTGTCAGCATGATAATTTGACCTATTTGCAGAGTTCTTTAAGCATGCTACCTCTCAGGACAGGGGTTTAAGCGAGGTAACTGACTCTGTGTTCTGTAGCCTTACCCGGAGGATCCGGCAGTATACAAGCCGCTGTCACAAGAGGAAATCCAGAGGATAAAGAACGAGAAAAAGCAGAAGCAGAATGAAAAGAAACAGAAGGTGACGGAGAACCGCAAGCACCTGGCCAGCGTCCGCGTGGTGCAGCGGAACCTGGTGTTTGTAGTGGGCCTGTCTCAAAGGCTCGCAGATGCAGAGGTGATTGCTCCCATTTGACATAGACTGTCATTGTTAGTTTGGCTTTTTTATATAATGATTAGTTTAAGTAATACATTTTACACTTAAATTTATGCATTTGGCAGATGCTTCTAACTAAAGTGAGTTACAGTTCATTCATGGTGTATATATATATATATATATATATATATATATATATATATATACATACATACACTGGTGGCCAAAAGTTTGGAATAATGTACAGGTTTTGCTCTTATGGAAAGAAATTGGTACTTTTATTCACTAAAGTGGCATTCAACTGATCACAATGTATAGTCAGGACATTAATAACGTGAAAAATTACTATTACAATTTGAAAAAAAATGTCAGAACTTAAACTACAAAGAGTTCTCATCAAAAAATCCTCCACGTGCAGCAATGACAGCTTTGCAGATCCTTGGCATTCTAGCAGTCAGTTTGTCCAGATACTCAGGTGACATTTCACCCCACACTTCCTGTAACACTTGCCATAGATGTGGCTGTCTTACAGTCTACCTGATCCCATAAAAGCTCAATGGGGTTAAGATCTATAACACTCTTTTCCAATTATCTGTTGTCCAATGTCTGTGTTTCTTTGCCCACTGTAACCTTTTCTTTTTGATTTTCTATTTCAAAAGTGGCTTTTTCTTTGCAATTCTTCCCATAAGGCCTGCACCCCTGAGTCTTCTCTTTACTGTTGTACATGACACTGGTGTTGAGCTGGTAGAATTCAATGAAGCTGTCAGCTGAGGGCATGTGAGGCATCTGTTTCTCAAACTAGAGACTGATGTACTTATCCTCTTGTTTGGTGTACATCTGGCCTTCCACATCTCTTTCTGTCCTTGGTAGAGTCAGTTGTCCTTTGTCTTTTAAGACTGTAGTGTACACCTTTGAATAAAATCTTCAGTTTTTGGCAATTTCATGCATTGTATAGCCTTCATTCCTCAAAACAATGATTGACTGACAGGTTTCTATAGAAAGCTGTTTCTTTCTGCCATTTATTGGCCTTAAGACATGCCAGTCTATTGCATACTGTGGCAACTCAAAAACAAACACAAAGACAATGTTAAGCTTCATTTAACGAACCAAATAGCTTTAAACTGTGTTTGATATAATGACAAGTGATCTTCTAGTACCAAGTTATCAATTTAGCATGATTACTCAAGGATAAGGTGTTGGAGTGATGGCTGCTGGAAATGGGGCCTGTCTAGATTTGATCAAAAATAACTTTTTTCAAATAGTGGTGGTGCTGTTTTTTACATCAGTAATGTCCTGACTATACTTTGTGATCAGTTGAATGCCACTTTGGTGAATTAAAGTACCAATTTCCTTCCGAAACATCTAAAACTGTATATTATTCCAAACTTTTGGCCACCAGTGTGTATGATTGGTATATATACTGCATATAATCAGTGTGTTCCCTGGGAATCAAACCACATGACCTTGGCATTGCAAGCTCCATGCTCTACTAGTTATGCTACAGGAACAGTGGTAATTATTAAAATAGAATCCATATGAATATTACTGTAAACTTAGTATATATCAGGTGCAAGTAACACCGTTATAGACCTTAGTCAATGTTGATGCTATATTTAATTTTCCACGACTGAAACCAAGGCTGTGAGGGATGGATGATATCGGTTTAATGGGTTGTACTAAGTATTGTGGATCAGGTCTAAATGTCACAACCCGTGTTTTCTGAATTGTTTTGGGATGACGTATTTTTAAAGTTTTGTCAGCTTAACGATCAACTCCAAAGTGTTAAACAGTACAACTTATGAACAGACTGTACATCTATCCCTCACAGCCTCATTTTCATTTACGAACAATTAAATATTGTTCCCTTCATCTTGAATAAGATCTATGAACACTTAGTACACCTTAGATTTGTAGTCTCTTCTAGTGCCTTCATGAAATGTAGGAAGTTAATCAACTTATTAAATGGAAGTGGAAGAATTTTGTTCAGTTGTTTGTATTATTATCCCTTTGAATAGACATTGGGATCGATATGAACCACTAGAATAAACTTGAGTATATTTTAATCATCGGTCATGCAAAGTCAGCTGCCTACTTTGGCTATATTAAATCAGCAATAAATGTAACACTCCCTATTGGTGGTAAATTAGATTATTACAAAAATAGAGAGTTTTCATTAAAACTGGGTCATTTACATTTTGCTGAAAATTCTCACACATTCCTCCCTCAGAGTTGCACAGTCTTTTCACAGTTTGATTTTATGGTAAGATGAACCAAATAAATTCAGCATAGTGTCTTGTGGCTCATGTTCACTTTAGCAATACGAGAGGCTGTGCTAAATTTTGAATATAGTCATGGCTATAGGGTGTTGTTTGCCATGACATGAATCAGAGTTTTTTTTTATTTATTTTTTTATGGTTACCATATAATGAAAATATCAAGGATACAAATTTTAATAATGTTATCAAGTAAATTCATTACGTGCCATTTTTCCACTTGATGATAAAATCCTTGACTTGTAAACTAAGGTTAACGGTTGGCCTCTATGGTAGTAACTAGATGAACAGGGGTTTCATAGCTGTACTGTACTGACTGGAACTATTAATTTTACAATGTTCTATCAATAGAGTAAAACCTCAGTGTTTAGACTCTAAATCAAGGCAGCAACATTACATCATTATGTTATCATTGAATTTTAGAAAGCTTGGTTACAGCAATAAATTGCTTGAAGAATAATCCTTTTCTTTACACATTTTCTAGATTCTAAAGCGTCCAGAATATTTTGGAAAGTTCGGCAAAATCCATAAAGTTGTCATCAATAACAGCACGTCATATGCAGGTTCACAGGTAAGAAAAATCACTTGTCTCAATTTTGAAACTTTACAGTATATGCTTCATATGTAAGCAGCACCTAGTATAAAAGCCTGGCCACCCCCACGTTTTTTATCTTTAACTCCACAGGGTCCTAGTGCCAGTGCCTATGTAACTTACATTCGTTCAGAGGACGCCCTTAGAGCAATACAGTGCGTAAACAATGTCATAGTGGATGGTAGAACACTGAAGGTAAGCACAAATCATCACAGAACTGTCATTTCTTTATAAAGTTGTGTTTGAGTGTCTCTTAGAAGTGTCATGACACTTAAGTGTATTATTTTGTTGATTGAATATTTATTGTGTCTACTATAACTTTGAAGTTGTTTGTTATTGGAAGTGTTATGTCTGTTGCTTTTTTGTCTCAAAGGCTTCTTTAGGTACAACAAAGTACTGCAGTTATTTTCTCAAAAGCATGCAGTGTCCTAAACCGGACTGCATGTATTTACATGAATTGGGGGATGAAGCAGCTAGTTTTACAAAAGAAGAGATGCAGGTGAGCGCTCATGTTTAGACTTCAAAACAATTAATTCAGAGCTTTTACCAGTTATTTTCTTGATATTTGTTGTTATTCCTGCCACATAAATGTAAGAAATAAAATACATTTATAATATTAGGTGTGCAGTCCCTGTTTTTCCATCTGGATATTACACATATGCTCTTTTTTTTTTTTTTTTAGGCAGGGAAACATCAAGAGTATGAGCAAAAACTTCTCCAAGACCTTTACAAATTGAACCCCAACTTTTTACAGATCTCAACATGCGGAGAGAAGTCAAAAAGCAAACCCAACTCAACTCAGAGGTGTTTTTCTAATCCAATTTTCCATTTTGTTGCACAGACCCAGTCAGAAAACCATATTAATACCAGATTTATAAATATCAGTCATGATATTGGCACTATTTGATTATTCTTAAAAAAATGTAATTAATTTTAAAGATAACATGTAAAAGTAACATGTTTGAGAAGCTAGTTATGAACATTGTGTCAGTTATGATACCCATTTTTAACTTATAACATTATTTTATTCCCAGACCCAATAGCACCAATAAAGAAGGGTGGCCATCATTACAGGGCTATGGAAAAATGGTAAACGGTTTACCCACAGAGCATCGCAAGTCCTCTCCTCTTTTAGACTGCCTAACAGACTCGGATCACATGACTCCAGATGAACAAGACCCTGAACAGGTCACAGATCTGAGCACAGGCCTCCCACCCTTCCCCTCAGCCTTAGAGCCAAACAGGTGTGGTGCTGCAGAGGCCTCTCCAATGATTTCTCTAAAATGCGACAGTATCCATTGACTTGTATCATATGACACCACTCTCTTTCTTTGTAGTTGAATGAGTGTTTCATTGTATGCTTATCTTACACTGTGCTTTCATTTCAGTCCAATTGACAAACCATCAGAACCCATAAGTATAGGAAATGGGGAAACTATATCACAGGTAAAATTGCAAAAAAAAAAAGTATATTAATCTCTGAGAATAGGTGGTATTTTTTTGGTTTTGCTCCATCTCTCTGTATCTTTCTGGTTTGGCAGACATCCAGTAGCGATTCCCCATCTCCTCCACCTGGCCTTACCAAACCCAGTCTCGTCATGCCCATCAGTGTGGCTGAGCTCACAGCACGCTCACCTTTTGAGGGGGCAGCAGCAGAGTCTCAGTCACTTTTCTCAGACAACAGCAATTTCAGGCATCCCAACCCCATTCCCAGCGGCCTGCCCCCTTTCTCCAGTTCACCACAGGGAGCCTCAGACTGGCCCATGACTCCAGAACCACAGAGCCTTTTCACCTCAGGTAGGCACATGTAGTTGGAATTTAAGGATTATTAAAGTTTATATGCAAGTTCTATTGGAGCCAAATAGGGCTGGGGATCAGTAGAGAATTCCCCAAATTTATTCACAAGCTCTCGATTCAATGGATAATGAGCACTGTTCCATCTAAGCCACGCACTTCTGATGTTGCTTCCACGCAGATGGGAAAAAACATCTGCGAAGATGGCAGACTCGAGTGTGTGAGGAAACCTAGAGATTTTCTTTAATCAGAAATAAATGGAAATTTTTTCCACTGTGGAGCTAAAGCTATGAGTGAAATCTTGGAAATGCACATTATTGAGTTGGAAATGCACATTATTGAGTCATGCAACAACACATACACATTTATCACGCGGTGCGAGCGTTATTGGTGAATGCGGAAATGCAAAGGACAGAGCTCTTGATGTGGGCATTCTAAAGGGAGCATGGTAACGCTGTATGAATCTACTCTTCGCTAACAGTCCTGCGGTAGGGCCCTTTGTGAAAAACATAATTTTCTTACTTTAGTATGGAACGACCCTTTGAGTGGTGTCCCCTTCACACAGTGCCCTTCAAGGGTGCAAAAATTGCAGTTTGGAAAATGCCTAAATGCTCTTCCCATGAGTGATTAACATAAACGGTTACTGGGAGTCACATGACGCCATGCAAGGGTCAGATGTGTGAGTGGCGATCTCTGCGCACTTTGCTAGTTTTTAATTATTTTTATGTCATAAACCGGTGAGATTCGATACACCCTGATTCTTAAATGTTTTATGAAGATAATATGTCAAAGAATTCAAAATCCTCGGGCTCTGGAGATATTAAAAGACACTTATGTGTTCAAGTTGATACCCCAGACAGGCTCACAGACCAGGGATTCGGTTTGGATGGTGCAGCAGGAAAGATTCAGCGTCAGCTGTCCAGTATGTCTGTAATGCTGATGAAAGTCATCGCAGACTTGGAGGATTTGGCTGTAATACGTCGATCGATTACTTCCATGGAGGCGAAATTCTCTGAGTTGGATACAAGATTGTCGGACGTCGAAAAACGGATCGATTATCTGGAGTCATCAGAGAGGGAATTAGCTGCTAATCCGCTTGCGACCAAGACAGACTTGCAGCGCGTTTGGGGAAAAACTGGAGGATTTGGAGAATCGTAATTGACGAAGCAACATCCGAAATTTTGGAATTCCTGAGCATGAAGAAGGCAGAGATATGTTGAAATTCCTAGACGAGCTCTTCCCGAGTCTGCTCAACATATCAGGCCATAAGCTGGAAATCGAGCGAGCTCACAGGGTCCCAGTTGCAGATCCGTGGAGGGAGACAGGCCCTGAACAATTCTGGCCAAATATCTGAGATTATCCGATAAAGATCTTGTTACCAGAGGCGAGGAGTAATGGAAAGCTTTCTTGGGAGAACCACAGCATTTTCTTGTTTCCAGACTTTGCGAATTCGACAAGAGAGAAGCGTGATCGATTCAAGGAATGCAAGAATCTATTACATCAGCGGAAGATCGTGTTTGCTCTGATGTTTTCGGCCAAGCTGAGAATAGATGCTAAGGATGGCCATAGAGAATTTACATGCCCACAGCAAGCTCTGCCCTTCATAAAAACATTGGAGTGAGTAAGCCCTTTGGTGATTTTCATGTTGTTGTTTAGTGGGCCTAAATCACTGAACATGCACTCGACTGCCCGAGGAAACTGGGCGCCGCCTTTGTTTCTTTTTGTGCTGGTTCCGCCTAGCGGCTGGAGTTTGTTTTGTGTAATATAATTTCTTTGGTACAGCTTCTGGATAAATCTGCACGTTTTTGGTGCTTATGCCTCCTGTGGCCTGGAGTTTGTTTGGGACAATCTCTTGCAGGACATTGGAGTGATTGGGTATTTTGTTGCACTCATTTATCGGTCAAATGGGCCGGCTTACTGAACATTCGTTTTACTGTCCAAGGAAACTGAACCTTTGTTTTTTTTTCTTTTTTTCTTTTTTTTTTTTGTGCTGGTTCTGCTAGTGGCTAGAGCTTGTTCTATGGAGGAACAGTTATGTGGATATATCTACATGTTCTTTGTGTTTATTCCGCCTATTGGCTGGAGTTTGTTTTATAGATAATTTTTGTAATTCTGTCTCACAAAATCTGTATAGAAACACCGGACTTGGGCAATCCGATGGGAAAGTTGTCACGGGGACTCTCGTAGGCATGCATGCACTGTTTGAGTTTAGAGGGATGGACGCCAGTTGACGCTGTCGTGCGCGGGGTTAATGTGCACATTTTTCTTTTTCTGTTTGCTTGGTTCGGGGGAGGTTTGGGTTTGATTGTTACACTAATGTTGGAATGTAGTCTTTATAATTTTGTTTTTGACACACAGTCTATTTTTTCTAATATGTCAAATGTTAATATGAGTGGATTGTCCCTCTCCACATGGAATGTGATTGGGTTGGGGCACCCCATAAAAAGAAGGAAGGTTATTTCTTTTCTTAAACATAAGAAATATGATAAAGTGTTTCTTCAAGAAATGCATCTTTCCCCGCAAGAAGCTGAGAAATTTGGGAAGATATGGGGTGGACATGTTTTCTTTAGTGCTGGCTCAAGTAAGAGCAGGGGAGTCATTACATTGATAAGTAAGCATCTACAATTCAAATGTCTTAAACAGATTAAAGATAAATTAAGTCCCTCATTTCATCTGTTGTTCATTGCTCAATTGGAAACATCTTAGTCTTAGATCACGCCCTGGTGAGTTTAGAGGTGTTGCCACATATGGAGAAAAAGAAATCATATAGTTGGGGCTTTAATGTATCCCTTATGCAAAATCATGATTTTCAACAAATGTTAAAGGCTGAAATTAATGTTTATATGGAGACCAGCTGGTCCTCAGTATCCTCTCTGGGCATGGCTTGGGAGGCACTTAAGGCAGTTCTTAGGGGCCGGATCATACAGTGTGCATCATTCACCAAAAAAGCCAAAGCAAGAGAACTCGTGGAGTTGGAAGGGAATATTAAAAGTGCCGAGGCAGAGCTGAAGCGCCGAATGTCGTCTGATGGCCTCAGAGAATTGACCCGATTGAAATACAGATATAATACTATTTTGTCACGGAAGGTGGAGTTTTGGCTATTCAGGGCAAGACAGTCATACTTTGAGTCGGGGGACAAAGCAGGGAAGCTTTTGGCTAGATACATAAAGCAGAGAGAGTCTTTTTCTACCATTCCCTCAGTGAAATCTGCTGGTGGGGAAATATTTACCTCGGCCGTTGATATTAATAATGCTTTTAAAGTATTTTATCTTGATCTGTATAGTTCCACATCCTCGTCTACTGATGAAGATATTAGAAACTTTGTGGAACCATTAGATCTCCCTAAACTGATGACTGAGCAAAAAAAGTCTCTTGATTCTGAGATAACTTTGGAAGAGCTTGGTGAGGTAATTAATGCTTTGCTTACAGGTAAAGCTCCGGGGCCAGATGGTTTTGCCGCTGAATTTTTTAGATCTTATGCTACAGAATTGTTAGAAGTTTATACAGAATCATTAAAGAATGGAAAGCTTCCGCTAGCCATGAAACAAGCTCGGATCAGTCTGATCCTTAAAAAAGAACAAAGATCCAAGCAAGTGTAAGAGTTACCGTCCAATTTCCCTGATCCGGCTAGACGTAAAAATGTTGTCAAAAATTCTGGCTAACCAATTAAATCAAGTTATGACATCTCTTATACATATAGATCAGGTGGGGTTTATTCGGGGATGCAGCTCTTCGAATAACATTAGGCGTTTCATCAATATTATGTGGTCAGTGTTTGTTATGGTAGAATGGGATTATCTTTTAAGATTTTGGAAATATTTTGGTTCGGGAATACTTTTATTGGATGGATTAAGTTATTTTATAGACACCCGGTAGCGGTGGTACAAATAAATTGATTATTTTCAGATTATTTTACTCTGGATAGGGGCACCCGACAGGGTTGGCCTCTTTCCCCATTATTGTTCTGTCTTGTCCTGGAACCATTAGCAGCCGTGATAAGAAGGGAAGATGATTTTCCAGGGACAGCGTATTGCCCAGTAACGGCTTTCCAGCCAGGTGCCTTCCAGTGGTCTAAACAGGGCATTAAGTATTTGGGCATTTTATTCCCAGCAAATTTGTCTGATTTAGTTTGTTAATTTTGACCCTTTAATAAAAAGGTTTTCGAGTGATGTGGGCAGGTGGACTTTATTACATTTATCTATTGGGAAGGTTATTGTTATTAAAATTGATTGTATTCCAAAGTTCAACTACCTGCTGCAGTCTCTCTCTGTAGATGTCCCCCTCTCTTATTTCAAGCAATTTTATAGCATAGCAAAGTCCTTCATTTGGAATGGTAAGCGTTCCAGATTACATTTCAATAAGTTACATAGACCGATTGACAAAGGTGGGCTAGGCCTACCTAAGATTTTGTTTTATTATTATGCATTCAGTCTCAGACATTTGGCCCATTGGTCACTTCCACCTGAAAGAGCCCCTCCCTGGTTTTATATTGAACAGGAGGTTCTTGCCCCTATTTTGCCACTGCAAAGCCTTTCTATCAAACTAATCGGAGAAGTTACACCCCGTTATCTCGCATTTGCACTCAGTATGGACAAAAGTGTCCAGAGTGTTTAATTCAGACATTTATTTAAATGTTGCCTCAGCATATGGCTGAACCCTACATTATGTATTAATAAGTCCCCTTTCTGCAGGTCAGAGTGGATTGTGAGGGGGGTTACTACACTTGGTGACCTATATGAGAGTGGAGTGTTGAGATCTTTTGAGATTTGGTTCATCATTTTTGGATTCCCAGATCTCAGTTTTATAGGTATTTACAGCTGCGCCACCTGCTCTGTATTGTTTTGGGAGTAGCCCCCCCCCCCCCCCCCCAGATACTGGAAGAGGTATTGCGTGAAAATCCCAGGAGATCAGCAGTTACAGAAATACTCAAACCAGCCCATCTGGCACCAACAATCATGCCACAGTCCAAATCACTGAGATCACATTTTTCCCCCATTCTAATGGTTGATGTGAACATTAATTGAAGCTCCTGACCCGTATCTGCCTGAATTTATGCACTGCACTGCTGCCACACAATTGGCTGTTTAGATAATCGCATGGATGATTGTTGGTGCTAAACAGGCTGGTTTGAGTATTTCTATAACTGCTGATCTCCTGGGATTTTCATGCACAACAGTCTCTAAAATGTACTCAGAATGGTTCCAAAAACAAAAAACATCCAGTGAGTGGCAGTTCTGCGGACGGAAACGCTGTTGAGAGGTCAACAGAGAATGGCCAGACTGATTCGAACTGACAAAGTCTAAGGTAACTCGGATAGCCGCTCTGTACAATTGTTGTGAGAAGAATATAATATCAAAATGCTATTCTGAGATGCGGGTTGGCGCTGTTTTTGTGGCACAAGGGGGACCTACACAATATTAGGCAGGTGGTTTTAATGTGGCTTTTTTTTTATATATAATTGAAATAATGTTTGACATTTTTCTATGCCAGATATAAAATGTACTAAATAGTTATCCATCGTTTATACTGCACAGATTTTACATGGCGTGAACTGAATTTTTTATTTAAAAATAGGCAAAACAGTATACATTTATAATAACGGCCTTCATTAGTTATCAGATATCTAAATCACCAAAGAATTCTGTATCTGTGCATCCCTTATTTATACAAAATTTGCTACTCAGATTGTCCTATAGCTTCTGTAACTTGGTTTTCTCTCTTGCCTTTTCCCTCTCCCTGTTGCAGACACCATACCTGTGTCGTCCTCCACTGACTGGCAGGCGGCCTTCGGTTTTGGCTCTTCGGTCAAACAGCAGCAGCAAGACGATGACCTTGGCTTCGACCCCTTTGACATCACACGGAAGGCCTTGGCCGACCTCATAGAGAAAGAGCTGTCAGTCCAGGAGCACTCCCATCTTTCACCCAACCCCTCTACCCACCAGACCAGCCTCCCCAATGGCCAACAGCGCCTTTCTCATCTCCAGCACAGAGGCCTCTATAACTCCTTCAGCCTGCCTCAACACACGGCTACACGCCACCCCTGGATGGGCCTCCCCACCCGCAATAACCTCACACACTTGAACCACACGGCCGCACACAGCCATTTCTTAGACCTGAGCATGCCGGCCCGGCACCACAGTACTGGTCTTGGAGGGATTCCTATATCAGGTAATGCCACTTTTTTGCCCCAGGCCCTTTTTAAATTTGAATCTTCTTGCCTTAGTTTCCAAGAACCTGTACAGTATATATAGAATAAGCTAACAAGCTAAGCTGCCTCCTTGCCAGTGTTTTAGTTTCTGGTCTGATTGTGCACAATTCCTCAGTGCACATTTTTCCACAGAAAGAAAATGCACCCTGTCTA
Source organism: Myxocyprinus asiaticus (assembly GCF_019703515.2). Lineage (NCBI taxonomy): Eukaryota > Metazoa > Chordata > Actinopteri > Cypriniformes > Catostomidae > Myxocyprinus > Myxocyprinus asiaticus. The sequence goes on from NC_059391.1 coordinate 15,766,416, forward strand.
TTACGACTTTTTGGTTGACATTACCAAGCCCTCTTATTTTTAACTGCCTGGCTTCATTCTGGTATATTACTCTCACTTTTCCCAATCCATTCAAACCAAGATGGATAAAATCAACTCCAAAGTTGAATATCCCATTTTATTCGGAAATGCAGCACATTACGGTATTAAAATGAGTTGCAAATTGCTGTTTTTTATGTTGAATTAAAGGTACCAAAAGTTCAATTCTAATTTCTCTTTCATGTTCTTTCTCTCCAGAAAACAATGGCTCGTTGGAAAGCATAAATGTGAAAGAGTGGCAGGATGGACTGCGAGCACTCCTGCCAAATATCAACATCAACTTTGGAGGCCTCCCAAACTCTACCTCCTCCTCTTCCTCAACTTCCAGTGTCAATCACATTGGGGTGCCAGTAGGCACGGCTAGAGTCTCACACAGCCTCAGCTGGGAAAGTACGGCCAGTTGGATGGACCCCGCCATTATCACAGGTGCTGTTTCTAGTTTGGAAAACCAGTGATTCTCAACTGGTTTTGCTTCAGGACCCAGATTTTACATTGAACATCAAATGGCAACCCAACACAGTACCAAAATTGTTTAATGCACAAAAGTCCCAAAAAATGTCCCAAAAATCAAACATTGAAATGTATTAATATTAGCCTGAACTGCAAATATGCCCAACAATATGCACATTTGTTAACATATAATCATATATACAGTGCATCCGGAAAGTATTCACCACGCTTCACTTTTTCCACATTTTGTTATGTTACAGCCTTTTTCCAAAATTGATTAAATTAATTATTTTCCTCAAAATTCTACAAACAAACAATACCCCATAATGACAACGTGAAAGAAGTTTGTTTGAAATCTTTGCAAATTTATTAAAAATAAAAAACGGAAAAAAAAATCACATGTACATAAGTATTCACAGCCTTTGCTCAATACTTTGTTGAAGCACCTTTGGCACCAATTACAGCCTCAAGTCTTTTTGAGTATGATGCTACAAGCTTGGCATACCTATTTTTGGGCAGTTTCTCCCATTCTTCTTTGCAGGACCTCTCAAGCTCCATCAGGTTGGATGGGGAGCGTCAGTGCGCAGCCATTTTCAGATCTCTCCAGAGATGTTCAATCGGGTTCAAGTCTGGGCTCTGGCTGGGCCACTCAAGGACATTCACAGAGTTGTCCCGGAGCCACTCCTTTGTTATCGTGGCTGTGTGCTTAGGGTCGTTGTCCTGTTGGAAGATGAACCTTCACCCCAGTCTGAGGGCCACAGCGCTCTGGAGCAGGTTTTCATCAAGGATGTCTCTGTACATTGCTGCATTCATCTTTCCCTCGATCCTGACTAGTCTCCCTGTTCCTGCCGCTGAAAAACATCCCCACAGCATGATGCTGCCACCACCATGCTTCACTGTAAGGATGGTATTGGCCAGGTGATGAGCAGTGCCTGGTTTTCTCCAGACATGACGCTTGCCATTCAGGCCCAAGAGTTCAATCTTTGTTTCTCATGGTCTGAGAGTCCTTCAGGTGCCTTTTGGCAAACTCCAGGCGGGATGTCATGTGCATTTTACTGAGGAGTGGCTTCCGTCTGGCCACTCTGCCATACAGGCCTGATTGGTGGAGTGCTGCAGAGATGGTTGTTCTTCTGGAAGGTTCTCCTCTCTCCACAGAGAAATGCTGGAGCTCTGTCAGAGTGACCATCGGTTTCTTGGTCACCTCCCTGACTAAGGCCCTTCTCCCCCGATCGCTCAGTTTGGCTGGGCGGCCAGCTCTAGGAGAGTCCTAGTGGTTCCAAACTTCTTCTATTTATGGATGATGGAGGCCACTGTGCTCATTGGGACCTTCAATGCTGCAGAAATATTTCTGTACCCTTCCCCAGATCTGTGCCTCGATACAATCCTGTCTTGGAGGTCTACAGACAATTCCTTGGACATCATGGCTTGGTTTGTGCTCTGACATGCACTGTTAACTGTTGGACCTTATATAGACAGGTGTGTGCCTTTCCAAATCATGTCCAATCAACTGAATTTACCACAGGTGGACTCCAATCAAGTTGTAGATACATTTCAAGGATGATCAGTGGAAACAGGATGCACCTGAGCTCAATTCTGAGTGTTATGGCAAAGGCTGTGAATACTTATGTACATGTGATTTATTTTCGTTTTTTATTTTTAATAAATTTGCAAAGATTTCAAACAAACTTCTTTGATGTTGTCATTATGGGGTATTGTTTGTAGAATTTTGAGGAAAATAATGAATTTAATCCATTTTGGAATAAGGCTGTAACATAACAAAATGTGGAAAAAGTGAAGCGCTGTGAATACTTTCCGGATGCACTGTAGTTGGGCTAGCAAACTAAATAGGCTACTCAACTTTTCAACTGGGGGACAAAGTGCTTTTCATATCTTTAATTGAAGTCAAAGGCCACACGTCCAATCAAACTCTACAGTATTTTGGTGCAAATTCATCAGTTCGTAGAAAATAGCCAAATTACGAAGATGCCAACATAGACAGGTTGCTTTACATCACCTCATCCTCAAAAATGTAAAAAATACAAAAAGGCCCAAAATACATTAAATATAGCTTCACTTGCAGCGAGGATACCATAAACATGGTTTGTGCCAGGGGCCTGTGTAGCTCAATGAGCAATGACACTGACTACCACCCCTGGAGTCGCAAGTTCGAATCCTGGGTGTGGTGAGTGACTCCAGCCAGGCCTCCTAAGCAAACAAATTGGCCAGGTTGCTTGGTAGGGTAGAGTCACAGGGGTTACCCTCCTCGTGATCATGATGTAGTCGTTCTCGCTCTCGATGGGGCACGTGGTAAGTTGTGCGCCGAGATCACAGGGAATAGTTTGAGCCTCCACACGTGCTGAGTCTCTGAGGTAACGCACCCAGCAAGCCATGTGATAAGATGCGCGGGCTGAATGTCTCCGAAGCGGAGGCAACTGAGATTTGTCCTCCGCCACCTGGATTGAGGTGAGCAACTGTGCCACCACGAGGACCTAGTGAGATTGGGGAATTGGGCATGCCAAACTGGGGAGAAAAGGGGATAAAAGAAATATAAAAAACATAGTTTGTGCAACCACAATATGTTTTGTGTGGTAAATTACTGACTACTGACAGCAAAAATAAAATACATTTTTTAATTTAAATTCATTTGAAAGACATTTAGGAGCCAAAATATTTAATCTTCCTGTCCAGCCTTATGTAGTGTTAGTTGCATTTTATTATTTGCATTTAGCATTGTTTTTTTTCCATTTCTTTTGTTCCTGTGGCCCTGTAAGAACAGACCTGCAATGCAACTACTGTTGTAAACCCTGTTCTTGTGTGTGCTTCTGCCACATTCTTGTCTCACTTATGCCCATTTTTAAACTCTAGGTATCCCAGCATCCACAGGCAACAGTTTGGACTGTCTTCACGATGACAATCCGCCACACTGGCTCAAGTCGTTGCAGGCCCTCACAGAGATGGACGGCCCTCCCAGCTCCAGCGCACTGCCCCAGCCCCCTCACGCGGCCCACCTCTCCCTACATAGAGCTGCCTGGGCCCCATACCTTCCCCCTCCCACACTCAACCCCAGTCAGTTCCATTCCCCACCTCCAGGCTTTCAGACAGCCTTCAGACCCCAAGCGCAGACCGCCACAGACATCCTACAGAGTGCCGGTATTGACCGTCACTAAAGACAACCCCACCTAAACTTAACTGCATCAAAACATGAAACTGCAAATATACCCCTTCCATTAATAACGTAACACAAGCTCTTGTCTTTTTACCCTTTATCTCTCCATCCCTTACCTATCAGGATTTGTTTATCTCTTGTCAGTTTGTTTTGAAGGCACACATAAATCTCTGTATGACTTGCACCACCAGTGTAGGGTAATGATGATGTTGAAGGGGCCTGGGAGACATTGAGGGTCCTAACAAACATATACACACTTTCACACATGATTCCGGGGGCAAAAGGTGTCCGACACTGGAATGTCAAAGGGATAATTTCCCAAAAATGAAAAATCTGTAATAATTTACTCTCCCTCATGTTATTTCGAACCTGTGGACTGACAGCCTCAGTTGTCATCCCCTTTATTGTATGAAAAAAAGATGCAATGAAAGTGAAAGGTAACTCCAGCTTTCAGTCCTTAATATTCTACCTTGTGTTCGCACAGGTCTGAAACAACATGAGGGTGAGTAAATTACGACTGAATTTTTATTTTAGGGTGAACTATCCCTTCAAGAAGTCAGAGACGTGAAATGACATGAGCACTGATGTGTACATGTGACTAATAATGGCTAAAAAGAATGTGCTTAACCGAATAACATGTCTGGTTGGCGTCACTCCATCCAAGGTACCGATTGTAATTTAATACTGTGAATATTTACACTTCTCATATGGTAGGTCTTGCCACCACTCAAAGGAAATGGGGTGGGGGGTAGTTACAGACACACTCTATATATTGAACTGTTTCTAACATACTTGATGTTATATGGAACAGAGCCACAGGACCCTGGTCCTCCTTGGGACAGAATACTACCCTACCTTTGTATCTTAGGGTGGAGCACTGTCCAGATGGACTTAGGGGCTTGTCTAAAAGCCAACTTGTTAAAAATCAAGCATCTTTGTGGAAGGATGGGTGTGTGAGACCTGGCATGCCACTACGGGTTTTATATAGTAACTTCGTTCCCATGAAGAGAGGAGAACAAGACCTTTCGTGTGGTCTTTATTGGCTCGCCTGTAGAAAAAGCCATTCACTTAAAGTATGGATCAAGTATTGAGTCGGGAACCTTTGGAAGGATGGTGATGGTAACACAAAAGGAGACATGTTAAGCCAGTGAGAGTGTTGGAGTAATGACAGGCACACACTAACATCTAGCCATTCCAGGGCCTTCAAATGATTTCTGATCCTTTTTCTCATCCATGTGGCCATACTAAACAGTATTTATCAAATGCAATCACTCATTCTTTCAGGAAAAAAATCAATGTAGTCCAGCATTTGGGTTTAACATGCTGCTGAGATCATTTAATATGAAAACAAAGAGCTAAAAGAGAAGAATTGGCCCCTTTTCTGCTGGTCTGGAACAATGAAATCTTAAATAAAATTGAGTATTCAGTGGCTCTGTGTGATTCTCATTTTTCTGACATTGCATACCTTGAGTACAAACAGTGAGATTGTGTCTTACATGAGACATTTTATTGTCCAATGAAAAAATCATAGACATTGAAAGCAACAACAGCACGTAATGAAATTTATAGTAAATATTTACATGAAAAGTTTTTGAAAGTGTGAATTTGTCGTAATTCTAACACGCTCAAGGGAATAAAGGGGCTACTGAACACAGAGACGAACACCACTTCTATATAACTGTACAAGTGTGCTTTTACAGTTGAAGTCAGAATTTTACATACACCTTAGCCAAATACATGTAAACCCAGTTTTTCACAATTCCTGACATTTAATCGTAGAAAACATTCCCTGTCTTGGATCAGTTATGATCACTACTTTAAAGAATGAAATGTCAAAATAAAAGTAGGGCGAATTATTTATTTCAGCTTTTATTTATTTCATCACATCCCCAGTGGGTAAGAAGTTTACATACACTTTGTTAGTATTTGGTAGCTTTGCCTTTAAATTGTTTAACTTGGGTCAAATATTTTGGGTAGCCTTCCACAAGCTTCTCACAATAAGTTGCTGGAATTTTGGCCCATTCCTCCAGACAGAACTGGTGTAACGGAGTCAGGTTTGAAGGCCTCCTTGCTCGCACACACTTTTTCAGTTCTGCCCACAAATTTTCTATGGATTGAGGTCCGGGCTTTGATGGCCACTCCAATACCTTGACTTTGTTGTCCTTAAGCCATTTTGCCACAACTTTGGCAGTATACTTGGGGTCATTGTCCATTTGGAAGACCCATTTGCAACCAAGCTTTAACTTCCTGGCTGATGTCTCGAGATGTTGCTTCAATATATCCACATAATTTTCCTTCCTCATGATGCCATCTATTTTGTGAAGTGCACCAGTCCCTCCTGCATCAAAGCACCCCCACAACATGATGCTGCCACCCCCATGCTTCACGGTTGGGATGGTGTTCTTCGGCTTGCAAGCCTTACCCTTTTTCTCTCTACTATTATTCTGACAACTCACATTCTTAAAATAAAGTAGTGATCCTAACTGACCTAAGATGGAATATTTCAACAATTAAATGTCAGGAATTGTGAAAAACTGAGTTTAAATGTATTTGGCTAAGGTGTATGTAAACTTCTGACTTCAACTGTATAACAGAGATCCATCCAATATTAAAAATACCCAACAGTCAAGGCTTGTCACCTTCACAATGTATGTCCTTCCATGTTTAATAGTCTTTAATCAGCCTCAATGCTCTTCCTTCCCATGAAGAAGTCTATGAACAGCAGTTAATGCCAATGTACCAAGTGTCCAGATACTCGAAGCTTTAGCACACTGTTCCATTCTCCATGCGAGACTTGGGACAGGAAGTACGGGTTGGTGGTGGAGGCTGAATCGATGGTGCCAGAGTGCAGAAAAACCCAGCTATGAGGGTTAGTCCCAGCCCTCCCCAGGCACTGAACATGGACCAGCCATACCCATGGCTTATGTCATCTGGAAGGCCAAACAGATAACGTGGGTAGCGAGATAGTTCGAAGTTGATGCCAGCCACGCAGGTGCAAAGCGAGATGATGCAGAAGGTACCTGTGGTGGGACATGACACTGGTTGGTAGATGCTAAGTCATCAAGAAATATTGATGTACACCATGTTGGGGAGTAACTAACTAAAAGTAGTGACGCAACTAGCTACATTTTTCAGTAGCATGACAATAATGTAGCTTTTCCGGTAATGCGCTACATTTTCCAAATAGTAGTGCAGTAGCATCACAAAACGCTACTTCTGTCACATTATATCGCAAACGCAGCAATGGAGCCGAGGGAGTTATCAAACAAACTCATGTAAACCATCCTCTTTCATGTAGCACTGGGAAATCCAGATCTTTTAAGTGAACCGGATCTTTCGAATAGTTCAGGTAAATGAACCGGTTATCATACACATAATTTATATTTAGTGTTGGGAGCACCAGTTAATTTTAGTGAGTCGGTTCTTTCGGACGGTTCATTTAAATGAACAAGTTCATAAAAATGATTTACTAATTAACTTTAGCCCGTGTGCAGCCTTAAAAGGACTTCACCAGAAGTAACTGTCTTTAGTTAAGTGCTGCTATTTATTACTATATTTTGACTGTGTTTTAACTTATATTTAGTAAAAATGAATGTTAGTAAGTATAAATTGTCACCCTAACTAAACATAACTATAATGTGATATTTAATTAAATAAATAATAATAATGAATTATATCTGATATTGTATACATGTATAGATATTTACAAAATATTTTCTTTAAATAGCTTCAATGTAGTTAGCTACTTTTTGTTATAAAATATAGTGTAGTTACTATTTTTTTTTTTAAAAGAGTATCTTAACTGTAATTAACTACTTTAAAGGAATATTTCAGACTCAACACAAGTTAAGCTTGTGAAATGAATTTCAATTTGTGCCTCCTAAAAATAAAAATATGGTTACAGTGAGGCATTTACAATGGAAGTGAACAGGGCCAATCTGCAAAAGTTTAATCAGAATCAGCTTTATTGCCAAGTATGCTTACAAATACTCTATTTCAAAAGAATAGCCACAAGACAATATGCATGTATGATTTTAGTGTGATAAAATCACTCAAACTTTTCTGTCTTAATTTTATATCCAATTTCTTTGCCATAACAACATCAAAAATGCTGAAACTTTCTGCCTTTAAACCCTCCAAAAATGGGCCCCATTCATTTTTTTTAAAGAAAGTAGAAATTAATTTTTGTGGTAATCAATATTATGCCACAAATGCTGTCGATTCAGCTTAACTTGTACCCGGAATATTCCTTTAAGCTATGAGTAGCTTAGGAAGCTACATTTTCAAAGAAGCGTCCCCAACACTGGACATACAGAAACACTGCATGACTTCGCCTACAGGTGTGATACACAAACAGGGGACTTTTATGGTAACAAATATCAGTTCATTGATTTTTAGGATAAAGCATAAACAGTCTTAAAGTCACATATGGAAATGCACATACCTCCCATAAGGAAAAGCAGACCAGCAACATAATGCATGAGGCCTTGCTCCCAGCAACAGCCCAATACACCAATGGTCCAGCCAAAAAGAATGATGGATAGAGCCATGCCCATGAAGCCAGCTGTCATCCGACGCAAATCTGGAGGAGGACACAAGCAAATTGTTTTATACTGTACTGCTAACAACTATATTCATATGTAAGTCCTCGCTTAAATTCATGGGGCTTGTAGACTGATCAATAGACTGATACATGGCCTTGGAAACAAATGTGTTATGGGCAGGCCCCCTTGCCCAGGTCCCAATGAGTATGGTATTCCAAAGAGGACATTAGTGGGCCCCTTATCACCCCAATGACTGCCTTGCTCATATGATTTCTTGTTTAGACATTTCTGACTCGTAAAAATGTGCAACTCATTACTATTTATCTGTATTACTATCACCTAGTAAAGCACCCTGATACAGACCAAAGAAGTGCCATAAGTTCTACTTACGCAGAGCATGCCAATCATCTTGTTGAATGGTCTTGGTGATGTTGTAGAAAAGATCCTTTCGCACTGCTACAGAGGATGAGTAAAAGTACCTTATAAATGAACAACGCTCAATTTTTCCTGGAAAAAACAAGAATGGAAAAATTAGTCAACACCCAGAATGATATTCAGAATTTGCACATATGGACAAGCATCACATTTAGATGAGTAAACCACACAGATGCTCTCGAGATGCTCCTATGCTTTAAATCAATACGATTTATTGCAAAGCATGTGTACACACTATAATCTGCAAAATCAAGATGCTGCCAATCTATTTTCTCACTGTGTCCTACATATATGGAAAATTTCTTTAGATATGTGAAGAGCAGTGTGTTTATAGGAATCCTTGTGTAACTGATACTAATGGCATAAGATGGCATTTTCTGAAATAATTCACTGGCCTATTTATCAAGCCAATACGCGGTGTGAAATGCATTAGAAATATGGGTTTACAGCTAGACATGGCATTTCCCAGGCTCTCCTCCTAGTAGCATATGCTTGCAGATTGATTGATGTTATGTTGCAGTATGGTTGCAGAAAGGTTCCTGGAATTTAGAGGTCAAGGGAACGTTAGGGGAACCATTATGCACAACTTAAAACAATGGTTCTATTTAAGAAAAAAAAAAAAAAACTACGGAACGCACGAATAGAGCAGAACGCTTGTGTTGACGGACGCAAAAAACCCATTCGGTGTGAGCGTACCCTTTGCCGGGTATCTGTTTTAAACGAGCAGAAGAAAAAAAAATAGATTGCAAACATTTACTCCTCTTTTGTTACCTTTCTGAACGAGCTCTTCGATGTCTGGGTCAAATCCTCGTCTATAGCATTTGCTCCACAGCCCCATGTTGGTGGAATTGTAGCGTCTGCTGCACTCGTCCGCCGTACTCATCGCGAACAGCTGTCGCCGGTTTCTAGACAGCAGCAGTCGGTTCTCCCATCGGTCCAGGCTCGCTCGGCTGGATCGCAGTGGAAGGCTGTGGTTGGGGATGTAAATGAAACCTGGGTCGCTCCTGCGGTTCGAGAAAGTGCTGCAGCGCTCCTTGTATCTTCTCGCGTCCGTCTCGTACCAGTGATCCGATGAGATTGCGACTGTCAGGAAACACAAGGCGACGAGGGACAGACAGAGACCCGTGTACAAAAGCCACTTCCCCGTTGCCATCGTTTTCCAAGGCCGCCGCTTCAGCACCTCATGGTGGACAGCTCCTTTGACCGATGCAGCAAATCAATACAGCTTGTGCATGCTTTTTCGCACTAAAACGTCGAAATGTGGTGCTTTCTGCTAACATGCCCTTTGAATTTCATGTGATGCATTCATTATTACAATAATCCCGTTCCGACTGTTATTTCCTCTAGCCTTCACGTAGCCTGTTGGTAGAGCTGGGCTATGCACTTCCTCTGCGAGCTTACTGCATATGAGTACATATGACAATCACAGACACAGGAACTGAAAATTATACTATTAATAGCCTATATAAATTAAAAGGAAAACTAAAAATAAGAAAAGCAAGATTTAAGGATGTTAAATAAATGTAAATGTATCCACTATTATTTTTAAGGCACTTAAAATTGAGAAATTGGTTATTCACTCTATTCATGTCCAAATCTGGAGAACTCAGACTTGTCTGCCTTCTAACCATCACTTGATATTTCATGTTAATGCAAATCTTAGTTATACTCACAGAATGCTTCACAATAATTTGCTACCACTAATAATGGTCAAGTAATGCACATCGTTCAAAATAATGCATTCAAAATTATTTTTATAATATTTTAAAAAATAATTATTGCCTGGGGCAATGACAGAATGCCACAAATGCAGTCCACACACATAAAAAGAATCGTTCACCCCAAAATGAAAATTCTCATCATTTACTCACCCTCATGCCATCTCAGATATGTATGACTTACTTTCTTCTGCAGAATACATAGATTTTTAGAAGAATATCTCAGCTCTGTAGTTCCTTACAATGCAAGTGAATGGTGACCAAAACTTTGAAGCTCAAAAAAGCTCAAAGTAATACATCCGACTCCAGTGGTTAAATCCATGTCTTCTGAAGTACTTGACGCATGCACGGAACGGTAGATGGTGCTAGGAAGTGTAATTGAGCCTGAAATCATGATCACCAAGGAGACTGATGATGTCAAGATTTAGAGTGAGAAAAGAGTTATATTTTGGTCTGTTCTCACCCAAAATCAATTAGATCGCTTCAGAAGATATGGATTTAACCACTGGAGTCTTTTGGATTACTTTTACGCTGCCTTAATGTGCTTTTTGGAGCTTCCAAGTTTTGGCCACCATTCACTTGCACTGTATGGACCTACAGAGCTGAAATATTCTTCTAAAAATCTTCATTTGAGTTCTGCAGAAGAAAGTCATATATATTTGGGATGAGGGTGAGTAAATAATGAGAAATTTTACATTTTTGGGTGAATAATCCCAAAAGTTGTAAAAACCCTGTGTGCTTCTGTAGTGTAGTAGGGAAAATATTTGTGAATTAAATAATTTAGCTTTTACTGAAGTGTTTAATATGCAATTTTTTGGGGCCTGGGTAGCTCAGCGAGTACTGACGCTGACTACCACCCCTGGAGTCGCGAGTTCGATTCCAGGGTGTGCTGAGTGACTCCAGCCAGGTCTCCTAGGCAACCAAATTGGCCTGGTTGCTAGGGAGGGTAGAGTCACATGGGGTAACCTCCTCGTGTTCACGATTAGTGGTTCTCGCTCTTAATGGGGCACGTGGTAAGTTGTGCGTGGACCGTGGAGAGTAGCATGAGCCTCCACATGCGGAGTCTCCGTGGTGTCATGCACAACAAGCCACGTGATAAGATGTGCAGATTGACGGTCTCAGAAGCAGAGGCAACTGAGACTTGTCCTCTGCCACCCGGACTGAGGTGAGTAACCGCGCCACCAGGAGGACCTACTAAGTAGTGGGAATTGGGCATTCCAAATTGGGAGAAAATAAATTATTTTAAACAACTTGCCATTTTTTAATACCACATTAGGTGAATCTGATTACACATGTTTTGAGAGATGTTAGGGAATCAAATCAAACCAGTGTGGCACCCCATAGAGCTGTTTAGGTTGTAGTCCAAAAACCTGGAAGAGAATTTGCATTTTCAAGCCATGGGTTCCCTCGAGATTTTTCTATGGGTTTTTATAATGGCAGTTTTGGATTTTATGAATAAAATAAGTCTGTGGTAAACATTTAAGATAATTCAACATTTTTTCTACAATACAAAATTACACAGTCATACCCAAATGTGAATTTTGAAGCTTATGTTACTACAAGTTGCTAGATAAGAAACACAAAATTTTCCTGTTTCCTCAGGCACATTCACTCACATGCTTGTGGTATTTGTTGTCCTAGCAACTTGTTAGCAATGTTAAATTTTTTATAAACATAGTGGCTTCAGATTCAAAGTTTGAGGTATGGCTGTGTGTTACGTTGAAGAACAAATTGTCCAATTATCTACAAGTAATGTTTACTCAAATTAAAAAACCCCATCATAAAAACCCACTGGAAATTCCCAAGGGAAACCATGGCAAATTGGCCTTCTGGGCTGTCCTACAAATTGATGTCATGGCTGAACAGCTCTATAGACCTTATTCAAAGTACAGCAATCTTTGGTTTTAACAAGAATGAAATCAAGGATGTGACAGACTTTTCTGTTCAATGGCACATTTGGCATAAAGCTGTATCAAGATCTCATCTGATTTTCCACAACTCAGGTTATTTTATTTTTTCTACTGAATGTTCTTAGAAAGTTATTTGTTCAATATTTTGTCCGTGGGACGATCCAAAGACACTTTAAACTGCAGTTCAGCCCATTGAAGAGACTGTACTTCCATCCCGCAAATGCTTGTTGTCATTTGCCATCAAAACTCAAAGAAAGCACTGCTGTGAATAAGGTCTTTCGCCTGGTCAGTTGACATGCAAATATCTAGCCTAAACTAATCACTTCTTAAAACAGTGACTGCTTATAAGTTATAAAGGTAGCCAGTGTACCGATAACATTCAGTTCAATTTATCTGGATAATAAATACATAGATAAAATGTATCTAGTGTTTATTATATTATATTCTTACCAATGGCAAGCAGCATAAACAAACTGCATTGTTGATTGGCTTTGTATACATGACTGGTGGTACTAATGCAAGCGTCCCCAAAATTTTATTCAAGACATTTCAAATAAAACTTTCAGCAATCAATGTCTGAAACCAACATGACCTTCAGAAGCATTACTCCTGATGCTAATGGTTCCTTGATGAGCAAATTATCACTTTTGCAATTCCATTGGTGCGATTAGTATAAAAATGTAACTTAAATGCAGATGCATTTAAACGGCTAAAGCTTACTGTAATTTTGTTTCCAGTCTCAGACAATGTTAGAAATGTTTTAATCTTGAAACACCAGAGCTTGCCGTTCCAATTCTGTGTTTTAAAACACAAAAGGTGAAGATTTCGTCTGGTCCCTAATGTGGTAACTAAAGTCAGTTTATTCAAGTCAGTCACCTCAGTGGCCATCTTAGTGTGCCAGTGGCCAGCTATATTCTAGTTAAAAGTACCCAGTGCTCCAATCTACTTGAATGAGAAAAGGCAGATGTTTGTTTGCCGTCTTCAGAGAAAAAAAAAATAATGTGTATTGACAGTAGTAGCCACTTTCACAATGCTGCTTTTTGTACACTGGTACGCAAGTCAACTCAACATACACAGCACTGAGGTTTTACAAGCTGTTCGAAAACTTGTGCATGAAAATAGTGCAATAAAGATTTAATAGTGCAATCTCCAGAAAACATGAAGATTAGATGTGACCTACATCTTTATCCAGTGAATGTCACCTATCCCTCAGAGCCTCATTGTCATTTCAGTCTAAACTTAAATGATACCCAAAATTGATAACTCATCATTTACTCACCCTCATGCCCTCTAAGAGGTGTATGACTTTCTTCTGCAAAACACAAAAGATTTTTTATAAGAATGTATCCAACAGTGCAGAAGCAATGCAAGTGAATGGTGGCCAAAACTTTGAAACTCCAAAAAGCAGATAAAAAGGCAGCATTAAAGTAATCCATCAGATATAATCTATGCCACTTGAAACAAACCAATCGGTTTTAGGTGAGAACAAACCAAAATGTAACTCATTTTTCATTATAAGTCTCAACATCAGCAGTCCCACTGGCAATCATGATTTCAAACTCTATTACACTTCCTATCGCCAGCTAGCCCTCTGCACATGTCAAGCACTAGGATGTGTAATCAAGCTTGAAATAGTGATCGTTCCTAGATACTGCAATGGCAAGACGTACAGTGAAAAAGGAGTTACATTTTGGTCTGCTCTCACCCAAACCCAACTGGATAGCTTCAGGTGACATTGATTAAACTACTAGAGTCTTATGAACTACTTTAATACTGCCTTTTCTACTTTTTGGACCTTCCAAGTTCTGACCACCATTCACTTGCATTGAAATGACCTACATAGCGGAGATATTATTCTAAAAATGTGTTCCACAGAAGAAAGTCAAACACATCTGGGATGGACTACACAAACCCATTTCCACCACCATTTTGAGTGAGCAAATGAAAAATTCATTTTCTTTTCTAGACGCTGGAAAAACAGGTTCACGGAGACAAAACGTTATCAAGACAGAAAAAAAAGGGCGTGCATGACGCTATCCTTTGACCAAACATGTTTTGCACAAAGAAAAAGCACAATAATCCTTTCCTCCAGAGAGAATGTCTGAGCATAGGCTTATTCGCAGAATCACTGGATGGACCCGCAAAAGTTCGCCATGCTCAATTTGATCTACTCAGTGTACAAGACTCCCACAGACCTGAAGCACGTGCATCAGAGAGGAACTCTTGGCGGCAGCCGGGCTGTCCACGCACGAGACCATCAAACCTGTGAGCCTGAGCGTCAGAGTTTTTGGACGCACCTACGGGCCACTTCCTGTAATGTACTGAAAGCTTAAGATAAAAACAGTACAAATCCCGTACAGAGAGCCACGGAACGTTAGGGTTAGCAGAAGTACTCTAAACTTTCTCTGCCCGGTGAGGGTTTATATAGTGTTGCTTATGTCATAATTGTTGGACCGCACCCACTGTGCTCCTATTGGCTGGTTTAACTGCCACAAGTCTCCAGCCTGGTTGTTTTAGTCTATTTAGACATTAACAACATAATTACAATTTATTTATTCTAATAACAGTTCCTAAAACTCCAAGAATCAATTAAGGGAAGTTTTCAGGGACACCACAATACTACTACTAAAAAAATAAAAACATAAAACATAAAAAATTAAGTTTCGTTACTTTTTTTAAATTATACTTCAGAAGAAAAAAAGGCCCACCTCTCGTATTTATAAATAAATTATTTATGCAATTACTAAATTATGTTCAATCAGTTGTATTAACAGACATTTTGTCTGTTTGTCCTAGAATGAAATGGCTCAAATAATGTGGCAGGACCAAAAAGGTTGTTTTCATGTTTTTGTTTGTATTATAATAAGAACATTTTAATGATTGTGTCAATATATTTTGTTCAGTTTGCTTTCAGTTTGGCAGGAGAATCTTGTGTCCACTAGATGGCAGTAGCCACACACCAGCTGTCTCATCAAACTGTCTTTGTGTTAGATTTACCATTCACTGTGTTGCAGAGTACATGCCCTCTGCTTTACTTCAGTAATATTGAGAAGTCCACCACGTGATATCATCCAAACGACTAGACACCACCAAAAATGCCAACACACATTTTCAGATTATATTTCTGTACAGATAGCATAATAATTCCGATATTCTTATGCATTCAAGTTTTTAACATATTAGGTCTTGTTTACATAAGTTACTAATATTGCATATACTGTTCATATGTACCAGACTGATAAAGCCAGCACATTAGCTCAACCGTTATCTTAATGATTTTAGCATATCACTCTATTTTAGAGCAATGCTTTTATTCAGGTGCTGAGGCGGTGTTAATTGGTGGGAAGGTGAGCTGGGTACAATGCAGGCAAACAGCAGATTCTGGGCCAGTGACAGTGAGTCAGCACCACAGTAGATAGGGAGGCAGAGAGAGAGAGAGAGAGAAAGGGGGGAGTAAAGTTCTACATCATGTGCCAAAAGCTGCAAGCAACCAAAATGAAACATGCATTTAACACAATTATTTTTTATTGAGCTAGCAATACATTTGTTTGCATATGCATATATGCAACTTCTGCAAGTGTTACACCTGGACACATTGCACCATGATGCAATATGCTGTTGGGTTAACATAGAGCAGGCTGAAAGGCCCTTGGGTCGTGCCATGAATGTAATATACTGTATAAACATTAAGTGTTATTTTCTATATGTACCTTTTTTACAATCGCCTTGATATACTGTAGTAATATACTGTATTGAATGTGATAACTTTTTGCAGAAATGGATCAGTTTATTTTGCAGTTGACATTAATAAATTCTGTGAAAGTATTTTTCATTGTTAGTTCATGTTATCTACTGAGTTCACTAATGTTAACATATGCAACCTTCTTGTCAAGTGTTACCAGCAATGGTAACTGAGTATTTTTTCTGATGCCAGTACTGATATAGATGCCAAATGAGTGAGAAATTCTTTACAACAGGCAGCTCTCTTGCAGGAGCTCACCCACACAGACACACACACCTCCACTCACTCACTCACTCACGCAGGCGCCCTAAACTGCAGAAGCTGCTGGGAGCTGCTGAGCCATTCTGACCTGACTGTTCTTGACTGATCTTGAGAGAAGAATGGAGAGGGAGAGGGAGAGAGAGAGCACCGACACAAAATTCCTCACTTTTCATGCTGTGCTTCTCCAAAAAATGAAAAACTTGAGTCATTTGTCATCTTCAAACTCTCTGGAAGTAACAGAGACATGAAGGAAACTCTGAAGCATACTCAACTAGTGTGTTTCTGTGCAATAACTTAATAGTTTTTTTATTTTTATTTTTTTTATTGATCAAAGCCAGTTCTTGCATAAAGAGAATAACATGATTCTTTCCTTAAATGCAAACTCGGCTCTTTTGTCATCTTCAAATTTTTTCGAAACAACAGCAAAGCATGTGGGAAACTCAGAAACACACTCAAACTACTCAGCTAATGTTTTTTAACTTGATATTTTCAGAATGAAATACTAATGACAATAATCTGAACATAAAGTAATAACCTTGCATAAAAATAATAAAATTATCCTTTCTCGAACATGAACTGTCTTGACATCAGAATCAAGGGCATTTTAAATTTGTAAATTGTCTAAAATCAGCTGAGAGGTAAAGCTGATGATGTGATACCTAAGAAGAGTGACTTTCACCATGCCAACAATGTCACAACCTGAGCATGTAGATCATATGATGCAGTGGAGGAGTCTTACTGAACATGAGAGTGAGGGGAAAATAAATTGGCTGGTTAACATTGACAAAGGTGAAAATAAGAATCTCATATAGGTATTTTAATGTGTGTCATATATTATATATATATATATATATATATATATATATATATATATATATATATATATATATAATAATTCAGATAATTAAAACACATTTAGCCTACATTGTTGTGGCAGATGAGTAAAGTACTGTTTAGTCAATATGGTCAGAAGGCATGATTAACTGCATTCATTATTTAACAGTTGTTTTTTATATAATTAATAATACTGAATTCTATGCAAAAAAATTACATATATTATATAAATGGCAGTAAGAAACTTTGCAACACTGACAACAAAGAATGTATTAATGTTATTAAAGATATTTTTGTAAATGGAGTCCTTTTCTTATAAACCTTAATTTAGTGATTGTATTACTCCAATTTATACTCACTATTTTGTATGTGTGTGTGTTTCTACAGTACATGGAAGTATCTGTGTTTCCCATCTGTGTTACTAGTCACTTTACATTACCTTGCATGTTTACCAGACATAACAATGAATAACACATGGAGGACATCACGGCACTTCTGCAAACTGACATTATCACATTACCAAAACCGATGATAAACCTGTGTTAAATGGAACTTAAACGACAGTCTGAGCTGTATTATGTATATATGCTGATTGATGATGATCCAAATTCTCCTCCTGTCCTCACTGCCGCAGGCTGACACAGCTGCAAGGAGAGATCTGTATTCTGGGAACAGTGAGGTCAACCACTGCTCAGCCAATGCAAGTTATTAAAAGCATGTACAGACTGATAGACAGAGCATTAGCAGCACAAGTACACATTGTATTGACTGATACACATGCTGTATATGCATGTGGATAACATTACCACAACCTAATTGGCAAAACATATTACAGAACAATTGTTTTTCAATGTTGTTTTGTATACAATATCTATAAAAACAAACAAACAAAAAACAACTCAAAATTACATTAGGGAAATATATTGCAAACATACAGGTATATTGTAAAATATGTTAATATATTTATTTTTGTATATATTTAAACCCAAATATTGTCTAAAATATATATTTAAAAAATAATAAAACTTTCTCTTGCCCCTGTAGTAGCCTATATTTGATTAAAATATTTTTAAATATGAAGGGTTAAACAATACATAATATAATATAAAATATATATAATATAAAATATATTTCTGTCATCTATGCTGTTTACCATATGTATTTACAATACATTTTATTTCATTATTTATTAATTTTGCCATATAGGGACTGTAGGACTTCTAGACGCCCCCTTTCTCCTCAAAGTGTATGTATGTAACAGTAACACATGTGTCTCCAGGGCAATTACCCATCCATATGGTAGCATCAACTTTTTACTGGACCTTGGTTTGACAAAAAGCCGTGTGCATAGTTTACATAAGATGGACGAATTGATGGACATGCCTTTAATTATTAAGCACGGCTGACGGCAGCATTACAGAGACAATGCAAAGAGGAAGAAACCCATAAAGTGAGCCAAAGGAAAGGCATAGACTGAATGAATGGATAGGTGGATATATAGATTGATTCATGCATAAATATTTGCATTAAGCAGCTCAATGTGACCGGAGCAGCAAAGTGAGAGGTAAGAAAATCGCTTGATCAGGTAATCAGAACACAACACACACAAGAACAATCCCATCTGTTTCAGATGATCTCACCACCTCCATTCAAACCTGCAGTATTCAAAGCTTTCCAAAGATATAGAACACATTTAAAATGAATTCTATTGGTCATGATCACAGTAATGTAATAAACATTTCTGACTTGCATTCAGATGCAGGGATGCATGATGACAACAGGATTTGCTTGATTCATCTGTATTGAGTTGGTGCAGGGTGAGTTTTCATCTTTAAGGGAGTGACTGGCAGCAGGAAGTGTGTGCCAGAGGCCTGACTAAGGGAAAAACAAAATCCCATTAGACTGACTTTACATCAGATTTATGAGTATTTATATCTGTGTTTGCCCCAGGTTTAGCTGACATTAGGGACCAGCCAATGGTTCCCACAAAGAAAAACAGCTTAATTAACATAGTAACTAGCTCATATCATAATGAAACTCTAAAAACTTGAAAAGGGTTAGGTTTAAGGGCATGGTAGGGCTAAGGAATAGAAAGTAAAATTCAAATAAATAATAATATAAAATAATAAAAGAAGTAATAATAGTAATAATAATAATAATAATAATTATTATTAGTAGTAGTAGTAGTAGTAGTAGTATAAACAATAATAATAAAAAATATAATAATAATAATAATAATAATAATAACAATAACAATTATTCTGTTAAATTATAATTATTTCATACTGTTAGAGAGAGTAGGTCTTGAGGTTCCTCATAAAATTGAGGTCTACTTTTACCCATGAATATAAAGTTAAGAGGTTATAAATATTTTGTTCAGAATATTCAGAAAAATGTTTGCTGTAATTTATTATATTATATTACATTATAGTATAGTATAGTATAGTATATATAAATACATTAATAACAATAATAATAATTATCATTATTATCATTGTTGTTGTTATTTAGTGATTCGTTCATTGATTAATTTTAAATGGCACAGAGGAATCCAGCAACAAATGCAGTGAAAACCTTTACTAGACTAAAAATGAATAACATTAACCAATGCATTTTGGCATTTCTGCATTTTAAAAATATTCAAATTATTATATGTCTTAATAATTTTTCCTACTGGCTACTAATTAAATAGTACAGAATACTAAAACATTTAATGTTTTAATACCCAGTTTGGCCAGGAAAGTCAGAACTGCATATTTATTCTCCAAAATATTCAAGGACACTGACTTGGCACTCAAGCCAAAAACATTGACTAACCCCAGATAACATGTTACTCAGGGCCTCAATTAGGGCGGTCTGTTTTTGTGACTGAGAAATCCTCAATCAGATGCAGGCAGATTATACAGACTGAAGCTGCTGTTAATTGCAAGGCAGAATGTTCAGCTACATCATCGTGCAGCCTGATCACTGGAAAATCCAGGTAATTTAAACATTATGACCATATAAAAAAATGCTGTAAAAGTAATCAGAGAAACAATAGCAAAAAAGTTCACTCTTATCCATGGTAAAACACATCCAGTGGAGTTCAGAAGTCTGGGTCTACATTAAAAATCTGGGATTCAAAAATTGATAAAAAAAAATTAATAATAATAATAATAAATAAACAGAAAGTTTTAAGATTTTGGATTAGGATTCAAGGCAAAGAACCATTTTATTGTAAATTGAATAATAAATATTTCGGATTTTGCAATATTTCTAGGTCACTAATCAGATTTGTGACATTGACCATGTCAGCTTCTTTGAACTCATTTTTGAACTCCACTGTTTGTGGTTGTTCAGACAGGCCACGGCAGGAATGAGACACAGGAGCCGACAGCTTACTGCCTTCCCCAGTCTCTCTCTGTCTCTCAGCCTCAGGATTTGCACTGGGCCTGTCGCCAGCTCACCCCACCCCAGCTCCAGCCTGCAGAGGACTACTGCAGCTCCAGAGGGCAATGCAGAGTATGAGCGATCAAGGGTACTTCAAGCACAAGAATACCAATATCGCGTTTTGAATTTTGTGAGTTGTGGCGCAAAAGATTCAAGAAATTAAAATGTCTCTGTTGTGTGTGTATAAATGAAAGAGAGAGGTACAGTAGATATTTTGGGAAGCAGAAAATAGAGATCTTGTTGATTATGTAAACTGCACATTTTGTTGGTCATGTTTGTTTAGAGTACAAGATGACTTGGGGCTTTCGGTTACAATACACAAAACCACATTGTCCGCACCATAAAATATCCTCATTATTTCTTAATTAAATAACAGTTTTCTTCCACTGTATTTCGGGACATGGTATTAAAAGTCACTTTTGAATTGAGGACAAAGTGTCCAATATACAGTTCTATCCTGTCTATGGGTAACTGACATTTAAGGAATGTTCCAGGAATGTTCAGTTTCAAACTAAGTGAAGCTCAATCCACAGCATTTG